>NC_064615.1:1154415551-1155057461 GCF_023898315.1 Schistocerca nitens
AATCGATTGGGGGTATTTCAACCCCTGCCGAGCTGTGAAATCTGTATGCGAAGGAACTTCTACAGTTAAACAGAGACCGGGCAGACCTCATGCACTGACTGACAGGAATTGCCAAGCTCTGCAGAGGGTAGTTGTAAAAAAAAAAATCATGAGAAATCAGTGGAAGGAATCACTTGTCAGATCCAAAGAGCTACCTGCAGTCCTAACTATTCCCCCTCCATAGAAACTGTTTATTGAACATCAATACAAATACTATCAGTCTTACAGTATGATGATTATGCATCACTACAAACAGTACACAAAATGCATTCTTCAAACAGTTGTATATGAAACATTGTTTTATACTTACAGAAACAAAAGTGATTGAAAAATCATTAAATGCAGCCTTTCACATACATAACGCCTCCACGATGAGAAGCAGAAAAATTAACTGTTAAATTTATTGAACGAAAGTACAATGACAAACAAAAAATAATCAATCAATCACTCAATACAAAACTTAGTTTGTACACCAGCAATGGGTAATTCACTCCTTCATCTTCTCTTTTCCCTGCTGTTGCTGGTTGGTAACTGCTGGAACACCTGTCTGCACAGCTTGTAAAACTCACTCTCTGCCCTCTGCTGGAGGGAGAATCCTGTTAGCACAATAACTGATGTAAGGAGTTAAAAATAATGGGTACAGTGGTGGAGCAGCTCCTCATAAGCCATACACTGCTAAGAGACATATTAGATATTGTAAATAGTGACACCACTGGACAGTGGATGACTCAAAGCAAGTGATTTGGAGTGACGATCCCACTATACCCTGTGGCAATGGAATGGAAAGGATTCGGGCGATGTGAATGGCCGGAGAACATTTCCCACTATCGTACGAAGTACGAACATTGATGTACAGAGGAGGTTGTATTTTGGTATGAGGGTGTTTTCAACAGTTAGGATGTGGTCACCTTATTGTGTTTAAGATACCCTAAATGTGGTAGGGTATGAACAGATTTAACAGCATAGTGTAATGTGTATAGTGGAGGAACAGATCGGGGTTGTCGATCGATTGTGTCATCGAGAGAGAGTGCACCCTGTGATAAGAGCATCTGTGAGGTAATGGTTTGTGGACAGTAACGTTCCTGATATGGACTGGCTTGCCCAGAGTCCCAACCTGAACCCAATGGAACACCTTTGTGCTGAGTCAGAATGTCAACTTGGCTCCAGTCCCCAGCATCCAACATCACTACCTTCTCTGGATCACCATTCCTCCAGACATTCAGACACTTCATTGAAAGTGACTCCAGGTGAGCTAAAGCCATCAAAAAGTGACCATGAGGTAGTTGCTGCCAGGCTAAATACTGCAACACCTACAACCATAAAAAAGAAACACAAATTATAACTATTTAAGAAAATTGATAAAAATTCTCTTAACACCTTTTTAAGAGACAGTCTTAACTATTCCAATTTGATCGTGTAAGTGTAGAAAAGATGTGGAATGATTTCAAAGAGATAATATCAACATCAATTGAGGTGTATATGCCACATAAATTAATAAGTGATGGTACTGATCCCACATGGTACACAAAACGAGTCAGATTGCTGTTGCAGAAGCAACGAAAAAAGCGTGCCAAATTTAAAAGAACACAAAATCCCCAAAATTGGCAAAATTTTGCAGAAGTTCGAAATACAGCATGTACTTCAATGTGAGATACTTTTAATAATTTCCACAACAAAACTTTGTCTCATAATCTGGCACAAAACCCAGAGAGATTCTGGTTGTACACAAAGCATACCAGTGGCAAGACGCACTGTGCGATAACAGTAAAGTCAAGTCAATTGATGACAGTGCCACTAAAGCAGAGTTATTAAACACAGTTTTCCAAAAGTCCTTCACCAAAGAAGATGAAGTAAATATTCCTGTATTCCAATCCACAACAATTGCCAAGATGAGAAACATAGAAGTAAATATACTTGGTCTAGCAAAGCAGCTTAAATCACTTAATAAAGGCAAGGGTGTAACAGTTTTACAGGGAAACACAGGCATTAATACAGTAAGCTGGTTGTTAAGGATGTGGGTTGCAGTAGTTATTCAGGCATTAAGAGCTTATAACTACTACCACTGTTATACTTTAGTTAAAGATCATGCTGACCAGGGAACTCTCCATTGCACATCCTTCAGATTTAGTGTTAAGAGGGCCCAGTTCATTGCCCGTCAAAAACTGAACACAGATCGATGGTGATGTTGTTGGACTGCAACACGGGCAAACTGTGTTCAAATTTCCAAAAGGAAGTGGCTTTTGAATGGGAACTACAAACATTTGATGACAAAGCAACAACTCAACTGAATTCTCCACCAGAAAACACATCTGGTATGTTATAATGGGAACACAGGTGACATTTGTATATAAGAGGTGTAAAAGAGCGGACTCACAAAATTACAGACTAATATCCTTGACATCCGTTTGTTGCAGAATCCTTCAACATATTCACAGTTTGAATACAATAAATTTTCTTGAGAGGGAAAAGCTTCTGTCCACAAATCAAAACATTTTTAAAAACCCTCACTCATGTGAAACTGGCTTGCGCTTTCCTCCCATAATATCCTGTGAATTATGGATGAAAGGCAATAGGCAGATTCCGTATTCCTACGTTTCCATAAAGCATTTGACACAGTGCCACACTGCCAACTATTAATGAAGCTACAAGCATACAGAATAGGTTCTCAGATACACGAGTGGCTCGGTGACTTCTTAAGTAACAGAACTCGGTATACTGTCTTCGACAGCAAGTGATCGTCAGACATGAGGGTATCTTCAGGAGTGTCTGGGAGGGGAGGGGATGTAATGGAACCACTGTTATTTTCTGTATACATAAATGATCTGGCAAATAAAGTAATCAGCTGTTTGCTGACGATGCTGTGGTGCACGGGAAGCTGTCGGTGCTGAGTGACTGTAGGAGGATACAAGATGGCTTCGAAAAAATTTCCAGTTGGTATGATGAATGGCAGGTAGCTAGAAATGTAGAAACATGTAAGTTACTGCTGATGAGTAAGAAAAACAAAGCCATAATGTTTGACTGCAGGATTAGTGGTGGGCTGCTTGACACAGTTCATTGATTAAATATCTAGCTGTAATGTTGCAAAGCCATGTGATACAGAATGAGCTCCTAAGGACTGTAGTAGGGAAGGCGAACGGTCAACTTTAGTTTATTAGGAGAAATTTAGGAAAGTGTGGTTCATCTCTAAATGAGTTGCACGTAGGACAATAGTACGACCCACTGTCGAGTACTGTTAGAATGCTCGGGATTTGCACCAGGTCAGGTGAAAGGCATTGAAACAGTTGAGAGGCGAGCCTTTAGATTTGTTACCAGTAGGTTCAAACAGAGTTGCAGATATTGTCAATATGCTTTCGGAACTCGATTGGGAAAATGTGGTGAGAATATTATGATCTTTTCGATCAGCAATATTGAGAAAATTCAGGGAACTGGCATTTAAGGCTGACGACAGAGCAATTATACTGCCACCAACATATATTTTTCATAAGAAGAATGAAGATAAGACGAGAGAGATTGGAGCTCCTACAGGGGCATATAGACTGTTGTGTTTTCCTTGCTGTATTTGCGAGTGGAACAGAAAAGGAAATGATTATTAGTAGCGCAGGGGAACCCTTCGCCATGTACCGTGCAGTGGTTTGCAGAGTATTTATATAGATACAGGTGAAGAAGAGGCTTGTACGTGATGGACTATGTTGAGATCTGTATCAGACCAGTCCTTGGACTGAAAATGACAACAACAGACACTCTGACATATCTACATTTGTTGTGTGCTTTGTTTCCCAGCTTCTGCTCTTCAAACTGTTGAATGTTACATAGCTGTATTAGTGGGTACACAGTCTCTTAATGAATTGGATATTACATTGTCCTGTCTGATTTGCTTGTGAAGACCCTGTCTATCTTGTATTTCCTGTGAAAAGTTTCTAAATGATTTATCACATTTTCCTAACACCACCATCTTTTCCTATTTCCCATCCTCTTAGTTTGTGAAACAGACTCTAAAACTACTGTGCAATGAAGAGCCAAAGAAACTGGTACACCTACCCAATGTCGTGTAGGGCTCCCGTGAGCATGCAGGAGGGCCGCAACATGATGTGACATGGATTAGACTAATGTGTAACTGACACCACGAATCCTGCAGGGCTGTCCACGAATCTGTAAGAGTGAGAGGGGGTGGAGATCTCTTCTGAACAGTGCATTGCAATGCATCCCAGAGATGTTCAATAATGTTTGTGTCTTGGGAGTTTGGTGTATAGTGGAAGTGTTTAAACTCAGAAGAGTGTTCCTGGAGCCGCTCTAGAAATGATGGATATGTGGGTTGTCACATTGTCCTGCTGGAATTGTCCAAGTCTGTCGGAATGCACAGCGGACACGAATGGATGTAGGTGATCAGACAGGATGCTTATGTGTGTGTCACCTGTCAGTCGTTTCTAGACGTGTTAGGGTACCGTATCGCTCCAACTGCATGTGCCCCACACCATTACAGACCCTTCACCCTGCTGACATGCAGGATCCGTGGATTCATAAGGTTGTCTCCATACCTGTACACCTCCTTTCACTCAATACAATTTGAAATGAGACTCGTCCGACCAGGCTACATGTGTTCCAGTCATTGACAGTCCGATGTCACTGTTGATGGGCCCAGGTGAGGCACAGAGCTTTGTGTTGTGCAGTTGTCGAGGGTAAACGAGTGGGCCTTTGGCTCTAAATCCGATATCTATGATGATTCGTTGAATGGCTCGCACAGTGACACTTGTTAATGGCCTAACATTGAAATCTGCAGCAATTTGCAGAAGCGTTGCACTCTGTCATGTTGAATGATTCTATTCAGTCACTGTCGGTACCTTTCTTGCAGGATCTTTTTCAATTTGATGTTTTACTGGATTCCTGATATTCACAGTACACTCGTGAAACAGTGGTGCGGGAAAATCCCCACTTCGTTGCTACCTCGCAGATGCTGTGTCCCATCGCTCGTGTGCTGACTATAACAGCACATTCAAACTCGCTTAAATCTTGGTGACCTGCCATTGTAGCAGCAGTAACCGATCGAACAACTGTGCCAGACACTTGTTGTCTCAAATAGGTGTTGCCGACCACAGCACCATATTCTGCCTGTTTACATATCTCTGTATTTGAATACACATGCCTATACCACTTTCTTTGGTGCTTCTATGTATGTTGTATGTAACTATTGAGGGTTAATATATATATATATATATATATATATATATATATATATATCCCATGAGCACACTCATTTATTAGGTTTTTGCTGTAATTTGAACCCAAATTTATGACATCTGATTTTGTGTGAACTGGTATTTAAAACTAATTAAGATGAAAAATTGTTATTATCCCTTAAGAAGTGTATATATTAAACATCATATAGTGTGTCCACAATATATTTTAGGGAAAAAATTTTTCTATTACTTTCCAAGGAATCTGTTGTTTGTTACAAAGTGGTTTCCCACCTCTGTTTAACACACTGTTTTTTCTTTGGCTATTTTCTGCTTCTACCCTCAGGACAAAAAATAATTTATAATGATATTCTTGATTAAACAGGCTGCCAAACGTTTGGAAGTCAAAGGCTTACCAGACAACAAAAGGCTGCAAGAGGCATCCGCAGGTTCGGGGTCTGGCTCCACAGGTAATTCAGTCCTTGCAGCTATGGAAAGTGTACTGTAAAAGTTAAAATTTCGGTACTTCTGCTACAGAATACTGTTTGCACCTTACAGTGGGCTCATTTCCTCTTGGTGTATTTTGTATTATGACATTGATTAACTATAGTTTTTTTTCTGTTTTTTTAAAAAAAATGCATTTAAACTTTTTTCTGAAGTATGGGATGTTAAGCTCCTACCAACCTTCCTTTCCCCTTTTTGTGAAATTTGATGGTAACCCCAGTGTTGTAAGAATGCAATGCTACCACCAATACAGTATTGCAACTGGTTATTTATTTTTAACCACACACAATTTTAATTGCAGATCCTTGAGTCTTAATAATTTTTCATGGCAGCTAATCTATTTTTATAAATGTTGCCTACAATGTCGTTGGCTTTGTCATACCTCTGTGAATTCTCAACTGTAAATCGACACTCCTTTGTAAACGTGCTAATATAATAATTCAACTGTAAGGAATTTATTAGGTCAGTGAAATTTAATGCAATTTTGTCATATGATGACATGATGGAGACTGTGGTTGTTGTTTGAAGACAAATGTTGATGGTGTTAGGACAGCAACTAGCCACAAATTTACTTTCAGTTCCTTTATTCAAAGGGCACCGTTACTGGTTTCGAATCATTGTGATTAATCCTCAGATCGTTTACACGCTTTCTTTATGACATGTTGTGTGTTTTTTAGATTAATTTTCCTAAAATATAAATAATACATAATTATAAACACGCCACACACAGACAGTTGCATTACAGATTTTATTGCATATGACTTATGTAAGTCACATGCACGTAAGTCACATGCAACGAAAATCTTTAACGCAACTGTCTGTGTGTGGTTTGTTTATAATTATGTATTATTTATATTTTAGGAAAATTAATCTAAAAAACACACAACATGTCATAAAGAAAGTGTGTTAACCATCTGAGGATGAATCACAACAATTTGAAACCGGTAATGGTGCCCTTTGAATAAAGGAACTGAAAGTAAATTTGTGGCTGGTTGCTGTCCTAACACCATCAACAATAGCGATTTTTTAATTTATTTTAGCATACACAGTGAACACTGCATTTATGATAAAAACGGGGAACATTTGCGGTGCAGGCTCTTGACTGGGCTATTGGTCTAGCTGCAGGTAGAGTACAGTATTTCTTTGCTGTGACTCTAGGAGGGGGAGAGTGATGAGATATTCGCCCCAGTAAAGATCCTGAATACTTACGTGACAGCAGGCTATGTGGCCCTGGCACTGTCCTGGAGAGATCAAAAGAAGGAAAAATTTCTGCCCCTTTATGGGACTGAGCCTGGGACCTCCAGTGTTTGTGTACTATCCTTTCATTATGACTGACACCTGAATTTGAGCTCATATTCTGATTACATCGCATGACGAACATCAGTCTGTCATATCTTGCTGGACTCGTAAAAATGTTTACTTTTATTTTATATATGCATGTGACACTTCAGTTGAAAAGAGAACAACATATGCAGTAATATTTAAGGGAAGGCATGATTTTTCATGCATTTTTTGTGAGTGTCAGGTTTGAGTACTCATAGAAATCAGGCTGTAATTAGGAGAGAAAATTTTCCTGTCTGTAGTTTAAAGATACACTCATTCTCTATTCACAGGTGAACTTTCATCACTTTCCATATAGCTATTTTGTAGTAATTGTGGTTGATGTAAATTACCATAGTTTGCTAAATGCTGATGCATATCAGCAACACACAAAGTGTAAATGCATGCTCTGTTGTCGCCTTTCACGGCTGTTATATTTTTTGTGCCTATTAATCTACATAAAATGCTAGTATCACATCTTTAATTTGTTTGCTGGTTTGTCTTATGTGGTGCATGCTTGCTTGTGCTATGTTGCCAGACAGAGCAGTATTTTCAATTCTTTGTTCATTGTTGCAATGTTTACATAGGGGCTTCCCATCAGAAGGGGAACAATCTTGCTCCCATACGTTGTTGTGTACTTGTGTGAGGCAATCATCATATCATAGTTAGTTGCCTTGCACTCGTGTGAAAATGTGTATCTTTTACATAGTTGTGGAAAGTGTGTGATGATCTGTGTGCATACTTACTTAGAAGCATAAAAAGAACAAGGCACGGGCAGTTCCACGTCACCGCCAGTGTGCAGAACTTGTGAATGTCATGGTGTTATGGAAGTAGATTACTTTAAATGCAGTGATAGTAGATGACTTTAAATGTGAACATTTTAGGTTAAGCTTTACCATAACTGTTATTGACATTAAATGAAAGAACAAGTTTATTGTTACCAGTCACTTTATCTATCTCCATGACCTGTGTCAAAGGTTTAAACCACTGTCATCAGGTGGATTTACATTTGTGTATGTGTGTTGTTATTTTTTTGGAGGGACTTGTGGCACTGTCTCCAGTGGTCACAGGTTCTTTTCACTGTCATAATGCATCACGTGTGTACTGTCGTATTTTGTAGACGAAAAAAGAAAGTGGATGAAGCGGATTTTGAGGTAATAGAGGAAAACTGCATCTCTTATATTGTCAAAAAGGAGTTCTGGCAGGCAACAGAAGTTTGCATTGGAAAGTTTACAGAAGGAGTCATAAGAAGGAAAATCCACAACTTCTAAGTGGAGAAATAATTTCCAACGTTAGCATCTGTACCGGAAAAGTTGAAAACAGAAGTGGAAGGTTTTCATTAAATGAGTGAAACAACCCTTTAATGTGCTAATCTAAAATTGGGTTTCAGATACAAGTAGTTCAAAAAACACCTGTGCTGATGGAAAATAACAGAGTAGCGGGGAAAGGAGAATAATTCTTGTGGGAAATAAGACACTTGTGAAACACTGGGTGGACTATTTATTACACTGATGGGAGTTTGTGTGGTGTAAATCATTCCAGAAAATTAGGATGGTAGAAACAAAAACACTTTGTATCAGAAAACATAAATGATAATTGCAGAGAAAGTGTGAATGAGTGGAATGGCTGGAAAGGAGGAATTCAAAGCACCTTTTGGTTCTGGAGTTCTAGAAAAAGGATTATGATGATGGATTTGACCGAAATGTTGGATTGTGTTTTATTGGGCATAAAGGAGGTGCAGAGTATCTTTTAGAATGAATTCCAGACACTATGAAGAGAGGTTTAGGAGCATTTGAAAAATTACCTAACAAGGTCTGAAGTTGTTTTTAATCGAGCTCTATAACACACGATGATAAATCCAGTACCACAAAGGATTCCGCCATTGAACGAATGGAAAGCAATAATGCAGACCTTCCGTATAATGCGACATTGTAAGAAGAATTTACTAAAGCTGTCCTACTGGGACACAAGTGACTGTGCTTCAGCTCACAAGAATAGATTTTGGAATATGTATTGTGGTCAGTGGTCAAGAAAATTAAACATCCGTGATTGCCAATGGCACACTGAAGATTTGGCACCATTGAATTTATTTGGACATTTGACAAGAACGTGATAGGAAAGGAAGACAAGAATTTTAAGATAACTGATACTTTACACTTGCTTTGCTTTGCTTTGCTTTGGAGAGTGTTCCCAGACTGTTTGGAGGAATTCAGAGTCGTGTACACAAACTTCAAAATATTTATGCACAAAAATCCCACTGTATTGAAATAGAAATAGAACTGCTGCTGAGTCAAGTAGGCATCTGCAATAGCAGCAGCAGTGAAACTGATTAAGATAGGTTGGCCATTATTCATCATTATTTCTTGCAAAATGTATCCATCTGATACATTTTTCATTTACTGTGAAAATGTACATTACATTTCATTGTTCATATATTGACAGCTGGTTGTATGTCAAACATTCACATGCTGTTTAACATATTATTGCCCTCTGCTCACAACAACTGAATGTGCAATGCTGTGTGGAAATGAGACTACGGAGCTTGCATTCTTTGCCGGTGAAAATGCGCTTACCTTACATTACGACAGTCGTAGTGTGCTGATTTGACAACTGTGCTCTCGAAGCCTCACATATATTGCAGCTGCTAATGCAATTACTATACAAACTCTTAACTGAAAAACATAAGGAGTATTCATTAATAATTATATTCAATGTAACAAGCACAAGTTTCAATTTTATACTCGTGCTTTCTCTGCCCAGTACCTACAACAGTAAGTTCAGTTACAGCATCTTATGTTTGACATTATAGTGATTGAATATTAATCAGATAATAACAAAAATCCAACTGCAAATGTAACTATGTTGTATCTGTGAATTGTGAAAACGAAATTTTTCTCCTAATTAGGGACTGTCTTTTACAATCCTTCAAAGATGACATTTACCAATATATGCAAAAAGAACCACGCTTTCTCATAAATATTTCTGTGCATATAGCAGCACTTTCAACTAAAATGTAATATTCATACACTAAATAAAAGTAGACATTTCCAAATATTCGGGCAAGGTACAACACGTTGATCTTAATCGTGCAATGTAACCAGAATATGAGCTTAAAATCAGTGGTCAGTCATTACAAAATCGATAATAGTGCCCTGACCACAACACTCTCACTGACTCACATTATTGTAAGAAAGCATTTTAGGGGATCTGGACCCTTCTATATATGTGTTGTTGTATAATAAAATTTGCAAATTGGTAATCTGGATGAATACTGAAAATTTTGGTTCTTCGTCTCAAATAGTTAACTTGAAAATGTTCCTTGTGTGGCAAAAAGTTATATTTTTGGGAAGTGGTGTTTTGGAGTTTTCTCATTAGTTTAATCGAGTCTCATACCGTAGGAAGGTCTTCCTAAGTCACTGCACCTGAATCGGAATGACAAAGTGATTGACAGTTGTTTACAGGACAGTTCCCATAGCAACAACTGACCAGAGACCAAATTTCTTCATGCCTCTATTCTGTTCACCATTGTCATCATTCTACTGCATCACATGTCAGTTGCCAAAGTCAAATGCTGATGACACTTGTGGCCAATAACATTACAGTTAGGATTCATTTTCATTGTTGCATTGCTTCCTTATGTGGCTTATTTATTTTTTGTTGCAGAATGTCCTAAAAAAGTTGTGAAAGTGTACCAGAAAGTAATTAGATTATTTCCACCCTGCTAAACAAACTAGTGCTTCATGGTAACAGACACCATGTGAATTAAACCAGTACAGATATGCCCAGCTGTTCTGCAGCAGCCATTTTATGTGTACAATGACAAATGTGAACGGACAACTTTGCCCCCTCCCGTGATCGAGTGTCAATCACTTTATCATTTCGATCTAGGTATAGACAACTCATCTGTGTTTCTTCTTGTAGCTTTTGTGCTTTCTGTAGATGGACTTTCCAAATTTCCTCTCAGCATTCTTGTTTCTCTAATTGTCTTCAATGACATAGTGCTGACCATCTACATTCCAGAGCACATAAAACTTACAGTATTTCCTTTGCTGTATGTGGCAATGGCATCGTGTTATTCATAGTAGAAAACAAGTATACTTTGTCAGTCTTTAATCTTCTATGGATTACATCAGTGGGGACCAGACATTTGGTGTAAATATGATAGGTATCAAGTATCACAGTTTGTTTACACACATTATTGCAATGTATTGAAATATGTACTTGACATAACTGTATAAAGCTAATTTTCAGACATCTGTCTCATATTTAGTTATTTTAGAAATGTCTTCATGGCCACGCACATAATCAGAAAGATAGTGTGAACAATACAATTTTGACCGACACTTCTTTTTGCACTAGAAGTTGGAATTGATAATTCTTTACACACAACTTCACTTCTGTTAGCAGCATTCCATGCATTACCACGAGAAACTCTCATTATTCTGTTATATCAACGAAAATAATCGATGGGATTTGGAGATTTACAGTGGAAGCCAGGTTAATATGTGATACAGAGATCATTGCTAAAACATCGTGCAGGAGTTCATAAGAGTGAAAAGCTATGTGTGTTGCATGTAACAGATGTAGAAGGGGGGAAGCCAAAAATCGACAAGTCAGAAAATGAAAGATGTAAAAAAACTAAAACAGAGTAAAGAAAGGCGTAATTACTGTGAAGAAATGCTGAGACTCAGAAATTAATGTGTATTAAAACCAGGTGGGTGGTGAGAACCAAAGACATGTTGCAGCTCTAGTTCCCACCTCGGAGTTCTGAGAAACTGGTGTCTAAGAGAAGAATCCAGATGGTGTATGTGGTGAAACAGGCACAGAGGTCACGAGTGTCATGTTGTAGAGCATGCTCTGCAAAATGTAAGTACTGTTGTTCGTTAGAAGGTTTAATGTGGACAGAAGTTCGTAGCTCGTCTTCAGTGAGGACAGGATCAAAATTGAGGAAAGTGGCATGGAATTCGAAATAGGACCGTGTGAAATTTAATTGGGGGAAGGTATTTAGAGATTCCAGGAATTTTAACAAATCAGCCCCACCATGAGTCCATATGGCAAAGATGTCATCAATGTACCCAATCCAAACCTCCCTCTTTACTAACATCCCCTATGTACATGGTCTGTTTGCCACTGAACATTTTCTGTCAGCCCCATGTGATTCCGAACCTATGACGTCCCCCCTGCTCACCTTAATCAACTTTATACTTACTGACAACTACTTCACCTTAGAGGGGCAGATATACAAACAGATCAGGGGTACAACCATGGGAACCCGGATGGCTACTTCCTGTGCCAACCTTTTCGTGTATCACTTGCAGGGATCCCTAAGTCTTCATCCCATGGTTTGGTTTAGATACATTGACGACATCTTTGCCACATGGACTCATGGTGAGGCTGACCTGTTAAAATTTCCAGAATCTTTGAATACCTTCTCCAAATAAATTTTATATGGTCCTATTCCAAATCCCATGCCACTTTCCTTGATATTGATCTCGTCCTCATTGAAGGCCACATCTGTCCATTTTAAACGTACTGACAAACAACAGTACTTACATTTTGCCATCCTTTCCGTGTCAAACGTTCCATCCCATACAGACTTGGGTTGGAGGCAGACATATTTGTTTGGATGCAGACACCACAGCAATACACCACTACTGTCACCTCAGCCTTTACTGGACATGAGTACCCTACCAGTCTAGTTCAAAAGCAGATTACCTGGGCCGTCGCATCCAGTCCTGGTACTGCCAATCCCCCCAATAGAACAACTTCAGAGCAAACTACTTTTCATGCAGTATTATCCTGGTCTGGAACACATTAATGAGCTACTTTGACAAGGCTATGACCTCCTAAAATCATGCCCTGAAATAAGATTCGTTCTGTCTTGAGATTTTGTCCACCACACTCAGAACAGCTTTCCTTCACCTTCCCAACCTCTGCCATATTTACGTCAGGCACGATGCTCCTTCTGCACCATCTTACTACACAATGGCTCCTACCCCTGTGACAGTCCTCACTCCTAACTCTACCTACACCAGCCCTGTAAGTGGCGAAACATATTCTATCAAAGGGAGAGTTACCCGTGCAACAACATTTCGTATATCAGTTGTTATGTAAACACTGTTTGGCCTTTTAGAATGGCATGAGTATCACCAAATTATCAGTTAGGATGAATAAGAAGAGCTATAGGGTATATACTGGCAACATACAATATCCTGTTGCAGAGAATGCCCTAAATCATGACGGTCGTGACCTAAGTACGTGTTTGAGCATACGTGCTTTATCCGGATTCTTCCCCCAGACACCAGTTCCTCAGAACTCTGCAGATAGGAATTAGCACTGCAATGTGGCCTTGGTTCTTGCCATCTACCAGTCTTTAATTTACGTTAATTTCTGAGCCTCTGAATTTCTTCACAGTAGCTACTTCTTTCTTCACTCCATCTTAGTAAGAGTAAAAAGCTGAGTGCATTGTGGGAGGGGGACAGTGAAAAATAGATAGAATAGAAAACTAACTCATACATGATGTTTTAGCAGTAATCTCTGTCTTGCATATTACCCTGTCTTCCACCTTTAAGCTCTCAGCTTTTCAAATCTTCTCTGATGCAGTCCCCAACAATCAGTCTTTCCTTCTCCGTCTGGTAAGTCCCCCAGACCTGCAGTTCTGGATGAATTTTCTGGAACATATCACTTTTCCTAAACCCCTCTGGTCCTTCTTCTGCACATTTCTTCCTTCCCCTTCTGCTAGGAGGAGGGCCCACTGGCTCCAAAAGGTTGCATAAGTATAACCTTCTTTATGTGTGTGTTCTGCTGCTGCTTGATGAGTAGATTTTATTTTTATCCATCCAATTTTATTATTCTGTTACTTATGTACCTCCCTTCATTATTGTCCTTATAAAAACTTGATTGCTGAATCTCACAACTATTGCCTGTACTAACAAAGCAATTTAAAATTTAATAAACAATTGTGTGAAATGTTGACAGTAAATGTTTATTTGCCCTTGACAGTCTTTAGATAACTGGCCTACAACTGGAGAAAAGTTCTGGTTTTCTGGCTCTTGATTAATAATGTTGATTCTCATACATAATTGAGTAGATTAGATGCTCAGTCGTTCACTGATGAGTAGGGATTCAAAAAGATTGAAATAATTGATTCTGTTCTTTTTCATTTCATGTTGAAACAATCTTAGTTTCTCTTTTGTTTGTTTTAATTTTGCAAATGAAATGTTTGTTATATTAACTCAAAAAAATTATTTTTTTTCAATCAGGATCTATTGAGGACAACAGCCCACCTCCTGCCGCTGACACCCCAACATTTCATGTTGAAACAATCTTATTTTATTTGGTTGTTTTACTTTTGCAGAGAAAATGTTCGTTATATTAACTCAAAATTTCTTTTTCTGTCAATCAGGACCCCATCAGGAACCTCTTCCACAAAGAGCGGAGGGGAGAGGAACTTCGAGCATGTCTGAGACTGGCAGAGCAAATGTGAGTTTCACCAGTAGCAAGAAAGTTACATTTTGTAGCATGTAATTAACCCCACACTCCTTCCTGGCCTCTTTCCAGGGTGTTCACAAATTTCATCAGCCCAGGGTTTCAGCCATTCATTACTTGCTCCTCCTGTGTGCTGCCCTGCACACTTCCAACTTACTTAATTAAATAAACTCCTTTCTACACATCCTATTTACCACAACTTCAGTCTCATTATGTCCCACACTCCAGTTGGTTTCCTGACCCCACAACCTTTGCAACTTCTACTGCACTGGTAATTGAAATGTTACCTCGAGTCTAAATTCTCTGTAGAACAATCCAAAATGTTTATCAGAGAATACTCACATACCGACTCTTCATTTGGAAGAGAAACTCCCCTTAATAACTAAAGGATATACATGGGTTAGCAGTTCGCATACCAAATCATAATGACACTTGACTTCATTCTCCAGATGTAATGACGTGGTATGGAATAAACCACTAAAAAAAGCCATTGCATTGAAGCATGATACAGCAGCTATTGTTGTCCCACTCTGCAGAACTGCTTCATTCACCTGCACCAGCTTTCATGCACAAGAGAGAGAACTCCTAAAATGTATAAAAGTGTAAATCCTCTATTTTAACTAAAAAATAACTTTATGATAGCCACCATCATTCATACATACTACAGAGATTGTGAAATAAATGAGTTTACCAAAGTAATATGTTATATCACAGTACTCATTAAAAATGTCAATTACCACCTACAGTTGTCAAAAATATGTATTTATTGCAATTACACATCAAAGTACCTTTCTAAAATGACAGAAGAGCTGTTCTTCTTGCTACAATTGTGGATGGATGCACTTCCTAAAATCTTCTTAAAATAAATCATCACACACACACACACTCACTTCATAGATAGCTCTTCTTGTCTCTGTATGTCAAGCATTTCACACACACACACACACACACACACACACACACACACACACACACACACACACACACACACACACACACACACACACACACATTTCACACACACACACACACACACACACACACACACACACACACTCTCTCTCTCTCTACAATTTTGGAGTAGTTTTGCACTATCGCTGCACCATTTCCATAGTGAGGTTCGACATTCCATAAATATCAATATCACAATCTGAGATAAGATAGTCCACATAGAAATCATTAGTGACAATGTTTGCAGCTTCACTCTGGTCGCTCTCTTTGTGAGCTAATTGTAACAGACACTATGCTGCAAGAAAAGTTGCACAAGCCATTTGATTTGTGGCTGTCTTCAATAGGTATTTCTGAAGTAGTACAGCCCTGTCACTCTTCCACAATATTTTTCAGTAAGTGTGATCTTCATCTGTCACCAGAACTTGTCGATACATCTTCTCTATATCTGCTGTGAAGGCAGTGTAGTGCATGCAGAAACAAAATATTATGGGTCACAAATCCTGTTGAATGGTTGGTCCTATTTTTACCAGACTGTTTAGTGGCAAATTTATTTTTGATTTGGCAGAACAATTGAACACAAGTCCCATTTTAGTAGTCAAGCTGGCTGTCTCAGAGACAGTACTAAGTGCGATGTAACACAAAACGTCATCTGTCATGACTACTGGTTCCATATGTTGTCCTAAGTCCTTGTACTCCCTCAAAGTCTGTATAACTTTCCTTAAACTTCAGTTTTGTCACTAGTTTCTGTTCACTCTCTGAGAAGCATTTTGCTCAAGTGTGAAGCAAATTGAGTAACTGGCTCAGCTCTTCCCAAAATGGAAGATGAAGAATGAATCTACCTGTGAAATTTTTAGTTGTGTGTTCGACAAAGTGTGCTTTGCATTGCTGCTCTTCTCATTAGTACAATATGATTTAATTCTTTTCTATCCCAGAATCTCTTCAAGGAAGTTGGAGCATCAGTGTCAGTTTTTGCAAACCATGACACAACTCAACACCTTGACAAAATGTTGTTCTCTACCATTTGATACTGCCCTGCCAACACAGTTAAGTCTCTTGAAGCATAGGATGATCACTTCCTATGGAGATAGTCGTTGCCTTCTAGTAGCAACATGGAGTTTCCTCCAATGTCCTAAGTGCTTTGCATTGGAGGCAGTCTGCTGTTTGTCCCCAGAAGTGCTATGCCATGGCGGTACTGTATTCTTGATGATTCCCAATGATTTGCATTTATTTTCGAGGAAAACACACTCTTGAAATGTCAGGGAGCTATTGGGACTCAGACCGGTTTAAGATTTTGTTCTTACAGACTACTCAGCCTTCTCTTTCAGGAACTGTGACATCATCATGTCTAGCAAGGATACATCTAGCTGTAATGCCACCAGTGCATGCACACCACTTACAGCCATGTTAAGCAGTGTATGAAGTTCACTTGCACATGCCCTTGTCATTGATGGGAGCATTAACAGTTTCTTCACATGTGTTGATGCAATCAAATGAGGGTTATTGTATCCGTTGCAAACCATGTTGAAAGCCACATTAAAATAAGTGCTAGTCACCAGAAGATCAGCAGTTACATAGAGAGCTACACAGGTTACTTAGCTAAGCATATGATAATACTTAGCAATATCCTGTAATTCCTCATTATTTACTGCAAGACTCAAAAAAGCATAAAAATATGTGAGCTGTATTATGTCACAATTAAATGGGGACAGTTCTGTGACGGGCAACTTGATGGTATGCTTTGGTGCACTCAAGTCACATCCACCATCTAACGAAACCTTGTCACACGGATTGGTATGATTGAGCTTCATTGCTCTGTTTTTTTTTCCGTAACTTTAAAGACCACATCTTTGTTGTCAGCAATATATCCTTTGTTCCAGTTACCCTGAACTTGACATTTTTCACCCACTTTTTCCCTCCTCCCAGTCCAGCACTATACAACCTTCTATTCCACCAATACACCCACAGTTTTTTTTTTTTTGCTGCTTCAAATTCTCTCATGTTACTCTTCCTTTTCCCCCTTCCTCATCAAATATGTTGATTGCACCTAAGTGCCCTAACCTGTCCCTACCATATCACTGTATGCCCTCACACTTCAGTCACTGTGTGTGTGTGTGTGTGTGTGTGTGTGTGTGTGTGTGTGTGTGTGTGTGTGTGTGTGTGTGTGTGTGTGTGTGTGTGGGCGCGCGCGCGCGCGAGCCATGAAATATTTATCAGTCTTTGTCGTGACCCTCTAACTTATGTCCACTCTCTAGTCAGTAATCTACGGTTTTCATAATATTGTCATTACTCCATCCTTGATTTTCCATTGTTTAATTATTTCCTTATGAATGTACTGACATATCTTGCTGTTTTTAAAAATTTGTTGATCCAAGTTGTAATACTGTATTAGATTGAGATTCTGCAAAATGTTGCTTGGGTACTGTGTGCAATGAAATGTGTAATTTCATCATTCTTAAAATTTCCACCCAGTGCCTGGTTTTATCTGTTAAGATGAAATGCCTCCTCTTTCACTTCAATTCCTTCTTTCAAATTTTTATCCAGCTGTAAACTTCCTTTTGGCTTTGTTTGGTCTTTCTTCATTCTAGCTTTGTTTGTGGATTATGCTTCTGATTTTTACATTATAATCAGTTGCAGTTTTTTGTGCAAAACATAAATTCTAGAGAAACTCCTGGCATGTTACTGGATGCTGTCATCTCTTTATGGGTCTTAAAATGTGCATTTTATAGTTGCTGAAAATAAATGGTTAACATGCTTTGTAATGATACACTTAAGTTCCAGTGAATATAACTTGATTACTGAGAATAATTTACTGTGAATGAACGTGGTATAAAGTAGTTATGTATGTGTGCGAAAATTTCAGTTTCAAATACAGCTCAGAGCCCACAATCCTGGAAGCATGAGTGAGACATTGATGATCACAGCTTGTATAGAATCTTCTGCTAGAATGTTCTTCAGGGTACTATTACTATATTTCAACTGTGATTAGTCTCCCACTACCCTCTTGAAGTAATGTTGTTTTAGATTGCTAGATTTGACCAGTCTCAGAGAATGGTACTTTCTTTTATATATCTGAAGTAATTTGAAAGATATGCCTCTAAAGCTCATACCTTAGTTATTAAATTTGGAAAATTATGAGTGGTGTGGAGGTAGTGAGGAACTGAATGAAGGAAAGTGGGTCTCCATACGACAGAGATGCCGAGTCGCAGAGAGGCACAACAAAAACACACTCAGAATTACAGCTGTCTACTATTAAAGCCTTTGTCATCAATACACACACATACGCGCATAAGCGTACTGTGTACCATGATAATTAATTGCAGTTTGTATTAACACTGACACCTGTGAACATCCTTTTGCTTAGCAGGTTATTATAAGTAGAATTTGTGCATTAAATCTATTTGAAACCTACTATTAAAGAGGATTTGGACCTCGTATCAGAAAGAATTCATATGTGATAATTAGAAAGCCAAATAGCATGGACAGTGGGTACAAAAAGTTTCAGGGAGGACATTAGATGGGATCACAGGTGGAATGAGTGTGACAACTGCTGAAGAAATATGAATACCTCCAAGTACTTCATGCAAGCACAGTCAAATTTTAAACTGTGAATACAAAATGGGTAGGCCCATGATATAAACTTTGGAACCGGGATGTATGTTTTTGGCAGAATGTTTAGCTTTTGCTAAATGAGTAATTTTCAAATACCAATCAAAAAGTTAAATACGTTAGCTTGCAGGACATGGTTGAGAATGTTTCTTACGCTGATATTGCAAAAAGTTGGCACATGTTGCAAATTAAATGAAGGAGTTCTTGGTAAACAGTAGAATACACATAGTGTGGATAAGGTGGATTGCCACTTGACCCTTTTAATAGAAAGAGTTTAGACTATTGGTGAGTATGTAACAATAGTCAAATGTGAAAATGCTGTAGTTAAAAGTATCCCACCCATGATTCTGCTCAGAGGAAAGCTGTGTAAAGATGAAGAGCATTACAGTTTGTGAATACACCTGTTTTGAAATGACAGAAAATGCCCAGTGGTAGCTAGTATCCTTGCAAAACCTTCCACTTTGTTGATGGAGCTAAACTCTGTTGATTTCGTAAGCAGCAGCAGCAACAATACTAGGCATCAAAGTATTCTATTGCCTATAAAGGAATTAAATGCGAAGGTTTGCCATTTTATAGATGTGTTTTGAAAACATTTGAATATTTTGGGCTGCTGCTGGCCTAATTACTGGTCAACTGGAAGAGTTAAAACCATCACAATTGTGATATTTGTAAGTGCCTGGCTGAGAGAAATGACACCAGTGAGGGTGACTGCTGTTTCAAAGAAACAGGAATCTTTCCTTCCAATCCTTAAGTGATTCACAACTCTAGATTTGCACCTTCAGTTTCTAGTGAGCATCCTACTGTGATGATTCAGCAGTTAGCAGTTCTCCCTAAGGGGGAATTGATCAGGACCATTCAGGGAACACTACCAAAGAATGACAGATAAATGTCCTGTGTGTAGTACACATACTATAGAATTACATGGTATTTTATCTACTCCACAACTGTAGCAAAAACAAAATGTAAAAAAAAAAAAACACTCTTCAGTGTAGGGCTTAAAATATAGAGGACAAAAGTTATTTTGAAGCATTTGTTAGCAGGAAAAGAAACACCAACAAACTCATGTGGTTGGCAGCAAAACCCAAAATATGTGCCAAGCACAGAAACAAAACTCCTCAACTTAATCAGAGAACCTGCTTGGAAAACCAACCAGGACCTAATGGTACCCAAGGGAGAGAAGCAGCAAATTTTGATATTTATTGCTTTATGTTCTGAAGATACAGAACCTTCATTTGTCCTGATTATGAGGATGACCTGTAAAATGACAGTAGAACATTGAATTATCAACTTCGATGGAAACATTCATTTGTTTTGCTTGCTTCAGAGTTTTTCTCTTTAAATTCTAACTGAATTTTGTATTCATTGAATAAAGACCACATGATGAGTAACTCTTCGTTGATTACACCAGAAAACCTATGAAGTTCGTAATTCAGCTTTTTTGCCGATCATAGGGAAAAATAAATTGACTGTCTAGTACCATAGGATTTCCATGAAAATCTAAATTAAAGATTCAGAATGTACTGGTCTCAAAGTTCCTTAATTTATAATGCCATCTGTTACAGAATGGATAGCTTGCTGCTCATTGTAAACATGGCACATGACCTACAGCACAGTGGAGCACTCTGCACAACATGGAGATAAACATAATATGCCCAGGCCATCTGCATTGTCCCATACACCACCAGCTTTTCTGAAAAGTGATGTGAGTTATCCTTAACACATTATCTGCTCCTGAAATTGTGCTGAACTCAACCTACGGTAACCTACTGTCCCCACATCTTCTGCCCAACAGTTCCCTGCCATGCCTATCGTCTCCCGAGCCACAGACCCACATCCCCACTGTGCACAGCTCTGTGCAAGTACACCAACCTGTCCCTCCTACTTTTCTGTTCTTCTCTCCTCTTTGATCAGTTTTTCCCCCCTTCCCTCCCTCCATTACAGCTTCCTGTGCTACACCAGGTAGCCTCATCTCCCACCTCTAGTTCCTGCAGACTCCGCCAGGTTGCATTGCTTCCTCCTCTTCCACCTGTGCTAGACTGCCCCTCTCTTTACCTTGCTATGGATTGTTCCTCCCATTCGACATGCATCTGGCCTGAGCAGCTATAGGTGTGTGTGTGTGTGTGTGTGTGTGTGTGTGTGTGTGTGTGTGTGTGTGTGTGTGTGTGTGTGTGTGTGTGACATGCATCTGGCCTGAGCAGCTATAGGTGTGTGTGTGTGTTTTAATGAGATCCTTCTATGATGGTCACTCAAGGACCCGACACTCCATGAACATGGACTGGGCCTAGCTAAGGTGGCTTTGATGATTCAGCAAAACATACAACTGTACTGTATGTATGACCACAACATTGGGTATATCTGTGGAGATGGTAGACTAACCTAAAGTTGTTGAAGAGTGCAGCTTCCTTTCCAGTAGCTGTAGTGGCATCTACCTATGAGCCTGATTTTGTCTTGTAACGTCTGCTAATACGGCCTTGGTGGTCTGGTTCCACAAACAGATGAAATCGTGGGGAAACTACAGCCACTCCTTCTCTTTCTTGTGAGGCTTAACCAATGAGCACTCAGTTTATTTATCAGTAACATATATTTTTTGTTTTCGGGAGAGGGAAACTGTGTCCTTGGAAAAAGGTATCAGTACCACTTTTTATCATGCACTGCAATGGTATTGAGGGGGGAGGGGGGGAATTAATAGTTAGTATATGGATGGGTAGCTTTGAAAAGTAAAAGAAGGAAGGTAGCAGAGAATCACATAGGTGAAGACAAGACATTTGCCAAGTGAAAGTTGGTAATAAACTTTCACAGAAATTTAGAACAAGCAAAGGCCTTTTACATGGCTGTCCCATGTCACCATCATTATTTTAAATCTGTATAGATATTTGCCTTAGAACATCAACTCATAAATGTAATAGTATGGGATTAGAAATAAGAGATGGAGTTTACCTACATCATTTATTGTTTGCTGATGATAAAGTAGTCGTAGCACAAGATGGGGAGGATGCTAACTATATGTGCAATCAACTAGCAGAAGCATACAAATTTTTGGGTTTCAAGATTAATTACCAAAAAATAGAATACTTGACTAATGATTCAGATGAGCTGTACATTGAAGGAAAGAAAATCAAAAAGATAAACACATTCTGTTACTTGGGATCCATTTTAGAAATCAAGGGAAAATCAGTCAGAAATCAATAAAAGAATTAGTAGCGGACGGAGGGTCATTGTGATGCTTAACTCAGTCTTATGGAGTAGGAATGTAATGAGCAGAACTAAAAAATTAATATACAAATCCATATTAGAGAGTGTGGTTCTGTATTGAACGGAGACCTGGACAATTAACATGAAGCAAATTAAAAAACAAGAAGCTCTAAGAAAGAATATACGATGTAATGGATAGGTAGAAATTACAGTGGTACACCATGTACAACAAATGGAGAAAACCAGAATACCAAAATTGATACTGGAGTGGGAACCAGAGGGGAGAAGAAGAAGATGACCTATGACCACCTGGCTCGAAAATGTACAGCACACAATAAGGAGAATGGGCACAGAGGAAGAGGACACACAAAATTGATACACCTGGAGTAATATTTTGAAAATATAGTTTAAGAACGTTTATTGTTTGTATTGTAATGTCCAAGTAAATTATTATGTTGAAGATAAGCCTCTGTAATGAGGAAAAGCTCAAAGTAATAAATAATAGAATCCATTAAAATTTGACATATGAAGCAGGAAAAAAGAATACAAATGTGTAGAAAATGACTATGCATAAATGGCTGTAGGACAAAAGCAAGGCTGTAGGAGTGTACATAATTATGGTAATGACAGAGAATTGTGGAAGGAGGGGGAGCAGCTGAATGAATATAAAGAGCTCTGATGGCAAGCCAGTAATAAGCCAAGGAGGGAAAGCTGAAAGGTGGGACAAAATGGCTCTGAGCACTATGAGACTTAACTTCTGAGGTCATCAGTCCCCTAGAACTTAGAACTACTTAAACCTAACTAATCTAAGGACATCACACACATCCATGCCCGAGGCAGGATTCGAACCTGAGACCGTAGCGGTCGCGCGGTTCCAGATTGAAGCACCTAGAACTGCTCAGCCATACCGGCCGGCTGGAAGGTGGGACCAAGAGAGTGTACATAAGAGATGAAATATGAGGATTATATTATAGAAAGATAGAAGGAAGAAGGCGAACATGATATAGGGGGATATGATGATGCTAGAAGAATTTGACAAAGCTCTGAAAGGCCCTAAGTGAAAACAAAGTTCCTGGAGTAGATGACAGTCAATCCAAATTATTGACACCTATAGGAGAGATAGCTTTGTCAAAATTATGTCTCCTTGTGTGCAAGATAAGAGATGGGGCAAATATCTTCAGATGTGTGTCAGAATGTAAAAATTCCAGTTCCAAGAAAGTCAGGTGCTGACAGATGTCAGTAATACTGAGCCACCAGTCTAAATCAGTTACAATGTAAGGCCATAATTATGTACAGAAGAATCAAATGCTGATAGAACATCTTCTCCGGAAAGGTTAGTTTTGGTTCTGGATAAATGTCAGTCGGGATATTACAATTTGTCCAAGAAAGCACCTCGAAAAAAGGCAAACCCACATTTTTATCATGTATAAATTTAGTGAAAGCTTGAAAAAAATGTGGACTGGACTAGACTCTTCGACATAGTGAATGTACCAGGGATAATATACAGTGATCAAAAACCTGATCTGCAACTTCAGAAACTGGCTGTAGTTACAAGAGGAGGACATAAAAAGGGACATTGAGCTTCATAAGAGAGGGAGACAGGACTACAGCCTATCCTCAGCACTATTCAGTATGCATCTACATCTACAACTATACACTCTGCAAAAATCTGTGTACTGCATGGTGGAAGGTACTTTCCCTTGCAGCATATGCAGGGCTTCTTCCTATTCCATTGATGCATAGATCTGTGGAAGAATGATTGCTTAAATCCAGTGCATTTATTTTAACTAGTCTGTCTTCATGATGCCTATGGTAGTGACATGTAAGGCGTTGTAACATTTTTGTAGCAATATATTAAGAGGGTTTTATGGGACTAGCTTGGATGTATCTTCAAGCATCAGCTAGTTCAGTTCTTTCAGCATCTTTGTGACACTCTCCAATGGATCATACAAACCTGTGATAATTTGTGCTGCCCTTCCTCATGTCCATTCAATATCTTGTGATAGTCGTATTTCCTATGCATTTCAGGAATAATCTAGGATGAGCCTCAAGAGTTTTTTTGTATGCAGTCTCTTTCATGGACTGATTTCATTTCTGTGTTATTCTACCACTGAATGGCATTATGTCACCAGATTTACCTCTGACTGGTTCTGTTTCATATGCCTGCAAATTGTTACACCCAGGTGTCTGGGAGAGCTGACATATCCCAATTGAGTTATTGATATTATAGAATACCATGTTTCCCTGTTGTTTTTTTTCCTCTTCTTTTTTCTTTTTCTTTTTTTTTTTTTTTTTTTTTTTTTAAGGTACACAATTTTACATTACTGAACATTCAAAATATGTTCCAAAGGTTTCATGATTTTTGAAGAGTTCAGTATATGACTGAATACTTGTGCAGCTTCTTTCAGACTGTTCTTAGCTATAGATAAATGTGTGATCTGGGGAAGTTATTAATATAAACACCTGAAAGTTCATTAGAATACAACATTAACAGCAAAGTTGTTAACATTCTTTCCTGGGACACACCTGTAGCTAGTTTTACATATTTCAATGACTCTCACCTGAGCTAACTTGCTGTGTCCCACCTGCCATAAAATACCCAATCCAGTCACAAATTTGGCTCAGTTCCTCACATGTTCATGCTTTGATATTGAGCTTAGACATGGTGTTGAGTCAAACATTTCTCAGATACTGAGGACTACTGCACCTACCTGACTTTCTTGATCCTTGGCTTTCAGTATGTTGAGTGAGTAAATTGTGAGTTGGGTTTTGTATGACCACTGTTTTGAAATCTGTGCTGATTTTCACAGAGGAAATAATTCCATTACACATACTTAATTATTATTTACATCAGATGTGTTTTAAAATTATGACAAATGAATGTACATTGAACAGATTATGAGGGAAACCAAGAAGAAATTTGGAAAGAAATTAAATTTCAGACACATGAAATAAAAACTTGGTTTTCATCTGACACTGTTATTCTGTCAGAGATGGCAAAGGACTTGCAGAAGCTCTTGAATGGAATATTAGGTTCTTGAAAAGAGATTGAGAGTTGAACATCAGCAAAATTTAAACAAGGGAAATGAGGTGATGTCAACAGAATCAGATTAGGAAAAAATACACTAAAAGTATTACATTTGTTTTGCTATCTGATTGCTACTTGACTGTTCGGAACTTCCCTGAAGGTATTATTCTGGAGTAAATGGGAATGTGGATGATGAGCAGTTAAGACAAGAAGTGAATAGAAGGTTTTTAAATGTGGTGCTACTAAAGAATGCTAAAAATTAGGTGGATAGATCAAATACCAAACGAAGTATTGAACTGCATTGAGTAAAATGAAATTTGTGGTATAATTTGATTAAAAGAAGGGGTCAGTTGATAGGAAACATTCAGAGACATCAAAGGCTTGTCAGATGGAGGTGAAGTGTGAGGGGGTAAAAATTGCAGAGGGAGTCCAAGGCTTGGATGCTGTAAGCAGGGCCTCATCGATGTGGGTTGTGGAAGTGTCACAGAGATGAGGAGGAGTGCACTGGATAGACTATCATGGATAATTGCACCAAACTGTTCTTTGGACAAACGTCGATGATGATAAGTGATTGTATATTTCGTGTGTTGTCCGTCTGACAGCTGGATGTGTTCCCGTCAGAATCTCTCTGTCTACAATACTGTTTTATTTTGCACCTATTTTTTCTATCAGAGTTTCTTTACAGTGTTCATCCTATTGTGAACTGTTAAGATTTCATGTACAATAATCTTGAACTGAAAAGAAAGTGTGTAAAGAAAAAGGTGAAATACATGTCATGTTAAGATGGCTTCCATGACATCAAAAAATGGCAGATACACATTCACTGTGTAACCGTGGATAATTCAGGTGAAAAAGATTGACTGATTTAAAGGCTTCAAGTAGTTCAATGTTACCAAAACTGCCCTTTGATAGACCCTGATGGGAAGGAACCTATTCTAATGAGAAAGGAAAGAATCTGTCATATAATACCAACATTTCATTTCACTATAGAGCCGGAAATCTGAGAGAGACAGAAGAGATCTTGTGAAGTTGGACAATAATAAATTATTTGCCAAAGTGTGGTAAGCTTTGTTTCAATGGTTAATGAGTTATAGAGATACAGTGACAAGTTGGAAAATTATTTTTATTTACTAATATTACAGTGATAGTTTCTTCTACTGTCAACACTTCGTACACTACCTACATTAAAATTGGTCTCAATGATTATAAGCAAACTACAAAGGGCAACAAAAATAGGTAGGAAGCTTCTATCAGACAATGGAAATCCAGGACTGGGTAGTGACTATATTACGAAAAGGATAGATTGCTACTCACCATACAGTTGAGATGTTGAACCGCAGAGATGCACAACAAATAGACTAATAAGCACACAAGTTTCTGGTGGGCCTCCTCCTGAAGTAAACCACACACACACACACACACACACACACACACACACACACACACACACACACACACACACACACACACACACATGCGCGCATGCGTAAGAATCAGTCTGGGTGCTGGGCATGAAGAGGAGGCTGGGGCAGGTAGGGCCAAGTAGAGAAGAGTACAGGTGGTGGACGGTAAAGTTGTGGTTGTAGGAGTGCACAGGAATGTGATGGGGAGGGGATGGTGAAGTTAGCTGCAGTCAGGAGTTTAGATGGTGGGTGATAGGGTGTGGGGGGAAGGAGAAGAGGAAAAAATGGCTAAGCAGGGATGACTAGAGGACAAATGTAAGGATGCAGAGGCTTACCTCTACATCTACATCTACATTTATACTCTGCAAGTCACCCAACGGTGTGTGGCGGAAGATCTCACTAGGGGTAAGATAGATATTGCCTACAGAAAAAATTAAAGACCTTTCGAGAAAAGAGAACCCCTTGTATGAATATCAAGAGCTCAGATGGAAACCCAGTTCTAAGAAAGAAGGGAAAGCAGGAAGGTGGAAGGAGTATATAGAGGGTCTATAAAAGATGATGTACTTGAAGACAATATTACGGAAATGGAAGAGGATGTAGATGAAGATGAAATGGGAGATAAGATACTGCGTGAAGAGTTTGACAGAGCACCGAAAGACCTGAGTCGAAACAAGACCCTGGGAGTAGACAACATTCCATTAGAACTACTGACAGCCTTGAGAGAGCCAGTCTTGACAAAACTCTACCATCTGGTGAGCAAGATATATGAGACATGCTAAATTCCCTCAGACTTCAAGAAGAATATAATAATTCCAATCCCAAAGAAAGGAGATGTTGACAGATGTGAAAATTACCGAACTATCAGTTTAATAAGCCACAGCTGCAAAATACTAAAGTGAATTCTTTACAGATGAATGGAAAAACTGGTAGAAGCCGACCTCTGGAAAGATCAGTTTGGATTCTGTAGAAATGCTGGAACACGAGAGGCAATACTGACCCTACAACTTAACTTAGAAGAAAGATAAAGTAAAGGCAAACCTATATTTCTAGCATTTGTAGACTTAGAGAAAACTTTTGACAATGTTGACTGGAATACTCTCTTTCAAATTCTAAAGGTGGCAGGGGTAAAATACAGGGAGCGAAAGCCTATTTACAATTCATACAGAAGGCAGATGGCAGTTACAAGAGTCGAGGGGTATGAAAGGGAAGCAGTGGTTGAGAAGGGAGTGAGACAGGGTTGTAGCCTCTCCCTGGTGTTATTCAATCTGTATATTGAGCAAGCAGTAAAGGAAACGAAAGAAAACTTCGGACTGGGTATTAAAAACCATGGAGAAGAAATAAAAACCTTGAGGTTCACTGATGACATTGTAATTCTGTCAGAGACAGCAAAGGATTTGGAAGAGCAGTTGACCTGAATGGACCGTGTCTTGAAAGGAGGGTATAAGATGAACATGAAGAAAAGAAAAATGAGGATAATGGAATGTAGTCGAATTACGTTGGGTGATGCCGAGGGAATTAGATTAGGATATGAGACACATAAGGTAGTAAAGGAGTTTTGCTATTTGGGGAGGAAAATAACTGATGATGGTCGCAGTAGAGAGGATATAAAATGTAGACTGGCAATGGCAGGAAAGTGTTTCTGAAGAAGAAAAGTTTGTTAACATTGAGTATAGATTTAAATGTCAGGAAGTCGCTTCTGAAATTATTTGTATGGAGTGTAGCCATGTATGAAAGTGAAACGTGGACGATAAATAGTTTAGACAAGAAGAGAATAGAAGCTTTCGAAATGTGGGGCTACAGAAGAATGCTGAATATTAGATGGGTAGATAACATAACTAATGAGTAGGTATTGAATAGAATTGGGGAGAAGAGAAGTTTGTGGCACAACTTGACTAGAAGTAGGGATTGGTTGGTAGGACATGTTCTGAGACATCGAGAGATCATCAATTTAGTGTTGGAGGGCAGCGTGGAGGGTAAAAATCGTAGAGGGATACCAATAGATGAATACACTAAGCAGATTCATAAGGATGTAGGCTGCAGTAGGTACTGGGAGATGAAGAAGGTTGCACAGGATAGAGTAGCATGGAGAGCTGCATCAAACCAGTCTCAGGACTGAAGACCACAACAACATCCACCAATGCCTTCATTTCATCCTTTGAGGGTGGCTCATTATCCAAGAAGTTTAAAGTGACTGTCTACCGCTGTGATGTAAAGCCGTATACCCCTCCCCCGATGTGGTGCTTTAAGTGCTAGTAGTTCGGCCATATTTCTTCCAGCTTTACTTCCAGCGTCACCTGTCGAGATTGTGGATATCCTCCTCATCCTGATATTCCCTATGCCCTGCCTCACAACTGTGTCAACTCCAGAGAGCACCATTCGCTTTGTTCGCCAGACTGTAGGATTCTCCAGAAAGAAAGAAATATAGTAGAATAAAAGACCCTGAACTGACTGACCTACACTGATGCTAAGAGTAAATATGAGGCGCTATATCCTGTGCATATGATGTCAACATACGCCGTCACTACAACAGTAGTTCTACCATCTTCTGCTCCACTGCATACAGTTGGCTCTCATAGCTGTCGGACTCCAACTGCCCCCTTCTTGGTGGGGGACACTTCTGTCCCTGTTGCTCCTGCATGACCTACGACCTACTTCAGGAGCAACCCCCCCCCCCCCTCCGACCCCCCCTCCCCCAGCTTCATGGCTGGAGAAGTGTAAGTCTTCTCCAGCTCCTCTTGCCAGGAAGGGATCCTTTGGGTCACTCCCTTCCCAGGTTCCTACTGGTGGCAAAGCTGACACCCGCAAGTGGCTGAAGCAAATGAACATAGATGGTCGTAGCACTTCATGGTCCTTCTCAGTCCCGGAGACTGAATCAGTGAATTCCTCTGAGATGGATAACTTGAGGAGCAGCAAGAGAAACCTTAAAAGAAAAAGACCCAAAGAACCAAAGCACTGCAGTGACACCCACACCACCACTACCTACAAGCTGTGTGTCTGAGGATGAGATGGAGATTTCGGCATCCACTGAGGACATAGACCTCACTGGGGCCTCAGACACAAAGGATGTGGATTGCACAGATACTCAGAGGCGTAAACTGCCTCATTGACAGTTTCGTGCCTTTCCAGTCTCATGATCATGTAATCCTCCAGTGGAATTGTGATGGTTTTTTTCACCACCCATCTGACCTACAGCAACTGTTAAGCTTAACACCTGCTTTCTGCATTACCCTTCCCGAAACCTTTTTCCTGGCAATGTGGAGCCCTGCCCTCTGTGGCTATAAGGCATATTACAGGAAACGTAGCGACTATGATAGTGTGTTAGGTGGAGTTTGCGTCTATGTCCTGAACTCAGTATGTAGTAAATGTGTGCCCCTTCACACTCCTCTTGAAGCTGTGGCCATCAGACTAAGAACAATGCAGGAAATAACTGCCTCCAATGTATATCGTACTTCAGATGGTGCAGTAGCCTTGAATGTATCGGCTGCCCTTATTGATCAACTCCTTGAACCTTCCTACATTTGGGGTAGATTTTAACAGCTCTTTTGTGGGTACGTGCATGGCGAGCAGGGGAACCTGAGCTAGTGCGGCTCTTTCCTTTCTGGGCTGCATACCTTCCTTTTTCACATCCTTCCTCATCATCCCCCATCCTCTCCCTCCTCCTGCCTCTTCCCTTTCCCTGTTTTGTGAGTGTGTGTCATGCATACAACCATAGACAGATGCTTGTAACTGTAAGATATAGTTTCTCTTCTTTGCCCTCAATACCTCAATACTGGAAAGTCCCTGTCCACCATTTTTCCTTCTCTTTTCCTTGCATGTTCTCTTTACCCTCTTCTCTGATGCAGTGTTTGAGACCTCTCTTCTCTCCTTTTGTTCGTTCCTCCCTTTCTCTTTCTTTCCTCCCTGTGCACGTCTGAAGGCCAACCCCTGTGCTCCCACATTTAGCCGGTGACAGGGTAACACGTCATTCTCCATATCTGGTAGACAGTTAAGACATGTATGTACCCCTGGTAATGGCCAGGCCCAGGGAGGGGTGATTACCTGAGCTGGTACCTTCCAAATGTGCCGATTGGTCCCGTTGTCTGTTTCCCGGGAGGTGTGACCTGAATTGTGAACAATCACCTAAGGATGGAGTGCCCTTGGAGAGGACCCCCACAAGGAAGGAGCACGCCATCTGAGACACTGGTAATCGTGGGGGATACTTTCACAATGGTTTGCTCTACGTCTGAAATTTCTGCTCACAAGCAAATGTTAGATGAGTCTCAGCCACAGACAATTCTTCTATCAGTGCCAGTTCCCCACTGTTTCTCAGTCTGATGAAGGTCAAGACTTTTTCACAGTCAATCCTTTCATTATTCAGAAAGGTATCAAAACAATTGCAGGTCCTGCTAAGACTTGTTCCTAATTAAAAAAAGGCCCCTTGTTGTTAGAAACAGTCACTGCCCTCTAGGCACAAAAATTGACGCGAATTCTACTGCTACACACCTTCTGTGTCCGGGTGGAATAACATCACACTTTAAATTCACCACATGAGGTTTATACATGCTCACTCTATGGATTGTCCAATGAGGAAATTCAAAACTACATGTCTGACCAGGGTGCAATGGCTGTTGACATTTGACAGAGTTCAACTTCCATCGAACATTAAAGTGGGCCGAGACATAATTTCAGTTCGTGCTTACATCCCCAACCCTACGCATTGCTATTGGTGTCAGCACTTTAATCATACCAGCCAGTCATGTTCAGATGTGGCCAAATGTGTTACTTGTGGCAAGGATGCCCATGAGGGTGCTTGTCCACCTCCATTCCTTCATTACATCAACTGTATGGGTGACCACGCTGCTTCCTCTAGAGAGATCCCCATTTTCTAAGATGGACGACTTATTCAGGAAATCAGAGTGAAGGGAAGGTGTCTACATTTGTTGCTTGTAAGTTATTCGCCAGTTGAAAGCCCACTGTGCCCCCAGCAGGTAAATATAATACTGTCCTTGCATCTAATTGGCCTACAAAGGAGGCAGCCACACAAACTTCTCATGGGCAGGTAAGGCAGCAACTCTGTAACACCAGTAATTGAATTAACAAATCGTGGTGGCAGTACAGTGAAAACAGAATCTAAAAAGAGAGAGATGGCCCAAACCTGAGCCATGCATGGATCGAGCAGTTTTTCTTCCCTTGTTCTGCTGATCAGTTTTCTGTGAGTGAGAGTGCGTGGAAAAATCCCTGGGTGATGGAAAAATATCAAACACGAGATAAGAGAATTTGAACTAGTTCTAGTTTACTTCATCCTTTTAACTGAAATAAATTTCTTTTAGGTATATGTTTCGAATATTACACATTTTGTTATGATGGGGGTAGAAAAAGAAAGAATGACATTTTGTTTGCATTTGACAAAATTTGTTTCTTTCTTGTCTGAAGGCTGGACTGCAGCACTGAACTTTCTCCAGACATAATTCTTCCTATAATGGAGCAAAAGTGCAACTGTGGACACTGCATCATGTAATTTCCATTTTGCACCCTCCACAGCCTGACAAAGCACAGCTTTTTTCGAGGCCATCTGATTTCAACAATTGGTCATTTGCCCCAGTCAGTGCTACATAACAGTAACACTAAATTTCCTTACAAAGTGACAATCTGCATTACGTCCCTGCAACTTTCAGTAAGAGGGAATCATTTGAGGAGTGGGAAGTAACCATAATGCCACTGCTCTCGGACACTTCATACTTTTGGAACTGCAGTGGTAGTGAAGGAAGGAAGGAAGGAAGGAAGGAAGGAAGGAAGGAAGGAAGGAAGGAAGCCAGACAATATGGAACTGATGTAGCAGCAGTTCAGTATGTAAGCTATACAAGAGTTGATATTAGTCTTGCACTCTGTGTTTATGGATCCAAGTTACTTTTATCATCTTCAGTCTGAAGGCATGTATTATGCATCTCTCCATGCTAGTCTATGTTGTGCAAGCACCCTCATCTCTCCCCAACAGTTACTAACTTCATTATCATCTACGTAAATCTGGTAGGAGGCATACTACGACCATAACACAGCATACACATGGAATGACTTCAGTGCAGTCACCTCCACTGACTTCTGTGCAGATGACTAGACAGAGAATTCTGTTCTGCCTTCACAGATTGAACATAGTACTTGTTTCTCTTGAGGTAGTGTAGAGGTGGTAGTCGAGCCTCCATCCTCTTAGCAATTGACACAGGTTGACTGGATCAAAGTGGATTTAATCCCATTCAGAGGATTAATTCATGATCACTGCTGTAACCCATTAACAAACTTCCCTTTTTCACATCACAGAACCAAAAATTACATTGCAAATGGATTTTTATAAATGTTTAATTAGTTACTTGTAATAGTTGTAACTACATATAAGGACTGCCTAATGTTCAGTCATCACTATTGAGTACCACACTTGTTCATGAGAGTCTGCTGGATAAGCTGCATATCCACATTGACGTGTAGTTCCTTTAGTTGCTGGACAAAATTTTGCAGGGGGTTGGAACTCCCATACCTGTGTGTTTTTCCCTCACAATCAATGCTCCTCTATGGAGTGCCACTTTTACAGCTTAACATGTATTCAGTCATGTAGTCAACTCCAAGACACATAAACTATCTTCTTTGTGAATCAGACATACATTTCTGCCTAGCATCTTGACACCATCCAAAGTATTAAGTGTCTTCTGACTCTCCGTTCACTATGAAAGACACCAGTCACACTTGTACTGTGTGTACAGCTGCTATGCAGTGAGACTGGTACACTGACGCCAGTGGCCACTGATGCATTTTTACAGCCGAATGTCACCAACAGCTATTTGGGCACCTACAGTGCTACCTTTCAATCACATTTGCAGTTTGCTGTAGCCACTTGAACTGCAGTAGTTCTTGACTGTAGAATGGGGATAACCCACTGTGTGCTAATAAACCCAAAATACATATATCCTGATCAATAATGTACCTTGAACAAACTGGCTGCATCAGTAAGAGGCAACCTAACAGGGTTGCATGGTGCTGCATCTTAGGTATCTGTCAGCACATCTTCAATACGTTAAAATTCGTTGACCTTTTCTCCGAGACAGCTACTAGCATGTTGGAATCACACATGAACTCTGATGATGAATTATTCTAAGATGCAGTACGGATTAGTGCACCCATAAATAGACAAATCTCATGAAATAATAATGTACTCTTGAGGTCAGTGTCCTCCAATTTTGTAGGTATGCAGTCATTACATTAGTTGCAAAAGTTAAGTGCTCTGATCAGGATTCACAGTGATTATGTGAACTCCACTGCTTCCTCTCAGCTTCGTGCTGCCAATACAAAAGAAAGTGGTTCACATATGAATTTACAGTTCTAAGCTGCCACTACTCCACTAAGCTGCATAGTGTGCAGGATGGCTCAGTCAGGAGTGGGAGGCAGAGAGCACAGTTAAATAATCAGAATAATATCTAGACAAAGGCCATTTATTCGCAAAAAACATGTTAGAGATGGAGGGAGAGAGAGAGACATCCAACATGGCCACATGGCTTCCTCAGCCCTGATTGGTCACAAGCCAAGGAACCCGCAGGGGGCGGCATAGAAATTTCTAGAGCACGGCCTGCTAAGGGTCGCATAGACGGCGTTACTTTGTCAGCACGTGAGGGAGGCGCGTGATCAAGATGTTTGCTGACTTGCTGTTCCCAGATCATGGGACATCTACATCCATATTCTGCAAACCACCTGACGGTGTGTGGCGGAGGGTACCTTGAGTACCTCTGTCGGTTCTCCCTTCTATTCCAGTCTCGTATTGTTCGTGGAAAGAAGGATTGTCGGTATGCCTCTGTGTGGTCTCTAATCTCTCTGATTTTTTCCTCATGGTCTCTTTGCGAGATATACGTAGAGGGAGCAATACACTGCTTGACTCTTCAGTGAAGGTATGTTCTTGAAAATTCAACAAAAGCCCGTACCGAGCTACTGAGCGTCTCTCCTGCAGAGTCTTCCACTGGAGTTTATCTATCAACTCCGTAACGCTTTTGCAATTACTAAATGATCCAGTAACAAAGCGCGCTGCTCTCTCTTGGATCTTCTCTATCTCTTCTATCAACCGTATCTGGTACAGATCCCATACTGCTGAGCAGTATTCAAGCAGTGGGGAAACAAGTGTACTGTAACCTACTGCCTTTGTTTTCGGATTGCATTTCCTTAGGATTCTTCCAATGAATCTCAGTCTGACATCTGCTTTACCGGTGATCAACTTTATATGATAATTCCATTTTAAATCACTCCTAATGTGTACTCCCAGATAATTTATGGCATTAACTGCTTCCAGTTGCTGACCTGCTATATTGTAGCTAAATGATAAGGGATATTTCTTTCTGTGTATTCACAGCACATTACAGTTGTCTACATTGAGATTCAATTGCTGTTTCCTGCACCATGCATCAATTCGCTGCAGATCCTCCTGCATTTCATTACAATTTTCCATTGTTACAACCTCTCGATATACCACAGCATCATCCGCAAAACGCCTCAGTGAACTTCTGATGTCATCCACAAGGTCATTTATGTATATTGTGAATAGCAACGGTCCTATGACACTCCCCTGCGGCACACCTGAAATCATTCTTACTTCAGAAGACTTCTCTCCATTGAGAATGACATGCTGCATTCTGTTATCTGGGAACTCTTCAATCCAATCACACAATTGGTCTGATAGTCCATATGCTCTTACTTTGTTCATTAAACGACTGTGGGGAACTGTATCGAATGCCTTGCGGAAGTCAAGAAACACAGCATCTACCTGTGAACCCGTGTCAATGGCCCTCTGAGTCTCGTGGACGAATAGCGTGAGCTGGGTTTCATACGACCGTCTTTTTCGAAACCCATGCTGATTCCTACAGAGTAGATTTATAGTCTCCAGAAAAGTCATTATACTCGAACATAATATGTGTTCCAAAATTCTACAACTGATAGACGTTAGAGATATAGGTTATATTTCTGCACATCTGTTCGATGTCCCTTCTTGAAAACGGGGATGACCTGTGCCCCTTTCCAATCTGGGGGTCTGGTCCCAATGGGGGCTGGTGAGAGTGGAGAACAGAATAGAGCCTTTGTATGTGTGGAGGCTGGGTGGTGTCAAGTTCCCCTGGGTGGCCACTAAGGCCTTAGCTTATGTTATCCACGACAGTCATGAAAGATCTTCTCTTCAACAGACTCAGATAACTCGATTGTTAAAGTTCGTGGAACTATCGTGATTGTTTCACTCACTTAGATACTCTGTTCTGAAATGTGCGTAATTTTATGGATTTTTGTACTTCTGCAGGGATTGTACTGACGGCTTGGCTCTCTCAGATATCATTTACTTGGCACTAGTAGCTAATAATGCCTGAACTGGACACTAATGTTAGTGTTGTTACTCTGAATTAACATTAACTTGGATTTTACAGGTCTTTTCTGTATGGTACGATGGCATCTCAAACTTGTTCCTTGTGCTGACATGTTTCACACACTGCAGTTGCTTGCAGAGTAAATATCACGGCAAGAGGCGGCTTCCTTGGTGCAATATAGATCTGTTTATTAACCAATAGAGTGGTAATACAACACAGAGGTCTGAAATTCCACGTCTCCTATTTTTGGCACTATAGGCAGTGTTTACAAGGAAAAACTTCTTTTCTCTCTGTTTTGTTCTTTACTGAAAATTCAAATAAATGACACAACTAGATTTCTGTTATTGGCTAAGACTAGTAAAATCTGTGGAGCAGTAGTAGGATGGTAGATTTATTTTTATAACTATCTTCTCGGATTTACTGGTTATGCTACAACATAGGAATGTAAGAAGGTACAGCGTGGCTGAGGCATGTGGGGGGTGGTGAGGAGGGATGAGGGGAGAGGTGTAGATGCTGCCTGCACTAACCACAGGGGTGGGGGCTGGGAAAGGGGACCTGTAATGGCCGCTCATTTGGCAGGGATGTGGGTGGGGAGGAGAGAGGGACTAGCTATCTGCAAACAGCTGTGGGCGACAGGCTCTGCCTGGCAAAAACCACATGACTTTCTTTGGCATTTAATATACAGAAACATGTAGCATCATAAAAACTTACCTTGTTGTCTCTTCAACATCGCATTATGAAAGCAATAAAGTAGCACTTAAGGAAGATTTATTTTACTTTTAAAACAACTTACTTGTTGTTTAACTTGAACGTACATATTCTTGTTATTATCAGCGTGTAAATATTCAGCATAAACATATATATAATGTGGCATTTTTCAGATGGCAGGTAGATGTCAGTATGTTGCCACTGATCTACTGGCAGCTGCAAAGGCGTGTCACTTCCATGTTTTTATGGTAAAGCTTTAACAGCTGTGTTTGTGCTCTATTCACTAAATCAACAGGTGAAATGTGAAATCATTTGACATATGCAAGATTGATTCTTAACTCAGCATGTTCTGTTGGCAAGGACAAATTTCCCCTTAATTCCATTACCAATAAGTATTTGTGTTTCCAGTTCTCGACTGTTATGACAACATTATTAGAGAAGTTAAATGGCACAAGACAAAATGATTGTGGAAACTTCAGTCACTTCCGTTAACATGTGACATCCTAAATTCTGTTACCAGTGGTTGCCAATTCTTATGTCTACTTATAACTAACATGCATAACTTAAATGAATATATAGTAATGACAGTAGTTCCCGTCAATTAATTCTCTTGCTTCACACGTCTTTTCCAACTGTTTACGTGTCATCGCAGACCTAATACCTGGAATATAACTCATAGGGGTGTTCCGACCTTAGAGCATATTTATGTGGTGGTCTAGGCAGTTGTATTACCTTCTTTCTTACTTTCTTGGGTGGAACTACTGGCGTAGCAGGCTCTGTTTCACTATCGAGGGTGGGTGGCTCAGAACCCTTGTAGAACTTTAACCTGTTGAAATGATCAATGACTGTGTGTTCTGCTAAATGAATTTCCACATTTACTGGTAATGTAAAAGGCCGGCCGCGGTGGCCGTGCGGTTCTGGCGCTGCAGTCCGGAACCGCGGGACTGCTACGGTCGCAGGTTCGAATCCTGCCTCGGGCATGGGTGTGTGTAATGTCCTTAGGTTAGTTAGGTTTAAGTAGTTCTAAGTTCTAGGGGACTTATGACCTAAGATGTTGAGTCCCATAGTGCTCAGAGCCATTTGAACCATTTGGTAATGTAAACCATGTAATACGGTATGGTACTTCATATGTTGGTGTAAACTACTTAGTTCATCCCTTTTATTACTACTGGATTTTGTAACATTTCCAGATCCCCTACCTTGTACTCGGGCATTTTTGCATTCTGGTTATCCCTCTTTAACTGTTGAGCATTGACTTTTACATTATTCCCTCTTACTTTCTTCCAAATGGCTTGAAGACATCAGACCAAACGTCTTTGAATTTAATTCGAGGGAGCAGTTTGTCAACTTCAAAAGGCGAATTCAAAGGGTGGCCACATATCGCTTGATAAGGGGAGTATCCTGCAGCTTCATGGGCATGGCTATTGTAGGCTGATGTGATGTATTTGACAAACCTGTCCCAGTCACAGTGATTTTTATTGACATAGCAAAAGAGCATGCTCATGACGGTGCAGTGGACTCAATTCAGGCGTCTGTTCGCTTTTGGGTAAACGGCGTCATTCTCCACTTCTTGATTCACAACAATTGACAAACTTCTGTAAACCATGCGGACATAAAATTTGTGCCTTGATCTGTAAGTACAACTTTGGACTTCCATACGTTAACATCAAGCGGGTGACAAATGCACGAGCTCCTGTTTTGGTAGACATATCTGGTGTGGGAACAAGAATTAAGAACCTAGAGAAATGATCTATGATGGACAAAGTATACCTGTTATTTTGTGGGGTCAAAGGGAAAGGACCAACAATATCTGCTGTTACTAAAGCCCAAAGACAAGTGGCTTCTGGTACTTGCTGTGAGAGTACCTTTGAACTGTGTTAAGGGGTCATTGCCACCCCGAACAAGCAATTTTGTATATACTTTCGTATGTCCCTCTGTCTCCCTTCCCAGAAATAGTGGGTGGCTGTTCGGCAATTGGTGGCACAAAAACCATTGACATGCTTGCAGGCTATCATGACATTATGCTATTATTTTGGGATGTAGTTCTTTCAGAATTACTGCTCGTTTACCTGAGGGGGTCTTTCGATGCAAAATTCTCTTTGCTGTGCTTCCCTCAATTCTTCAATAGAAACATCATTAGTTACAATCACTCTTTCTGGCATAATGTATCAGCGTTTTGATGCAACTTGCTTGGTTTGTGTTTTACCTCGTACTCAAATTCTCATACTCAAATTCTCTCAATTTTAAAGCCCAAAGAGTTAACCTGCTCCTAGGATTTTTGAAGCTTAGTAGCCAGTGTAACATGGCATGATCCACGATGACAGTAAAATTACTCCCATAGAAATATCACGGGAAATAGGTTACAAATATGTTACACAAAACATGAGCACTGAAAGCACCTTCTCAGTGGTACTGCAATCGATTCTACTTTGTTAAGCTGTCAAGACGAATAACCAATTGGTCGTTCTTCGCCACCTATTTCTTGTGACAGAATGGCTCCTACAGCATAGTTGGAAGCATCTACTGACAGAATGAATGATTTTTCATAATCTGGATATGCTTGTACAGGGGCTCTAATTAAAACCTGTTGGATTTGTTGCATTGCTTCATCACATTCCTTGGTCCGGGTAAAACTAACTCTTTGTTTTTTTTTTTTTTTTTTTTTTTCCTCCAATAATTTAGACAGGGGCTTAAGGGGCTTAGCATAGGATAATTATTCACAGAAGTCTGCAATAATTGGCAAGGCCTAAAAATGACTGTAATTCTTTGTTATTTGTTGGTGTTGGAAATTCTTTTACGGCTGTGGTCAAACAGGGATCCAGTTTGACACCTCCTTCACTTTTTATCTGTCCCAAATATTGTACCTGTGTTTCGGCAAAAGCACACTTTTCCAGTTTCACAACCAAGTGAGTTACTTTCAACCTTTCCAATACACCCCTCAGCCTTCCTGCATGTTCTTAGATAGTTCTAGAACAAATAATAATGTCATCTAAACGTACAAAGCATGTAGTGGGTTTCAATCTGCGCAACAACAAATCTGCAAATCTTTGTAAAGTGGTGGGTGCATTCCTCAAACCAAAAGGCATTTTTACAAATTCATATAATCCTGTAGGCATGACAACAGCAGTTTTATGGTGGTCCTGGGGTGCAACAGGGATTTGATGTTCTTGTTGTGGTCTTCAGTCCTGAGACTGGTTTGATGCAGCTCTCCATGCTACTCTATCCTGTGCAAGCTTCATCATCTCCCAGTACCTACTGCAACCTACATCCTTCTGAATCTGCTTAGTGTATTCATCTCTTGGTCTCCCCCTACGATTTTTACCCTCCACGCTGCCCTCAAATACTAAATTGGTGATCCCTTGATGCCTCAGAACATGTCCTACCAACCGATCCCTTCTTCTGGTCAAGTTGTGCCACAAACTCCTCTTCTCCACAATTCTATTCAGTACCTCCTCATTAGTTATGTGATCTACCCATCTAATCTTCAGCATTCTTCTGTAGCACCACATTTCGAAAGCTTCTATTCTCTTCTTGTCCAAACTATTTACCGTCCATGTTTCACTTCCATACATGGCTACACTCCATACAAATACTTTCAGAAATGACTTCCTGACACTTAAATCTATACTCGATGTTAACAAATTTCTCTTCTTCAGAAACGCTTTTCTTGCCATTGCCAGTCTACATTTTATATCCTCTCTACTTCGACCATCATCAGTTATTTTGCTCCCCAAATAACAAAACTCCTTTGCTACTTTATGTGTCTCATTTCCTAATCTAATTCCCTCAGCGTCACAGGACTTAGTTCGACTACAGTGAATTATCCTCGTTTTGCTTTTGTTGATGTTCATCTTATATCCTCCCTTCAAGACACCATCCAATCCATTCAACTGCTCTTCCAAGTCCTTTGCTGTCTCTGACAGAATTACAGTGTCATCGGCAAACCTCAAAGTTTTTATTTCTTCTCCATGGATTTTAATACCTACTCCGAATTTTTCTTTTGTTTCCTTTATTGCTTGCTCAATATACAGATTGAATAACATCGGGGAGAGGCTACAACCCTGTCTTACTCCCTTCCCAACCACTGCTTCCCTTTCATACCCCTCGACTCTTGTAACTGCCATCTGCCTTCTGTATGAATTGTAAATAGCCTTTCGCTCCCTGTATTTTACCCCTGCCAACTTCAGAATTTGAAAGAGAGTATTCCAGTCAACATTGTCAAAAGCTTTCTCTAAGTCTACAAATGCTAGAAGCGTAGGTTTGCCTTTCCTTAATCTTTCTTCTAAGATAAGTCGTAAGGTTAGTATTGCCTCACGTGTGCCAGTATTTCTACGGAATCCAAACTGATCTTCCCCGAGGTCGGCTTCTACTAGTTTTTCCATTCGTCTGTAAAGAATTCGTGTTAGTATTTTGCAGCTGTGGCTTATTAAACTGATTGTTCGGTAATTCTCACATCTGTCAACACCTGCTTTCTTTGGGATTGGAATTATTATATTCTTCTTGAAGTCTGAGGGTATTTCGCCTGTCTCATACGTCTTGCTCACCAGATGGTAGAGTTTTGTCATGACTGGCTCTCCCAAGGCCATCAGTAGTTCTAATGGAATGTTGTCTACTCCCGGGGCCTTGTTTCGACTCAGGTCTTTCAGTGCTCTGTCAGACTCTTCACGCAGTATCTTATCTCCCATTTCGTCTTTGTCTACATCCTCTTCCATTTCCATAATATTGTCCTCAAGTACATCGCCCTTGTATAGACCCTCCGTATACTACTTCCACCTTTCTGCTTTTTCTTCTTTGCTTAGAACTGGGTTTCCATCTGAGCTCTAGATGTTCATACAAGTGGTTCTCTTATCTCCAAAGGTTTCTTTCCTGTAGGCGGTATCTATCTTACCTCTAGAGAGATAAGCCTCTACATCCTTACATTTGTCCTCTAGCCATCCCTGCTTAGCCATTTTGCACTTCCTGTCGATCTCATTTTTGAGGCGTTTGTACTCCTTTTTGCCTGCTTTATTTACTGCATTTTTATATTTTCTCCTTTCATCAATTAAATTAAATATTTCTTCTGTTACCCAAGGATTTCTACTAGCCCTCATCTTTTTACCTACTTGCTGCTCTGCTGCCTTCACTACTTGATCCCTCAAAGCTGCCCATTCTTCTTCTACTGTATTTCTTTCCCCCATTCCTGTCAATTGTTCCCTTATGCTCTCCCTGAAACTCTGTACAACATCTGGTTCTTTCAGTTTATCCAGGTCCCATCTCCTTACATTCCCATCTTTTTGCAGTTTCTTCAGTTTTAATCTACAGGTCATAACCAATAGATTGTGGTCCGAGTCCACATCTGCCCCTGGAAATGTCTTACAATTTAAAACCTGGTTCCTAAATCTCTGTCTTACCATTATATAATCTATCTGATACCTTTTAGTATCTCCAGGGTTCTTCCATGTATACAACCTTCTTTCATGATTCTTAAACCAAGTGTTAGCTATGATTAAGTTATGCTCTGTGCAAAATTCTACCAGGCAACTTCCTCTTTCATTTCTTAGCCCCAATCCATATTCGCCTACTACGTTTCCTTCTCTCCCTTTTCCTACACTCGAATTCCAGTCACCCATGACTATTAAATTTTCGTCTCCCTTCACTATCTGAATAATTTCTTTTATTTCATCATACATTTCTTCAATTTCTTCGTCATCTGCAGAGCTAGTTGGCATATAAATTTGTACTACTGTAGTAGGTGTGGGCTTCGTATCTATCTTGGCCACAATAATGCATTCACTAAGCTGTTTGTAGTAGCTTACCCACGTTCCTATTTTCCTATTCATTATTAATCCTACTCCTGCATTACCCCTATTTGACTTTGTGTTTATAACCCTGTAGTCACCTGACCAGAAGTCTTGTTCCTCCTGCCACCGAACTTCACTAATTCCCACTATATCTAACTTTAACCTATCCATTTCCCTTTTCAAATTTTCTAACCTACCTGCCCGATTAAGGGACCTGACAGTCCAAGCTCCGATCCGTAGAACGCCAGTTTTCTTTCTCCTGATAATGACATCCTCTTGCGTAGTCCCCACCCAGAGATCCGAATGGGGGACTATTTTACCTCTGGAATATTTTACCCAAGAGGACGCCATCATCATTTAATCATACAGTAAAGCTGCATGCCCTCGGGAAAAATTACGGCTATAGTTTCCCCTTGCTTTCAGCTGTTCGCAGTACCAGCACAGCAAGGCCGTTTTGGTGATTGGATGATTGACTGATCTGGCCTTGTAACAGACTGTTGCCCTTGCAACTACTGAAAAGGCTGCTGCCCCTCTTTAGGAACCACACGTTTGTCTGGCCTCTCAACAGACACCCCTCCATTGTGGTTGTACCTACGGTACGGCTATCTGTATCGCTGAGGAAAGCAAGCCTCCCCACCAACGGCAAGGTCCATGGATTCAGGGGGGGGGGGGGGGATTTGATGTAATCTGGAGCATAAGTCAAGGGTGGTGAAATTCTTGCAGTTGCCTAGGCGGTCTAATTTTTTGTCAATGCGCAGTAACGGATGCGTGTCTGATGTGGTTTCTCGATTAACTGCCGGTATATCGACACACAGACAATATGCTTTATCTCCATTTTTTGGCATGAGGGAGGTGCATGATTGAGATGCTTGATGACTTACTATTGCCAGTCCGTGTGACGGAAAAATTACAGGCAGCTGACACTGCCAGCAGAGACTTGGCCATAACGAGAAAAATAAAGTTACCTATTGAATACATTGAAAAGTAAAATAAAATCCCATACTATTGGGCTACTATCCAGCTCATCCTGAAGGCTGGACTACAGCATTAAAATTCCTCTCCCTGTAATGGGGAAAAAATGAAACTGTGTACACTGCATCATGTAATTTCCTTCTTGCTTGCTCCGTAGCCTGACGAAGCACAGCATTGTTAACAGGCCATCTGATCTCAACAATTGGTCATTACGCCTAGTCAGTAACAGTAGCAAGAGCATGCACTAAATTTCTTTACTAAGTGGCAATCTGCCGTACATTTCTGCACCTTTCAATAGGAGCAAAAGATTTTAGGAGTGGGAAGTAACTATAATGCCACTTGTCTCTGACACTTCATATCCTCATTATTGTTAAATTCATTATCATATATGTAAATCTGGTAGGAGGCATAGTATTATCATATCACAGCGCACACATGGAATGATATCAGTGCAGTCACCTCCAGCATCTTCTGTGCAGATGACTAGTCTGACAATTCTGTACTGCCTTCACAGAGTGAACAATGTACTTGTTTCTCTTGAGGTAGTGCAGTGGTGTAAGTTAAGCCGCCATCCTATTAGCTATTGACACAAGCTGATAGGACCAAAATGGATATACTTTCCATCCATAGGATTAATTACTTACCACTACTGTAACCCCTCGGCAAACTACGGACATTTGTGGACTTGGTTCAGATGTGTTGCTTCTGTCTATTACTCCACTTTTTGTTCCCATATTAATTTTTCTTATTTTATTTGTTGTGAATGTCATTGAGACCCCTATCCCTCATACTGCCCCAGTCGAATTATGCCCCTGCTCATGTCGCTACTCCACAAGCTTTTCTTATTTGCAGTTTTGTGTTTATTTGCAGTTTTGCGTTTATTTGCAGTTTTGCGTTTATTTGCAGTTTTGCGTTTATTTGCAGTTTTGCGTTTATTTGCAGTTTTGCGTTTATTTGCAGTTTTGCGTTTATTTGCAGTTTTGCGTTTATTTGCAGTTTTGCGTTTATTTGCAGTTTTGCGTTTATTTGCAGTTTTGCGTTTATTTGCAGTTTTGCGTTTATTTGCAGTTTTGCGTTTATTTGCAGTTTTGCGTTTATTTGCAGTTTTGCGTTTATTTGCAGTTTTGCGTTTATTTGCAGTTTTGCGTTTATTTGCAGTTTTGCGTTTATTTGCAGTTTTGCGTTTATTTGCAGTTTTGCGTTTATTTGCAGTTTTGCGTTTATTTGCAGTTTTGCGTTTATTTGCAGTTTTGCGTTTATTTGCAGTTTTGCGTTTATTTGCAGTTTTGCGTTTATTTGCAGTTTTGCGTTTATTTGCAGTTTTGCGTTTATTTGCAGTTTTGCGTTTATTTGCAGTTTTGCGTTTATTTGCAGTTTTGCGTTTATTTGCAGTTTTGCGTTTATTTGCAGTTTTGCGTTTATTTGCAGTTGTGCGTTTATTTGCAGTTTTGCGTTCACATTGGTCACATTGTGCTGCTGCTCTCACATCACCTTCCATCTCTATTAGTCATGATCACAGAGGATACACCAGGCCAAAATACAAAGAAGCTTTAAAATTGCCCACATCAACTGCTCTAGCATCTTCCTGATGAAATGCTACAGTGTGACAAAAATGGAGTATGGATGCATTGTCTGTAGCTCTATCGAACTGTGCTCTTACAGATTATTTTAAAGCCTTCAGTTTTGACACTTTGTTTCCCCTCCAAGTGATGTAAGATTTCCCTTTTGCACACCAGAGAATCCAAAATTACATTGCAGTTTGATTTTGTATAAATGTTTAATTAGCTACTTGAAATAGTTGTAACTACATATAAGGACTGCCTAATGTTAAGTCATGAATACTGAGTACCACACTTGTTCATGATAATTTGCTGGATAAGCTGTGTATCCACATTGACATGTGGTTCATTTCATCACACAATATAAAATTTTGGAGATGTTGGAACTCCAATACCAGTACGCTGTTTCCTCACTCCCACTGTTCCTCTCTGCAGTGACAATATGAATACATGTTAAGCTGTCACAGTACTTTTGCATTGTGATGCCTATATCATCGATCCCACTTTCACATAGTCCACTTCAAGGCATGTGCACTATCTTCTTTGTAAATTAGACATACATTTCTGCATAGCACCTTAACACCATCCACAGTATTAAGTGGCTTCTGCCTATTCATTCGCTACGAAGCACACCAGTCTCACTTGTCTGTGTGTACAACTACAATGCAGTGAGGCTGGTTCAGTGATGCCACTGGCCACAGATGAAAGCCATCAACATATATTTGGATGCCCACAGTGCTAGATTTGTCACATTTGCAGTCTGCTGCAGCCACTTGGACTGCAGTAGTTCATGACTGTAGTATGGTGGCTAACAGACTGTGTGCTAACAGACACAAAATAAATATTTTCATATACAGGGAAGATAACTTTCTTGATTTGAACCAACACTGTACCTTGAAAAGTCTACATGCATCAGTATGAAGCAACCTTACAGGGTTGCATGGCCCTCTATCTTAAGTATCCGGGTGAAAATCTTCAACACGCTCCAGGACAGGTAATAGCATGCTGAAATCAAACATATGAACTCTGATGATGAATTATTCTAAGATGCAATATTCTGGGACAGGTCAGTCCGGCCATAAATAGACAAATCTTACGAAATAATAATGTACTGTTGAGGCCAGTGTCCTCCAGTTGCATAGGTATGCAGTCATTACATTAGTTGCAAACAGTTAACAGTGCTTTCATCAGGATTCACAGTGATCATGTGACCTTTAGTGCTTCCTCTCAGCATCACACTGCCAATACAAAAGAAAGTGATTAACATATGAATTTAAAGTCCGAAGCTACCACAACTATGCTACACTCTGTGGCATATGACTTGTGATCTCTGCTAAATGGGACTACAACCACCTAGCCTCAAAAGTTAGGGATCTGCTGGTGATCAGTAACCGGAAATACAGTGGAGACACTGTCAGAATTATATGTGACATATCATCTCCTACCACGTGACTGACAACCTATAATTTTATAACAGTCTATTACTCCTTTCCCCTTCCATGATCTCTTGGACTATTTCACCAGTTCATAGCTGAGGGGTGTTCATTTCTGCAAACTATACTGTATTTGTCACTGCCAGTATTCTTACACCAACCTTTAAACATCTGGCAGCTATGATCTGCATTCCCACCCTGCTGACTTGCATTTCCTTGGCACCTTTGTCTGCTCTGTGACAATGGCTGTACGTGGCGGCTGGCAGCCCTAGTGAATTCATATTATTGAGCTAAATTAAAAGTCAAATATTTTGTGATTATTTACTTGAATCATTATGCAGTTTCCATAAATGTCACTTCAATAAACTTTCACATATATCGTGACTGGTAGCAGAAGATTTATTTATTTATAAACAAACCTATTGATGTAAAGTTATCACACTGTTTAATTTTATTTATTTATTTATTTACTTTTTGCAGCTCCCACAAAAGTTGCGCCTTGAAGATCTATTGGCAGGTGAGATTTTCACTTTCTTCAGTAGCTTAATTATACAATTAAAATAGCATGTAAATGTTTTCTTATGTGGTACTTTCTTTTTATTCTTCTTCTTTGACTTTAATTATTTCGGTGAATCAGTTGTTCAAAATTTTATACTTTAAGTTGACACTGGATGTTAATTGTGTATTGCATAATATTTAGTGTATAATTGGTAGTATCATCATAACTGCAACAGATTGGTTACAGATGTTGTAGTTGTGTTAAAAATGTATACTGTGGTAGACTGTGAGGGAAATGTGATCAAAGATAAAAGAAGACAAATTTTTAAGTACCAAACTGACATTTAAAAATAGCTCTTGATGAAAGTAAGCAATCATTGCCAATAAGCACACCACTATAAGCAGCAATGTTTAGACCCCACACACTTTATTCTGTAGTCATAGCACATATTTAGCTCATCATCTTGAGATAAATATATTTAAGTATGCAACTGTCACTCAACATAGTTGAGATTCTTGAAAACGAAATATCCAATATGATCGGGGACTGGAACAAGTCAACCACATTCACAGCCAGTGATTTGAAACCTCATTGTTGTGTCTTGAAATGAAGAATAGTGTCCCTGTAATCCTTCCCCTCTCCCTCAAACCAGTATTTTTCCACCTGGCTGACGTATGAAATAGCCTGGTCCATTTGGGTGCCACAATTGCTGGTGGGTGTTATTGTGGACTAGCACATAGTCATCCTGGTTGTTGTTCTTCATTGCATCTGCAGGAGGTCTATTGTTGACAATAAATGTCAGCAGAGCAGATTACACCCCAGGAAAGCAATTTGTAGAGCACCAAACGATCTCTGTTCCACCAGATGCATAAGATTATCTTTTGCGGATGCACACCCATCTTTGTATGGGGAGTTTCTCCTTTATTCAGACTCTTCTGTAGCATTTGAACTATGTTTTCTATGTTGTGATTTAGTTATTCATTACTTCCTAATATATATACCTCTATATTTCTTAGCACAGTGACTGTTTCAAATGATTCTTCTTTCTAGGACTTAAAATTTGTGTAATTTGTAATTCAACACTAACCATTCACATGGCTTTGCTACTGGGTTGTAGTGCTATATTTTCAAAATGTTAGACAGAGACCTTGTGTTGTAAACATTCCTGGTTATACCACATGCTCTCTCCATTTATCATTTCTCCCAAATATTTAAATTCATTAACCCTCCTTATCTCTCTATCTGTTTCTAGGGTTTCAGGGGCATTCTAATGTTTGTCAGAAATTTTGCTTTTTTTCTATACAAACTCTTAATGCTGCTTTGTTGGCTATTTCTCTTGAGAGACTGATTTGTGTTTCTACATTTGTTGGATTTTCATCTAGAATGGCATAATCATTTCCAAATGGTCAACAGTGAATTTCAGTATTTATTTTCTTAGCATCCAGTCTTACTGGTGCTACCTTGTGTTCTGTCAGTTTTTGTTTGCATTATCTTACTATTTTCTCTAGGATGAAGTTCGAGGAGTGTAGACAGGCTGTCACCTTGCATTACACCTGTTTTTATTCTGAGTGCCTTCAATACTTCACACCAAAACTGTACTTCTGCTTCATTGTCTGTGAGTGTTTCATGAATAAGGTAGTTTAGCTTTAATGCCAAATTCTTGAGTCACTTTGTCTAGTGTTTCCCTGTCAATCAAATCAATTGCCTTTTCAAAATCTGTAAATGTTAAAACCATGTTTTCAGAGTTTGTAAGGGTGTGGCAGATTATGGACTTGATGTTGAAATTCTGTTCTGAGCAAGATCTGCCCTTCCTAAATCCAATGTGATATTCTCACAAGTAGCTATTAAGTGTTACTTCTACCTGCTCACTGACAGTAGATATATATCTCTGCAACTATTGACATCATGCTCATCACAATTTTTGTGCACAGGATGAGTAAGAGTCACTTTCCAGTATTCTGGCATTTTTCCAGTTTCCCCATACTTATTAATATATGGTCTGAAGTTGTTTGTCATGTTTAGTTGAGACCATTTTTGGTTGGGATATTTTATAAGTTTCTCCACTGGCTTTGTTGTTTTCACGGTATTTATTATTATTTATTTTTATTTTTATTTCCTTAGCTGTGGGTGGTGGATTTGCTTCTGTGTTTCCATGAAGATCGGGAAATTCTAGGTAATAGTTCATTTGTCCACAGTTCAAGAGTTGTTGAAAGTACCATACTTTCTTATTAATTTACAGGTCTGGTTATTTGCTTATTTTACCATTTTCATATCTAAAGTACACTACAGGCCATTGAAAATTCTTCATCAAAAAGAAATGCAGATGATGAATGGGTATTCATTGAATGAATATATTATATTTAGAACTGACATGTGATAACATTTTCATTCAATTTGGGTGCATAGATCCTTACAAGCAGTACCCAGAACAACCACCTCGGGCTGTAAAAATGACCTCAATACGCTTGGGCATTGAGTCAAACAGAGCTTGGATGGCATGTACAGGTACAGCTGCCCATGCAGCTTCAACACGATGCCACAGTTCATCAAGAGTAGTGGCTGGTGTATTGTGACGAGCCAGTTGCTCGGCCACTATTGACCAGACATTTACAATTGGTGAGAGATCTGGAGAATGTGCTGGCAAAGGCAGCAGTTGAACATTTCCTGTATCTGGAAAGGTGGATACAAGACCAGAAACATGCGGTCATCTATTATCCTGCTGAAATGTAGGGCTTTGCAGGGATCGAATGAAGGGTAGAGCCATGGGTCGTAACACATCTGAAGTGTAACGTCCACTGTTCAAAGTGCTGTCAATGCGAACAAGAGGTGATCGACATGTGTAACCAATGGCACCCCATACCATCACGCCGGGTGATAAGCCAGTATGGCGATGACGAATACACGCTTCCAATTTCCATTCACTGTGATGTCACCAAACATGGATGTGACAATCATGATGCTATAAACAGAACCTGCATTCATCTGAAGAAATGCCGTTTTACCATTCGTGCATCCAGGTTCATCATTGAGTACACCATCGCTGGTGCTCTTGTCTGTGATGCAGCGTCAAGGGTAACTGCAGCAATGGTCTCCAAGCAGATAGTACATGCTGCTGCAAACATCATTGAACTGTTCATGCAGATTGTTGTTGTCTTGTGACTCAGGGATTGAGACGTGGCTGCACCATCTGTTACATCCATGCAGATAAGATGCCTGTCATCTCGACAGCTAGTGATCTGAGGCTGTTTGGATGCAGCACGGCATTCCGTACTACCCTCCTGAACAAACCGATTCCATATTCTGCTAACAGAAATGTTATATGAAGATTAGTAAGTCCTGATCCATTTTTGTTCCATCTTTTATGGGATGGATATTATCTTAAACTACCCTAGTAGCATCACAAAAGTTGTCTTCCAAAAGTTATCAAATGCTGCTACTTCACTTGTATTTTTCTTATCGTCATCATTAATTGGAATGTGGCAATTAAAAGTTATACTGTTTATTTTTGCATTTCACTGTGAGAAGTGTGTCTTTCTGAATGAGATTCTCACATCATATTCAAACTTTTTATGAATATAGAGGGCAGTACCAAGTATTGGCATACCTTTTATAATTTTTATTGCTGGTTTCTCCTCAAAAAAGTTCGGTTTTTTAGATACTGTATCATTTTTGTTGGAAATTGTTTCTTGTTCTGCTAAAAATTGTATGTCATGCTTGTCTAAGAAAATTTAAAGTTCTTCCTGTATACCAAATTTTAGTAATGAGTTCACATTCAAGGTGCCTCTGAAGAATTTCCTTTTGAACTTGAGTTTGGAAGACTACAATGTATGCTCCGACTCATCCTTCCTGCTGTCTTTGTTGTTGATGTTGATAATGTTGTTGATGATGATATTGATGATTATAAAGGTAAACAGATGAGTTTTATTACTAACTCTTTCATGTACCAAGTGATTGTATCTTTGATTTGCACCACATGTTGCCTCTTTGTCGATATTCAACAAAATATCCCTGATTTCCAACAGTCGCCATTTTCAAGAAACTAAAAAAATTTACATTTCAATACTTCCTTTGAGCTAAATTATTTTGGGAACTTAAGAAAGCCACCACATACAGAAAATTTCAGACTACCAGTTATCAGAATTTTAGAAATGTGTGACAGTGTACAGGAATAACTGGTGTCATGAAATAGTGTCTTAAGTAATTAATGGCTTTTGAACTACGTAAATAATGTATAAATAATGACTTATTCAGTGTCAGGAACAACTGGTCTACAAAGCTGACTCGGTTGTTGTTCCTTAAAGTTAAATTGTGACACATGTATTTTTGCTTATTAATGAATGTACAGTATACTGAAATTGTAACTTACGTGAACTAATTAACAAAACTGGAAAACAATGTCACAAAATATTCAGGGTTGAAGAATGTATAAATAGTGAACCAGAACTCCACATACACATGTCTAGATGTTGTTTAGCATTACCTAAATATTTTGGTATAAGGGACACACAGTCTACAGCAGCTTGTCACACAGTAACAATGTAATTATAATTGATTTAGTTTGTTACCCATATCACAATTGTTTCCATGAAAAACTTTTAAAAACTGGAAGAGTTTAAATATGCAAACATCAAAAAACAAAATGCAGGTTAATGCCACTGCACATAGGTGAAATTGTGATGTGGTGTCCTTTACAGTTGGATAAGGTCAGCACAGTGTAATCATTCCACTGCATTCAGTGAACCCGTACGAAAGTTGCATATCGGCCAATTCTAAGTGAGCTACGTTATCCATAGTTCTGTGGGTCACTGTTCATATAGAACTAATAGGGGTGGAAGAACAATCCTGAGACAGAACTGGGCAGTACTGAATGCAAACTCAAAGATGATGAGTAAGATAGGCATTATGTTGCTATCAGTAACTACTGTTAATGGATGGAACAGAATTGTTTCCAAGCGCAAGACATGGCAGACAACACTGATATTTGTGGTGCTGTACTGATGTATTCAGTACATATGAAGTGCTGAATCTGCACCTAGATCCATTAATCATTGGCCTAGTTCTTTGAAACCTTCACCAGAAACGGCATTAGAAGGACTTGTACCTTCAGCACACATGGCTACACACATCATTGTTATACTGATGTTTAATATGTTCAGTATCAGTGAAATAGCTGTGTCAGTGTGGGTTTTCTTACAAATGCATTGCTTTAAATGAGAATTTCCTACTGGAAACACAATAATGCAAAGCAGTATATGTACATAGTTGACTTGCTGTTTTCATCCACAACCAATCAAAATGTATTCCAAACTTCACTGTTCAGATCCTCACAATTTAATTCATCAGTGTGTATGTATTGTACCAGTCTTTTCACAGCATTTTTTTTTCTCATGCTGCAGGATTATTTGCACACAAATGCACAAATGAGAAGACGGGGATGGCTGTAGTTCAGCACTGTAGATACATCCAACATTTTTGGAATGAACCTTTATCCATGGCTAACAAAAGAAATTTTACTTTTACTTAAATATGGCATTGAAACAACAGAATAGTTGCAGATGATAATTTCTTCTGTGCTGGGATTTGGACAGAGATTCTTCACTTTACATGAGTGGTCACCTTAATCACTCTTGCTGTCAGAGCATGTTTCCTGTCTAACCCAAATATCCACATGATGGACACTACAGCATGTTGTACCCAGTATGTTATTCTTCTTTGCTTGCAGGTGAACTGCATTTCTGTAGAATAGCAGATAACATAGCAGATGAACATAGTGCATCTGGACTGAAAGACAAATATGCCGTTAGGCACCTGTGTTTATAAAGGTATGGTGTCTGTTGTTATGGAAGTGTGACCAAAAGAACAGGCACTATATCTATAAATTACCTAGGTTCGATACATTTTTGGTGCTTGGCTATGACAAGTGGTGTGGGCAGACTATAAATTTAGCCTGTGGTCACTTAATCTCACATTTTGTGCTTCATTGTTTAGTTGTGCAAGATGTCAACACCTGTCTTACTCCTCTGTCAACCACAGCTTCTGTTTCATGTCTTTTTTCTCCTACCACTACAGCCAGATGTGTTGCAGTGTAGCGATTTAGTCAAATGACAAATTATCTTCTATACCTTACCTTCTATACTGTCCTGAAACTCTTTTATAATTACTTTAAAATTCATAATTAATGTCTTTGCTACATCACATTTTTATAAAAAGACATACGTCACCACTTACAAAATAGAAATAAATCTAATGACCAATATCTGTACATTTTTGTATGACGATTTTTTTGATATCACTATTTTCATACTGTAATCATGATATTAAAAGAAAGTAATTTATTGTTAATAGGGCATAAGGCTGTGCATCACTCTTCTGGAGTGTCATGTGTAAGCACAGTTCATAAAATTTCTATCCCTAAGGACAATGCTGATAGCTTTCTTTCCTTCTTTCTTTCATTCTTTTGTGCTTTCTGTTCTACAGACATGCAATGAACATGGGTTTCTGTTTCTTAATAATGGCTGCTGAAATCGGTTGTAGGCTCAGTACAGCTCTGAAAGTTAAAATACCCTTATATGCCAGTCATTGCAGGTATAATAGGAACACATCATTAAAACAGTAGATAAAGATTTTTAAAAGAACTTTTCCTCTCTGTGTATTTACAGCTGGAGGTACTAAGCGCAAGGCCAGTCAGCGTGACTGGGAACTGGAGGCCGGCCCCAGTACTAGGTCTCCAGATGCAGCCTCACTAGGTGAGTAACAGTAAGTGCCCACCGTCAGAGGTTGGTGTTCCTACTCTACACACTACGGACTCCAATGCATAAGGGCACATATTAGTGTACTTTAAGATGGGGTGTGCCCACCCTTCTCATTTTTGATGGCTTGAACTCCTCTGGGGACACTTTCGTCCATCCTTCCTTGATAGTCGATACTGGAGAAGATGGAGATAGTGGACATCGGGTTTGGAGTAAAGCCACCTTTATATCTAATCCTTAAGATAAACCATTGGCTTCAGGCTGGAACATGGGCATACAGGCACACTTCAGGAATGTCACTGTCCATATGACATTTCCTCACAATTCCACTTCATGACAGCTGGCATTGTTGAACTGATTCAAGCAGTCATTGTCTCTGCAATCATCCTCTGCTGTAGACAGTACAGAGTATTGTCAAATATACGCTTATGCTTCTGCATTTAGCATTTTCTAAAGTGCAATATGGAGAGAACTAGCATATTGTATGACATGCCTCCAGTGCATGTCATTGTTGGCACGAAGATGATGGAGGTAAAGCAAACATAGGGTTTCGCAAACTGAATCCAGCCATCAGATTGCCATGGAGGAGAGAATAATTTGTCACTTCACTCCAAAACCCTAGCTTCCAGTTGTCCTCTATCCAGCAGATATTGTTCATTAAATGAACTTCAGCATTGCTTAATATCAGGAACAGGAATGTGCAGTATTCTGAAGCTGCTCAGCCATTGTAATCAGGGCTGCTGAGAGTGAGGACTGGCCATGGAGTGTGATACTTGGCTGGAGTCTAACTAGAAATATAGCAACCCAATTTTATTGATAATATAACGTACTTGGTCTGGCTCTGGAAGCTTTCATAAGCTAAAAATTGATTTTCATTGTATTGTTATAGTAACCCAATTTTATTGTTATTGTAAAGAAGGTTTGACATGAAACATGACAGTCTGAGGAATATTGGAGATAAACAAAATGTGCTCATTGGGATTAAATACAGTGTAAATATAATTTCTTACTGAACACTAACCACATCTCTACAATTGCAATTGGTTTATGCATGACGGTGTGAAGCACCCCTATGTTCGAAAAAGCTGTGTGTAAAAATTCTATTTTTGTGGGTCATGTCTCAGGTTATGTAGATCAATGAACTACTGGTCCTGTGTTTGGATAGACATCACTCTAGTGACATTTTGTATACCTGTAGGAAGAACTGTGGTACTGCAACTATCCTACAGTACAGGGTAAAATGTAAAAGTTAGCCGGCCTGGTAGGCCAAGCAGTTCTAGGCGCTTCAGTCTCAAACCGCATGACCGCTACGGTCACAGGTTCAAATCCTGCCTCGGGCATGTATGTGTGTGATGTCCTTAGGTTCGTTAGGCTTAAGTAGTTTTAAGTTCTAGTGGACTGACGACCTCAGAAATTAGTCCCAGAGTGCCCAGAGTCATTTTTTGTCACTTTCAGCTCGTTTTGATGGGAAATAATGGAAAACTTTACTGTATGTTCTAATGATGACATTCTCAGGGAACATCAAAACATTTATTTATAACATTACCTGTTACTAAAAACCAGTGGTTCCAAGTTGTCATACTTTTGCTGCAAAATATGCATGTAATTACTGGTCTGATGCATAAATGTAGTTTTGTCTGATGCCATGGACATGTGGCAAGGGTTCTAGGGCCAATTAATGATTTCTCATGTCACAATATTATGTTTGTAGTCAGACTTTCTTCACCATGAAGCTTTATGATCACTTGCTCTAAACAATGGACACTTGATACCTATACAGATATGGCCAAAGTGGTATTGCAGTGACAAAAATTGGGTAACAAGGATCTTAATATATCTGGAAAGAAAATGATAGCAAAAATCTGGTAATACTGGAAAGACTGGAAATTCCATAAAATATTTCTAAAAGTTTTACTCTTTTATGGTACAAATCACAAGCCAGATATTTTCAATGAATGGCAATTGATGAGCAAAATATAAGAAAAAGTAAAACAAATGATAAAATGTTTTGTAACAAATGTCCTTCATTTGACTTCTTAGTGTGCTTTCATTTTGCACAATAATGACATTGGGTTGATAGCAATTCTTGTGTGTATGTTGAAATGTTAAAAAATGTCTGTCCTGCTGTACCATGTCATCACTGAAAAAACACATTTCTAGTTCCATAGGCCAGTTCTGGTTTTCAACTGTGCACAATGTGATCCAGATTTCGTATCTTAGACAAGTACCCATATCCTGCAATAAAACTCATCTTTTAAGATGAAAAATATTTTTTCGATAAGTACAGACAGGGTAAAGGTATTTTAACATTTCAACATGATCTTGAGAAAGGCTATGAAGCTGAGATTATGACTGTGTACAACAAATGAACAATTAACTGTCAAGTGATGGAAATTTCTTTAGAGAAGTGGAAAAAGAGATATTAGTGGTCAGTGGGACAGTGGCAGTGAAGGAGGAGGAGAGATAAATGAAGACAATCAGTAGGAGAAAGAGAGAGAGGAGGCAGTGTAGTCAAAACAAAAGATGTGTGTGGACAATACACAGGCTCTGTGGATGATGGATGGGTGGAGTCTGGACCCTCTAAGATCAGTGGGCTTGAACACACAGTTATCAGAGAGCAAATTTTAGACCAAATTTTACACACCAGTGCTTAAGAGGAAAAATAACTTGGATGCCCCAGAATTTTTGAACTGTTAATGTGTTGTGGAGAGAGTGGGAGTATCAAAGAAAGACAAAAGGAGATAGTGTAATTGAGAGAGGTGGCTGAGACAGTGGCAGTGGGATATACTGTAAATCAGTGGGAGAAAATGAGAAAGTGGTAGATAGACAGACACATAGACAGTGACAAAGACAGTGACAGTGAGAGGGAGATACTGAGTATGAAGGCTTCACTACAGAGAGAGATCAGGTAAAAATCTATAATATTCTGTGTTAAAATAGTGGAAATATGTTCATAGACAAAAATGTTTGGAGATGAAGGCAGAATGTAGACTGAGGCCACTGGTTCTCCAGTCTCCTGTCAGTATTTCAAAAAGGAACATATTCATAATTTATTTGCTCCAACAGGAGCATTTTTCTGCTGGTTTATCCTATGGTACTATTTGTTACATGAGATAGTGCTGGCAAAATTAGAGCAAATTAACGGCTTGTGGTGCAGTAGGTTGATTCAGAGAATGTAGTAGTATACGGACATGTATCATCAACCCACTATTAACAGTACTGACTTGTGTTGTGTGTTAGGTGCAATGTTATCCTGTATTGCAGAACATGTGAACATTGAAGTTTGTCCTCTTCCAATTGGACAGTGGACAGGAAAATAAACATTACTTACGAATAGTACAGTTTCTGCTAATGCTTTTTTTTCCTGTGCAAAATCCAGTGCTCACCACCCTGATTCTAGATGCTTTTGCTTCAACTGCATTTCGTCCCACAGAAAAAAGGATTACTGATATTTCTCTCTTCCATGAAATTTGTTTACTTCATTTCAGGCATTAAAATACAGAACTATGTTCTTCTATGAAAGTAAGGAAATACAGGATTCCCAATTACAGAACTGACACAGCAAGTTAAATTTGCTGCCTCATAATATTATATTCTTTAAGCAGATTTTCTGAAATCATATTTGCGGTACTCCACACACATTTTCAGTCAGAATTTGAGTACATTGTGCTATGTACAAATTTAAATAACACTTATAAATATATTTGCAATTTTCATTGCATTTAATTATAATAATTTTACTGACAGAAAACTAGCATATCTGTGATGAGCTCTTGCTAAGGTCACACTCTAAATTTCACACTTGATTTGCAGTGAAGTGCTCCAAGCCCTTTCATCACATCCCAGTGTAAGTGTGAGGATTGGTTCTTGCAGTGGCAAAACTGCTGTGGAGACACTAATGCATTACATCCCTCCACCGCAGACCATAAATGCACTGTATTACTGCTCGTTCTTGGAGCCAAACCTGCGACCATCTTTGCTAAAGAAGCAGCGACACTTTCTGTACAACCCAGCCATCATTTTTCACAACAATGCACATGCACATAGAGTGCAAGTTGTGGCTGTTCTGCTCAGTCGATGGAACTCGGACGTACTGTACCATCCACCATACTCCCCAGTCTCAAGTCCTTGTAACTGTGATTTGATTCTGAAGATGAAGGAACCACTTTGTGGCATTCACTTCAGAGCTGTTACAGAGATTACGCAGGCAGTAGACTGGTGCATTTGCACCATCAACAGAACAGGCTCTGCCAACAGGGTACTATGCCTTCCACATAGCTGGCAACAGGTGCTACACGACGCTGTTAACATTGTGTTGTTAAACAAAATGTCTAATTTCATGACCTCCATCATTTGAGAAAACTAGTAAGAGCTACTATGATATGTCTTGTGTAATTTGTTTCTAGAATCAGAATTATTTGGAATGTAGTAAAACAAAAAAGTTTTAAACCATATATCCAGTTTCCCACAGTGGTTTGCAAAGCGCGTGCGCGCGCGCGCCCACACACACACACACACACACACACACACACACACACACACACACACACACACACACACACACACAGAGAGAGAGAGAGAGAGAGAGAGAGAGAGAGAGAGAGAGAGAGAGAGAGAGAGAGGATAAATTGTAGTGTGTGTGAAGTTTAAATATGTTGACAGAGAATACTAGCACCATGATGCCTTCATGTAGCAGGAGTTGGAAAGAATAATAATAATAAATGGGTGTGAAAAGTAGTGTTTCCAGGAAATGTTTCGTCTAAAGTTTTCACTGTCTCAAATTGGGTTCAGATAAGATTGTCAATAATGACATCAAATATATTGAACTTGAATAAATCAGTTTCTGGTTTCACCAAGAAATAATTTCCTTTCCTTAATGCACACCTAATGTAATTCAGGATTGATAGGAATTGCACTCGCAACAACTATAGATCAGGGGGAATGGTGCCCAGGTTTCCACAAAGCTACTGAAATTCACTTAATAAGGTCTGAGTTTGTTACCTCAACATCAATGGTAATGTTTTGAGCTTCTAGTAATTAGCTTCTGCACTCAGTTGACGCTGACAACTTTACCTAAACAGATGGCATGATCTCACATGGAACACCCCATACCACAAGATGTTTCAGCTGACAAATTTAACTTAATGAGAGTTTAAACAGCAATGGCAAGTGTACCCAAGGGAGCATCAATTGGTATTGCAGTGTCAAACTTAGTATTCCAGTGGGTATCAGATGTGGCATATAGTGTTTCAGAATTCCCTAATATTGTGAACAGCTACTGAACTGGTTGTAAATGTCAAATCTCTCCAAATGAAGTATATGGTAATGGCAACACTCAGCAACATAAGGTTAAGAAAACCACATGGAGAAAATTTCACAAGAGGATTTCACTGAAGAAAATGTCAGAGCAACTTCATACGATCGTCTAATAGTACTTCCCTTACCATAACCATGTCTTCCGCACCAGGGGGCTCGCCACCCTTTGGTGGGTTTGTACTTGACTACCACAGGACTCCAGCCTTAGCAGTGTCTTTTTCCCTTCTTTTCTGCATGTCAATCATCTTGCTGTTCTTTGCACCCTCCCTTGGGAAACATTATTTGGTGTTACTCGGAATATTTCACACTGCATGTCACTGACATGAGAACCATCTCACCACTGTTTTTCATTTCATTTCCCTTTCTTCGTTTCCCTCCTCCTCTCGTTACTTGGCTTTGGCTTTTGACGTTAATCTATTTCTTCTTCCTCCTTGTGTGCTCCTGATGGCCATGACATGCATCTGACATGTAACAGGTGACTGTGTATTGCCATAATTCCCAGGTCGACAGGCAGGGTTCGCACATAAACCCTGGTACAGGCCAGACCCAAGGAGGGGTGATTGCCTGAGCTACAACCTTCCCAAATTGCTGATTAGTCCATCTGTAAGGTGTTCGGGAGGTGTGATCTGAGTTGCCACCAATCACCTAAGGCGGGTGAGCTCCCTTGTGAAGGTGGCCCCCAGTTCGAAGGAGCATGCCATTGGAGACACTAACAGTCATTCAGGATTTTGTCACAATGAGCCAGTCATCTTCACAATCAGTGTATACAAAATCCTAGACAGAATGAGGCTAATGATTCAAAGACCTTTCCAGCTGCACCACGGTACCTAGTGGTCTCACATAGTGAAGATGGTAGATCTGTTCATTATTCACAAGGGTGTTTATGCAGTTGTTGACCCTGTGAATCTTGCTCTCATCTATGGAATGGCACTTTGCTTTTAGAGACTAATTCTGATTTTAAGCACAACAATTGGTTCCGCCTCACTTCTCCACATCTATCCTGCTAATGTACAGGCCCATAGAACTCTGAATTCTTCCCTTAGTGCTATTTACACTAGGCTGCTCAGTCGTCTGACGGAGGCTGAAATCCAGTCGTACCTCTCTGATCAAGATATCATAGCTGTAAATCACCCAGCCAAATGTGTAACCTTTGGTAGGGATGTGCACGAGGGCGATTGGCCGCCCCTTCTCCCCACTGTATAAACTGCAATGGTGGCCATGCCACCTCCTTTCTAGATTGTCCCATGTATCTTGATGAGTGGGCTGTCTGGGAGATCCAGGTAAAGGAAAAAGTGTCTTACGCAGTTGCTTACAAGTTCTCGGCTAATCGCAAACTGTGCAATCTCCCATCTGGCACCTATAGTTAGTTCTTTTTACCCCTCGATCCTTGAAGGACATGTGCATGTGGACATGAGACATTAAATTCAGCTATCAGGTTATGAAATCGCCCTGTTTCAAGGTAGTATCTCCATCCCCTGTCCAGCTGTGCATCAAGCCATCAAACTCTCACCTTCTACATAACCAGTATTTCATTTTGTATTTCATCCCACTTATACAGACAATCAGTATATTCTTGCCATATGTTCAAAGCCTCCTGTGTTTCTTCTGCTAGAGTGCCATCTGCTCTTTCCATCTTATTCCTCTTTCTCTTATGTTAAAAACCTCTCTCACTAGCCAGTCTATACATCATTTCATACTTCTCTTTCTCCTTTTCTCTATTTTGTTGCATTTCTGTGTCATGCATTTTTCTCTTGCTTCTTCAGTTTCTCTTTTTAATTCATTATTCAGTTTCTTGTACCTACTTCAGTTCCTACATTTTTGCACTTTCTCCGTTCTTCCATCTTTTTCAACATGTCTTCTGTTATCCATTCTTTCCTGCTGATTTGGGATGCTCTAATTCCTATTACTTCTTTGGCAGAGTCCATGAGTCTTTCCCTCATTCTTGTTCATTTGTCATGAACACTTCCATCAACACTACCTCTTTCATATTTTTCCGTCAATCTGTTTTCTAAATCTGATGCCTTTCCTACCTCTTTGAATCTTTCTATGTTCATTTTTCATTTTGCTTTACCTCTCTAGACTTTTATCAACTACACTTTAATTTCTCCCACTACTAGGTTGTGGTCTGAATTTATATCTGCTCCTGGATAAGCTTTGGCATTCTTCAAACTGTTCCTAAACCTTTTTGTGTGAGGATGTAGTCCAACTGATATCTTTCCCTATTCAAATTTCATAGCCATGTGTAACATCTCCTTTTGTGGTGTTCAAATAATGTGTTGACCACTTATTTCTTATTGCAAATTCAAATTTTCTTACTGTATCTTCGTCTCTTCCTTTACCAACCACCGTTCCAGTCCTCCATTATGATGAAGCAGGCATTGCTATTTTCTTTATCGATGAGTTCTTGTATTTCCTCATAATATTCTTCAACTTCATCTAATGCTGGCTGGTTGTACGTGTATTAACACCAAATCTTTTGAACTACCCTTCAGTCTTATCATCATCAGTCCTCCATCAATGTATTGTATCTTCATTACGCTATTTTTCACCTTTTGTCCTATCAATATTCCTATTCCATTTTCATCAATCTTGATTTCCCCTGAGTAAAAGATCATTCTCTCCCCCATCTCATATCACACAATCCAAGGGCATCTAATCTGTTCCTTTCATCTCCTGATTCGCAATCTCTAGCTTTCCTACTTCTCACATTGGCCACTGCCTTTTTTGCCATCATCTGACAAGTGCTTCTCCCCCACTGCTATGTACGTATTGTCCCATGTTTTAGTTGTCTCCCACATCCTGATGGAATTTGAATTTTTGAATGATTTATGTTCCTGTTTGGGTTTGCCATCAAAGTCATTTTAGCAAATGAGGTGCTGGCTATCGACAGAGCTTTACTTTTTATCCGTCAAAGCAATATGGTGAAGGTCCTCCGTTCCTGTATGGTGTCTTCTGTAGCCCTTTCTCCATGCCCATGCTTTTAGCTGTCTTGTTCTATGTCATTTGGGATTGATGTTCAGTAGCTCAACTCCTCTGTTTTTGTGTTTCATAATTTTGACATGGGTGCTTATGACCTTGAGTGTTTAAGTGTCCTAAAACAAAACAAAACAATCATGTCTGTGGCATTCATTAGTAGGAATTGAATGTTCCACAACTGTTGATTGAAATATGTGTGGAATAGCAATTCTTGTTTTCTGATCACAATCTACAAATTCCAAAAATCAGTCAAGTGTTTGACATTTATCACTCTCCTTACCACAGTAAATGTAATGCAGGGTGAATGTTGTTTTTCAGTGTGATTTGAATCAGCAGTGGCAGTAACAGTAATTGAGAAATATATTTTATTTTCTCTGTGTTCCATTATGGCACCACTGACATGACAACTAGAAATAAGTTCATTGTGAGCATCAGATATCAGATAATGCACATGTAAACACTTTCCATACACTTGTTGGTATCTGGCCTTGCTTATATATTTGATTATTGTAGAAATAAGGGTACTAATATTCACAGGAGATTTTCTTTGTTTGTATCTGCAATTTCCAAAGGTGAACCTTTGCATGTTAAGCCTCTTTGACCAAGAAATAATATCGCATCAAGTAACATGAGAGCTCCAATGCAAGTTGGCTATTCTACAGATGAACAGAAAGCATTAACTCTCCACTACCAAGCACTCTTTCATGTCATTTCATACCTTCACTTTCATGATTCTTCCATAAAAAATATTTACAAATGCAAGTGTTCCATTAGATGTTTGCTCTTGAATGAAAAATATATTCTATGTACTCGTGTTTCATTCACTGAGGATGATTTGAATTTCAAAACTAAATATTTTTGTACAGCCTATTAGGGTAGAAACTGAAATGAAATATGTGAATGTAGTTTATCAGAAGCTGTAGATGATAAATTCAGCACTACACTATGAAGTATTTGCTACTAAGATTTTCAGAGGCTCCCTTAACCCTTCTGTGAACCTTTGGAGTTAAGGAACCTGCCAGAATGTTTGTTTCAGAGTCCCCACATCTGAAGGAATGTCCAATTTCTGTGTGGTACTGTGATGTGTTGTGGTGTTGAGTTTTAATACTATTCGCCCACAGAGGCTGACAGTTGGTGTTAGAAATGTGTATTTCTGCTTTATTTCTACAGAACTGAGCACAGTATGTTTTGTGGAAGGAGCTTCTAATCTTTCACTTCTTTGTGGGTGGCAAAGTCAGTGAAGATATTAGACTACATTATTTGCTACACTTAGTGTGTTGGATGTATATGTTCACTACCGACTTATTCTGGAAGGGAACTTATGTCTGTGTCTTGTAACTAGACTGTTCAGAAAAATTAACATTCTCACTAAAATTTCTTTACATCCAAAATTGTTTCTACATGTCTTGATAGTTTCTTGGAATTGCATCAGTCTTGACAGTCCTTTATGGAGCAGTCTTTTGAATAATGGGTAGAGGGTTATGAAGAATCCAATCAGCAGAAATAAGATATCTATGATCTACCTTATGATACAGGAAACTCCCTTGCACAACCTGTCACCGACACTCATGGTCGTGTGTACCACCAGTTGTGGATGATCCATGCACAAGAAGAGAAATATGCTCAGGTAGCAATGAACATTAGAACTTCATTGTAACACAGAACGTACATGATAATACTCAGCAAGTGAAACAGCTTCATAATGAAATCAACATATAAATAGTCCCAACAGGCTGTATGGTTGTCACTAATGAATCATTCCTGAAGGTGCAAGTTGAGCAATGCAAGGTGCACTGGTGATATCCTAGTGTCAAATGTTGTGTGCTGTACTCAGAGGAAAGGTTGTCACTATAACAGCAGCAAAAACTTTGAAAGCTATTATCCCATGGAGGAGATGGCAGTGCCATCCAGGCTATGCAGACCTGGAAGAAAAATACAGGGATCAGGCCAGGACATCTTGAAGGAGGGATTATGTGGTGGAATGACACAGGCAGGAAGATAGCAGAATGAAGGGATGAAGTGGCACAAGACAGGCACAAGATAAAACAGGTAAGAATGAGGCAGAGAATTGTAGAACATGAGAGAGCAAAAGTGTATAGTCATCTTCAACAAAAAGGAAACAAAGCAATGTTTTTTAAACTTGGAGCAAAACCATGCAAGCTTGGTGTGGAAGCACATGAACACAGGTAAGTAGCCTACCTGGTGGAATACAACACACTGGTAATAAATTTTCAGATACAGAAAAGTAAAGAAAAATGCACAAGAAGAGAGATGTTCCTGAGTAGCCGAGAAGAATAGAGCTTCATTGCAACACACATTGTACATGGTAACATGCAGCAAATGAAACAGCTTTCTAGTGAAGGCAAGGTAGACATTGTCCTGATCCACTAAAAGATTGGCACTAATATGAGAACTATTGTTGAAGCTTACATTCCTGCACTCCTAGGAATAGAGTCACGACACTCCAAAGTAGATAATAGATGTCATGTCTGGAACTTAGATTGGGTGGTGCTCCACTGTGCAGTGACCTATAAAGGCCGAGTATTGGAGGAATACTGGAAAGTTGTCCAATGTCACATGGCTCATGGATGGACACTATTCAGTGGCTGTCACAGGCAAGATGATATGCACTGAGTTTGAGTTTCAGGCTCCTTAACATGGCAGCAACAGACAGCCCTCTGTTGTGTGGTATAAGGATGGATTTTAAGGCAGCAGCCAGATGCTACATCACCCACTTGCACCTTAATCCTATAGTGTCTCCTACTCCGTCATGTTGCCATAACCATCAGCTGTTCTTGCTGCCCCACCTCTACAAAGACTCCAGCTGATAAATACCCCACCCATTTGCACACTCATTCTCCTAGCTGCATGTACTAATCTATAATTAAAGAAAGGAGAGTTACATTGTAGGTGTTTGGTGTGGCAGTTTTACTGCATGAACAGCAAAAATGCTGTAAGCGATAAACATGTTTCCTATAACTTTGTCTTGGGTATTCCTGAGAAAAATTCATGATTGTTAGAAATTGTGCATGAAGCTTTTTGCTAGTCATGAAGTTCTCTGTTTGCAAAAGACTGGATTAATATATTGTGAGTATATGTCTGCAGTGAGTGTGGCTGCATATACAGTCTTACTCACAGTTTGTAACTGTAGAACTTGCCACTCTGTAACATAAGGTTGTATGTTTTATTAGGCAGATTACTACAGGATTTCAAATTTTAAAATTGGTTCAGTAATTATTTGTAATGCTGACGGTAAATGTTTGTTTGCCCTTGATGGTCTTCAGATAGCCATCCTCCAACTGGAGTAAAGTTCCTGTGTTCTGGAACTTTGATAGTAATGTTGATTCCTGTGCATAATTGAGTAGATTAGATGCTCATCGTTCACTTATCAGTAGGAATTTGAAAAGTCTTAAATAAATGATTGCGTTCTCTTTCATTTCATGTTGAAACAATATTATTTTATTTCGTTGTTTTACTTTTGCAGAAAAAATGTTCGTTATATTAACTCAAAATATCTTTTTCTGTCCATCAGGACCTCGTCCGGAACCAGTTCCGCAAAGAGCGGAAGGGAGAGGAACGTCATCAAGCACCTCTGAAACTGGCAGAGCAAATGTGAGTTTCACCAGTAGCAAGAAAGTTAGATTTTGTAGCATATAATTAACACCACACTCCTTCCTGGCCTCTTTCCAGGGTGCTCACAATTTTCATCAGCCCAGGGGTTTCAGTCACTACAATACTTCCTCATTTTGTGTACTGCCCTGCACACTTCCAACTTACTTAATGAAGTAAACTCGTTTCTACACACCCTATTTACTATGACTTTGGTATCATTATGTCCTGCACTCCAGTTGGTATCCTCACCCAACAACCTTTGCAACTTCTTCTGCACTGGTAACTGAAATGTTACCTCAAGTCTAAATTCTCTGTTGAACCATCAAAAATGTTTAACAAAGAATACAGACTCTTCATTTAGAAGAGAAACTCCCCTTAATAACTAAAGATTGTACGTTGTATACAGTATCTGAATGACACTCAACTTCATCTTCATTCTATTGATGTAATGGCAGTTCTCACAGTGCTCACAGATCTAAGGGCACGGCATATCACTGAACCAGAATGAGACAGCATGGAATAAACAACTCAAATCAGCAGGTACAGTGAAGCATGATAAAGCAGCTATTGTTGTCAAACCCTACAGAAATGCAGCATTCACCTGCACCAGATCTCACGCACAAGAGAGAGAGAAATCCTAAACCATATAAAAGTGTAAATCCTTTATTTGAACTAAAAAGTAACTTCATGGTAGCCACCATCATTCATACATACTATAGACATTGTGAAATACATAACATTACCAAAGTAATAGGTTATATCACAGTTTGTGTTATATACACAGATTAACACCCATGTGTGAACAAAAAAATTTATTAGAAGGAGCTAGGCCACCGCTTAATTTTACAGAAAGATGAACTTTCTTCAAAAACAAAACGCTTTTCTGCTACCAAAATTAATGACAAGCCAAAGAATACGCCACCTTATTGAATCGAAATATTAGCAACTGAACTCAATTTACATTTTTTTGTTGGAGTTTTCTCACAATGTTTCCTGGCAGATGGCGAGGAAGTACAGGGGCGCAGAGTCTGGGGTCAATGGCTGGCATAGTGAAGATGTGGCACCTGGATGTTCCAGCTGCGTTGAAGTATCTTCCAGGCTGCAGTCTGCGGCGGGTCGAAAGACGCCGGTTTCCCTTTCTTTCGGCTATTTAAACCAGCAACTCCAGTCTTCCTCCGCTGATTCCAGAGTGATGAACGGCAGCCGTTGGCGATACCTGACTGGCGGATGGTCATATCATAGTGTGACCATCCGTGCTGGAAAAAGACTCATGTGCATGCATAGTTGGCGGCTGATTGAATGTTTGGCGGGAGCGTCTCTAGCGCCAGTTGGCGGAAGGTGCCGGTACTAAGTTGCAGCTGCACTTAATTCTGCTGCGGCAGCTGATTGTTGCGTTTTTGTGGCTGTGCGCACCACGACAGTTAGTATTCATTAAAATGCCAATTATCACTTACAGTTTACAAAATTATTTTCATGTATAGCAATTACACATCCAAGTACCTTTCTAAAATGATAGAAGAGCCACGCCTCTTGCTACAATTGTGGCCGGACGAACTTCCTAAAATCTTCTTAAAATAACTTCACTGGATTTTAAATCAATATCACACGCACTTCGTAGATAGGTCTTATTGTCTCTAGGTTTCAAGAGTTTCACACACACATTGCTTAGTAATTCAATAAAACTGACTTCATGTTTTTAAGCTCATGTATCACAGCTTGTGCAGTGTAATGTAAAAGTAACTTTGTAGCTATGTAATATTCAGATAGGTCTCTGGTACATGAAACAGAATCAAATGATGATTCTTTTGACAATCCACCAGTTCTTGTACTGACTTCTTTATGCTGAAAGGAGTCCCTCTAGCAATGATTCTATGATCAACACAATTGCCGTCTGTCATACAAATTACACTGTGTAGTGTCTGCCACAAGGAGTGCAACTCTTAAGGTGAGGGCTTGTGCCACTTTAACTCACATTGCCATGGTCATTGCAAAATATCTTGCATGTGGTCACAATAGGCCTAATTAATCCAAATGAATAAAAATTGGATGATGTGACAGACAATACAGTGCATTTTGTGAAGCTGCAGACATCGGGGGCTGGTTTGACACTGTTCACAACGTGCTGGAAGCTAGAGTAAGCCTAGTGTGTTAACATCCTCATTGTTGTCAAGCCGTAGAGGTAGTTGTGTTTCTTGCACCACTGAAGGGATATTTTTGAGTAGTTTCACACTGTTGCTGCACAATTTCCGTAGTGAAGATCCACCTTTCATAAATATCATTGTGAGATCTTGCTGGAGCTTGATTGCTGCCCCTACTGTATCACAACCTAGGATTGTCCACAGAGAAACAACTAATGATTGTTTGCTGCTTCACTGTGGTCACACTATTTGTGAACTGGTTGTAACAGACACCATGCTGCAAGAAAGGTTGCACAAGCCGTTTGTCATGTGACTGTCTTCAATTGGTATTCCTGAAGTGTTGCACATATCACTCTTCCATAATATTTGTTGGTAAGCATGATCTTCACCTGCTACCAAAACTTTTCAATATGTCTTCTCTATATCTGGTGTAAAGGCAATGCAGTGCATGCAGAAACACAATGTTATGGATTAGAAAGCCTGTTGAATGATTGGTCCTGTCATTAGCAAACTGTTTAGTTACTAATCCATGTTCAGTATGGCAGAAAAATCAAACACTACTCTCATTCAGTAGTTGAGCTGACTTCCTCAGAGACAGTACTATGTGCCATGTAACACGAAACTGCATCTGTAATGACTACTGGTTCCTAAGTCTTTGTACCCCCTCATAAACTCTGCATAGATTTCTTTAAACTTTTGTTGTCACACTAGATTCTATTCAGTCTCTGAGAAGCATTTTGCTGCAGTGTAAAATGAATTGAGTACTGACTCATCTCTTTGCAAAACAGAAGACAAACAATGAACCTGCCTGTGGAATACATATTTGTGTGTTTAACAAAGTGTGCTTTTGCATTGCTGCTCTTCTCATCATTACAACATGATCTAATTCTTCTGTCTCCAAGAATCTGTTCAAGGAGGTTTGAGCATCAGTGTAAGATTTTGCAAAACATAATATGACTGAACACATTGATGAAATGTGCTCTAGCATTTATTACTGCCCTAACATTTACTGCAGCACAGGATGATCACTTCCTATGGAGACAATCCTTGCCTTCTAATAGCAACTTAGATTTGTCTCCCATGACCTAGGTGCTTGGCATTGGAGGGAGATGGCTGTTTGTTCCCAGGTGTGCTGTGCCATGGTGGTACTGTAGTCTTGAGATTTGCAATGATTCTCATTTATTTTTGAGAAAATCACACTCTCTTCAGATGACAGGGAGCTATTGGGACTGAAACTGGCTTCAGATTTTGTTCTTACAGACTGGTCAACTTTTTCTTACAAGGGCTGTAACGTAATCATGTCTTGCAGGGATGCATCTACTTGTAATGCCACCAGTGCATGCACAATTGCTTGGAGCCTTGTTAAGCAGTGAATGAATTTCACTTGCACATGCCCTTGTCATTGATGGGAGTGCTAAGTTTCTTCCCATGTGTTGATGCAAGAAATTGAGTCTTATAGTATCTGTTGCAAACCATATTAAAGGCCACATTAAAATAAGTGCTAGTCCCTAGAAGATGAGCAGTTGCATTGTGAGCTGCACGTTACTTAACTAAGCAAATGATAATGCTTAGCAGTGCCCTGTAATTCCTCATTATTTACTACAAGACTCAAAAATGTCATAAAAATGCCATTACTGAATTACATCATCATTAAATGGTGGCAGTTAAGTGATGGGCAACTTGATGGTACTTTTGATGTACTCAAGTCAGATCCACCATTTAACAAATCCTTGTCACAGGCATTGGTACAACACCCTCACAGCAGTCTCAGGCAACTGAGACCACTCTCATACCATTATAGCCCACACTGAATTTTCATTGTTTGAATGTAGATCTCTAATAAGACCCCAATGCTTCATTGTAATAAGAAGAATTATGTTTCTTTTACTGAGGATTTCTTCGTATTGTGCTCTGCCATAATTAAACATTGTTATTGACACTAGCTGACACCTGTGAACAGCTCATTAGGAGGTTAATATGGGTAGACCCACAATATAAACCTCGGAACGAGGTCATATCTTTTAGCAGATTGTTTAGCTTCTGCTAAATGAATAATTTTTAAATAACATTCAAAACAATAAATTAACTAGCCTGCAGGACATGTTTGCTAATGTTTCTTTCACTGATATTGCCAAAAAGTTGGCACAAGTTGTGAATTAAATAAAGGATTTCTTGGTAAACACTAAAATATATTTAGTGTGCATAGGTGGATTGCCACTTGACCCTTTTTCAGAGTCAAAGAGAGTTCAGACTATTGCTGGTGATCATGGGGAGAATGTAACAATAGTCAAATGTTGAGATGCTGTAATTGCAAGCATCCCACCCATAATTCTGTTCAGAGGAAAGCTGTGTAAAGATGAAAAGCATTAAAAGTTCCGTGATGAGAGCTCAATGACAGCCAGTATCCTTGCAAAACCTTCCTCATTCTTGATGGAGCTAACTCACATCTGGATGCTTGGTATTGTTGCTACTGCTTAAGAAAACAAAATATTCTATTGCCTATAAGGGAATTAAATGTGAATGTATGCCAATTGATAAATGTGTTCCCAAAACATCTGAATATTCTGGGATGTTGCTGACCTAATTACTAGACATCTGGAAAAGCTGAGATTTACAGATGTGATATTTGTAAGTGCCTGGCTGAGAGAAATGACACAAATGAGGCTGACTGCTGTTTCAAAGAAACAGGAATCTTTCCTTCCAATCTTTAAGTGATTCGCTAGTCTATATTTGCACCTTCAGTTTTTACTGAGTGTCGTGTTGAAACAGATTTCAGCCATGAGGCATCAAACTTATCAAGGGATGATTCAGCAATTGACAGTTCTCCCTAAGCTATTGATCAAATGTAGGCGGTACTGATTAGAATCACACTTGGAACACTACCAAAGTAGTAGTAGTAGTAGTAGTAGTAGTATTCTGCCTTACGGCAGCTCTTGTCATGGATTAAGCCTCTTCCACTTTTGTCTGTCCATAGCCAGTCTTTTCATTTCTGAATATTTGCCTCCTTTGATATTGTCCAGCATTTGATAACTTCTTTTTCCTCTTCCCCTTGTTCCCTCCACCAATCCTTCTATTCCTTCCTTCAACAAACAGTCCCTCCTCAAACAATGTCCTATCCAGTTCTGTTTTCTCTTTCAGCTGACTTTGAGCATGTTGATTTCTTCTCCAACTCTCCTTAATACTTCTTCATTCCTTACTCAGTCTTCCCAGTTCACTTTTTCATTTCTTCTCCATATCCACATGTCTATTGCCTCCAGTCTTCTTTCATCTTCCTTCCTCTATGTTGAGGTCTCTGCACCATATAGTACAACGCTCCAGATGTGACATTTGGCAAGTCTTTTCCTCAGATCTTTGTTTAGTGGTCCACAAAGCAATTTGTTTCCTCTTCAATCCTTTTTTTGCCATTGCAATTCTTTTCCTAATTTCTGTTGAGCAATACATATAATACATTATTACAGTTTCCAAGTAATTGAAGTTATTCACTTGCTCTGTTTCCTCTCCCCCTGTTTTCGTAAAGCGTTTTGTCCCCTTTTCTCCATTTACCATGCTTCTTGTTTTCTTCTTGTTAATCTTCATTTGATATTCCTCTAATTTTGTGTTTATATCATATAACATTTGCTCCATCTCTCTCGCACTCTTTGCGATCACAACCATGTCATCTGCAAATCTTATACACTCCACTCTCTGACCCCTTATATAAACTCCTCCCCTTCCATCAAAACTTTCACTAATAATTTCCTTCAGATATATACTGAACAGTGTTTGTGATAAACAACCACCTAGTCTTACACCTCTTCCCAGTTGAATTTCTTCATTCATCACACCTCCTACTTTTACTCTTGCTCTCTGGTTCAAATATAGATTTTAATTAGCCATCTATCCATCTAGTCAGCTCCATGTTTCCTTAAGATTTCCATCAGTTTGTCCCATCTGACAGTGTCAAAAGGCTTCTCAAGATCAATGAACACAACATACACCTTCCTTTTCTTCTCCATGTACCTTTCCCCTATCACCCTCAGTAGCCCAATGGAATCGGCAGTCCCCACTCCTCACCTGAAACCAAATTGTTCATCTACTAGTACACAATTCAGCTGTCCACATAGCCTTGTATTGAGCGTCCTCAGCAAGCCTTCAGCTGCATGGCATATCAGGCACATTGTTCTATGTTTCTCACACTTTTTGCTGTACTTTTTCTTTTCTACAGGTATTAAGATTTCTTTCTGTAAAGTCCATTGGCTATTTTCCTGTTATGAATATTTGATTACACAATTCAATCAACTCCCTTTTCCGCTCTTTCTCCAATTACTCTATAGATTCTTCAATCTTGCTGGTTAGTATTGCATTTCCTTTGCCATCATCTGCAACTTTAGCTTCTTCTTCTATCCCAAGATCTTCACTTGGTCAGCTGTTTACAGCGTATAGCCGTTTTATATATTCTTCCTATCTTATCATTATTTCTTGGGGTTCACTCACCATTTTACCATCTGCTGCCTCTACTTCCTTTAGTCCATTGTTGTTTCTCTTTTTCCCTGAACGTCAAATCCATTGCTTCTTTGTACATGAAATGATATGTTCCTTCTTTCTCTAATATCACTATCTTGTCACACTCTCCTGTCAGCCATTTGTCCCTTGCTTTTTCCGTCCCCCTTCTTAATTTATTATTTAATCTCCTGTAGTTGCACTTCCCTTTTTTCTGTGTTTACGGTATTCCATTTCCTGCGATCATCGATCTTGGTTACATAACTGGTGGTTATGTAATCAATTTGATATCTTTTGTTGTCATCTTTTGTGGTTACCAAATAGAGTATTTCCAACTACCATGAAATTTTCATTGCAGTATTCCAAAAATCTTTGCCCTCTCTCATTTCTTTCACCCAGTCCAAATTTTCCCAAAGCTTCTTCTTCTGGTCCTTCACCAACTACCGCATTCCAATCACCCATTTAACAAGATATGCATTTCTTTTCCCTCTCTGCTAAGTTCTCTATCGTTTCACAACATTCTTCTACCTCCTCATCTGAATGATTACTTGTTGGCAAGTAGACCTAGATGATTACTAAGTCTTTCTTTTTCTCTTTCAGTCTCACCATCAATATTCTTCCACTAACATACTCAACCACGATAACCTTGTCCTCCAGTCCTCCACCTGTCAAAATTTCAACCTCATTCATTTCATTTTTGTCTTCACCTGAATAGTACAATCAGAAGTCATCACTTTCTAGTTTTCCACAACCACCCCATCTCCCCTCACACATTCAGAGTACATCCAATTTGTTTCTTGTCATTTCGTGTTTGGCGTTTTCTAATTTCCCTTCCTGGAGAAGGGTTAAAACATTCCAACTACAAATCCCAAATAAGTCTTCCTTCTTTTCCTTCCTTCCTTTTTCCATTTGCCCTAATCTCTGGACTCCTTGTTGTATTCGCCTCCTGGAGAAGCATTTGAGGGGGATCTTTACCTCTGGAATATTGTACAAAGAGGTCCATCCCAAGAATATCTAGGGAAATAATACCGGTAGTGGTTTCCCATTGCCTCCCACCGTGCTCCACATCTTGTCAGCTTGCTGACCCAGTTCACTGCTGGGGTTTGTACCAAACCTTCCACTGGGTTGCTCAGCTTAACAGGGCCATGACGTGTAGGTAGGATTGTGGAGAATTGAGATGAGAGAGTCGAAGAGAACTCTCTTGTGGAGATCTTGTATTTGCATCTCACCCCCATCTTTAGCCAGAGTCACAAGGTTGTAGCAGTGATACTCCCAGGCAATCTCCCAGACCAACCAAAGAATGACAGATAAATGTCCACAGTGTCTAGTACACATACTAGAGCATTGCATGGTAATTTATCTACTCCACAACCATAGCAAAAAATGAAAAAGTAAACCACTGCAATGCACGGCTCAAAATAGATGACAAAAGTTATTTTGAAGTCTTTTTTTGGTATAAAAAGGAACATCAGCAAACTCATATGGTTTGCAGCAAAATCCAAAATATGTGTCAAGCACAGAAACAAATCACCTAGACTTTGTGAGAGAACGTGCTTGGAAAACCAACCAGGACTTAATGGTACCCAAGTGAGAGGAGTAGGAAATTTAAAGATTCATTGCTTTATGTTCTGAAGATACAGCAACTTCATTTGTCCTGATAATGAGGATGACCTGTAAAATAAAGCTGAACATTGTATTATCAATATGACATGGAACCTTTATTTTTTATTGATTTATTTATTTATTTTTTGCTTGCATCATTTTCCTCTGTAAATTCTAACTGAATTTAGTATTCATTAAGTAAGGGCCACATGATGAATAATTCTGTTACTTACACTGGAAAAGTTATGAAGTTCATAAATTCACCTTTTCTGCCCATCAAAGAGAGAGAGAAATTGACTGGCTAGTACCATAGGAGGATTGCTATGAATTTTTAAATTAAAGAGAATGTACTGGCCTCTAAGTTCTTTACTTTATAATGTCGACAGTTACAGAAGGGATAGATTGCTGCTCATTGCAAATGTGACACATGGCCTACTACAGGAAAGTGGAACACCCTGCACAACATGGAGATACACATAACGTGCCCAATTTCAATGGTTGCTTCACAAACCTGGCAAACTGTGTTGCCCCATACACTAGCAGCTTTTCTGAACTCTGAAGACTGGAGTTATCCTTAAAACACATTCTCTGCTCCTAAAACCATCCCTGCCTCAACCTACAGTAACCTATTGTCCTCCTTCTTCCAAACAGCTCCATCCCACCCTGTCCCCAGTGTCCTATCATCTCCTCCCAAGCCCCATCCCCACTGTGCATGGCTCTCTGCAAGTGAACCAACCAGTCCCTTCCCCTTCTATGTGCTCCTTTCCTTTCTGCTCAGTTTTCTTTCCTTCCCTACCTCCCTCCCTCCCTCCCAATTCTACACCAGATTAACTCATCTGCCACATCTAGTCCCTGCACACTCCGCTAAGTTGCACTGTTTCCTCCTCTTCAACCTGTTCTGGGCTGTCACTTTACCTGCTCTGCTCCACTATCGATTGTTAGTTCTGTTTAATATGTTGGTCTGGCCTGAGCAGCCAGAGATATTGCGTGGTGGTGGTGGTGGTGGTGGTGGTGGTGGTGGTGGTGGTGTAGTAGTTGTAGTGGCAACTGCCTGTAACACTAGTTTGTTATTGTAACATTTGTGTATATGGTCTTGATGTGCTGGTTCCATGAACAGCTGAAATCGTGGGAAAACTACAGCCATTCCTTTTTCTTGTTGCTGTGTTGTTCTACTATGTTGTTCTACTGCACCCATGAGATTCACACACACGAGGTGGCCACAGTAAGTGTTTAAACTCAAAAGAGGGTTTCCGAAATCACTTGGCAGCAATTCTGCCAATGACTGTGCCAACTCGGCATATATGCCAAGGAGTAGAGGCCTATCTCCCTGGGATATCGGGTCTCCCAGCAATGGCCATCCTGCCAGGTGGCCCTTGCTGCGGCTGAGTGGCGCCCGTGGGGAGGGCCCGTGGTCGGAGTGGGTGGCATAAGGGCAGATGACCCGCAATGAAGCGTGGTACATCATCTCTTGCTGGTGGCCATCTACCAGCAGTCTCTAAGCATTCTTGGGCACAATTCAATGCTCAGAAATACGATCCCAAATCATTCCCCTCCCTGGTCACACTGTGGGAGGAGTGTCTCAGGATGGCAGTGACACTTATTCACTCCGGTTGCTAGTTTGTATGAGAGCTGAAGGGGAGTCTAAAGTCTAAATTCTTCATAGAGCATTTAGAGGACAAGTTTGGGGAGGTAGAGGGCTTGTCCAAAATGCGCTCTGGGTCAGTATTGATAAAAACGGCATTCTCTACCCAGTCCCAAAGATTACTTACTTGTGACAAGTTGGGGATGTTTCAGTTACCATAACACACCGTAAGAGTTTAAATATGGTCCAGGGTATTATTTTCTGTAGGGACCTACATCCCTCCCCTGATGCAGTGCTTCAAGTGCTGCAAGTTAGGCCATATGTCTTCCTGCTGTACTTTCAGCCTCACATGTCGAGATTACGGACGCCCATCACATCCCAATACTCGATTTGCCCTGCCTCCCATCTGTGTCAACTGCAGAGACCCTCATTCACCTTGCTCGCCAGACTGCAGGATCTTACAGAATATGCAGAAAATCATCGATATAAGACACTGGACTGACTGACTTATACTGAGGCTAAGAGGAAATAAGAAAGACTCCATCCTGTTCGAATGACATCCTCATATGCCCCCACAACATCAACAATGATAGCCCCATCAGCTCAGTGAATTTCAGTCGGCTCACCAAGCCGAACAATTCCAAATGCCCCCTTACCCATGGGGGGCACTACCCACCCTGTTATTCCTGCTCCACCTACCTTGGGAGCAATCCTATACCCCCCGCACCCCGAACCTCCACCCCCCCCCCCACTACTAATTGAAGATGTCTGTCCCTGCTTCTAAGCCAGAGGAATGTCCAACTTGTTCAGCTGCTCTCTCTTGCAAGGTGTCCCTTGTGGAAACCTGGGAAGGGAGGGACCCAAGTGGGAAGGATGACACCCAGCGATGGCATAAGTGCCCACAAGCAGCTGGTTGTAGGGCTACTTGATCGCCCTCCATCCCGGAGACAGAATTGGTGAAGCCCTCCCAGTTGGTGAAACCCAAGGGACAAACAAAATGATCCAAAATGAAGACCTCGAAGATGAAGGAACTTGTGGTTGCATCTAGCCCATCGCAACCATCCGCTAAGGACCTAGATCTCGCCTGACGCTGATACAATGGATGTCACTCACACACGTGCTCAGTCGGTGGCAGCAGCTGACCCAGTGGCGTAATATCCCTCTTCGGTCCCTTCATGCCTTTCTCAGCCAGGGACAATGTCAGCCCCCAGTGGAACTGCAGCAGTTTTTTCCACCATATTGCTGAGCTCAGACAACTTCTCAGCCTTGACCCCTTCCTCTGCATTGCTCATCAGTAATCTTTGTTTCTGGTGATGAGAACCCCTGCCCTCCATAGCTATGTGGTTTATTACAGGAACTGGGCAGCTTATGAGATAGGATACCATTGGCTTCCATACCTGTCCATTGCAGGTCTGGGCCAAGATTAGGTGACTCTATGGCTGTGAGACCCCCGTCAGCGTACCTGCACAAATGCAAACCACTTAGCGGAGCATTTTGCTAAGAGTTCCGCTTCTGTGAATTACCCACTGGCCTTCCACTCCCTGAAGGATTGGTTGGAACGTCCGAGCCTTTCGTTTCACACGCGCCGCCCTGAATCGTTCTATGCTCCATTCAGTGAATGGGAATTCCAAAGTGCCTTTGCCACTTGCCCTGATACGGCTCCCGGGCCAAATGGCATCCACTGTCAGATGCTCAAACACCTCTCGGTGGACTGCCAGTGATGCCTCCTAGACCTTTTCAATCATATCTGGGATGAGGGTGAGTTCCTATCACAATGGTGAGAAAGCGTTGTAATCCCCGTGATGAAACCTGGCAAGTACCTATTCAAGGTGGACATCTACCGCCCCATTAACCGTTCCAATGTTCTGTGCAAGTTGCTCGAACCCATGATAAGCCAGAGGTTGAGTTGGCTACTTTAATCTCAGGGCCTTCTGGTTCTGTCTCAGGGTGGGTTCATAAGGGCAGCTCTGCCACCGATAATCTCGTATGCCTGTTGTCTGCCATCCGTATGGCCTTTGCCCATCATCAGCATAGGGTCAACTTCTTTTTTGACATGTGGAAGGCATACGATATGACATGGTAACATCACATCCTCTCTACGCTTCATGGTTACGATTTTTGGGGTCCCCTCCTGATTTTTACACAAAATTTTCTGTCATTTCGTTCCTTCTGTGTGCAAGCTGTGGCCTTCTATAGTTCCTCCTGAGTTCCCGAGTATGGGGTACCGCAAGGATCTGTATTAAGAGTCTGCCTCTTTTTGATAGGAGTTAATGGGCTTGCTATGGCAGTGGGAAAGCCTGTCTCATTTTCCTTGTATGCTGACGACTTCTGCCTATACTATAGCTCCACTGGCATTGCAGCTGCTGAACAGCAGTTGCAGGGTGCTTTCCAAAATGCAGCAGTCTTGGGCTGTAGTGCATGTCTTCCAGTTTTTGGCTTCCAAGACCTGCATTAAGCATTTCTGCCAGCGACACACTGTTCAACCTGAGCCATGGCTTTATCTTGATAGCAATCCTCTTGCTGTTGTGGAGACACATCAGTTTCTGGGATTGGTTTTAGATACCTGGTTGACTTGGCTGCCTCATATTTGGCAGCTTAAAGAAATGTGCTGGCGGCATCTTAATGCTCTTCATTGCTTGAGTCACAACAACTGGGGTGCCGATTGGTCTACCCTTCTATGGCTGTACCAAGTGTTAATTCAGTCCTGCCTAGATTATGGAAGCCTGTCTTATGGTTCGGTAACCCCTTCCGCATAGCTGTTGTTGGACCCTATCTTTCACAGTGGGAGTTTAATTCATGCAGGGGGATGTTATCGTTTGATCTAAGTGTTTGTCATCTTTTTTGTGTATTCTGGCATTTGGCCTATGATTTTAGACTGGCGTTTTCAGTGGATTTCTTGGTGGTTGGCTTTTATTCTTTTTTTTTTTTTTTTTTTTTTTTTTCTTTTTTTTTTTTTTTTTTTTTTTTTGTTTCTATGATTGGCCAACCACTGTCACACTCGGTGTGATTCTAATTCCTGTTGTCAGGTCTCTGTCTGTCTCTTTCTTGTCGTGTGTTGTCTGTTGTCATCTTCACTGTTAGTTTTCATTCGTTGTGGTGATTTCAAGTTGATGGAAAAAGGATCCTATGGCCCTAGTAGCCTGGTCCCTTCAATCCCACAAACCAACCAATAATCTCAAGGATGACAATAGGAATGGAAGTTGCTGGAATATTGGGGAATGGAAGTTGTTGGAGTATTGGGAACTGTGGATTAATATCACCTTGTGTGATGGATGTATCTTTGGAATGTCAGACTCGTGATCCCAATAAATGGATGGTATTAATGACAAGCCAACAGCAACTAACATACATTACATGTGTATCTGCTGTAGCTGCTTCTGTTCTTCCTTTTGCTTAAGAATTAAACATTGGACACATATGTATTAAATTGTTTCATCCTTGGATCAAATTCAAACTAGCAGCCCCTGTCTTTTCAACTTAGTTCCATCTGCAACAAGTCAACCAGATGAACTTTTTCCCTTTATCTATATATCTTTTGATGCATTCGACTCTGACACATCTGCTATAGTCACTGGCATTCAGAAACTCATCAGTACAGTTATCAAGTAATTGTTCAAGGTAAGATAAGTTTCTTCAGAACTGGTTCATAAATTTTTATTTAGGGACACAAACAGATATGAATTAATGAGCATAAACTCAAGGAAGCATTACCTCTGTCAGAGGTGGGATTCAGACCTACAACCCCTGGAAAGCATCTGTCTTGCCTACACAGCCTCCACAGGCAGGAACCACATGGGTTATGGCCAGACAGTGTTCAGCCTATCACCACAGTCACACATTTTGATGGCAGCATATTTACTTCTTCCCCAGGCATCAGCATGAAAGTGACAAGAAGAAATAACATTGCGAGCAGTTATTTGCAACGGCTCACTTGTAGCATTAAATTTGAGACAGTTGGCACTCTGGTTCAAGAATACAAATTTTTGGTTTGAGATGCATGTGGGAGATACGGCATGCTGCTGATTCCTGTAAAGGTATTGGAAGAATTATGTTTGAAACAGGCACTATCAGCCGAATTCCTTGCTCAAGCAGGAAGAGAGTGCAAAGCAGGGCCGTATGGAGCTTGTGTGTAAGAGCCAACCTCTCATTTCCTAAATATGAAGCAGTTGAAGTGACTGAGAAACTATTCAGTTCTAACAACGCAGTTCACTGAAGGCTGAGGAAAGCTGTACTGCTTGCCCTAAGATCAACTGTAAAACAGGAACTCAGTGAGGAAAATGTGATACATTGGCTGGCAGTTGCAGAGCTCTGTCTGAATGCAGCATGGAACAATGTATTTTTCACAGATAAGATATCTCATGATTTTTTTTCATGTTCTGCTGCTCAGTTTTCTGTCTGAGAGCCAGTGGAAAATCCCTTGGTGACGGAAAAATATCAAACATGAGATGAGAAAATTTGAGCTAGTTCTAGTTTACTTCATTCTTTTAACTGAAATAAACTACTTCCAGTTAAATGTTTTGAATATTACACTCTCTTTACTTCCTCTGTGCCTACATACCTGAAAAGTAATAAATTGAGACTGCCCTTTTATAAAGTTATTTGTTGTTATTTCAAATTCATCTGTCTTCCCCTCTATTGCCATCCACTGCACTTGCCCAAAAATGATCAAAACATTTCTTCTAACTCTCTCTCTCTCTCTCTCTCTCTCTCTCTCTCTCTCTCTCTCTCTCTGACACACACACACACACACACACACACACACGAGATTTCTTTTACAAATTGCAGAGTCCGTGATAGCAGTATCAGGAACCAGGCTATGAGAATGGCTTGTAGTTTCGAAATAGTGTTTAAATATTGAAACTGGTCCGTGTGTTGTAGTGAATTGATGGAGTGCGCTCTTCTTCTTATGGTGGGCATAGGATAGTAAAGAATGACATATTTGTTTGCATTGGACAAATTTTTTTCCGTAGGCTGGACTACAGCATTCAAATTCCTCTTCCTGTAATGGAGAAAAAATGAAACTGTGGACACTGCATCATGTAATTTCCATCTTGCTTGTTCCATAGCCTGATGAAGCACAGCATTGTTAACAGGCCATCTGATCCCAACAATTGGTCATTATGCCTAGTCAATAACAGTAGCAAGAGCATGCACTAAATTTCCTTACTAAGTGGCAATCTGCCTTACAATTCTGCACCTTTCAGTAGGAGCAAAAGATTTGAGGAGTGGGAAGTAACCATAGTGCCACTTGTCTGACACTTCATACCCTCATCATTGATAAATTCTTTATCATATACGTAAATCTGGTAGGAGGCATAGTATTATCATATCACAGCGCACACATGGAATGATATCAGTGCTGTCACCTGCAGCATCTTCTGCTCAGATAGCTAGTCTGACAATTCTGTACTGCCTTCACAGAGTGAACAAAGTACTTGTTTCTCTTGAGGTAGTGCAGTGGTGTAAGTTAAGCCGCCATCCTATTAGCTATTGACACAAGCTGATAGGACCAAAATCGATATACTTCCCATCCATAGGATTAATTACTTACCACTACTGTAACCCCTCGGCAAACTACGGACATTTGTGGACCTGATTAAGATATGTTGCTTCCATCTATTACTCCACTTTTTGTTCCCATTTTAATTTTTCTTATTTTATTTGTTGTGAATATCATTGCCCCAGTTGAATTATGCCCCTGCTCATGTCACTACTCCACAAGCTTTTCTTATCTGCCGTTTTGTGTTTATTGAACGTGTTCACATTGGTCACATTGTGCTGCTGCTGTCACATCACCTTCCATCTCTATTAGTCATGATCACAGAGGATACACCAGGCCAAGAAGCAAAGAAGCTTTAAAATTGCCCACATCAACTGCTCTAGCTATCTCCTGATGAAATGCTACAGGGTGACAAAAATGGAGTATGGATGCATTGTCTGTAGCTCTATCGAACTGTGCTCTTAGAGATTATTTTAAAGCCTTCAGTTTTGACACTTTGTTTCCCCTCCAAGTGATGTAAGATCTCCCTTTTGCACATCACAGAATCCAAAATGACATTGCAGTTGGATTTTGTGTAAATGTTTAATTAGCTACTTGTAATAGTTGTAACTACATATGTTGTTGTTGTTGTTGTTGTTGTTGTTGTGGTCTTCAGTCCTGAGATTGGTTTGATTCAGCTCTCCATGCTACTCAATCCTGTGCAAGCTTCTTCATCTCGCAGTGCGTACTGCAACCTACATCCTTCTGAATCTGCTTAGTGTATTCATCTCTTGGTCTCCCCCTACGATTTTTACCCTCCACGCTGCCCTCCAATACTAAATTGGTGATCCCTTTGTGCCTCAGAACATGTCCTACCAACCGATCCCTTCTTCTGGTCAAGTTGTGCCACAAACTCCTCTTCTCCCCAATCCTATTCAGTACCTCCTCATTAGTTATGTGATATACCCATCTAATCTTCAGCATTCTTCTGTAGCACCACATTTTGAAAGCTTCTATTCTCTTCTTGTCCAAACTATTTACCGTCCATGTGTCACTTCCATACATGGCTACACTCCATACAAATACTTTCAGAAATGACTTCCTGACACTTAAACCTATACTCGATGTTAACAAATCTCTCTTCTTCAGAAACGCTTTTCTTGCCATTGCCAGTCTACATTTTAAATCCTCTCTACTTCGACCAACATCAGTTATCTTGCTCCCCAAATAGCAAAACTCCTTTACTACTTTAAGGGTCTCATTTCCTAATCTAATACCCTCAACATCACCTGACTACATATAAGGACTGCTTAATGTTAAGTCATGACTACTGAGTACCACACTTGTTCATGATAATTTGCTGGATAAGCTGTGTATCCACATTGACATATGGTTCATTTCATTGCACAATATAAAATTTTGGAGATGTTGGAACTCCAATACCGGTATGCTGCTTCCTCACTCCCACTGTTCCTCTCTGCAGTATCAATATGAATACATGTTAAGCTGTCACAGTACTTTTGCATTGTGATGCCTGTATCATTGATCCCACTTTCACATAGTCCACTTCAAGACATGTGCACTATCTTCTTCGTAAATTAGACATACACTCCTGGAAATTGAAATAAGAACACCGGGAATTCATTGTCCCAGGAAGGGGAAACTTTATTGACACATTCCTGGGGTCAGATACATCACATGATCACACTGACAGAACCACAGGCACATAGACACAGGCAACAGAGCATGCACAATGTCGGCACTAGTACAGTGTATATCCACCTTTCACAGCAATGCAGGCTGCTATTCTCCCATGGAGACGATCGTAGAGATGCTGGATGTAGTCCTGTGGAACGGCTTACCATGCCATTTCCACCTGGCACCTAAGTTGGACCAGCGTTCGTGCTGGACGTGCAGACCGCGTGAGACGACGCTTCATCCAGTCCCAAACATGCTCAATGGGGGACAGATCCGGAGATCTTGCTGGCCACGTTGGGTGGCACGGGATACATGCGGACGTGCATTGTCCTGTTGGAACAGCAAGTTCCCTTGCCGGTCTAGGAATGGTAGAACGATGGGTTCGATGACGGTTTGGATGTACCGTGCACTATTCAGTGTCCCCTCGACGATCACCAGTGGTGTACGGCCAGTGTAGGAGATCGCTCCCCACACCATGATGCCGGGTGTTGGCCCTGTGTGCCTCGGTCGTATGCAGTCCTGATTGTGGCGCTTACCTGCACGGCGCCAAACACGCATACAACCATCATTGGCACCAAGGCAGAAGCGACTCTCATCGCTGAAGATGACACGACTCCATTCGTCCCTCCATTCACGCCTGTCGCGACAGCACTGGAGGCGGGCTGCACGATGTTGGGGCGTGAGCGGAAGACGGCCTAACGGTGTGCGGGACCGTAGCCCAGCTTCATGGAGACGGTTGCGAATGGTCCTCACCGATACCCCAGGAGCAACAGTGTCCCTAATTTGCTGGGAAATGGCGGTGCGGTCCCCTATGGCACTGCGTGGGATCCTACGGTCTTGGCGTGCATCCGTGCGTCGCTGCGGTCCGGTCCCACGTCGACGGGCACGTGCACCTTCCGCCGACCACTGGTGACAACATCGATGTACTGTGGAGACCTCACGCCCCACGTGTTGAGCAATTCGGCAGTACGTCCACACGGCCTCCCACATGGCCACTATACGCCCTCACTCAAAGTCCGTCAACTGCACATACGGTTCACGTCCACGCTGTTGCGGCATGCTACCAGTGTTAAAGACTGCGATGGAGCTCCGTATGCCAAGGCAAACTGGCTGACACTGACGGCGGCGGTGCACAAATGCTGCGCAGCTAGCGCCATTCGACGGCCAACACCGCGGTTCCTGGTGTGTCCGCTGTGCCGTGCGTGTGATTATTGCTTGTACAGCACTCTCGCAGTGTCCAGAGCAAGTATGGTGGGTCTGACACACCGGTGTCAATGTGTTCTTTTTTCCATTTCCAGGAGTGTACATTTCTACATAGCACAGCGCTAGATTTGTCACATTTGCAGTCTGCTACAGCCACTTGGACTGCAGTAGTTCATGACTTTAGTATGGTGGCTAACAGACTGTGTGCTAACAGACACAAAATACATATTTTCACATAGAGGGAAGATAACTTTCTTGATTCAAACCAACACTGTACCTTGAACAGTCTACATGCATCAGTAAGAAGCAACCTAACAGGGTTGCATGGCCCCCTATCTTAAGTATCCGGGAGAACATCTTCAACATGCTCCAGGACAGGTAATAGCATGCTGGAATCAAACATATGGACTCTGATGATGAATTATTGTAAGATGCAATACTCTGGGACAGGTCAGTCCGGCCATAAATAGACAAATCTTATGAAATAATAATGTACTGTTGAGGCCAGTGTCCTCCAGTTGCATAGGTATGCAGTCATTACTTTAGTTGCAAACAGTTAACAGTGCTTTCATCAGGATTCACAGTGGCCATGCGACCTTAAGTGCTTCCTCTCAGCATCACACTGCCAATACAAAAGAAAGTGATTCACATATGAATTTACCGACCTAAGCTACCACAACTACGCTACACTGTGTGGCGTATGACTTGTGATCTCTGCTAATTGGGACTAGAACCACCTAGCCTCAAAAGTTAGGGATCTGCTGGTGATCAGTAACCGGAAATACAGTGGAGACACTGTCAGAATTATATGTGACATATCATCTCCTACCTCCTGACTGACAACCTATAATTTTATAACAGTCTATTACTCCTTTCCCCTTCCATGATCCCTTTGACTATTTCACCAGTTCATTGCTGAGGGGTGTTCATTTCTGCAAACTATACTGTATTTGTCACTGCCAGTATTCTTACACCAACCTTTAAACATCTGGCAGCTATGATCTGCATTCCCACCCTGCTGACTTGCATTTCCTGGGCACCTTTATCTGCTCTGTGACAATGGCTGTACGTGGCGGCTGGCAGCCCTAGTGAATTCATATTACTGAGCTAAATTAAAAGTCAAATATTTTGTGATTATTCACTTGAATCATTATGCAGTTTCCATAAATGTCACTTCAATAAACTTTCACATATATCGTGACTGGTAGCAGAAGATTTATTTATTTATAAACAAACCTATTGATGTAAAGTTATCACACTGTTTAATTTTATTTATTTATTTATTTACTTTTTGCAGCTCCCACAAAAGTTGCGCCTTGAAGATCTATTGGCAGGTGAGATTTTTCACTTTCTTCAGTAGCTTAATTATACAATTAAAATAGCATGTAAATGTTTTCTTATGTGGTACTTTCTTTTTAGTCTTCTTCTTTGACTATAATTATTTCGGTGAATCAGTTGTTCAAAATTTTATACTTTAAGTAGACACTGGATGTTAATTGTGTATTGCATAATATTTAGTGTATAATTGGTAGTGTCATCATAACTGCAACAGATTGGTTACAGATGTTGCAGTTGTGTTAAAAATGTATATTGTGGTAGACTGTGAGGGAAATGTGATCAAAGATAAAAGAAGACAAATTTTTAACTACCAAACTGACATTTAAAAATAGCTCTCGATGAAAGTAAGCAATCATTGCCAATAAGCACACCACTATAAGCAGCAATGTTTAGACCCCACACACTTTATTCTGTAGTCATAGCACATATTTAGCTCATCATCTTGAGATAAATATATTTAAGTATGCAACTGTCACTCAACATAGCTGAGATTCTTGAAGACGAAATATCCAATATGATCGGGAACTATAACAAGTCAACCACATTCACAGCCAGTGATTTGAAACCTCATTGTTGTGTCTTGAAATGAAGAATAGTGTCCCTGTAATCCTTCCCCTCTCCCTCAAACCAGTATTTTTTCCACCTGGCTGACGTATGAAATAGCCTGGTCTATTTGGGTGCCACAATTGCTGGTGGGTGTTATTGTGGACTAGCACATAGTCATCCTGGTTGTTGTTCTTCATTGCATCTGCAGGAGGTCTATTGTTAACAATAAATGTCAGCAGAGCAGATTACACCCCAGGAAAGCAATTTGAAGAGCACCACACGATCTCTGTTCCACCAGATGCATAAGATTATCTTTTGCGGATGCACACACATCTTTGTATGGGGAGTTTCTCCTTTATTCAGACTCTTCTGTAGCATTTGAACTATGTTTTCTATGTTGTGATTTAGTTATTCATTACTTCCTAATATATATACCTCTATATTTCTTAGCACAGTGACTGTTTCAAATGATTCTTCTTTCTAGGACTTAAAATTTGTTTAATTTGTAATTCAACACTAAACATTCACATGGCTTTGCTACTGGGTTGTAGTGCTATATTTTCTCTAGGATGAAGTTCGAGGAGTGTAGAGAGGCTGTCACCTTGCATTACACCTGTTTTTATTTTGAGTGCCTTCAATACTGCACACCAAAACTGTACCCCCCAGGGGGTCCACAACTCTTTTGTGGACACATGCGTAGCAAGTACGGGACCCCGAGCTAATGTGGCCCTCCTTCCTTTCCGGGCTGCATACCTTCCCTTTCTGCATCCTTCCCCGTCCCCCATCTTCGCCCCCCCCCCCCCCCTCACCTATGTCTCTTTCCTTCCCTTTCTCCCCCTCTGGGAGTATGGTTTGTGCCTACGTCTGGAGACGGACGCTCAAAACTGTTACAAATTCCTTGCTTTCTACACTTGCAAGTCTTCGTCCTTCCTCTGTCCTTCTCTTTTCCTTCCCTCTTCTCTTTGCCCTTTTCTCCGCTGCGGCGTTTGAGACCCCTCTTCTTTCCTTTCCCTTTCTCTTTTTTCCTCCCTGTGCGTGTCTGAAGGCTGACCCACGCACTTCCATGCGTAGCCGGTGACGGGGTAACGCGTAATTCCCCGCCCCGGGTAGACAGGTAGGACACGTACGTACCCCCTGGTAACGGCCAGGCCCAGGGTGGGGTGATTACCCGAGCTGATACTTTCCGAAAGTGCCGATTGGTCCCTCTGTCCGTTTGTCGGGAGGTGTGACCTGAGGTGTGAACAATCACCTAAGGCGGGAGTGCCCTCAGTGAGGGCCCCCACAAGGGAGGAGCGCGCCATCGGAGACGCCGGTGATCACGGGGGATTCTTCCGCAATGGTTTCCTCACCTTCCACTATGTCTGCTCACAAACGTAAGTTCACTGAGTCTCAGCCACAGACAGTTCTTCCATCGTTGCCACAGTTCCTTGTTGTTTCTCGGTCTGATGAAGGTCACGACTTCTCCACGGTCAACCCTTTCATTATTCAGAAAGGTGTCGACACAATTGCAGGTCCTGTAAAGTCTTGTTCCAGATTACGGAATGGCACCCTGTTGTTAGAAACAATCAGTGCCGTCCAGGCACAAAAATTGCTGCGTACTTCTCTGATCCACACCTTCCCTGTCCGGGTGGAACGGCACCGTACCTTAAATTCCTTGCGTGGAGTCGTTTATACACGCTCCCTCAATGGATTGTCCGACGAAGAAATTCAGCACTACCTGTATGACCAGGGAGTAACGGCTGTTCATAGGGTTCTGAAAAGGGTTGACACGAACATCATTCCAACCCGCACTGTCTTCTTGGCCTTTGACAAAGTTCAACTCCCATCGAAAATCAAAGCAGGCTATGAGATAATTTCCGTTGGCCCTTAGGTCCCAAAACCTACACGTTGCTATCGATGTCAGCGGATCAATCACACCAGCCAGTCGTGTTCCAATCCGGCCAAATGTGATACGTGGGGCAAGGATGCCCATGACGGTGCTTGTCCGCCTCCATCCCCTCGCTGCATCAACTGTATGGGTGATCACGCTGCTTCCTCTTGGGATTGCCCCATTTTGAAGGACAAAAAGCTCATCCAGGAAATTAGAGTGAAGGAAAAGGTGTCGACTTTTGCTGCTCGAAAATTATTCGCGAGTCGACAGTCCACCGTGCCTCAGACAGGAAAATACAGCACTGTCCTTCCTTCTCCTCGGCCAATAAAGGAGGCGGCGACACAGACTTGCGACCTCAACTTTAGTGCCACGGTCGTCAGATCGGCCAGCACAAAGTTCGCCCGTTCAACCTCACCACTTTTGCCTGCCCACTCTATGGCTCACCCTTCGTCGGGTTCTGCTAAATCTCGAGCCCAAAAGTCGGACGCAAAGTCTTCGAAAAAAGAGCATATTCGTGACGAGTTTTTACGTACCGCAACTTCCCAACCATCGGTTCCTCCTTCATCTAAACATCATACTTCCAAGAAGGCTACAAAGAAACCCAGTTCCTCTTCTTCTCCGCCAAGGCGTGTCCCATCTACAGCACCACCTGGCGGAAATCGCCCTCGGCCGTCTTCTGTGTCGCCGAGGCGCACTGCTGGTGGCCGGTCAACCGGCCGATCGCTGGTGGCAGGAGCTGCTCCTGACCAACCTATGGATCAGGATCTTCTGCCTTCGGCTGAATGCCATTCCATGCTGTCGGTTGCAAGCTCTGAGCAGTCGTTGAGTTGACAGCAACTTTGGTCACATTCCTCCATTTCTGTTCACCCTATGTCCATTATCCACTGGAATATCCGTGGTATTCGAGCCAATCGGGATGAATTGTCGATCCTCTTGCGATCCTACTCGCCGGTCATCTTCTGTCTTCAGGAAACAAAGCTGCGTCCCCATGACCGCTTTGTTCTCCCTCATTTTCAGTCCGTCCGATATGATCTCCCCTCTGTTGGAGGCACTCCAGCACATGGAGGACTCATGATTCTTCTCCATGAAACTCTCCTTTATCTGCCAATCCATTTAAACACTTCCTTCCAAGCTGTCGCCGTCCGTCTTTCCCTTTCCGGATACACGTTCTCTCTCTGTACTGTATACATTCCATCGTCCACACCAATGGCACGAGCTGATCTCCTTCATCTTCTTGGTCAGCTTCCACCCCCCTATTTGCTGGTTGGGGACTTCAATGCCCACCACCCGCTTTGGGGATCTCCACATCCTTGTCCACGTGGCTCCCTATTGCTAGACGTCTTCCACCAAGCGGATCTTGTTTGCCTCAACACTGGGGTCCCCACATTTTTGTCTGCCTCCACGACCACTTTATCTCATTTGGACCTTGCGGTCGGTACTGTTCCGCTAGCTCGGCGCTTCGAATGGTTCGCCCTTGACGATACACACTCGAGTGACCACTTTCCATGTGTCCTTAGACTGCAGCCTCAACTGCCATATATGCGTTCGTGACGATGGAAGTTTGCCCAAGCTGATTGGACGCTTTTTTCGTCTCTCGCGACATTTGATGACAGTCGCTTTCCTAGCGTCGACGATGAAGTCACACATATTACCGACGTTATTCTTACGGCTGCGGAACGTTCAATACCACGCACCTCCGAATTGCCCCGGTGCCCCCCAGTTCCTTGGTGGAACGAGGCATACCGTGATGCAATACGTGAGCGGCGACGTGCTCTACGCGTTTTCCGCCACCATCTTACTTTGGCCAACTGTATCCGCTATAAGCAGTTCCATGCGCGATGCCGTCGTGTCATCCGTGATAGCAAGAAGGCAAGCTGGAAATTCTTTATTAGCTCATTTAACACCTTTACTCCCTCCTTGGAAGTTAGGAGTCGGCTTCGACGGTTCTCAGGCGCGCCTAGTTTCTCCCCGGTATCTGGGCTCACTGTCGCGCATGATACATTCGTGGACCCCTTCGCAATTTCTAACTCATTGGGTCAGCACTTTGCTGAGATTTCGAGCTCTTCCAATTACCCGCCAGCGTTTCTCCCGAAGAAACGTGCAGCGGATGTGCGACCTCTTTCTTTCTCCTCTCAAAATCGCGAAAGCTATAATACTGTTTTCTCCATGCGGGAACTCCAACATGCACTCTCTTCTTCTCGCTCCTCCGCCCCCGGACCGGATGGTATCCACGTCCAAATGTTGCGGCATTTATCAACCCATAGTCTGCGTTACCTCCTTCGCCTTTATAATCGAATTTGGACCGACAGTACTTTTCCCAGACGATGGTGGGAAGCTATCATCGTTCCTGTTCCGAAACCTGGAAAGGACAAACATCTCCTCTCTAGCTATCGCCCCATTTCTCTCACGAGTAGTGTCTGTAAGGTTTTGGAGCATATGGTGAATTACCGTTTAGCATGGTGGCTGGAATCCCGCAGTCTTTTAACACCTGCCGAATGCAGATTCCGAAAGTATCGTTCTGCAGTTGACCATCTTGTTGCTCTCTCCACTTACATCATGAACAATTTTCTCCGGAAACGCCAAGCAGTAGCAATATTTTTTGATCTGGAGAGAGCATACGATACCTGTTGGAGGACAGGCATCCTCCGCACACTGTTCTCTTGGGGCTTTCGAGGCCGGCTGCCCCTTTTCCTTCGCGAAATTATGGCAGAGCGCACATTTAGGGTGCGGGTGAACACTACTCTCTCCCGTACTTTCTCCCAAGAAAACGGGGTACCCCAGGGCTCTGTGCTGAGTGTTGTACTGTTTGCCATTGCCATCAATCCAATTATGGATTGACTCCTTCCTGATGTCTCGATTTTGGACGATTCTGTGATCTTCTACAGCTCTCAATGGACCAGCCTTCTTGAACGACGTCTTCAAGGATGTCTCGATCGCCTCCACTCTTGGAGCATCGAAACCGGCTTCCGTTTTTCTCCCAGTAAGAGCGTTTGTGTTAATTTTGGGCGACGTAAGGAGTTTCTTCCGCCCTCCTTACATCTAGGTCCTGTCAACCTTCCATTTTCGGACGTCGCTAAATTCTGGGGTCTTATGTTTGACAGAAAACTGTGCTGGTCCTCCAACATTTCCTATCTTTCGGCACGCTGTCTGCGATCCCTTAACACCCTCCGGGTCCTGAGTGGTACCTCCTGGGGAGCAGACTCAGTGGTCCTTCTCCGCCTCTATCACACCTTAGTGCGCTCGAAATTGGATTATGGAAGCATAGTCTACTCCTCTGCTCGGCCGTCTATTCTTCGGTGTCTCGACTCTATCCACCACCGTGGGTTACGTTCAGTGTCTGGAGCTTTTTACACCAGCCCTGTGGAAAGCCTTTATGCTGAGATTGCTGAACCTCCGCTGTCCAATCGGCGAGCAGTCCTTCTGAGTTGTTATGCTAGCCATCTGTCTTCCATGCCTGCTAATCCAGCCCATGACCTTTTTTTCGACGCCTCCTTTGATGTAGGGCATGCAGGCCGCTCCTCCTCCCTACTACCCCCGGGAGTCCACTTCCGTCAACTGCTCCATTCTCTTTCCTTCCGCTTTCCTAAAACCTTCTTGACAACTTGGGGTACAGCACTGCCTTGGCTCCGTCCCCGGATCTGCCTGCTCCGTGACCTTTGTCGATTTCCCAAGGATGGTACCCCTACACTTGTTTATCGTCAGGCATTTGCTGCTCTATGTGCACAAATGACGGACGCCACATTTATTTACACCGACGGCTCGAAAACATCGTTAGGTGTAGGGAGTGCCTATATTGTTGGCGACACCCCAAATCAATTTTGGCTTCCCGACCAGTGTTCGGTTTATACTGCGGAGCTTTACGCTGTTCTCCAGGCTGTCCACTACATCCGTCGCCATCAGCGGATACAGTACGTAATCTGCTCAGATTCTCTCAGCTCTCTCCTCAGTCTCGAAGCTCTTTATCCTGTGCACCCTCTGGTCCACCGGATTCAGGACTGTCTGCGCTTGCTCCACCTGGGGGGCGTCTCGGTGGCGTTCCTCTGGTTCCCGGGACACGTTGGTATCTGTGGAAATGAGGCGGCCGATATTGCAGCCAAGGCTGCAGTCTCTCTTCTTTGGCCAGCTATTCAATCGATTCCTTTCGCCGATCTACAGAGTGTTTTATGTCGTCGTGTTGTTCATTTATGGCACGCGCATTGGTCAACACTTCCCCATAATAAATTGCGGGACGTGAAAGCTCTTCCTTGTGCTTGGACCTCTTCCTCCCGAACGCTTCTTCGGGAGGAGGTAATTTTAACTAGACTTCGGATAGGGCACTGTCTTTTCAGCCATCGACATCTTTTAAGCTGCGATCCTCCCCCACTCTGTCCCCACTGCTCTCAGCTGTGGACGGTAAGACACCTTTTAATTGAGTGCCCCTATTTTAATCCGTTACGCTCCCGTCTACAGCTATCGCCTGATCTATCATCGATTTTAGCAGATGACACGTGCTCAGCCGACTGCGTTCTCCAGTGTATTAGTGCCAGTGAAATGACGTCAGTCATTTGAAGCTTTTTTTGGGGACAACCAACCCCTTTCTGTAGTGGATTTTTAAGCTTTCCTTCTGCTTTTAGTTTCTTCAATTTTATGACTGTTCCCATTGCTGCTGGTTTTCAATTTCAGTTTTTTACTGTTTCGTAAGTCACGGGCTGGGCGCTAATGACCATAGCAGTTTTTCGCCCTAAAACCAAAACAAACAAACAAACAAACAAACCAAAACTGTACTTTTGCTTTATTGTCTGTGAGTGTTGCATGAATAAGGTAGTTTAGCTTTGATGCCAAATTCTTGAGTCACTTTGTCTAGTGTTCCCCTGTCAATCAAATCAATTGCCTTTTTAAAATCTGTAAATGTTAAAACCATGTTTTCAGAGTTTGTAAGGGTGTGGCAGATTATGGACTTGATGTTGAAATTCTGTTCTGAGCAAGATCTGCCCTTCCTAAATCCAATCTGATATTCTCACAAGTAGCTATTAAGTGTTACTGCTACCTGCTCACTGACAGTAGAGATATATCTCTGCAACTATTGACATCATGCTCATCACAATTTTTGTGCACAGGATGGGTAAGAGTCACTTTCCAGTCTTTTGGCATTTTTCCAGTTTCCCCATATTTATTAATATATGGTCTGAAGTTGTTTGTCATGTTTAGTTGAGACCATTTTTGGTTGGGACATTTTATAAGTTTCTCCACTGGCTTTTTTGTTTGTCACGGTATTTACTAATTTTTCTTTTTTTATTTCCTTAGCTGTGGGTGGTGGATTTGCTTCTGTGTTTCCACAAAGATCGGGAAATTCTAGGTAATAGTTCATTTGTCCACAGTTCAAGAGTTGTTGAAAGTACCATACTTTCTTATTAATTTACAGGTCTGGTTATTTGCTTATTTTACCATTTTCATATCTAAAGTACACTACAGGCCATTGAAAATTCTTCATCAAAAAGAAATGCAGATGATGAATGGGTATTCATTGAATGAATATATTATATTTAGAACTGACATGTGATAACATTTTCATTCAATTTGGGTGCATAGATCCTTACAAGCAGTACCCAGAACAACCACCTTGGGCTGTAAAAATGACCTCAATACGCTTGGGCATTGAGTCAAACAGAGCTTGGATGGCATGTACAGGTACAGCTGCCCATGCAGCTTCAACACGATGCCACAGTTCATCAAGAGTAGTGGCTGGTGTATTGTGACGAGCCAGTTGCTCGGCCACTATTGACCAGACATTTACAATTGGTGAGAGATCTGGAGAATGTGCTGGCAAAGGCAGCAGTTGAACATTTCCTGTATCTGGAAAGGTCCATAAAAGACCAGAAACATGTGGTCGTGTATTATCCTGCTGAAATGTAGGGTTTTGCAGGGATCGAATGAAGGGTAGAGCCACGGGTCGTAACACATCTGAAGTGTAACGTCCACTGTTCAAAATGCTGTCAATGCGAATAAGAGGTGATCGACATGTGTAACCAATGGCACCCCATACCATCACGCCAGGTGATAAGCCAGTATGGCGATGACGAATACACACTTCCAATTTCCACTCACAGTGATGTCACCAAACATGGATGTGACACTCATGATGCTGTAAACAGAACCTGCATTCATCTGAAGAAATGCTGTTTTACCATACGTGCACCCAGGTTCATCATTGAGTACACCATCGCTGGTGCTCTTGTCTGTGATGCAGCGTCAAGGGTAAGTGCAGTCATGGTCTCCAAGCAGTTAGTACATGCTGCTGCAAACATCGTTGAATTGTTCATGCAGATCATTGTTGTCTTGTGACTCAGGGATTGAGACGTGGCTGCACCATCTGTTACATCCTTGCGGATAAGAAGTCTGTCATCTCGACAGCTAGTGATTCGAGGCTGTTTGGATCCAGCACGGCATTCCGTACTACCCTCCTGAACAAACCGATTCCATATTCTGCTAACAGTCATTGGATCTCGACCAACACAAGCAGCAATGTTGCGATATGATAAACTGCAATCGTGATAGGCTACAAACCAAACTTTATCAAAGTCAGAAATGTGATGGTATGCATTTCTCCTCCTTACACGAAGCATCGGAACAGCGTTTCACCAGGCAACACCAGTTGACTGCTGTTTGTGTATGAGAAATCGGTTGTAAACTTTCCTCATGTCAGCATGTTGTAGGTATCACCACTGGTGCCAACCTTGTGTGAATGCTCTGAAAAGCTAGTCATTTGCATATCACAGCATCTTCTTCCTGCCAGTTAAATTTCAAGTCTGTAGCATGTCATCTTTGTGGTGTAGCAATTTTAATGGCCAGTAGTGTAAATACTTGAAGCTTGGTAGCCCTTTAGGTGATTGTTAAAAATCCTATGGAAATTCTGGGTGTGTTCTTTAACAAAGCTGTTTCATATGTCAAGAAGTTTACACTTCCCAAAAGACCATTTAGCACCCTTTATTATTCTTTCAGTTTCTTTCCTTTGCACTTCAACTTCATCAAAGTGCTTAGTCTTCCAAGAACATTTCCGTTTTTCCTTTCTACTGTTCTTTCTGCAACAGCTTTTTCACCGGTTTCATTCCACCAGGCTACCTTCATTTTTGATGTTGTAATACATTCTTCACTGCCCTATTGATTGCTTTGGATAATTCTTCCCATTCTCTTGATTTTTCTATTTAATTTCTTCTTGAAATTGTTGTATTTTCTCTATTGTGATGTTGAGCCTCTCCCTGTTATATTTTATCAATTTTTGCTGTCTCTTGTGGTTTTTAATAGGGAGAAATTACAGTTTAATTTGTCATGTAATGATCAGAGACAAATTCTCTGTTTCTTGTTACTTTCACATGCGTAATATATTTAGTATTGTTTTGAGAAATAGCCACTTGATCTCATTGCAGTGCCTCTAGTATTATATTTGGAGATATCCACGTTTTTACTTTTCTTAGCAATTTTATGAAAGAAGTTGACATAAACATGAACTGAAATGTTATATGAAGATTAGTAAGTCCTGATCCATTTTTGTTCCATCTTTTATGGGATGGATATTCTCTTAAAATACCCTAGTAGCATCACAAAAGTTGCTTCTGTGGCTTTTGACATTTTGTCTTCCAAATGTTATCAAATGCTGATACTTCACTTGTATTTTTCTTATCGTCATCATTAATTGGAATGTGGCAATTAAAAGGTATACTGTTTATTTTTGCATTTCACTGTGAGATGTGTGTCTTTCTGAATGACATTGTCACATTATATTCAAACTTTTTATGAATATAGAGGGCAGTATCAAGTATTGGCATACCTTTTATAATTTTTATTGCTGGTTTCTCCTCAAAAAAGTTTGTGGTTTTTTAGATCCTGTATCATTTTTGTTGGAAATTGTTTCTAGTTCTGCTAAAAATTGTATGTCATGCTTGTCTAAGAAAATTTAAAGTTCTTCCTGTATACCAAATTTTAGTAATGAGTTCACATTCAAGGTGCCTGTGACAAATTTCCTTTTGAGCTTGAGTTTGGAAGACTACGATGGATGCTCTGGCTCGTCCTTCCTGCTGTCTTTGTTATTGATGTTGATAATGTTGTTGATGATGATATTGATGATTATAAAGGTAAACAGATGAGTTTTATTACTAACTCTTTCATGTACCAAGTGATTGTATCTTTGATTTACACCACAAGGTGCCTCTTTGTAGATATTCAACAAAATATCCCAGATTTCCAACAGTCGCTGTTTTCAAGTAACTAAAAAATTTTAATTTTTAATGGTTCCTTTGGGCTAAATTATTTTGGGAACTTAAGAAAGCCACCACATACAGAAAATTTCAGACTACCATTTATCAGAATTTTAGAAGGGAGTGTCAGTGTACAGTAATAAGTGGTGTCATGAAACAGTATCTTAGGTAATTAATGGCTTTTGAACTACGTAAATAATGTATAAATAATTACTTATTCAGTGTCAGGAACAACTGGTCTACAAAGCTGACTAGGTTGTTGCTCCTTAAAGTTAAATCGTGACACATGTATTTCTGCTTATTACTGAATGCACAGTATACTGAAATTGTAACTTACATGAACAAACTAACAAAACTGGGAAACAATGTCACAAAATATTCAGGGTTGAAGAAAGTATAAATAGTGAACCAGAACTCCAAATACACATGACTAGATGTTGTTTAGCATTGCCTAAATATTTTGGTATAAGGGACACACAGTCTACAGCAGCTTGTCACACAGTAACAATGTAATTATAATTGATTTAGTTTGTTACCCATATCACAATTGTTTCCATGAAAAACTTTTAAAAACTGGAAGAGTTTAAATATGCAAACATGAAAAAACAAAATGCAGGTTAATGCCACTGCACATAGATGAAATTGTGATGTGGTGGCCTTTGCATTGGGAATAGGTCAGCACAGTGTAATCATTCCACTGCATTCAGTGAACCCGTACGAAAGTTGCATATCGGTCAACTCTAAGTGAGCTACATTATCCATGGTTCTGTGGGTCACTGTTCATGTAGAACTAATAGGGGTGGAAGAACAATCCTGAGACAGAACTGGGCAGTACTGAATACAAACTCAAAGATGATGAGTAAGATAGGCATTATGTTGCTATCAGTAACTACTGTAATGGATGGAACAGATTTGTGTCCAAACACAAGACATGGCAGACAACATTGATATTTGTGGTGCTGTACGGATGTATTCAGTACATATGAAGTGCTGAATCTGCACCTAGATCCATTAATCATTGGCCTAGTTCATTGAAACCTTCACCAGAAACGGCATTAGAAGGACTTGTACCTTCAGCGCACATGGCTACACACGTTGTTGTTATACTGTTGTTTAATATGTTCAGTATCAGTGAAATAGCTGTGTCAATGTGGGTTTTCTTACAAATGCATAGCTTTAAATGAGAAGTTCCTACTGGAAACACAATGATGCAAAGCAGTATATGTACATAGTTGACTTGCTGTTTTCATCCACAACCAATCAAAATGTATTCCAAACTTCACTGTTCAGATCCTCACAATTTAATTCATCAGTGTGTTTGTATTGTACCAGTTTTTTCACAGCATTTTTTTTCCTCATGCTGCGGGATTATTTGCGCACAAATGAGAAGATGGGGATGACTGTAGTTAAGCACTGTAGATACATCCAACATGTTTGGAATGAACTATTATCCATGGCTAATGAAAGAAATTTGACTTTTACTTAAATATGGCATTGCAACAACAGAATAGTGGCAGATGATAATTTCGTCTGTACTGGGATTTGGACATAGATTTTTCACTTTACATTAGTGGTCACCTTAATCACTCTTGCTGTCAGAGCATGTTTCCTGTCTAACCCAAATATCCACATGATGGACACTACAGCATGTTGTACCCACTATGTTATTCTTCTTTGCTTGCAGGTGTACTGTATTTCTGTAGAATAGCAGACAACATAGCACATCTGGACTGAAAGGCAAATATGCCGTTAGGCACCTGTGTTTATAAAGGTATGGTGTCTGTTGTTATGGAAGTGTGACCAAAAGAACAGGCACTATATCTATAAATTACCTATGTTCGATACATTTTTGGTGCTTGGCTATGACAAGTGGTGTGGGCAGACTGTAAATTTAGCCTCTGGTCACTTAATCTCACATTTTGTGCTTGATTGTTTAGTTGTGCAAGACGTCAACACCTGTCTTACTCCTCTGTCAACCACAGCCTCTGTTTCATGTCTTTTTTCTCCTACCACTACAGCCAGATGTGTTGCAGTGTAGCGATTTAGTCAAATGACAAATTATCTTCTATACCTTACCTTCTATACTTTCCTGAAACTCTTTTATAATTACTTTAAAATTCATAATTAATGTCTTTGCTACATCACATTTTTATAAAAAGACATACGTCACCACTTACAAAATAGAAATAAATCTAATGACCAATATCTGTACATTTTTGTATGACAAATTGTTTAATATCACTATTTTCATACTGTAATCATAATATTAAAAGAAAGTAATTTATTGTTAATAGGGCATAGGTCAGTGCATCACTCTTCTGGAGTGTCATGTATAAGCACAGTTCATAAAATTTCTGTCCCTGAGGACAATGCTGAAAGCTTTCTTTCTTTCTTTATTTATTTATTTCTTTTGTGCTTTCTGTTCTACAGACATGCAATGAACATGGGTTTCTGTTTCTTAATAACGGCTGCTGAAATCGGTGGTAGGCTCAGTACAGCTCTGTAAGTTAAAATACCCTTATATGCCAGTCATTGCAGGTATAATAGGAACACATCATTAAAACAGTAGATAAAGATTTTTAAAAGAACTTTTCCTCTCTGTGTATTTACAGCTGGAGGTACTAAGCGCAAGGCCAGTCAGCGTGACTGGGAACTGAAGGCCGGCCCCAGTACTAGGTCTCCAGATGCAGCCTCACTAGGTGAGTAACAGTAAGTGCCCACCGTCAGAGGTTGGTGTTCCTACTCTACACACTACGGACTCCAATGCATAAGGGCACATATTAGTGTACTTTAAGATGGGGTGTGCCCACCCTTCTCATTTTTGATGGCTTGAACTCCTCTGGGGACACTTTCGTCCATCCTTCCTTGATAGTCGATACTGGAGAAGATGGAGATAGTGGACATCGGGTTTGGAGTAAAGCCACCTTTATATCTAATCCTTAAGATAAACCATTGGCTTCAGGCTGGAACATGGGCAAACAGGCACACTTCAGAAATGTCACTGTCCATATGTCATTTCCTCACAATTCCACTTCATGACAGCTGGCATTGTTGAACTGATTCAAGCAGTCATTGTCTCTGCAATCATCCTCTTCTGTAGACAGTACAGAGTACTGTCAAATATACGCTTATGCTTCTGCATTTAGCATTTTCTAAAGTGCAATATGGAGAGAACTAGCATATTGTATGACATGCCTCCAGTGCATGTCATTGTTGGCACGAAGATGACGGAGGTAAAGCAAACATAGGGTTTCGCAATCTGAATCCAACCATCAGATTGCCATGGAGGAGAGAATAATTTGTCACTTCACTCCAAAACCCTAGCTTCTAGTTGTCCTCTGTCCAGCAGATATTGTTCATTAAATGAACTTCAGCATTGCTTAATATCAAGAACAGGAATGTGCAGTATTCAGAAGCTGCTCAGCCATTGTAATCAGGGCTGCTGAGAGTGAGGACCGGTCATGGAGTGTGATACTTCGTTGGGATTAAATACAGTGTAAATATAATTTCTTACTGAACACTAACCACATCACTACAATTGCAATTGGTTTATGCATGACGGTGTGAAGCACCCCTATGTTCGAAAAAGCTGTGTGTAAAAATTCGATTTTTGGGGGTCATGTCTCAGGTTATGTAGATCAATGAACTAATGGTCCTGTGTTTGGATAGACATCACTCTAGTGACATTTTGTATACCTGTAGGAAGAATTGTGGTACTGCAACTATCCTACAGTACTGGGTAAAATGTAAAAGTTTGCCGGCCGGGTAGGCCGAGCAGTTCTATGCGCTTCAGTCTCAAACCGCGTGACCGCTACGGTCACAGGTTCAAATCCTGCCTCGGGCATGTATGTGTGTGATGTCCTTAGGTTCATTAGGTTTAAGTAGTTTTATGTTCTAGTGGACTGACGACCTCAGAAGTTAAGTCCCCTAGTGCCCAGAGCCATTTTTTGTCACTTTCAGTTCGTTTTGATGGAAAATAATGGAAAATTTCACTGTATGTTCTAAAGATGACATTCTCAGGGAACATCAAATCATTTATTTATAACGTTACATGTTACTAAAAACCAGTGGTTCCAAGTTGTCATACTTTTGCTGCAAAATATGCATGTAATTACTGGTCTGATGCACAAATGTAGTTTTGTCTGATGCCATGGACATGTGGCAAGGGTTCTAGGGCCAATTATAGATTTCTCATATCACAAAATTATGTTTGTAGTCAGACTTCCATCACCATGAAGCTTTACGATCACTTGCTCTAAACTATGGACACTTGATACCTATACAGATATGGCCAAAGTGGTATTGCAGTAACAAAAATTGGGTAACAAGGATCTTAATATATCTGGAAAGAAAATGAGAGCAAAAATCTGGTAATACTGGAAAGACTGGAAATTCCGTAAAATATTTCTAGCAGTTTTACTCTTTTATGGTACAAATCACAAGCCAGATATTTTCAATGAATGGCAATTGATGAGCAAAATATCAGAAAAAGTAAAACAAATGATAAAATGTTTTGTAAGAAATGTCCTTCATTTGACTTCTTAGTGTGCTTTCATTTAGCACAATAATGACATTGGGTTGATAGCAATTCTTGTGTGTATGTTGAAATGTTAAAAAATGTCTGTCCTGCTGTACCATGTCATCACTGAAAAAACATATTTCTAGTTCCATAGGCCAGTTCTGGTTTTCAACTGTGCACAATGTGATCCAGATTTCGTATCTTAGACAAGTACTCGTATCCTGCAATAAAACTCATCTTTTAAGATGAAAAATATTTTTTCGATAAGTACAGACAGGGTAAAGGTATTTTAACATTTCAACATGATCTTGAGAAAGGCTATGAAGCTGAGATCAGGACTGTGTAAAACAAATGAACAATTAACTGTCAAGTGATGGGAATTTCTTTAGAGAAGTTGAAAAAGAGATATTAGTGATCAGTGGGACAGTGGTAGTAAAGCAGGAGGAGAGATAAACGAAGACAGTCAGTGGGAGAAAGAGAGAGAGGATGCAGTGTAGTCCAAACAAAAGATGTGTGTGGACAATACACAGGCTCTGTTGATGATGGGTGGGTGGAGTCTGGACCCTCTAAGATCAGTGGGCTTGAACACACAGTTGTCAGAGAGCAAATTTTAGACCAAAATTCTACACACCAGTGCTTAAGAGGAAAAATAACTTGGATGCCCCAGAATTATTGAACTGTTAATGTGTTGTGGAGAGAGTGGGGGGTATCAAAGAAAGACAAAAGCAGACAGTGTAAATGAGAGAGGTGACAGAGACAGTGAGAGGGAGATACTGAGTATGAAGGCTTCACTACAGAGAGAGGTCAGGTAATAATCTATAATATTCTTTGTTAAAATAGTGGAAATATGTTCATAGAAAAAAATGTTTGGAGAGGAAGGCAGAATGTAGACTGAGGCCGCTAGTTCTCCAGTCTCCTGTCAGTATTTCAAAGAGGAACATATTCATATTTTATTTGCTCCAACAGGAGCATTTTTCTGCTGGTTTATCCTATGGTACTATTTGTTGCATGAGACAGTGCTGGCAAAATTAGAGCAAATTAACAGCTGGTGGTGCAGTAGGTTGATTCAGAGAATGTGGTAGTATACAGACGTGTATCATCAACCCACTATTAACAGTACTGATTTGTGTTGTGTGTTAGGTGCAATGTTATCCTGTATTGCAGAACATGTGAACATTGAAGTTTGTTACCTTCCCATTGAACAGAGGACAGGAATATAAACATTACTTACCAATAATACAGTTTCTGCTAATGCTGTTTTTCCTGTGCAAAATCCAGTGCTCACCACCCTGATTCTAGATGCTTTTGCTTCAACTGCATTTCGTCACACAGAAAAAGGATTACTGTTCTCAAGTTTATTAGTGCCAGTGAAATGACATCAGTCATTTGAAGCTTTTTTTGGGGACAACCAACCCCTTTCTGTAGTGGATTTTTAAGCCTTCCTTCTGCTTTTAGTTTCTTCAATTTTATGACTTTGTTCCCATTGCTGCTGGTTTTCAATTTCGGTTTTTTACTGTTTCCTAAGTCATGGGCTGGGCGCTAATGACCATAGCAGTTTTGCGCCCTAAAACAAAAAAAAAAAAAAAAAAAAAAAAAAAAGTTGACTTGCTGTTTTCATCCACAACCAATCAAAATATATTCCAAACTTCACTGTTCAGATCCTCACAATTTAATTCATCAGTGTGTATGTATTGTACCAGTCTTCTCACAGCATTTTTTTTTCTCATGCTTGAGGATTATATGCGCACAAATGCCCAAATGAGAAGATGGGGATGACTGTAGTTAAGCACTGTAGATACATCCAATATGTTTGGAATGAACCTTTATCGGTGGCTAACGAAAGAAATTTGATTTTTACTTGAATATGTTCCCTATCTAACGTAAATATCCATATGACGCACACTAGAGCATGTTGTACCCAGTATGTTATTCTTCTTTGCTTGCAGGTGTACTGCATTTCTGTAGAATAGCAGATAACATAGCAGATGAACATAGTGCATCTGGACTGAAAGACAAATATGCCATTAGGCACCTGTGTTTATAAAGGTATGGTGTCTGTTGTTATGGAAGTGTGACCAAAAGAACAGGCACTATATCTATAAATTACCTATGTTCGATACATTTTTGGTGCTTGCCTATGACAAGTGGTGTGGGCAGACTATAAATTTAGCCTGTGGTCACTAAATCTCACATTTTGTGCTTGATTGTTTAGTTGTGCATGACTTCAACACCTGTCTTACTCCTCTGTCAACCACAGCTTCTGTTTCATGTCTTTTTTCTCCTACCACTACAGCCAGATGTGTTGCAGTGTAGCGATTTAGTCAAATGACAAATTATCTTCTATACCTTACCTTCTATACTTTCCTGAATCTCTTTTATAATTACTTTAAAATTCATAATTAATGTCTTTGCTACATCACATTTTTATAAAAAGACATACGTCACCACTTACAAAATAGAAATAAATCTAATGACCAATATCTGTACATTTTTGTATGACAAATTGTTTAATATCACTATTTTCATACTGTAATCATAATATTAAAAGAAAGTAATTTATTGTTAATAGGGCATAGGTCTGTGCACCACTCTTCTGGAGTGTCATGTATAAGCACAGTTCATAAAATTTCTGTCCCTGAGGACAATGCTGAAAGCTTTATTTATTTATTTATTTATTTATTTTGTGCTTTCTGTTCTACAGACATGCAATGAACATGGGTTTCTGTTTCTTAATAATGGCTGCTGAAATTGGTTGTAGGCTCAGTACAGCTCAGTAAGTTAAAATACTCTTATATGCCAGTCATTGCAGGTATAATAGGAACACATCGTTAAAGCAGTAGATAAAGATTTTTAAAAGAAGTTTTCCTCTATGTGTATTTATAGCTGGAGGTACTAAGCGCAAGGCCAGTCAGCGTGACCAGGAACCAGAGGCCGGCCCCAGTACTAGGTCTCCAGATGCAGCCTCACTAGGTGAGTAACAGTGCCCACCGTCAGAGGTTGGTGTTCGTACTCTACACACTACGGACTCCAATGCATAAGGGCACATATTAGTGGACTTTAAGATGGGGTGTGCCCACCCTTCTCATTTTTGATGGCTTGAACTCCTCTGGGGACACTTTCATCCATCCATCCTTGTAGTTGATACTGGAGAAGATGGAGATAGTGGACATTGGGTTTGGAGTGAAGCCACCTTGATATCTCATCCTTAAGATAAACCATTGGCTTCAGGCTGGAACATGGGCATACAGGCACACTTCAGGAATGTCACTGTCCATATATCATTTCCTCACAATTCCACTTCATGACAGCTGGCATTGTTGAACTGACTCACAGTCATTGTCTCTGCAATCATCCTCTGCTGTAGACAGTACAGAGTACTGTCAAATATATGGTTATCCTTCTGCATTTAGCATTTTCTAAAGTGCAATATGGAGAGAAAAAGTTAACGAGGAGGACTGGCATATTGTACGGCATGCCTCCTGTGCATGTCATTGTTGGCATGAAGATGATGGCAGGTAAAGCAAGCATAGGGTTTCGCAAATTGAATCCAGCCATCAGATTGCCATGGAGGAGAGAATAATTTGTCACTTCACTCCAAAACCCTAGCTTCCAGTTGTCCTCTATCCAGCAGATATTGTTCATTAAATGAACTTCAGCATTGCTTAATATCAGGAACAGGAATGTGCAGTATTCTGAAGCTGCTCAGCCATTGTAATCAGGGCTGCTGAGAGTGAGGACTGGTCATGGAGTGTGATACTTGGCTGGAGTCTAACTAGAAATATAGCAACCCAATTTTATTGAAAATATAACGTACTTGGTCTGGCTCTGGAAGCTTGCATAAGCTATGTTGTGTCTAGACAAGACAGTCTAGACACAAGGAAGGTAGCCGAAAGGGCACGCGTTAACTCACGCCGTCTTGCGTTAAGTCTGAAACAGGATACTTAGTGAATGCTACAAAGAAAAGAACGGAGCTTCTCGTATACTTAACTTAAATTCATTGTGGTACATTTCTCTTGATAATACAAGTGAGACTCTCTCCAGATATGGTTAATGGCGCCTTGCTAGGTCGTAGCCATGGACTTAGCTGAAGGCTATTCTAACTGTCTCTCGGCAATTGAGAGAAAGGCTTCGTACGTGTAGTCACTAGCAATGTCGTCCGTACAACTGGGGCGAGTGCTAGTACGTCTCTCGAGACCTGCCTAGTGGTGGTGATCGGTCTGCGATCCTGACAGTGGCGACATGCGGGTCCGACATGTACTAATGGACCGCGGCTGATTTAAGCTACCACCTAGCAAGTGTGGTGTCTGACGGTGACACCACAAGCTAAAAATTGATTTTCATTGTATTGTTATACTAACCCAATTTTATTGTTATTTTAAAGAAGGTTTGACATGAAACATGACAGTCTGATGAATATTGGAGATAAACAAAATGTGCTCATTGGGTTAAAATACAGAGTAAATGTAATGTCTTACTAAAAACTAACCACATCTCTACAATGGCAATTGGTTTATGCATGACGGTGTGAAGCACCCCTATGTTTGAAAAAGCTGTGTGTAAAAATTCAATTTTTGTGGGTCATGTCTCAGGTCATGTTGATCAATGAACTAATGGTCCTGTGTTTTGGATAGACATCACTCCAGTGACATTTTGTATACCTGTAGGAAGAATTGCAGTACTGCAATCCTACAGTACTGGGTAAAATGTAAAAGTTTGCCTGCCGGGTAGGCCGAGCAGTTCTGTGCGCTTCAGTCTCAAACCGCGTGACCGCTACGGTCACAGGTTCAAATCCTGCCTCGGGCATGTATGTGTGTGATGTCCTTAGGTTCATTAGGTTTAAGTAGTTTTAAGTTCTAGTGGACTGACGACCTCAGAAGTTAAGTCCCCTAGTGCCCAGAGCCATTTTTTGTCACTTTCAGTTCGTTTTGATGGAAAATAATGGAAAACTTTACTGTATGTTCTAAAGATGACATTCTCAGGGAACATCAAATCATTTATTTATAACGTTACATGTTACTAAAAACCAGTGGTTCCAAGTTGTCATACTTTTGCTGCAAAATATGAGTTTTGTATGATGCCATAGACATGTGGCAAGGGTTCTAGGGCCAATTATAGATTTTTCATGTCACAAAATTATGTTTGTAGTCAGACTTCCTTCACCATGAAGCTTTACGATCACTTGCTCTAAACTATGGACATTTGATACCTATACAGATATGGCCAAAGTGGTATTGCAGTAACAAAAATTAGGTGACAAGGATCTTAATATATCTGGAAAGAAAATGATAGCAAAAATCTGGTAATACTGGAAAGACTGGAAATTCCATAAAATATTTCTAACAGTTTTACTCTTTTATGGTACAAATCACAAGCCAGATATTTTCAATGAATGGCAATTGATGAGCAAAATATCAGAAAAAGTAAAACAAATGATAAAATGTTTTGTAAGAAATGTCCTTCATTTGACTTCTTAGTGTGCTTTCATTTAGCACAATAATGACATTGGGTTGATAGCAATTCTTGTGTGTATGTTGAAATCTTAAAAATGTCTGTCCTGCTGTGACATGTCATCACTGAAAAAACATATTTCTAGTTCCATAGGCCAGTTCTGGTTTTCAACTGTGCACAATGTGATCCAGATTTCGTATCTTAGACAAGTACTCATATCCTGCAATAAAACTCATCTTTTAAGATGAAAAATTTTTTTTCGATAAGTACAGACAGGGTAAAGGTATTTTAACATTTCAACATGATCTTGAGAAAGGCCATGAAGGTGAGATCATGACTGTGTAAAACAAACGAACAATTAACAGTCAAGTGATGGGAATTTCTTTAGAGAAGTGGAAAAAGAGATATTAGTGGTCAGTGGGACAGTGGCAGTAAAGGAGGAGTAGAGATAAATGAAGACAGTCAGTGGGAGAAAGAGAGAGAGGAGGCAGTGTAGTCCAAACAAAAGATGTGTGTGGACAACACACAGGCTCTGTGGATGATGGGTGGGTGGAGTCTGGACCTTCTAAGATCAGTGGGCTTGAACACACGGTTGTCAGAGAGCAAATTTTAGACCAAAATTCTACACACCAGTGCTTAAGAGGAAAAATAACTTGGATGCCCCAGAATTTTTGAACTGTTAATGTGTTGTGGAGAGAGTGGGAGTATCAAAGAAAGACAAAAGGAGACAGTGTAATTGAGAGAGGTGACAGAGACAGTGGCAGTGGGATATACTGTAAATCTGTGGGAGAAAATGAGAAAGTGGTAGATAGACAGAGACATAGACAGTGACAGTGAGAGGGAGATACTGAGTATGAAGGCTTCACTACAGAGAGAGAACAGGTAGAAATCTAGAATATTCTGTGTTAAAATAGTGGAAATATGTTCATAGACAAAAATGTTTGTAGAGGAAGGCAGAATGTAGACTGAGGCTGCTGGTTCTCCAGTCTCCTGTAAGTATTTCAAAAGGGAACATATTCATAATTTATTTGCTCCAACAGGAGCATTTTTCTGCTGGTTTATCCTATGGTACTATTTGTTGCATGATATAGTGCTGGCAAAATTAGAGCAAATTAACAGGTTGATTCAGAGAACGTAGTAGTATACAGACATGTATCATCAACCCACTATTAACAGTACTGACTTGGGTTGTGTGTTAGGTGCAATGTTATCCTGTATTGCAGAACATGTGAACATTGAAGTTTGTTGCCTTCCCATTAGACAGAGGACAGGAATATAAACATTACTTACCAATAGTACAGTTTCTGCTAATGCTTTGTTTCCTGTGCAAAATCCAGTGCTCACCACCCTGATTCTAGATGCTTTTGCTTCAACTGCATTTCGTCCCACAGAAAAAAGGATTACTGATATTTCTCTCTTCCATGAAATTTGTTTACTTCATTTCAGGCATTAAAATACAGAACTATGTTCTTCTATGAAAGTAAGGAAATACAGGATTCCCAATTACAGAACTGACACAGCAAGTTAAATTTGCTGCCTCATAATATTACATTCTTTAAGCAGATTTTCTGAAATCATATTTGCGGTACTCCACACACATTTTCAGTCAGAATTTGAGTACATTGTGCTATCTACAAATTTAAATAACACTTATAAATATATTTGCAATTTTCATTGCATTTAATTATGATAATTTTACTGACAGAAAGCTAGCATATCTGTGATGAGCTCTTGCTAAGGTCACACTCTAAATTTCACACTTGATTTGCAGTGAAGTGCTCCAAGCCCTTTCATCACATCCCAGTGTAAGTGTGAGGATTGGTTCTTACAGTGGCAAAACTGCTGTGGAGACACTAATGCATTACATCCCTCCACCGCAGACCATAAATGCACTGTATTACTGCTCATTCTTGGAGCCAAACCTGCGACCATCTTTGCTAAAGAAGCAGCGACACTTTCTGTACAACCCAGCCATCATTTTGCACAACAATGCACATGCACATAGAGTGCAAGTTGTGGCTGTTCTGTTCAGTCGATGGAACTCGGACGTACTGTACCATCCACCATACTCCCCAGTCTCAAGTCCTTGTAACTGTGATTTGATTCTGAAGATGAAGGAACCACTTTGTGGCATTCCCTTCAGAGCTGTTACAGAGATTACGCAGGCAGTAGACTGGTGCATGTGCACCATCAACAGAACAGGCTCTGCCAACAGGGTACTATGCCTTCCACATAGCTGGCAACAGGTGCTACATGACACTGTTGACTACTTGGAAGGTCAGGTGCTAACCCGCAGCTCTTTTGTATCACTTGTAAATAAATAGTTGCCACTATTTAACATTGTGTTGTTAAACAAAATGTTTAATTTCATGACCTCCATCATTTGAGAAAACCAGTAAGAGCTATTATGATATGTCTTGTGTAATTTGTTTCTAGAATCAGAATTATTTGGAATGTAGTAAAACAAAAAAGTCTTAAACCATTCATGTAGCAGGAGTTGGAAAGAATAATAATAATAATAATAATAATAATAATAATAATAAATGGGTGTGAAAAGTAGTGTTTCCAGGAAATGTTTCGTCTGAAGTTTTCACTGTATCAAATTGGGTTCAGGTAAGATTGTCAATAATGACATCAAATATATTGAACTTGAATAAATCAGTTTCTAGTTTCACCAAGAAATAATTTCCTTTCCTTAATGCACACCTAATGTAATTCAGGATTGATAGGAATTGCACTCGCAACAACTATAGATCAGGGGGAATGGTGCCCAGGTTTCCACAAAGCTACTGAAATTCACTTAATAAGGTCTGAGTTTGTTACCTCAACATCAATGGTAATGTTTTGAGCTTCTAGTAATTAGCTTCTGCACTCAGTTGACGCTGACAACTTTACCTAAACAGATGGCATGATCTCACATGGAACACCCCATACCACAAGATGTTTCAGCTGACAAATTTAACTTAATGAGAGTTTAAACAGCAATGGCAAGTGTACCCAAGGGAGCATCAATTGGTATTGCAGTGTCAAACTTAGTATTCCAGTGGGTATCAGATGTGGCATATAGTGTTTCAGAATTCCCTAATATTGTGAACAGCTACTGAACTGGTTGTAAATGTCAAATCTCTCCAAATGAAGTATATGGTAATGGCAACACTCAGCAACATAAGGTTAAGAAAACCACATGGAGAAAATTTCACAAGAGGATTTCACTGAAGAAAATGTCAGAGCAACTTCATACGATCGTCTAATAGTACTTCCCTTACCATAACCATGTCTTCCGCACCAGGGGGCTCGCCACCCTTTGGTGGGTTTGTACTTGACTACCACAGGACTCCAGCCTTAGCAGTGTCTTTTTCCCTTCTTTTCTGCATGTCAATCATCTTGCTGTTCTTTGCACCCTCCCTTGGGAAACATTATTTGGTGTTACTCGGAATATTTCACACTGCATGTCACTGACATGAGAACCATCTCACCACTGTTTTTCATTTCATTTCCCTTTCTTCGTTTCCCTCCTCCTCTCGTTACTTGGCTTTGGCTTTTGACGTTAATCTATTTCTTCTTCCTCCTTGTGTGCTCCTGATGGCCATGACATGCATCTGACATGTAACAGGTGACTGTGTATTGCCATAATTCCCAGGTCGACAGGCAGGGTTCGCACATAAACCCTGGTACAGGCCAGACCCAAGGAGGGGTGATTGCCTGAGCTACAACCTTCCCAAATTGCTGATTAGTCCATCTGTAAGGTGTTCGGGAGGTGTGATCTGAGTTGCCACCAATCACCTAAGGCGGGTGAGCTCCCTTGTGAAGGTGGCCCCCAGTTCGAAGGAGCATGCCATTGGAGACACTAACAGTCATTCAGGATTTTGTCACAATGAGCCAGTCATCTTCACAATCAGTGTATACAAAATCCTAGACAGAATGAGGCTAATGATTCAAAGACCTTTCCAGCTGCACCACGGTACCTAGTGGTCTCACATAGTGAAGATGGTAGATCTGTTCATTATTCACAAGGGTGTTTATGCAGTTGTTGACCCTGTGAATCTTGCTCTCATCTATGGAATGGCACTTTGCTTTTAGAGACTAATTCTGATTTTAAGCACAACAATTGGTTCCGCCTCACTTCTCCACATCTATCCTGCTAATGTACAGGCCCATAGAACTCTGAATTCTTCCCTTAGTGCTATTTACACTAGGCTGCTCAGTCGTCTGACGGAGGCTGAAATCCAGTCGTACCTCTCTGATCAAGATATCATAGCTGTAAATCACCCAGCCAAATGTGTAACCTTTGGTAGGGATGTGCACGAGGGCGATTGGCCGCCCCTTCTCCCCACTGTATAAACTGCAATGGTGGCCATGCCACCTCCTTTCTAGATTGTCCCATGTATCTTGATGAGTGGGCTGTCTGGGAGATCCAGGTAAAGGAAAAAGTGTCTTACGCAGTTGCTTACAAGTTCTCGGCTAATCGCAAACTGTGCAATCTCCCATCTGGCACCTATAGTTAGTTCTTTTTACCCCTCGATCCTTGAAGGACATGTGCATGTGGACATGAGACATTAAATTCAGCTATCAGGTTATGAAATCGCCCTGTTTCAAGGTAGTATCTCCATCCCCTGTCCAGCTGTGCATCAAGCCATCAAACTCTCACCTTCTACATAACCAGTATTTCATTTTGTATTTCATCCCACTTATACAGACAATCAGTATATTCTTGCCATATGTTCAAAGCCTCCTGTGTTTCTTCTGCTAGAGTGCCATCTGCTCTTTCCATCTTATTCCTCTTTCTCTTATGTTAAAAACCTCTCTCACTAGCCAGTCTATACATCATTTCATACTTCTCTTTCTCCTTTTCTCTATTTTGTTGCATTTCTGTGTCATGCATTTTTCTCTTGCTTCTTCAGTTTCTCTTTTTAATTCATTATTCAGTTTCTTGTACCTACTTCAGTTCCTACATTTTTGCACTTTCTCCGTTCTTCCATCTTTTTCAACATGTCTTCTGTTATCCATTCTTTCCTGCTGATTTGGGATGCTCTAATTCCTATTACTTCTTTGGCAGAGTCCATGAGTCTTTCCCTCATTCTTGTTCATTTGTCATGAACACTTCCATCAACACTACCTCTTTCATATTTTTCCGTCAATCTGTTTTCTAAATCTGATGCCTTTCCTACCTCTTTGAATCTTTCTATGTTCATTTTTCATTTTGCTTTACCTCTCTAGACTTTTATCAACTACACTTTAATTTCTCCCACTACTAGGTTGTGGTCTGAATTTATATCTGCTCCTGGATAAGCTTTGGCATTCTTCAAACTGTTCCTAAACCTTTTTGTGTGAGGATGTAGTCCAACTGATATCTTTCCCTATTCAAATTTCATAGCCATGTGTAACATCTCCTTTTGTGGTGTTCAAATAATGTGTTGACCACTTATTTCTTATTGCAAATTCAAATTTTCTTACTGTATCTTCGTCTCTTCCTTTACCAACCACCGTTCCATTCCTCCATTATGATGAAGCAGGCATTGCTATTTTCTTTATCGATGAGTTCTTGTATTTCCTTATAATATTCTTCAACTTCATCTAATGCTGGCTGGTTGTACGTGTATTAACACCAAATCTTTTGAACTACCCTTCAGTCTTATCATCATCAGTCCTCCATCAATGTATTGTATCTTCATTACGCTATTTTTCACCTTTTGTCCTATCAATATTCCTATTCCATTTTCATCAATCTTGATTTCCCCTGAGTAAAAGATCATTCTCTCCCCCATCTCATATCACACAATCCAAGGGCATCTAATCTGTTCCTTTCATCTCCTGATTCGCAATCTCTAGCTTTCCTACTTCTCACATTGGCCACTGCCTTTTTTGCCATCATCTGACAAGTGCTTCTCCCCCACTGCTATGTACGTATTGTCCCATGTTTTAGTTGTCTCCCACATCCTGATGGAATTTGAATTTTTGAATGATTTATGTTCCTGTTTGGGTTTGCCATCAAAGTCATTTTAGCAAATGAGGTGCTGGCTATCGACAGAGCTTTACTTTTTATCCGTCAAAGCAATATGGTGAAGGTCCTCCGTTCCTGTATGGTGTCTTCTGTAGCCCTTTCTCCATGCCCATGCTTTTAGCTGTCTTGTTCTATGTCATTTGGGATTGATGTTCAGTAGCTCAACTCCTCTGTTTTTGTGTTTCATAATTTTGACATGGGTGCTTATGACCTTGAGTGTTTAAGTGTCCTAAAACAAAACAAAACAATCATGTCTGTGGCATTCATTAGTAGGAATTGAATGTTCCACAACTGTTGATTGAAATATGTGTGGAATAGCAATTCTTGTTTTCTGATCACAATCTACAAATTCCAAAAATCAGTCAAGTGTTTGACATTTATCACTCTCCTTACCACAGTAAATGTAATGCAGGGTGAATGTTGTTTTTCAGTGTGATTTGAATCAGCAGTGGCAGTAACAGTAATTGAGAAATATATTTTATTTTCTCTGTGTTCCATTATGGCACCACTGACATGACAACTAGAAATAAGTTCATTGTGAGCATCAGATATCAGATAATGCACATGTAAACACTTTCCATACACTTGTTGGTATCTGGCCTTGCTTATATATTTGATTATTGTAGAAATAAGGGTACTAATATTCACAGGAGATTTTCTTTGTTTGTATCTGCAATTTCCAAAGGTGAACCTTTGCATGTTAAGCCTCTTTGACCAAGAAATAATATCGCATCAAGTAACATGAGAGCTCCAATGCAAGTTGGCTATTCTACAGATGAACAGAAAGCATTAACTCTCCACTACCAAGCACTCTTTCATGTCATTTCATACCTTCACTTTCATGATTCTTCCATAAAAAATATTTACAAATGCAAGTGTTCCATTAGATGTTTGCTCTTGAATGAAAAATATATTCTATGTACTCGTGTTTCATTCACTGAGGATGATTTGAATTTCAAAACTAAATATTTTTGTACAGCCTATTAGGGTAGAAACTGAAATGAAATATGTGAATGTAGTTTATCAGAAGCTGTAGATGATAAATTCAGCACTACACTATGAAGTATTTGCTACTAAGATTTTCAGAGGCTCCCTTAACCCTTCTGTGAACCTTTGGAGTTAAGGAACCTGCCAGAATGTTTGTTTCAGAGTCCCCACATCTGAAGGAATGTCCAATTTCTGTGTGGTACTGTGATGTGTTGTGGTGTTGAGTTTTAATACTATTCGCCCACAGAGGCTGACAGTTGGTGTTAGAAATGTGTATTTCTGCTTTATTTCTACAGAACTGAGCACAGTATGTTTTGTGGAAGGAGCTTCTAATCTTTCACTTCTTTGTGGGTGGCAAAGTCAGTGAAGATATTAGACTACATTATTTGCTACACTTAGTGTGTTGGATGTATATGTTCACTACCGACTTATTCTGGAAGGGAACTTATGTCTGTGTCTTGTAACTAGACTGTTCAGAAAAATTAACATTCTCACTAAAATTTCTTTACATCCAAAATTGTTTCTACATGTCTTGATAGTTTCTTGGAATTGCATCAGTCTTGACAGTCCTTTATGGAGCAGTCTTTTGAATAATGGGTAGAGGGTTATGAAGAATCCAATCAGCAGAAATAAGATATCTATGATCTACCTTATGATACAGGAAACTCCCTTGCACAACCTGTCACCGACACTCATGGTCCTGTGTACCACCAGTTGTGGATGATCCATGCACAAGAAGAGAAATATGCTCAGGTAGCAATGAACATTAGAACTTCATTGTAACACAGAACGTACATGATAATACTCAGCAAGTGAAACAGCTTCATAATGAAATCAACATATAAATAGTCCCAACAGGCTGTATGGTTGTCACTAATGAATCATTCCTGAAGGTGCAAGTTGAGCAATGCAAGGTGCACTGGTGATATCCTAGTGTCAAATGTTGTGTGCTGTACTCAGAGGAAAGGTTGTCACTATAACAGCAGCAAAAACTTTGAAAGCTATTATCCCATGGAGGAGATGGCAGTGCCATCCAGGCTATGCAGACCTGGAAGAAAAATACAGGGATCAGGCCAGGACATCTTGAAGGAGGGATTATGTGGTGGAATGACACAGGCAGGAAGATAGCAGAATGAAGGGATGAAGTGGCACAAGACAGGCACAAGATAAAACAGGTAAGAATGAGGCAGAGAATTGTAGAACATGAGAGAGCAAAAGTGTATAGTCATCTTCAACAAAAAGGAAACAAAGCAATGTTTTTTAAACTTGGAGCAAAACCATGCAAGCTTGGTGTGGAAGCACATGAACACAGGTAAGTAGCCTACCTGGTGGAATACAACACACTGGTAATAAGTTTTCAGATACAGAAAAGTAAAGAAAAATGCACAAGAAGAGAGATGTTCCTGAGTAGCCGAGAAGAATAGAGCTTCATTGCAACACACATTGTACATGGTAACATGCAGCAAATGAAACAGCTTTCTAGTGAAGGCAAGGTAGACATTGTCCTGATCCACTAAAAGATTGGCACTAATATGAGAACTATTGTTGAAGCTTACATTCCTGCACTCCTAGGAATAGAGTCACGACACTCCAAAGTAGATAATAGATGTCATGTCTGGAACTTAGATTGGGTGGTGCTCCACTGTGCAGTGACCTATAAAGGCCGAGTATTGGAGGAATACTGGAAAGTTGTCCAATGTCACATGGCTCATGGATGGACACTATTCAGTGGCTGTCACAGGCAAGATGATATGCACTGAGTTTGAGTTTCAGGCTCCTTAACATGGCAGCAACAGACAGCCCTCTGTTGTGTGGTATAAGGATGGATTTTAAGGCAGCAGCCAGATGCTACATCACCCACTTGCACCTTAATCCTATAGTGTCTCCTACTCCGTCATGTTGCCATAACCATCAGCTGTTCTTGCTGCCCCACCTCTACAAAGACTCCAGCTGATAAATACCCCACCCATTTGCACACTCATTCTCCTAGCTGCATGTACTAATCTATAATTAAAGAAAGGAGAGTTACATTGTAGGTGTTTGGTGTGGCAGTTTTACTGCATGAACAGCAAAAATGCTGTAAGCGATAAACATGTTTCCTATAACTTTGTCTTGGGTATTCCTGAGAAAAATTCATGATTGTTTGAAATTGTGCATGAAGCTTTTTGCTAGTCATGAAGTTCTCTGTTTGCAAAAGACTGGATTAATATATTGTGAGTATATGTCTGCAGTGAGTGTGGCTGCATATACAGTCTTACTCACAGTTTGTAACTGTAGAACTTGCCACTCTGTAACATAAGGTTGTATGTTTTATTAGGCAGATTACTACAGGATTTCAAATTTTAAAATTTGTTCAGTAATTATTTGTAATGCTGACGGTAAATGTTTGTTTGCCCTTGATGGTCTTCAGATAGCCATCCTCCAACTGGAGTAAAGTTCCTGCGTTCTGGAACTTTGTTAGTAATGTTGATTCTTGTGCATAATTGAGTAGATTAGATGCTCATCGTTCACTTATCAGTAGGAATTTGAAAAGTCTTAAATAAATGATTGCGTTCTCTTTCATTTCATGTTGAAACAATATTATTTTATTTCGTTGTTTTACTTTTGCAGAAAAAATGTTCGTTATATTAACTCAAAATATCTTTTTCTGTCCATCAGGACCTCGTCCGGAACCAGTTCCGCAAAGAGCGGAAGGGAGAGGAACGTCATCAAGCACCTCTGAAACTGGCAGAGCAAATGTGAGTTTCACCAGTAGCAAGAAAGTTAGATCTCATGCACAAGAGAGAGAGAAATCCTAAACCATATAAAAGTGTAAATCCTTTATTTGAACTAAAAAGTAACTTCATGGTAGCCACCATCATTCATACATACTATAGACATTGTGAAATACATAACATTACCAAAGTAATAGGTTATATCACAGTTTGTGTTATATACACAGATTAACACCCATGTGTGAACAAAAAAATTTATTAGAAGGAGCTAGGCCACCGCTTAATTTTACAGAAAGATAAACTTTCTTCAAAAACAAAACGCTTTTCTGCTACCAAAATTAATGACAACCCAAAGAATATGCCACCTTATTGAATCGAAATATTAGCAACTGAACTGAATTAACATTTTTTTGTTGCGGTTTTCTCACAATGTTTCCTGGCAGATGGCGAGGAAGTACAGGGGCGCAGAGTCTGGGGTCAATGGCTGGCATAGTGAAGATGTGGCACCTGGATGTTCCAGCTGCGTTGAAGTATCTTCCAGGCTGCAGTCTGCGGCGGGTCGAAAGACGGCGGTTTCCCTTTCTTTCGGCTATTTAAACCAGCAACTCCAGTCTTCCTCCGCTGATTCCAGAGTGATGAACGGCAGCCGTTGGCGATACCTGACTGGTGGATGGTCATATCATAGTGTGACCATCCGTGCTGGAAAAAGACTCGTGTGCATGCATAGTTGGCGGCTGATAGAATGTTTGGCGGGAGCGTCTCTAGCGCCAGTTGGCGGAAGGTGCCGGTACTAAGTTGCAGCTGCACTTAATTCTGCTGCGGCAGCTGATTGTTGCGTTTTTGTGGCTGTGCGCACCACGACAGTTAGTATTCATTAAAATGCCAATTATCACTTAAAGTTTACAAAATTATTTTCATGTATAGCAATTACACATCCAAGTACCTTTCTAAAATGATAGAAGAGCCACGCCTCTTGCTACAATTGTGGCCAGACGAACTTCCTAAAATCTTCTTAAAATAACTTCACTGGATTTTAAATCAATATCACACGCACTTTGTAGATAGGTCTTATTGTCTCTAGGTTTCAAGAGTTTCACACACACATTGCTTAGTAATTCAATAAAACTGACTTCATGTTTTTAAGCTCATGTATCACAGCTTGTGCAGTGTAATGTAAAAGTAACTTTGTAGCTATGTAATATTCAGATAGGTCTCTGGTACATGAAACAGAATCAAATGATGATTCTTTTGACAATCCACCAGTTCTTGTACTGACTTCTTTATGCTGACAGGTGTCCCTCTAGCAATGATTCTATGATCAACACAATTGCCGTCTGTCATACAAATTACACTGTGTAGTGTCTGCCACAAGGAGTGCAACTCTTAAGGTGAGGGCTTGTGCCACTTTAACTCACATTGCCATGGTCATTGCAAAATATCTTGCATGTGGTCACAATGGGCCTAATTAATTCAAATGAATAAAAATTGGATGATGTGACAGACAATACAGTGCATTTTGTGAAGCTGCAGACATCGGGGGCTGGTTTGACACTGTTCACAACGTGCTGGAAGCTAGAGTAAGCCTAGTGTGTTAACATCCTCATTGTTGTCAAGCCGTAGAGGTAGTTGTGTTTCTTGCACCACTGAAGGGATATTTTTGAGTAGTTTCACACTGTTGCTGCACAATTTCCGTAGTGAAGATCCACCTTTCATAAATATCATTGTGAGATCTTGCTGGAGCTTGATTGCTGCCCCTACTGTATCACAACCTAGGATTGTCCACAGAGAAACAACTAATGATTATGTTTGCTGCTTCACTGTGGTCACACTATTTGTGAACTGGTTGTAACAGACACCATGCTGCAAGAAAGGTTGCACAAGCCGTTTGTCATGTGACTGTCTTCAATTGGTATTCCTGAAGTGTTGCACATATCACTCTTCCATAATATTTGTTGGTAAGCATGATCTTCACCTGCTACCAAAACTTTTCAATATGTCTTCTCTATATCTGGTGTAAAGGCAATGCAGTGCATGCAGAAAAACAATGTTATGGATTAGAAAGCCTGTTGAATGATTGGTCCTGTCATTAGCAAACTGTTTAGTTACTAATCCATGTTCAGTATGGCAGAAAAATCAAACACTACTCTCATTCAGTAGTTGAGCTGGCTTCCTCAGAGACAGTACTATGTGCCATGTAACACGAAACTGCATCTGTAATGGTGGTTAGCACACTGGACTCGCATTCAGGAGGATGACGGTTCAATCCCGTCTCCGGCCATCCTGATTTAGGTTTTCCGTGATTTCCCTAAATCGCTTCAGGCAAATGCCGGGATGGTTCCTTTGAAAGGGCGCGGCCAATTTCCTTCCCCATCCTTCCCTCGCCCGAACTTGCGCTCCGTCTCTAATGACCTCGTTGTCGACGGGACGTTAAACACTAATCTCCTCCTGCATCTGTAATGACTACTGGTTCCTAAGTCTTTGTACCCCCTCATAAACTCTGCATAGATTTCTTTAAACTTTTGTTGTCACACTAGATTCTATTCAGTCTCTGAGAAGCATTTTGCTGCAGTGTAAAAAGAATTGAGTACTGACTCATCTCTTTGCAAAACAGAAGACAAACAATGAACCTGCCTGTGGAATACATATTTGTGTGTTTAACAAAGTGTGCTTTTGCATTGCTGCTCTTCTCATCATTACAACATGATCTAATTCTTCTGTCTCCAAGAATCTGTTCAAGGAGGTTTGAGCATCAGTGTAAGATTTTGCAAAACATAATATGACTGAACACATTGATGAAATGTGCTCTAGCATTTATTACTGCCCTAACATTTACTGCAGCACAGGATGATCACTTCCTATGGAGACAATCCTTGCCTTCTAATAGCAACTTAGATTTGTCTCCCATGACCTAGGTGCTTGGCATTGGAGGGAGATGGCTGTTTGTTCCCAGGTGTGCTGTGCCATGGTGGTACTGTAGTCTTGAGATTTGCAATGATTCTCATTTATTTTTGAGAAAATCACACTCTCTTCAGATGACAGGGAGCTATTGGGACTGAAACTGGCTTCAGATTTTGTTCTTACAGACTGGTCAACTTTTTCTTACAGGGGCTGTAACGTAATCATGTCTTGCAGGGATGCATCTACTTGTAATGCCACCAGTGCATGCACAATTGCTTGGAGCCTTGTTAAGCATTGAATGAATTTCACTTGCACATGCCCTTGTCATTGATGGGAGTGCTAAGTTTCTTCCCATGTGTTGATGGAAGAAATTGAGTCTTACTGTATTTGTTGCAAACCATATTAAAGGCCACATTAAAATAAGTGCTAGTCCCAAGAAGATGAGCAGTTGCATTGTGAGCTGCACGTTACTTAACTAAGCAAATGGTAATACTTAGCAGTGCCCTGTAATTCCTCATTATTTACCACAAGACTCAAAAATGTCATAAAAATGCCATTACTGAATTACATCATCATTAAATGGTGGCAGTTAAGTGATGGGCAACTTGATGGTACTTTTGATGTACTCAAGTCAGATCCACCATTTAACGAATCCTTGTCACAGGCATTGGTACAACACCCTCACAGCAGTCTCAGGCAACTGGGACCACTCTCATACCATTATATCCCACACTGAATTTTCATTGTTTGAATGTAGATCTCTAATAAGACCCCAATGCTTCATTGTAATAAGAAGAATTATGTTTCTTTTACTGAGGATTTCTTCGTATTGTGCTCTGCCATAATTAAACATTGTTATTGACACTAGCTGACACCTGTGAACAGCTCATTAGGAGGTTAATATGGGTAGACCCACAATATAAACCTCGGAACGAGGTCATATCTTTTAGCAGATTGTTTAGCTTCTGCTAAATGAATAATTTTTAAATAACATTCAAAACGATAAATTAACTAGCCTGCAGGACATGTTTGCTAATGTTTCTTTTACTGATATTGCCAAAAAGTTGGCACAAGTTGTGAATTAAATAAAGGATTTCTTGGTAAACACTAAAATATATTTAGTGTGCATAAGGTGGATTGCCACTTGACCCTTTTTCAGAGTCAAAGAGAGTTCAGACTATTGCTGGTGATCATGGGGAGAATGTAACAATAGTCAAATGTTGAGATGCTGTAATTGCAAGCATCCCACCCATAATTCTGTTCAGAGGAAAGCTGTGTAAAGATGAAAAGCATTAAAAGTTCCGTGATGAGAGCTCAATGACAGCCAGTATCCTTGCAAAACCTTCCTCATTCTTGATGGAGCTAACTCACATCTGGATGCTTGGTATTGTTGCTACTGCTTAAGAAAACAAAATATTCTATTGCCTATAAGGGAATTAAATGTGAATGTATGCCAATTGACAAATGTGTTCCCAAAACATCTGAATATTCTGGGATGTTGCTGACCTAATTACTGGACATCTGGAAAAGCTGAGATTTACAGATGTGATATTTGTAAGTGCCTGGCTGAGAGAAATGACACAAATGAGGCTGACTGCTGTTTCAAAGAAACAGGAATCTTTCCTTCCAATCTTTAAGTGATTCGCTAGTCTATATTTGCACCTTCAGTTTTTACTGAGTGTCGTGTTGAAACAGATTTCAGCCATGAGGCATCAAACTTATCAAGGGCTGATTCAGCAATTGACAGTTCTCCCTAAGCTATTGATCAAATGTAGGCGGTACTGATTAGAATCACGCTTGGAACACTACCAAAGTAGCAGTAGTAGTAGTAGTAGTAGTATTCTGCCTTACGGCAGCTCTTGTCATGGATTAAGCCTCTTCCACTTTTGTCTGTCCATAGCCAGTCTTTTCATTTCTGAATATTTGCCTCCTTTGATATTGTCCAGCACTTGATAACTTCTTTTTCCTCTTCCCCTTGTTTCCTCCACCAATCCGTCTATTCCTTCCTTCAACAAACAGTCCCTCCTCAAACAATGTCCTATCCAGTTCCATTTTCTCTTTCAGCTGACTTTGAGCATGTTGATTTCTTCTCCAACTCTCCTTAATACTTCTTCATTCCTTACTCAGTCTTCCCAGTTCACTTTTTCATTTCTTCTCCATATCCACATGTCTATTGCCTCCAGTCTTCTTTCATCTTCCTTCCTCTATGTCGAGGTCTCTGCACCATATAGTGCAACGCTCCAGATGTGACATTTGGCAAGTCTTTTCCTCAGATCTTTGTTTAGCGGTCCACAAAGCAATTTGTTTCCTCTTCAATCCTTCTTTTGCCATTGCAATTCTTTTCCTAATTTCTGTTGAGCAATACATATAATCCATTATTACAGTTTCCAAGTAATTGAAGTTATTCACTTGCTCTGTTTCCTCTCCCCCTATTTTCGTAAAGCGTTTTGTCCCCTTTTCTCCATTTACCATGCTTCTTGTTTTCTTCTTGTTAATCTTCATTTGATATTCCTCTAATTTTGTGTTTATATCATATAACATTTGTTCCATCTCTCTCGCACTCTTTGCGATCACAACCATGTCATCTGCAAATCTTATACACTCCACTCTCTGACCCCTTATATAAACTCCTCCCCTTCCATCAAAACTTTCACTAATAATTTCCTTCAGATATATACTGAACAGTGTTTGTGATAAACAACCACCTAGTCTTACACCTCTTCCCAGTTGAATTTCTTCATTCATCACACCTCCTACTTTTACTCTTGCTCTCTGGTTCAAATATAGATTTTAATTAGCCATCTATCCACCTAGTCAGCTCCATGTTTCCTTAAGATTTCCATCAGTTTGTCCCATCTGACAGTGTCAAAAGGCTTCTCAAGATCAATGAACACAACATACACCATCCTTTTCTTCTCCATGTACCTTTCCCCTATCACCCTCAGTAGCCCAATGGAATCGGTAGTCCCCACTCCTCACCTGAAACCAAATTGTTCATCTCCTAGTACACAATTCAGCTGTCCACATAGCCTTGTATTGAGCGTCCTCAGGAAGCCTTCAGCTGCATGTGATATCAGGCACATTGTTCTATGTTTCTCACACTTTTTGCTGTACTTTTTCTTTTCTACAGGTATTAAGATTTCTTTCTGTAAAGTCCATTGGCTATTTTCCTGTTATGAATATTTGATTACACAATTCAATCAACTCCCTTTTCCGCTCTTTCTCCAATTACTCTATAGATTCTTCAATCTTGCTGGTTAGTATTGCATTTCCTTTGCCATCATCTGCAACTTTAGCTTCTTCTTCTATCCCAAGATCTTCACTTGGTCAGCTGTTTACAGCGTATAGCCATTTTATATATTCTTCCCATCTTATCATTATTTCTTGGGGTTCACTCACCATTTTACCATCTGCTGCCTCTACTTCCTTTAGTCCATTGTTGTTTCTCTTTTTCCCTGAACGTCAAATCCATTGCTTCTTTGTACATGAAATGATATGTTCCTTCTTTCTCTAATATCACTATCTTGTCACACTCTCCTGTCAGCCATTTGTCCCTTGCTTTTTCCGTCCCCCTTCTTAATTTATTATTTAATCTCCTGTAGTTGCACTTCCCTTTTTTCTGTGTTTACGGTATTCCATTTCCTGCGATCATCGATCTTGGTTACATAACTGGTGGTTCCCATTATTTCTTTCTTTCTTTCTTTCTTTCTTTCTTTCTTTCTTCTTTATTATTATTTTCCTCTCCTTGACTCACAGCATTTCCTTAGCTGCATTTTTGATTCCATTTTTAAAATGATCCTGCCTTCCTTCTGTGCATTCAATTTCCTGACCCTACATTATGATTTCACAATATGCATTCTCTAACTTTTCACAATTGCCTTTGTCTTTGTTTGTCAAAGTTAATGCACTCTCTCTTCTGCCCTTCCCAGGTGCTTTTCAATTAAACTAGAACCTCAGCTATTACTAATATATGATCTGAATAAATATCTGCCCCTGGATAGCTTGACACTCCTTAGGCAATTTGAGTATCTTTGTTGTATCATTATGTAATCAATTTGATATCTTTTGTTGTCATCTTTTGTGGTTACCAAATAGAGTATTTCCAACTACCATGAAATTTTCATTGCAGTATTCCAAAAATCTTTGCCCTCTCTCATTTCTTTCACCCAGTCCAAATTTTCCCAAAGCTTCTTCTTCTGGTCCTTCACCAACTACCGCATTCCAATCACCCATTTAACAAGATATGCATTTCTTTTCCCTCTCTGCTAAGTTCTCTATCATTTCACAACATTCTTCTACCTCCTCATCTGAATGATTACTTGTTGGCATGTAGACCTAGATGATTACTAAGTCTATCTATTTCTCTTTCAGTCTCACCATCAATATTCTTCCACTAACATACTCAACCACGATAACCTTGTCCTCCAGTCCTCCACCTGTCAAAATTTCAACCTCATTCATTCCATTTTTGTCTTCACCTGAATAGTACAATCAGAAATCATCACTTTCTAGTTTTCCACAACCACCCCATCTGACCTCACACATTCAGAGTACATCCAATTTGTTTCTTGTCATTTCGTGTTTGGCGTTTTCTAATTTCCCTTCCTGGAGAAGGGTTAAAACATTCCAACTACAAATCCCAAATAAGTCTTCCTTCTTTTCCTTCCTTCCTTTTTCCATTTGCCCTAATCTCTGGACTCCTTGTTGTATTCGCCTCCTGGAGAAGCATTTGAGGGGGAGCTTTACCTCTGGAATATTGTACAAAGAGGTCCATCCCAAGAATATCTAGGGAAATAATACCGGTAGTGGTTTCCCATTGCCTCCCACCGTGCTCCACATCTTGTCAGCTTGCTGACCCAGTTCACTGCTGGGGTTTGTACCAAACCTTCCACTGGGTTGCTCAGCTTAACAGGGCCATGACGTGTAGGTAGGATTGTGGAGAATTGAGATGAGAGAGTCGAAGAGAACTCTCTTGTGGAGATCTTGTATTTGCATCTCACCCCCATCTTTAGCCAGAGTCACAAGGTTGTAGCAGTGATACTCCCAGGCAATCTCCCAGACCTACCCAAGACTGACAGATAAATGTCCACAGTGTCTAGTACACATACTAGGGCATTGCATGGTAATTTATCTACTCCACAACCATAGCAAAAAAGAAAAAGTAAACCACTACAGTGCATGGCTCAAAATAGAGGACAAAAGTTATTTTGAAGTCTTTTTTTGGTATAAAAAGGAACATCAGCAAACTCATATGGTTTGCAGCAAAATACAAAATATGTGTCAAGCACAGAAACAAATCACCTAGACTTTGTGAGAGAACGTGCTTGGAAAACCAACCAGGACTTAATGGTACCCAAGTGAGAGGAGTAGGAAATTTAAAGATTTATTGCTTTATGTTCTGAAGATACAGCAACTTCATTTGTCCTGATAATGAGGATGACCTGTAAAATGAAGCTGAACATTCTATTATCAGTATGACATGGAACCTTTATCTTTATTTATTTATTTATTTATTTTTTGCTTGCATCATTATTTTCCTCTGTAAATTCTAACTGAATTTAGTATTCATTAAGTAAGGGCCACATGATGAATAATTCTGTTACTTACACTGGAAAAGTTATGAAGTTCATAAATTCACCTTTTCTGCCCATCAAAGAGAGAGAGAAATTGACTGGCTAGTACCATAGGAGGATTGCTATGAATTTTTAAATTAAAGAGTCAGAATGTACTGGCCTCTAAGTTCTTTACTTTATAATGTCGACAGTTACAGAAGGGATAGATTGCTGCTCATTGCAAATGTGACACATGGCCTACTACAGGAAAGTGGAACACCCTGCACAACATGGAGATACACATAACGTGCCCAATTTCAATGGTTGCTTCACAAACCTGGCAAACTGTGTTGCCCCATACACTAGCAGCTTTTCTGAACTCTGAAGACTGGAGTTATCCTTAAAACACATTCTCTGCTCCTAAAACCATCCCTGCCTCAACCTACAGTAACCTATTGTCCTCCTTCTTCCAAACAGCTCCATCCCACCCTGTCCCCAGTGTCCTATCATCTCCTCCCAAGCCCCATCCCCACTGTGCATGGCTCTCTGCAAGTGAACCAACCAGTCCCTTCCCCTTCTATGTGCTCCTTTCCTTTCTGCTCAGTTTTCTTTCCTTCCCTACCTCCCTCCCTCCCTCCCAATTCTACACCAGATTAACTCATCTGCCACATCTAGTCCCTGCACACTCCGCTAAGTTGCACTGTTTCCTCCTCTTCAACCTGTTCTGGGCTGTCACTTTACCTGCTCTGCTCCACTATCGATTGTTAGTTCTGTTTAATATGTTGGTCTGGCCTGAGCAGCCAGAGATATTGCGTGGTGGTGGTGGTGGTGGTGGTAGTGGTGGTGGTGTAGTGGCAACTGCCTGTAACACTAGTTTGTTCTTGTAACATTTGTGTATATGGTCTTGATGTGCTGGTTCCATGAACAGCTGAAATCGTGGGAAAACTACAGCCATTCCTTTTTCTTGTTGCTGTGTTGTTCTACTATGTTGTTCTACTGCACCCATGAGATTCGCACACACATGAGGTGGCCACAGTAAGTGTTTAAACTCAATAGAGGGTTTCCGAAATCACTTGGCAGCAATTCCGGATGTGTGGAGTGTCGCACTTACCTGCTGGAATCACTGTATGCTGTTGGAATGCACAATGGACATAATTGGATGCAAGTGATCAGCCAGGAGTCTTAAGTACATGCCACCTGTCGATCATATCTAGACATATTAGGGGTGTCCGTCCCTGGTAGCTGAGTGGTCAGTTCAACAGAGTATCATACCTAACGGCCCGGGTTCGATTCCTGGCTGCGTCGAGGATTTTCTCTGCTCAGGGACTGGATGTTGCGTTGTGTTGTCCTTATGTTCATAATTTCGTCCCCATCAAAACACAAGTGCAGATGAATTTACTTTCCATGAATGCATGTTGTGCATCTGGCACATTCATGAATTTCTTGGTATACTCCATTCACACAACTACTATTAATTGGTAGGAACAGGTATTGTTAAAGCTATACAAATTCATCTCAAGGTCCCCTGTGGTTAGAATAGGCCTGCAGTATTCCTGCCTGTAATAAGAGGCGACTAAGAGGAGTCTCAACTGCTTCGGCCTATATGTGATGGTCCCCTCTCGTGTTTGACCTCCATTTTTCCAAAGAGCGAACCAATCGGGGAAGGGCACCTTACATGGTGCATTGTGCCCATTGTGCATAGAGACCTTTATCCAGCTTTCTCATCGTCGCATTGCCATTCCGCTAGTTCCCCATCTTTTGGGTGAGGATACATTCCAAGGTGCAATTTCCACCATGCACTGTGCAGGGTTGCTTTTTGTGGAGCTGATGACTATGGACTTCCTTGCACCTAATTCCAGCATAGTAGCCAGTCAACTGTGGTGGAGCTGCCATGCACCCTGTTGGTTGTCGCCTCCTTACAACACAGGGATCACTCTGCTGATGACTGTGCCAACTCGGCATATATGCCAAGGAGTAGAGGCCTATCTCCCTGGGGAATCGGGTCTCCCAGCAATGGACATCCTGCCAGGTGGCCCTTGCTGCGGCTGAGTGGCGCCCGTGGGGAGGGCCCGTGGTCGGAGTGGGTGGCATAAGGGCAGATGACCCGCAATGAAGCGTGGTACATCATCTCTTGCTGGTGGCCATCTACCAGCAGTCTCTAAGCATTCTTGGGCACAATTCAATGCTCAGAAATACGATCCCAAATAATTCCCCTCCCTGGTCACACTGTGGGAGGAGTGTCTCAGGATGGCAGTGACACTTATTCACTCCGGTTGCTAGTTTGTATGAGAGCTGAAGGGGAGTCTAAAGTCTAAATTCTTCATAGAGCATTTAGAGGACAAGTTTGGGGAGGTAGAGGGCTTGTCCAAAATGCGCTCTGGGTCAGTATTGATAAAAACGGCATTCTCTACCCAGTCCCAAAGATTACTTACTTGTGACAAGTTGGGGATGTTTCAGTTACCATAACACACCATAAGAGTTTAAATATGGTCCAGGGTATTATTTTCTGTAGGGACCACCTTTTCAGTCTGATGACTTGCTGCGCGCCAATTTAAGACGTCAAGGTGTTCATTTCATGTGGCGCATTCATCATGGTCTGAAGGGTAATCACATTGCTACCGGTGCCTTCATCTTGGCCTTCAAGGGTGATACATTACTGGAGAAGGTCAAGGTGATGGTCTACCACTGAGACATCAAGCCCTACATCCCTCCCCTGATGCAGTGCTTCAAGTGCTGCAAGTTAGGCCATATGTCTTACTGCTGTACTTTCAGCCTCACATGTCGAGATTACGGACGCCCATCACATCCCAATACTCGATTTGCCCTGCCTCCCATCTGTGTCAACTGCAGAGACCCTCATTCACCTTGCTCGCCAGACTGCAGGATCTTACAGAATATGCAGAAAATCATCGATATAAGACACTGGACTGACTGACTTATACTGAGGCTAAGAGGAAATAAGAACGACTCCATCCTGTTTGAATGACATCCTCATATGCCCCCGCAACATCAACAATGATAGCCCCATCAGCTCAGTGAATTTCAGTCGGCTCACCAAGCCGAACAATTCCAAATACCCCCTTACCCAAGGGGGGCACTACCCACCCTGTTATTCCTGCTCCACCTACCTTGGGAGCAATCCTATATCCCCCGCACCCCGAACCTCCACCCCCCCCCCCACTACTAATTGAAGATGTCTGTCCCTGCTTCTAAGCCAGAGGAATGTCCAACTTGTTCAGATGCTCTCTCTTGCAAGGTGTCCCTTGGGTCCCTCCCTTCCCAGGTTTCCACAAGTGGGAAGGATGACGCCCAGCGATGGCATAAGTGCCCACAAGCAGCTGGTTGTAGGGCTACTTGATCGCCCTCCATCCCGGAGACAGAATTGGTGAAGCCCTCCCAGTTGGTGAAACCCAAGGGACAAACAAAAAGATCCAAAATGAAGACCTCGAAGATGAAGGAACTTGTGGTTGTATCTAGCCCATCGCAACCATCCGCTAAGGACCTAGATCTCGCCTGACGCTGATACAATGGATGTCACTCACACAGGTGCTCAGTCGGTGGCAGCAGGTGACCCAGTGGCGTAATATCCCTCTTCGGTCCCTTCATGCCTTTCTCAGCCAGGGACAATGTCAGCCCCCAGTGGAACTGCAGCGGTTTTTACTACCATATTGCTGAGCTCAGACAACTTCTCAGCCTTGACCCCTTCCTCTGCATTGCTCATCAATAATCTTTGTTTCTGGTGATGAGAACCCCTGCCCTCCATAGCTATGTGGTTTATTACAGGAACTGGGCAGCTTATGAGATAGGATACCATTGGCCTCCATACCTGTCCATTGCAGGTCTGGGCCAAGATTAGGTGACTCTATGGCTGTCAGACCCCCGTCAGCGTACCTGCACAATTGCAAACCACTTAGCGGAGCATTTTGCTAAGAGTTCCGCTTCTGTGAATTACCCACTGGCCTTCCACTCCCTGAAGGATTGGTTGGAACGTCCGAGCCTTTCGTTTCACACGCGCCGCCCTGAATCGTTCTATGCTCCATTCAGTGAATGGGAATTCCAAAGTGCCTTTGCCACTTGCCCTGATACGGCTCTCGGGCCAAATGGCATCCACTGTCAGATGCTCAAACACCTCTCGGTGGACTGCCAGTGATGCCTCCTAGACCTTTTCAATCATATCTGGGATGAGGGTGAGTTCCTATCACAATGGTGAGAAAGTGTTGTAATCCCCGTGATGAAACCTGGCAAGTACCTATTCAAGGTGGACATCTACCGCCCCATTAACCGTTCCAATGTTCTGTGCAAGTTGCTCGAACCCATGATAAGCCAGAGGTTGAGTTGGCTACTTTAATCTCAGGGCCTTCTGGTTCTGTCTCAGGGTGGGTTCATAAGGGCAGCTCTGCCACCGATAATCTCGTATGCCTGTTGTCTGCCATCCGTATGGCCTTTGCCCTTCATCAGCATAGGGTCAACTTCTTTTTTGACATGTGGAAGGCATACGATATGACATGGTAACATCACATCCTCTCTACGCTTCATGGTTACGATTTTTGGGGTCCCCTCCTGATTTTTACACAAAATTTTCTGTCATTTCGTTCCTTCTGTGTGCAAGCTGTGGCCTTCTATAGTTCCTCCTGAGTTCCCGAGTATGGGGTACCGCAAGGATCTGTATTAAGAGTCTGCCTCTTTTTGATAGGAGTTAATGGGCTTGCTATGGCAGTGGGAACGTCTGTCTCATCTTCCTTGTATGCTGACTACTTCTGCTTATACTATAGCTCCACTGGCATTGCAGCTGCTGAACAGCAGTTGCAGGGTGCTTTCCAAAATGCAGCAGTCTTGGGCTGTAGTGCATGTCTTCCAGTTTTTGGCTGCCAAGACGTGCATTAAGCATTTCTGCTAGCGACACACTGTTCAACCTGAGCCATGGCTTTATCTTGATAGCAATCCTCTTGCTGTTGTGGACACACATCAGTTTCTGGGATTGGTTTTAGATACCTGGTTGACTTGGCTGCCTCATATTTGGCAGCTTAAAGAAATGTGCTGGCGGCATCTTAATGCTCTTCATTGCTTGAGTCACAACAACTGGGGTGCCGATTGGTCTACCCTTCTATGGCTGTACCAAGTGTTAATTCAGTCCTGCCTAGATTATGGAAGCCTGTCTTATGGTTCGTAACGCCTTCCGCATAGCTGTTGTTGGACCCTATCTTTCACAGTGGGAGTTTAATTCATGCAGGGGGATGTTATCGCTTGATCTAAGTGTTTGTCATCTTTTTTGTGTATTCTGGCATTTGGCCTATGATTTTAGACTGGCGTTTTCAGTGGATTTCTTGGTGGTTGGCTTTTATTCTTTTTTTTTTTTTATTTTTTTTTTTTTTATTTTTGTTTCTATGATTGGCCAACCACTGTCACACTCGGTGTGATTCTAATTCCTGTTGTCAGGTCTCTGTCTGTCTCTTTCTTGTCGTGTGTTGTCTGTTGTCATCTCCACTGTTAGTTTTCATTCGTTGTGGTGATTTCAAGTTGATGGAAAAAGGATCCTATGGCCCTAGTAGCCTGGTCCCTTCAATCCTACAAACCAACCAATAATCTCAAGGATGACAATAGGAATGGAAGTTGCTGGAATGTTGGGGAATGGAAGTTGTTGGAGTATTGGGAACTGTGGATTAATATCACCTTGTGTGATGGATGTATCTTTGGAATGTCAGACTCGTGATCCCAATAAATGGATGGTATTAATGACAAGCCAACAGCAACTAACATACATTACATGTGTATCTGCTGTAGCTGCTTCTGTTCTTCCTTTTGCTTAAGAATTAAACATTGGACACACATGTATTAAATTGTTTCATCCTTGGATCAAATTCAAACTAGCAGCCCCTGTCTTTTCAACTTAGTTCCATCTGCAACAAGTCAACCAGATGAACTTTTTCCCTTTATCTATATATCTTTTGATGCATTCGACTCTGACACATCTGCTATAGTCACTGGCATTCAGAAACTCATCAGTACAGTTATCAAGTAATTGTTCAAGGTAAGATAAGTTTCTTCAGAACTGGTTCATAAATTTTTATTTAGGGACACAAACAGATATGAATTAATGAGCATAAACTCAAGGAAGCATTACCTCTGTCAGAGGTGGGATTCAGACCTACAACCCCTGGAAAGCATCTGTCTTGCCTACACAGCCTCCACAGGCAGGAACCACATGGGTTATGGCCAGACAGTGTTCAGCCTATCACCACAGTCACACCTTTTGATGGCAGCATATTTACTTCTTCCCCAGGCATCAGCATGAAAGTGACAAGAAGAAATAACATTGCAAGCAGTTATTTGCAACGGCTCACTTGTAGCATTAAATTTGAGACAGTTGGCACTCTGGTTCAAGAATACAAATTTTTGGTTTGAGATGCATGTGGGAGATACGGCATGCTGCTGATTCCTGTAAAGATATTGGAAGAATTATGTTTGAAACAGGCACTATCAGCCGAATTCCTTGCTCAAGCAGGAAGAGAGTGCAAAGCAGGGCCGTATGGAGCTTGTGTGTAAGAGCCAACCTCTCATTTCCTAAATATGAAGCAGTTGAAGTGACTGAGAAACTATTCAGTTCTAACAACGCAGTTCACTGAAGGCTGAGGAAAGCTGTACTGCTTGCCCTAAGATCAACTGTAAAACAGGAACTCAGTGAGGAAAATGTGATACATTGGCTGGCAGTTGCAGAGCTCTGTCTGAATGCAGCATGGAACAATGTATTTTTCACAGATAAGATATCTCATGATTTTTTTCATGTTCTGCTGCTCAGTTTTCTGTCTGAGAGCCAGTGGAAAATCCCTTGGTGACGGAAAAATATCAAACATGAGATGAGAAAATTTGAGCTAGTTCTAGTTTACTTCATTCTTTTAACTGAAATAAACTACTTCCAGTTAAATGTTTTGAATATTACACTCTCTTTACTTCCTCTGTGCCTATCTACCTGAAAAGTAATAAATTGAGACTGCCCTTTTATAAAGTTATTTGTTGTTATTTCAAATTCATCTGTCTTCCCCTCTATTGCAATCCACTGCACTTGCCCACAAATGATCAAAACATTTCTTCTAACTCTCTCTCTCTCTCTCTCTCTCTCTCTCTCTCTCTCTCTCTCTCTGAAACACACACACACACACACACACACACACACACACACACACACACACACACACACGAGATTTCTTTTACAAATTGCAGAGTCCGTGATAGCAGTATCAGGAACCAGGCTATGAGAATGGCTTGTAGTTTCGAAATAGTGTTTAAATATTGAAACTGGTCCGTGTGTTGTAGTGAATTGATGGAGTGCGCTCTTCTTCTTATGGTGGGCATAGGATAGTAAAGAATGACATATTTGTTTGCATTGGACAAATTTTTTTTCCGTAGGCTGGACTACAGCATTCAAATTCCTCTTCCTGTAACGGAGAAAAAATGAAACTGTGGACACTGCATCATGTAATTTCCATCTTGCTTGTTCCATAGCCTGATGAAGCACAGCATTGTTAACAGGCCATCTGATCCCAACAATTGGTCATTATGCCTAGTCAATAACAGTAGCAAGAGCATGCACTAAATTTCCTTACTAAGTGGCAATCTGCCTTACAATTCTGCACCTTTCAGTAGGAGCAAAAGATTTGAGGAGTGGGAAGTAACCATAGTGCCATTTGTCTCGACACTTCATACCCTCATCATTGTTAAATTCTTTATCATATACGTAAATCTGGTAGGAGGCATAGTATTATCATATCACAGCGCACACATGGAATGATATCAGTGCTGTCACCTCCAGCATCTTCTGCTCAGATAGCTAGTCTGACAATTCTGTACTGCCTTCACAGAGTGAACAAAGTACTTGTTTCTCTTGAGGTAGTGCAGTGGTGTAAGTTAAGCCGCCATCCTATTAGCTATTGACACAAGCTGATAGGACCAAAATCAATATACTTCCCATCCATAGGATTAATTACTTACCACTACTGTAACCCCTCGGCAAACTACGGACATTTGTGGACCTGATTAAGATATGTTGCTTCCATCTATTACTCCACTTTTTGTTCCCATTTTAATTTTTCTTATTTTATTTGTTGTGAATGTCATTGCCCCAGTCGAATTATGCCCCTGCTCATGTCACTACTCCACAAGCTTTTCTTATCTGCCGTTTTGTGTTTATTGAACGTGTTCACATTGGTCACATTGTGCTGCTGCTGTCACATCACCTTCCATCTCTATTAGTCGTGATCACAGAGGATACACCAGACCAAAAAACAAAGAAGCTTTAAAATTGCCCACATCAACTGCTCTAGCTATCTCCTGATGAAATGCTACAGGGTGACAAAAATGGAGTATGGATGCATTGTCTGTAGCTCTATCGAACTGTGCTCTTAGAGATTATTTTAAAGCCTTCAGTTTTGACACTTTGTTTCCCCTCCAAGTGATGTAAGATCTCCCTTTTGCACATAACAGAATCCAAAATGACATTGCAGTTGGATTTTGTGTAAATGTTTAATTAGCTACTTGTAATAGTTGTAACTACATATGTTGTTGTTGTTGTTGTTGTTGTTGTTGTTGTGGTCTTCAGTCCTGAGACTGGTTTGATTCAGCTCTCCATGCTACTCAATCCTGTGCAAGCTTCTTCATCTCCCAGTGCGTACTGCAACCTACATCCTTCTGAATCTGCTTAGTGTATTCATCTCTTGGTCTCCCCCCTACGATTTTTACCCTCCACGCTGCCCTCCAATACTAAATTGGTGATACCTTTGTGCCTCAGAACATGTCTTACCAACCGATCCCTTCTTCTGGTCAAGTTGTGCCACAAACTACTCTTCTCCCCAATCCTATTCAGTACCTCCTCATTAGTTATGTGATATACCCATCTAATCTTCAGCATTCTTCTGTAGCACCACATTTTGAAAGCTTCTATTCTCTTCTTGTCCAAACTATTTACCGTCCATGTTTCACTTCCATACATGGCTACACTCCATACAAATACTTTCAGAAATGACTTCCTGACACTTAAACCTATACTCGATGTTAACAAATCTCTCTTCTTCAGAAACGCTTTTCTTGCCATTGCCAGTCTACATTTTAAATCCTCTCTACTTCGACCAACATCAGTTATTTTGCTCCCCAAATAGCAAAACTCCTTTACTACTTTAAGGGTCTCATTTCCTAATCTAATACCCTCAACATCACCTGACTACATATAAGGACTGCCTAATGTTAAGTCATGACTACTGAGTACCACACTTGTCATGATAATTTGCTGGATAAGCTGTGTATCCACATTGACATGTGGTTCATTTCATTGCACAATATAAAATTTTGGAGATGTTGGAACTCCAATACCGGTATGCTGCTTCCTCACTCCCACTGTTCCTCTCTGCAGTATCAATATGAATACATGTTAAGCTGTCACAGTACTTTTGCATTGTGATGCCTGTATCATTGATCCCACTTTCACATAGTCCACTTCAAGACATGTGCACTATCTTCTTTGTAAATTAGACATACACTCCTGGAAATTGAAATAAGAACACCGGGAATTCATTGTCCCAGGAAGGGGAAACTTTATTGACACATTCCTGGGGTCAGATACATCACATGATCACACTGACAGAACCACAGGCACATAGACAAAGGCAACAGAGCATGCACAATGTCGGCACTAGTACAGTGTATATCCACCTTTCGCAGCAATGCCGGCTGCTATTCTCCCATGGAGACGATCGTAGAGATGCTGGATGTAGTCCTGTGGAACGGCTTGCCATGCCATTTCCACCTGGCGCCTCAGTTGGACCAGCGTTCGTGCTGGACGTGCAGACCGCGTGAGACGACGCTTCATCCAGTCCCAAACATGCTCAATGGGGGACAGATCCGGAGATCTTGCTGGCCAGGGTAGTTGACTTACACCTTCTAGAGCACGTTGGGTGGCACGGGATACATGCGGACGTGCATTGTCCTGTTGGAACAGCAAGTTCCCTTGCCGGTCTAGGAATGGTAGAACGATGGGTTCGATGACGGTTTGGATGTACCGTGCACTATTCAGTGTCCCCTCGACGATCACCAGTGGTGTATGGCCAGTGTAGGAGATCGCTCCCCACACCATGATGCCGGGTGTTGGCCCTGTGTGCCTCGGTCGTATGCAGTCCTGATTGTGGTGCTCACCTGCACAGCGCCAAACACGCATACGACCATCATTGGCACCAAGGCAGAAGCGACTCTCATCTCTGAAGACGACACGTCTCCATTCGTCCCTCCATTCACGCCTGTCGCGACAGCACTGGAGGCGGGCTGCACGATGTTGGGGCGTGAGCGGAAGACGGCCTAACGGTGTGCGGGACCGTAGCCCAGCTTCATGGAGACGGTTGCGAATGGTCCTCGCCGATACCCCAGGAGCAACAGTGTCCCTAATTTGCTGGGAAATGGCGGTGCGGTCCCCTACGGCACTGCGTGGGATCCTACGGTCTTGGCGTGCATCCGTGCGTCGCTGTGGTCCGGTCCCAGGTCGACGGGCACGTGCACCTTCCGCCGACCACTGGTGACAACATCGATGTACTGTGGAGACCTCACGCCCCACGTGTTGAGCAATTCGGCAGTACGTCCACCCGGCCTCCCGCATGGCCACTATACGCCCTCACTCAAAGTCCGTCAACTGCACATACGGTTCACGTCCACGCTGTTGCGGCATGCTACCAGTGTTAAAGACTGCGATGGAGCTCCGTATGCCAAGGCAAACTGGCTGACACTGACGACGGCGGTGCACAAATGCTGCGCAGCTAGCGCCATTCGACGGCCAACACCGCGGTTCCTGGTGTGTCCGCTGTGCCGTGCGTGTGATCATTGCTTGTACAGCACTCTCGCAGTGTCCAGAGCAAGTATGGTGGGTCTGACACACCGGTGTCAATGTGTTCTTTTTTCCATTTCCAGGAGTGTACATTTCTACATAGCACAGCGCTAGATTTGTCACATTTGCAGTCTGCTACAGCCACTTGGACTGCAGTAGTTCATGACTTTAGTATGGTGGCTAACAGACTGTGTGCTAACAGACACAAAATACATATTTTCGCATAGAGGGAAGATAACTTTCTTGATTCAAACCAACACTGTACCTTGAACAGTCTACATGCATCAGTAAGAAGCAACCTAACAGGGTTGCATGGCCCCCTATCTTAAGTATCCGGGAGAACATCTTCAACATGCTCCAGGACAGGTAATAGCATGCTGGAATCAAACATATGGACTCTGATGATGAATTATTGTAAGATGCAATACTCTGGGACAGGTCAGTCCGGCCATAAATAGACAAATCTTATGAAATAATAATGTACTGTTGAGGCCAGTGTCCTCCAGTTGCATAGGTATGCAGTCATTACATTAGTTGCAAACAGTTAACAGTGCTTTCATCAGGATTCACAGTGGCCATGCGACCTTTAGTGCTTCCTCTCAGCATCACACTGCCAATACAAAAGAAAGTGATTCACATATGAATTTACCGTCCTAAGCTACCACAACTACGCTACACTGTGTGGCGTATGACTTGTGATCTCTGCTAATTGGGACTAGAACCACCTAGCCTCAAAAGTTAGGGATCTGCTGGTGATCAGTAACCGGAAATACAATGGAGACACTGTCAGAATTATATGTGACATATCATCTCCTACCTCCTGACTGACAACCTATAATTTTATAACAGTCTATTACTCCATTCCCCTTCCATGATCCCTTTGACTATTTCACCAGTTCATAGCTGAGGGGTGTTCATTTCTGCAAACTATACTGTATTTGTCACTGCCAGTATTCTTACACCAACCTTTAAACATCTGGCAGCTATGATCTGCATTCCCACCCTGCTGACTTGCATTTCCTGGGCACCTTTATCTGCTCTGTGACAATGGCTGTACGTGGCGGCTGGCAGCCCTAGTGAATTCGTATTACTGAGCTAAATTAAAAGTCAAATATTTTGTGATTATTCACTTGAATCATTATGCAGTTTCCATAAATGTCACTTCAATAAACTTTCACATATATCATGACTGGTAGCAGAAGATTTATTTATTTATAAACAAACCTATTGATGTAAAGTTATCACACTGTTTAATTTTATTTATTTATTTACTTTTTGCAGCTCCCACAAAAGTTGCGCCTTGAAGATCTATTGGCAGGTGAGATTTTCACTTTCTTCAGTAGCTTAATTATACAATTAAAATAGCATGTAAATGTTTTCTTATGTGGTACTTTCTTTTTAGTCTTCTTCTTTGACTTTAATTATTTCGGTGAATCAGTTGTTCAAAATTTTATACTTTAAGTTGACACTGGATTTTAATTATGTAGTGCATAATATTTAGTGTATAATTGGTAGTGTCATCATAACTGCAACAGATTGGTTACAGATGTTGCAGTTGTGTTAAAAATGTATATTGTGGTAGACTGTGAGGGAAATGTGATCAAAGATAAAAGAAGACAAATTTTTAACTACCAAACTGACATTTAAAAATAGCTCTTGATGAAAGTAAGCAATCATTGCCAATAAGCACACCACTATAAGCAGCAATGTTTAGACCCCACACACTTTATTCTGTAGTCATAGCACATATTTAGCTCATCATCTTGAGATAAATATATTTAAGTATGCAACTGTCACTCAACATAGCTGAGATTCTTGAAGACGAAATATCCAATATGATCGGGAACTATAACAAGTCAACCACATTCACAGCCAGTGGTTTGAAACCTCATTGTTGTCTTGAAATGAAGAATAGTGTCCCTGTAATCCTTCCCCTCTCCCTCAAACCAGTATTTTTTCCACCTGGCTGACGTATGAAATAGCCTGGTCTATTTGGGTGCCACAATTGCTGGTGGGTGTTATTGTGGACTAGCACATAGTCATCCTGGTTGTTGTTCTTCATTGCATCTGCAGGAGGTCTATTGTTGACAATAAATGTCAGCAGAGCAGATTACACCCCAGGAAAGCAATTTGTAGAGCACCACACGATCTCTGTTCCACCAGATGCATAAGATTATCTTTTGCGGATGCACACACATCTTTGTATGGGGAGTTTCTCCTTTATTCAGACTCTTCTGTAGCATTTGAACTATGTTTTCTATGTTGTGATTTAGTTATTCATTACTTCCTAATATATATACCTCTATATTTCTTAGCACAGTGACTGTTTCAAATGATTCTTCTTTCTAGGACTTAAAATTTGTTTAATTTGTAATTCAACACTAAACATTCACATGGCTTTGCTACTGGGTTGTAGTGCTATATTTTCTCTAGGATGAAGTTCGAGGAGTGTAGAGAGGCTGTCACCTTGCATTACACCTGTTTTTATTTTGAGTGCCTTCAATACTGCACACCAAAACTGTACCCCCCAGGGGGTCCACAACTCTTTTGTGGACACATGCGTAGCAAGTACGGGACCCCGAGCTAATGTGGCCCTCCTTCCTTTCCGGGCTGCATACCTTCCCTTTCTGCATCCTTCCCCGTCCCCCATCTTCGCGCCCCCCCCCCCCTCACCGATGTCTCTTTCCTTCCCTTCCTCCCCCTCTGTGAGTATGGTTTGTGCCTACGTCTGGAGACGGACGCTCAAAACTGTTACAAACTCCTTGCTTTCTACACTTGCAAGTCTTCGTCCTTCCTCTGTCCTTCTCTTTTCCTTCCCTCTTCTCTTTGCCCTTTTCTCCGCTGCGGCGTTTGAGACCCCTCTTCTTTCCTTTCCCTTTCTGTTTTTTCCTCCCTGTGCGTGTCTGAAGGCTGACCCACGCACTTCCATGCGTAGCCGGTGACGGGGTAACGCGTAATTCCCCGCCCCGGGTAGACAGGTAGGACACGTACGTACCCCCCGGTAATGGCCAGGCCCAGGGTGGGGTGATTACCCGAGCTGATACTTTCCGAAAGTGCCGATTGGTCCCTTCGTCCGTTTGTCGGGAGGTGTGACCTGAGGTGTGAACAATCACCTAAGGCGGGAGTGCCCTCAGTGAGGGCCCCCACAAGGGAGGAGCGCGCCATCGGAGACGCCGGTAATCACGGGGGATTCTTCCGCAATGGTTTCCTCACCTTCCACTATGTCTGCTCACAAACGTAAGTTCACTGAGTCTCAGCCACAGACAGTTCTTCCATCATTGCCACAGTTCCTTGTTGTTTCTCGGTCTGACGAAGGTCATGACTTCTCCACGGTCAACCCTTTCATTATTCAGAAAGGTGTCGACGCAATTGCAGGTCCTGTAAAGTCTTGTTCCAGATTACGGAATGGCACCCTGTTGTTAGAAACAATCAGTGCCATCCAGGCACAAAAATTGCTGCGTACTTCTCTGCTCCACACCTTCCCTGTCCGGGTGGAACGGCACCGTACCTTAAATTCCTTGCGTGGAGTCGTTTATACACGCTCCCTCGATGGATTGTCTGACGAAGAAATTCAGCACTACCTGTATGACCAGGGAGTAATGGCTGTTCATAGGGTTCTGAAAAGGGTTGACACGAACATCATTCCAACCCGCACTGTCTTCTTGGCCTTTGACAAAGTTCAACTCCCATCGAAAATCAAAGCAGGCTATGAGATAATTTCCGTTGGCCCTTGCGTCCCAAAACCTACGCGTTGCTATCGATGTCAACGGATCAATCACACCAGCCAGTCGTGTTCCAATCCGGCCAAATGTGATACGTGGGGCAAGGATGCCCATGACGGTGCTTGTCCACCTCCATCCCCTCGCTGCATCAACTGTATGGGTGACCACGCTGCTTCCTCTTGGGATTGCCCCATTTTTAAGGACAAAAAGCTCATCCAGGAAATTAGAGTGAAGGAAAAGGTGTCGACTTTTGCTGCTCGAAAATTATTCGTAAGTCGACAGTCCACCGTGCCTCAGACAGGAAAATACAGCACTGTCCTTCCTTCTCCTCGGCCAATAAAGGAGGCGGCGACACAGACTTGCAACCTCAACTTTAGTGCCACGGTCGTCAGATCGGCCAGCACAAAGATCGCCCGTTCAACCTCACCACTTTCGCCTGCCCACTCTATGGCTCACCCTTCGTCGGGTTCTGCTAAATCTCGAGCCCAAAAGTCAGACACCAAGACTTCGAAAAAAGAGCATACTCGTGAAGAGTTTTTACGTACCGCAACTTCCCAACCATCGGTTCCTCCTTCATCTAAACATCATACTTCCAAGAAGGCTACAAAGAAACCCAGTTCCTCTTCTTCTCCGCCAAGGCGTGTCCCATCTACAGCACCACCTGGCGGAAATCGCCCTCGGCCGTCTTCTGTGTCGCCGAGGCGCACTGCTGGTGGCCGGTCAACCGGCCGATCGCTGGTGGCAGGAGCTGCTCCTGACCAACCTATGGATCAGGATCTTCTGCCTTCGGCTGAATGCCATTCCATGCTGTCTGTCGCAAGCTCTGAGCAGTCGTTGAGTTGACAGCAACTTTGGTCACGTTCCTCCATTTCTGTTCACCCTATGTCCATTATCCACTGGCATATCCGTGGTATTCGAGCCAATCGGGATGAATTGTCGATCCTCTTGCGATCCTACTCGCCGGTCATCTTCTGTCTTCAGGAAACAAAGCTGCGTCCCCACGACCGCTTTGTTCTCCCTCATTTTCAGTCCGTCCGATATGATCTCCCCTCTGTTGGAGGCACTCCAGCACATGGAGGACTCATGATTCTTCTCCATGAAACTCTCCATTATCTCCCAATCCATTTAAACACTTCCTTCCAAGCTGTCGCCGTCCGTCTTTCCCTTTCCGGATACACGTTCTCTCTCTGTACTGTATACATTCCATCGTCCACACCAATGGCTAAGGCCCACTCCTCGGTACCTGGCCTGACCTCAGGTAATGAGGTCCTTGTTGATCCTGTGGCTGTCTCCAACGCCTTTGGCCGCTTTTTCGCGGAGGTTTCAAGCTCCGCCCATTACCATCCTGCCTTCCTTCCCAGGAAAGAGGCAGAAGAGGCTCGGCGACCTTCCTTCCACTCGCTGAATCTGGAAACTTATAATGCCCCCTTTACTATGCGGGAACTCGAACGTGCGCTTGCACTGTCCCGGTCCTCTGCTCCGGGGCCAGATGCCATTCACGTTCAGATGCTGGCACACCTTTCTCCGGCGGGCAAAAGCTTCCTTCTTCGTACCTACAATCGCGTCTGGACCGAAGGTCACGTCCCCATGCGTTGGCGTGACGCCGTTGTTGTTGTTCCTATACCCAAACCTGGGAAGGATAGACACCTTCCTTCTAGTTACCGCCCCATTTCTCTTACAAGCTGTGTCTGTAAGGTGATGGAGCGCATGGTTAATGCTCGGTTAGTCTGGATTCTTGAATATCGACGACTACTTACTAATGTCCAATGCGGCTTTCGTCGCCGGCGCTCCGCTGTTGACCACCTTGTGACCTTGTCGACATTCATCATGAACAACTTTTTGCGAAGGCGCCAGACGGTAGCCGTGTTCTACGACTTGGAAAAGGCTTATGATACCTGTTGGAGGGGAGGTATCCTCCGCACTATGCACAGGTGGGGCCTACGCGGTCGCCTGCCCCTTTTTATTGATTCCTTTTTAACGGATCGAACGTTTAGGATACGTGTGGGTTCCGTATTGTCCGACGTCTTCCTCCAGGAGAACGGAGTGCCTCAGGGCTCCGTCTTGAGCGTAGCCCTTTTTGCCATAGCGATCAATCCAATTATGGACTGCATTCCATCTAATGTCTCAGGCTCTCTCTTTGTCGATGACTTCGCGATCTACTGCAGTGCCCAGAGAACATGCCTCCTGGAGCGCTGCCTTCAGCGTTGTCTCGACAGCCTCTACTCATGGAGCGTGGCAAATGGCTTCCGGTTCTCTGAAGAGAAGACGGTTTGTATCAACTTTTGGCGATATAAAGCGTTCCTTCCGCCATCCTTACATCTCGGTCCCGTTGTTCTCCCATTCGTGGACACAACTAAGTTTCTGGGGCTCCCGTTGGACAGGAAACTGTGTTGGTCTCCACATGTCACTTATTTGGTGGCCCGTTGTACACGTTCCCTTAATGTCCTCGGAGGTCTTAGTGGTTCATCTCGGGGAGCGGATCGCACTGTCCTGCTTCGCTTGTATCGGTCCATAGTCCGATCGAAGCTGGATTATGGGAGCTTCGTCTACTCGTCCGCTCGGCCATCCCTCTTACGCCGGCTCAACTCCATCCACCATCGGGGGATACGTCCTGTGTCCGGAGCCTTCTACACTAGTCCCGTCGAGAATCTTTATGCTGAAGCTGCCGAATTACCATTGACCTACCGGCGCGACGTACTGCTATGTCGGTATGCCTGCCGGCTGTTGTCTATGCCCGACCACCCCTCTTACAAGTCCTTCTTCGCCGATTCTCTCGACCGTCAGTACGGGTTGTATGTGTCTGCCCTGCTGCCCCCCGGAGTTCGCTTCCGTTGCCTGCTTCGACAATTGGATTTTGCCCTCCCTACCACCTTCAGAGAGGGTGAGAGCCCGACACCACCTTGGCTCCTGGCTCCGGTTCAGGTTTATCTCGACCTCAGCTCACTCCCGAAGGAGGGTACTCCGGCTGCAGTGTATTGCTCACGGTTTGTCGAACTTCGTGCTCGACTTGCCGGGCACACCTTTATCTACACCGATGGCTCCAAAACTGACGATGGTGTCGGCTGTGCCTTTGTCGTCGGGGCCGCCACCTTTAAATACCGGCTCCTCGACCAATGTTCCAGCTTTTCGGCCGAGCTTTTCGCTCTCCATCAGGCCGTTCAGTATGCCCGCCGCCACCGCCATTCATCGTATGTACTCTGCTCTGACTCACTCAGTGCTCTTCAGAGCCTTGGAGCTCCCTATCCGGTCCATCCCTTGAGTCGACGGATACAGCAGTCCCTCCATTCTTTCGCTGATAATGGTGGTTCCGTCAGCTTTCTGTGGGTTCCCGGACATGTAGGAGTGCCTGGGAATGAGGCTGCGGATGCTGCAGCCAAGGCTGCAGTCCTCCTGCCTCGGCCAGCCTCCCATTGTGTCCCGTCATCTGACGTTCGTGGGGATGTATGTAAGAGGCTTGTGTCATGTTGGTGGGATGCTTGGTCATCCCTCCAAGGAAACAAGCTCCGGGCAGTAAAACCGGTCCCAACTGCTTGGACAACATCCTCCCGACCATCTCGGCGCGAGGAGGTCCTTCTGACGAGGATGCGGATTGGGCATTGCCGGTTTAGCCACCGCTACCTGCTCTCCGGTGACCCAGCCCCACAGTGCCCTTGTGGACAGGCATTAACAGTGCGCCATGTTTTACTGTCGTGTCCCCGTTTTAGTCAATTTCGTGTTGTCCTGTCCCTGCCATCTACTTAACCGGATATTTTAGCTGATGACGCTCGAGCAGCTGCTCGTGTTCTGCGTTTTATAACTTTGATTGGCTTGTCCAAAGACATCTAACCTTTTTACTTATTTTATCTACATCTTTGTTAGGTCTTTCTGGTGTCCCACCCTCCCCTTGAGTTTTACTAGATTCCATGTGCTGTAACACCAGTGACTGGGCGCTAATGACCTCAGTAGTTGAGCGCCCTTAAACCCAATCAAAAAAAAAAAAAAAAAAAAACACCTATGGCACGAGCTGATCTCCTTCATCTTCTTGGTCTGCTTCCACCCCCCTATTTGCTGGTTGGGGACTTCAATGCCCACCACCCACTTTGGGGATCTCCACATCCTTGTCCACGTAGCTCACTATTGCTAGACGTCTTCCACCAAGCGGATCTTGTTTGCCTCAACACTGGGGTCCCCACATTTTTGTCTGCCTCCACGACCACTTTATCTCATTTGGACCTTGCGGTCGGTACTGTTCCGCTAGCTCGGCGCTTCGAATGGTTCGCCCTTGACGATACACACTCGAGTGACCACTTTCCATGTGTCCTTAGACTGCAGCCTCAACTGCCATATATGCGTTCGCGACGATGGAAGTTTGCCCAAGCCGATTGGACGCTTTTTTCGTCTCTCGCGACATTTGATGACCGTCGCTTTCCTAGCGTCGACGATGAAGTCACACAGATTACCGACGTTATTCTTACGGCTGTGGAACGTTCAATACCACGCACCTCCGAATTGCCCCGGCGCCCCCCAGTTCCTTGGTGGAACGAGGCATACCGTGATGCAATATGTGAGCGGCGACGTGCTCTCCGCGTTTTCCGCCACCATCCTACTTTGGCCTACTGTATCCGCTATAAGCAGTTCCATGCGCGATGCCGTCGTGTCATCCGCGATAGCAAGAAAGCAAGCTGGAAATTCTTTATTAGCTCGTTTAACACCTTCACTCTCTCCTTGGGAGTTAGGAGTCGGCTTCGACGGTTCTCAGGCACGCCTAGTTTCTCCCCAGTCTCTGGGCTCACTGTCGCGCATGATACATTTGTGGACCCCTTCGCAATTTCTAACTCATTGGGTCAGCACTTTGCTGAGATTTCGAGCTCTTCCAATTACCCGCCAGCGTTTCTCCCGAAGAAACGTGCAGCGGAAGTGCGACCTCTTGCTTTCTCCTCTCAAAATCGCGAAAGCTATAATACTGTTTTCTCCATGCGGGAACTCCAACATGCACTCTCTTCTTCTCGCTCCTCCGCCCCCGGACCGGATGGTATCCACGTCCAAATGTTGCGGCATTTTGGCTTCCCGATCAGTGTTCGGTTTATACTACGGAGCTTTACGCTGTTCTCCAGGCTGTCCACTACATCCGTCGCCATCAGTGGATACAGTACGTAATCTGCTCAGATTCTCTCAGCTCTCTCCTCAGTCTCGAAGCTCTTTATCCTGTGCACCCTCTGGTCCACCGGATTCAGGACTGTCTGCGCTTGCTCCACCTGGGGGGCGTCTCAGTGGCGTTCCTCTGGCACCCGGGACACGTTGGTATCTGTGGAAATGAGGCCAAGGCTGCAGTCTCTCTTCTTCGGCCAGCTATTCAATCGATTCCTTTCGCCGATCTACAGAGTGTTTTATGTCGTCGTGTTGTTCATTTATGGCACGCGCATTGGCCAACACTTCCCCATAATAAATTGCGGGACGTGAAAGCTCTTCCTTGTGCTTGGACCTCTTCCTCCCGAACGCTTCGTCGGGAGGAGGTAATTTTAACTAGACTTCGGATAGGGCACTGTCTTTTCAGCCATCGACATCTTTTAAGCTGCGATCCTCCCCCACTCTGTCCCCACTGCTCTCAGCTGTGGACGGTAAGACACCTTTTAATTGAGTGCCCCTATTTTAATCCGTTACGCTCCCGTCTACAGCTATCGCCTGATCTATCATCGATTTTAGCAGATGACACGCGCTCAGCCGACTGCGTTCTCCAGTGTATTAGTGCCAGTGAAATGACGTCAGTCATTTGAAGCTTTTTTTGGGGACAACCAACCCCTTTCTGTAGTGGATTTTTAAGCTTTCCTTCTGCTTTTAGTTTCTCCAATTTTATGACTGTTCCCATTGCTGCTGGTTTTCAATTTCAGTTTTTTACTGTTTCGTAAGTCACGGGCTGGGCGCTAATGACCATAGCAGTTTTGCGCCCTAAAACCTAGACAAACAAACAAACCAAAACTGTACTTTTGCTTCATTGTCTGTGAGTGTTGCATGAATAAGGTAGTTTAGCTTTGATGCCAAGTTCTTGAGTCACTTTGTCTAGTGTTTCCCTGTCAATCAAATCAATTGCCTTTTTAAAATCTGTAAATGTTAAAACCATGTTTTCAGAGTTTGTAAGGGTGTGGCAGATTATGGACTTGATGTTGAAATTCTGTTCTGAGCAAGATCTGCCCTTCCTAAATCCAATCTGATATTCTCACAAGTAGCTATTAAGTGTTACTGCTACCTGCTCACTGACAGTAGAGATATATCTCTGCAACTATTGACATCATGCTCATCACAATTTTTGTGCACAGGATGGGTAAGAGTCACTTTCCAGTCTTTTGGCATTTTTCCAGTTTCCCCATATTTATTAATATATGGTCTGAAGTTGTTTGTCATGTTTAGTTGAGACCATTTTTGGTTGGGACATTTTATAAGTTTCTCCACTGGCTTTTTTGTTTGTCACGGTATTTACTAATTTTTCTTTTTTTATTTCCTTAGCTGTGGGTGGTGGATTTGCTTCTGTGTTTCCACAAAGATCGGGAAATTCTAGGTAATAGTTCATTTGTCCACAGTTCAAGAGTTGTTGAAAGTACCATACTTTCTTATTAATTTACAGGTCTGGTTATTTGCTTATTTTACCATTTTCATATCTGAAGTACACTACAGGCCATTGAAAATGCTTCATCAAAAAGAAATGCAGATGATGAATGGGTATTCATTGAACGAATATATTATATTTAGAACTGACATGTGATAACATTTTCATTCAATTTGGGTACATAGATCCTTACAAGCAGTACCCAGAACAACCACCTCGGGCTGTAAAAATGACCTCAATACGCTTGGGCATTGAGTCAAACAGAGCTTGGATGGCATGTACAGGTACAGCTGCCCATGCAGCTTCAACACGATGCCACAGTTAATCAAGAGTAGTGACTGGTGTATTGTGACGAGCCAGTTGCTCGGCCACTATTGACCAGACATTTACAATTGGTGAGAGATCTGGAGAATGTGCTGGCAAAGGCAGCAGTTGAACATTTCCTGTATCTGGAAAGGTCCATAAAAGACCAGAAACATGTGGTTGTGTATTATCCTGCTGAAATGTAGGGTTTTGCAGGGATCGAATGAAGGGTAGAGCCACGGGTCGTAACACATCTGAAGTGTAACGTCCACTGTTCAAAATGCTGTCAATGCGAATAAGAGGTGATCGACATGTGTAACCAATGGCACCCCATACCATCACGCCAGGTGATAAGCCAGTATGGCGATGACGAATACACACTTCCAATTTCCACTCACAGTGATGTCACCAAACATGGATGTGACACTCATGATGCTGTAAACAGAACCTGCATTCATCTGAAGAAATGCTGTTTTACCATTCGTGCACCCAGGTTCATCATTGAGTACACCATTGCTGGTGCTCTTATCTGTGATGCAGCGTCAAGGGTAAGTGCAGTCATGGTCTCCAAGCAGTTAGTACATGCTGCTGCAAACATTGTTGAATTGTTCATGCAGATCGTTGTTGTCTTGTGACTCAGGGATTGAGACGTGGCTGCACCATCTGTTACATCCTTGCGGATAAGAAGTCTGTCATCTCGACAGCTAGTGATTCGAGGCTGTTTGGATCCAGCACGGCATTCCGTACTACCCTCCTGAACAAACCGATTCCATATTCTGCTAACAGTCATTGGATCTCGACCAACACAAGCAGCAATGTTGCGATATGATAAACTGCAATCGTGATAGGCTACAAACCAAACTTTATCAAAGTCAGAAATGTGATGGTATGCATTTCTCCTCCTTACACGAAGCATCGGAACAGCGTTTCACCAGGCAACACCAGTTGACTGCTGTTTGTGTATGAGAAATCGGTTGTAAACTTTCCTCATGTCAGCATGTTGTAGGTATCACCACTGGTGCCAACCTTGTGTGAATGCTCTGAAAAGCTAATCATTTGCATATCACAGCATCTTCTTCCTGCCAGTTAAATTTCAAGTCTGTAGCATGTCATCTTTGTGGTGTAGCAATTTTAATGGCCAGTAGTGTAAATACTTGAAGCTTGGTAGCCCTTTAGGTGATTGTTAAAAATCCTATGGAAATTCTGGGTGTGTTCTTTAACAAAGCTGTTTCATATGTCAAGAAGTTTACACTTCCCAAAAGACCATTTAGCACCCTTTATTATTCTTTCAGTTTCTTTCCTTTGCACTTCAACTTCATCAAAGTGCTTAGTCTTCCAAGAACATTTCCGTTTTTCCTTTCTACTGTTCTTTCTGCAACAGCTTTTTCACCGGTTTCATTCCACCGGGCTACCTTCATTTTTGATGTTGTAATACATTCTTCACTGCCCTATTGATTGCTTTGGATAATTCTTCCCATTCTCTTGATTTTTCTATTTAATTTCTTCTTGAAATTGTTGTATTTTCTCTATTGTGATGTTGAGCCTCTCCCTGTTATATTTTATCAATTTTTGCTGTCTCTTGTGGTTTTTAATAGGGAGAAATTACAGTTTAATTTGTCATGTAATGATCAGAGACAAATTCTCTGTTTCTTGTTACTTTCACATGCGTAATATATTTAGTATTGTTTTGAGAAATAGCCACTTGATCTCATTGCAGTGCCTCTAGTATTATATTTGGAGATATCCACGTTTTTACTTTTCTTAGCAATTTTATGAAAGAAGTTGACATAAACATGAACTGAAATGTTATATGAAGATTAGTAAGTCCTGATCCATTTTTGTTCCATCTTTTATGGGATGGATATTCTCTTAAAATACCCTAGTAGCATCACAAAAGTTGCTTCTGTAGCTTTTGACATTTTGTCTTCCAAATGTTATCAAATGCTGATACTTCACTTGTATTTTTCTTATCGTCATCATTAATTGGAATGTGGCAATTAAAAGGTATACTGTTTATTTTTGCATTTCCCTGTGAGATGTGTGTCTTTCTGAATGACATTGTCACATTATATTCAAACTTTTTATGAATATAGAGGGCAGTACCAAGTATTGGCATACCTTTTATAATTTTTATTGCTGGTTTCTCCTCAAAAAAAGTTTGTGGTTTTTTAGCTTCTGTATCATTTTTGTTGGAAATTGTTTCTAGTTCTGCTAAAAATTGTAAGTCATGCTTGTCTAAGAAAATTTAAAGTTCTTCCTGTATACCAAATTTTAGTAATGAGTTCACATTCAAGGTGCCTCTGAAGAATTTCCTTTTGAACTTGAGTTTGGAAGACTACAATGTATGCTCTGACTCATCCTTCCTGCTGTCTTTGTTGTTGATGTTGATAATGTTGTTGATGATGTTATTGATTATTATAAAGGTAAACAGATGAGTTTTATTACTAACTCTTTCATGTACCAAGTGATTGTATCTTTGATTTGCACCACATGGTGCCTCTTTGTCGATATTCAACAAAATATCCCTGATTTCCAACAGTCACCGTTTTCAAGAAACTAAAAAAATTTACATTTCAATACTTCCTTTGAGCTAAATTATTTTGGGAACTTAAGAAAGCCACCACATACAGAAAATTTCAGACTACCAGTTATCAGAATTTTAGAAATGTGTGACAGTGTACAGGAATAAGTGGTGTCATGAAATAGTGTCTTAAGTAATTAATGGCTTTTGAACTACGTAAATAATGTATAAATAATTACTTATTCAGTGTCAGGAACAACTGGTCTACAAAGCTGACTAGGTTGTTGTTCCTTAAAGTTAAATCGTGACACATGTATTTCTGCTTATTACTGAATGTACAGTATACTGAAATTGTAACTTACATGAACAAACTAACAAAACTGGGAAACAATGTCACAAAATATTCAGGGTTGAAGAAAGTATAAATAGTGAACCAGAACTCCAAATACACATGACTAGATGTTGTTTAGCATTGCCTAAATATTTTGGTATAAGGGACACACAGTCTACAGCAGCTTGTCACACAGTAACAATGTAATTATAATTGATTTAGTTTGTTACCCATATCACAAACTTTTAAAAACTGGAAGAGTTTAAATATGCAAACATCAAAAAACAAAATGCAGGTTAATGCCACTGCACATAGATGAAATTGTGATGTGGTGGCCTTTGCATTGGGAATAGGTCAGCACAGTGTAATCATTCCACTGCATTCAGTGAACCCGTATGAAAGTTGCATATCGGTCAACTCTAAGTGAGCTACATTATCCATGGTTCTGTGGGTCACTGTTCATGTAGAACTAATAGGGGTGGAAGAACAATCCTGAGACAGAACTGGGCAGTACTGAATACAAACTCAAAGATGATGAGTAAGATAGGCATTATGTTGCTATCAGTAACTACTGTAATGGATGGAACAGATTTGTGTCCAAACACAAGACATGGCAGACAACATTGATATTTGTGGTGCTGTACGGATGTATTCAGTACATATGAAGTGCTGAATCTGCACCTAGATCCATTAATCATTGGCCTAGTTCATTGAAACCTTCACCAGAAACGGCATTAGAAGGACTTGTACCTTCAGCACACATGGCTACACACGTTGTTGTTATACTGTTGTTTAATATGTTCAGTATCAGTGAAATAGCTGTGTCAATGTGGGTTTTCTTACAAATGCATAGCTTTAAATGAGAAGTTCCTACTGGAAACACAATGATGCAAAGCAGTATATGTACATAGTTGACTTGCTGTTTTCATCCACAACCAATCAAAATGTATTCCAAACTTCACTGTTCAGATCCTCACAATTTAATTCATCAGTGTGTTTGTATTGTACCAGTTTTTTCACAGCATTTTTTTTTCCTCATGCTGCAGGATTATTTGCGCACAAATGAGAAGATGGGGATGACTGTAGTTAAGCACTGTAGATACATCCAACATGTTTGGAATGAACTTTTATCCATGGCTAATGAAAGAAATTTGACTTTTACTTAAATATGGCATTGCAACAACAGAATAGTGGCAGATGATAATTTCGTCTGTACTGGGATTTGGACATAGATTTTTCACTTTACATTAGTGGTCACCTTAATCACTCTTGCTGTCAGAGCATGTTTCCTGTCTAACCCAAACATCCACATGATGGACACTACAGCATGTTGTACCCACTATGTTATTCTTCTTTGCTTGCAGGTGTACTGTATTTCTGTAGAATAGCAGACAACATAGCGCATCTGGACTGAAAGGCAAATATGCCGTTAGGCACCTGTGTTTATAAAGGTATGGTGTCTGTTGTTATGGAAGTGTGACCAAAAGAACAGGCACTATATCTATAAATTACCTGTGTTCGATACATTTTTGGTGCTTGGCTATGACAAGTGGTGTGGGCAGACTGTAAATTTAGCCTCTGGTCACTTAATCTCACATTTTGTGCTTGATTGTTTAGTTGTGCAAGACGTCAACACCTGTCTTACTCCTCTGTCAACCACAGCTTCTGTTTCATGTCTTTTTTCTCCTACCACTACAGCCACATGTGTTGCAGTGTAGCGATTTAGTCAAATGACAAATTATCTTCTATACCTTACCTTCTATACTTTCCTGAAACTCTTTTATAATTACTTTAAAATTCATAATTAATGTCTTTGCTACATCACATTTTTATAAAAAGACGTACGTCACCACTTACAAAATAGAAATAAATCTAATGACCAATATCTGTACATTTTTGTATGACAAATTGTTTAATATCACTATTTTCATACTGTAATCATAATATTAAAAGAAAGTAATTTATTGTTAATAGGGCATAGGTCAGTGCATCACTCTTCTGGAGTGTCATGTATAAGCACAGTTCATAAAATTTCTGTCCCTGAGGACAATGCTGAAAGCTTTCTTTCTTTCTTTATTTATTTATTTCTTTTGTGCTTTCTGTTCTACAGACATGCAATGAACATGGGTTTCTGTTTCTTAATAACGGCTGCTGAAATCGGTTGTAGGCTCAGTACAGCTCTGTAAGTTAAAATACCCTTATATGCCAGTCATTGCAGGTATAATAGGAACACATCATTAAAACAGTAGATAAAGATTTTTAAAAGAACTTTTCCTCTCTGTGTATTTACAGCTGGAGGTACTAAGCGCAAGGCCGGTCAGCGTGACTGGGAACTGAAGGCCGGCCCCAGTACTAGGTCTCCAGATGCAGCCTCACTAGGTGAGTAACAGTAAGTGCCCACCGTCAGAGGTTGGTGTTCCTACTCTACACACTACGGACTCCAATGCATAAGGGCACATATTAGTGTACTTTAAGATGGGGTGTGCCCACCCTTCTCATTTTTGATGGCTTGAACTCCTCTGGGGACACTTTCGTCCATCCTTCCTTGATAGTCGATACTGGAGAAGATGGAGATAGTGGACATCGGGTTTGGAGTAAAGCCACCTTTATATCTAATCCTTAAGATAAACCATTGGCTTCAGGCTGGAACATGGGCAAACAGGCACACTTCAGAAATGTCACTGTCCATATGTCATTTCCTCACAATTCCACTTCATGACAGCTGGCATTGTTGAACTGATTCAAGCAGTCATTGTCTCTGCAATCATCCTCTGCTGTAGACAGTACAGAGTACTGTCAAATATACGCTTATGCTTCTGCATTTAGCATTTTCTAAAGTGCAATATGGAGAGAACTAGCATATTGTATGACATGCCTCCAGTGCATGTCATTGTTGGCACGAAGATTACGGAGGTAAAGCAAACATAGGGTTTCGCAATCTGAATCCAACCATCAGATTGCCATGGAGGAGAGAATAATTTGTCACTTCACTCCAAAACCCTAGCTTCTAGTTGTCCTCTGTCCAGCAGATATTGTTCATTAAATGAACTTCAGCATTGCTTAATATCAAGAACAGGAATGTGCAGTATTCAGAAGCTGCTCAGCCATTGTAATCAGGGCTGCTGAGGGTGAGGACCGGTCATGGAGTGTGATACTTCGTTGGATTCTAACTAGAAATGTAGCAACCCAATTTTATTGAAAATATAACATACTTGGTCTGGCTCTGGAAGCTTTCATAAGCTAAAAATTGATTTTCATTGTATTGTTATACTAACCCAATTTTATTGTTATTTTAAAGAAGGTTTGACATGAAACATGACAGTCTGAGAAATATTGGAGATAAACAAAATGTGCTCATTGGGATTAAATACAGTGTAAATATAATTTCTTACTGAACACTAACCACATCTCTACAATTGCAATTGGTTTATGCATGACGGTGTGAAGCACCCCTATGTTCGAAAAAGCTGTGTGTAAAAATTCAATTTTTGTGGGTCATGTCTCAGGTTATGTAGATCAATGAACTACTGGTCCTGTGTTTGGATAGACATCACTCTAGTGACATTTTGTATACCTGTAGGAAGAATTGTGGTACTGCAACTATCCTACAGTACTGGGTAAAATGTAAAAGTTTGCCGGCCGGGTAGGCCGAGCAGTTCTATGCGCTTCAGTCTCAAACCGCGTGACCGCTACGGTCACAGGTTCAAATCCTGCCTCGGGCATGTATGTGTGTGATGTCCTTAGGTTCATTAGGTTTAAGTAGTTTTAAGTTCTAGTGGACTGACGACCTCAGAAATTAGTCCCAGAGTGCCCAGAGTCATTTTTTGTCACTTTCAGTTCGTTTTGATGGAAAATAATGGAAAACTTTACTGTATGTTCTAAAGATGACATTCTCAGGGAACATCAAATCATTTATTTATAACGTTACATGTTACTAAAAACCAGTGGTTCCAAGTTGTCATACTTTTGCTGCAAAATATGAGTTTTGTCTGATGCCATGGACATGTGGCAAGGGTTCTAGGGCCAATTATAGATTTCTCATGTCACAAAATTATGTTTGTAGTCAGACTTCCTTCACCATGAAGCTTTACGATCACTTGCTAAACTATGGACATTTGATACCTATACAGATATGGCCAAAGTGGTATTGCAGTAACAAAAATTAGGTGACAAGGATCTTAATATATCTGGAAAGAAAATGATAGCAAAAATCTGGTAATACTGGAAAGACTGGAACTTCCGTAAAATATTTCTAGCAGTTTTACTCTTTTATGGTACAAATCACAAGCCAGATATTTTCAATGAATGGCAATTGATGAGCAAAATATCAGAAAAAGTAAAACAAATCATAAAATGTTTTGTAACAAATGTCCTTCATTTGACTTCTTAGTGTGCTTTCATTTAGCACAATAATGACATTGGGTTGATAGCAATTCTTGTGTGTATGTTGAAATGTTAAAAAATGTCTGTCCTGCTGTACCATGTCATCACTGAAAAAACATATTTCTAGTTCCATAGGCCAGTTCTGGTTTTCAACTGTGCACAATGTGATCCAGATTTCGTATCTTAGACAAGTACTCATATCCTGCGATAAAACTCATCTTTTAAGATGAAAAATATTTTTTCGATAAGTACAGACAGGGTAAAGGTATTTTAACATTTCAACATGATCTTGAGAAAGGCTATGAAGCTGAGATCATGACTGTGTAAAACAAATGAACAATTAACTGTCAAGTGATGGGAATTTCTTTAGAGAAGTGGAAAAAGAGATATTAGTGATCAGTGGGACAGTGGTAGTAAAGCAGGAGGAGAGATAAACGAAGACAGTCAGTGGGAGAAAGAGAGAGAGGAGGCAGTGTAGTCCAAACAAAAGATGTGTGTGGACAATACACAGGCTCTGTTGATGATGGGTGGGTGGAGTCTGGACCCTCTAAGATCAGTGGGCTTGAACACACAGTTGTCAGAGAGCAAATTTTAGACCAAAATTCTACACACCAGTGCTTAAGAGGAAAAATAACTTGGATGCCCCAGAATTTTTGAACTGTTAATGTGTTGTGGAGAGAGTGGGAGTATCAAAGAAAGACAGAAGGAGACAGTGTAATTGAGAGAGGTGACAGAGACAGTGGCAGTGGGATATACTGTAAATCTGTGGGAGAAAATGAGAAAGTGGTAGATAGACAGAGACATAGACAGTGACAGTGAGAGGGAGATACTGAGTATGAAGGTTTCACTACAGAGAGAGAACAGGTAGAAATCTAGAACATTCTGTGTTAAAATAGTGGAAATATGTTCATAGACAAAAATGTTTGTAGAGGAAGGCAGAATGTAGACTGAGGCTGCTGGTTCTCCAGTCTCCTGTAAGTATTTCAAAAAGGAACATATTCATAATTTATTTGCTCCAACAGGAGCATTTTTCTGCTGGTTTATCCTATGGTACTATTCGTTGCATGATATAGTGCTGGCAAAATTAGAGCAAATTAACAGGTTGATTCAGAGAACGTAGTAGTATACAGACATGTATCATCAACCCACTATTAACAGTACTGACTTGTGTTGTGTGTTAGGTGCAATGTTATCCTGTATTGCAGAACATGTGAACATTGAAGTTTGTTGCCTTCCCATTAGACAGAGGACAGGAATATAAACATTACTTACCAATAGTACAGTTTCTGCTAATGCTTTGTTTCCTGTGCAAAATCCAGTGCTCACCACCTTGATTCTAGATGCTTTTGCTTCAACTGCATTTCGTCCCACAGAAAAAAGGATTACTGATATTTCTCTCTTCCATGAAATTTGTTTACTTCATTTCAGGCATTAAAATACAGAACTATGTTCTTCTATGAAAGTAAGGAAATACAGGATTCCCAATTACAGAACTGACACAGCAAGTTAAATTTGCTGCCTCATAATATTACATTCTTTAAGCAGATTTTCTGAAATCATATTTGCGGTACTCCACACACATTTTCAGTCAGAATTTGAGTACATTGTGCTATCTACAAATTTAAATAACACTTATAAATATATTTGCAATTTTCATTGCATTTAATTATGATAATTTTACTGACAGAAAGCTAGCATATCTGTGATGAGCTCTTGCTAAGGTCACACTCTCAATTTCACACTTGATTTGCAGTGAAGTGCTCCAAGCCCTTTCATCATGTCCCAGTGTAAGTGTGAGGATTGGTTCTTACAGTGGCAAAACTGCTGTGGAGACACTAATGCATTACATCCCTCCACCGCAGACCATAAATGCACTGTATTACTGCTCATTCTTGGAGCCAAACCTGCGACCATCTTTGCTAAAGAAGCAGCGACACTTTCTGTACAACCCAGCCATCATTTTGCACAACAATGCACATGCACATAGAGTGCAAGTTGTGGCTGTTCTGTTCAGTCGATGGAACTCGGACGTACTGTACCATCCACCATACTCCCCAGTCTCAAGTCCTTGTAACTGTGATTTGATTCTGAAGATGAAGGAACCACTTTGTGGCATTCACTTCAGAGCTGTTACAGAGATTAGGCAGGCAGTAGACTGGTGCATTTGCACCATCAACAGAACAGGCTCTGCCAACAGGGTACTATGCCTTCCACATAGCTGGCAACAGGTGCTACATGACGCTGTTGACTACTTGGAAGGTCAGGTGCTAACCCGCAGCTCTTTTGTATCACATGTAAATAAATAGTTGCCACTATTTAACATTGTGTTGTTAAACAAAATGTTTAATTTCATGACCTCCATCATTTGAGAAAACCAGTAAGAGCTATTATGATATGTCTTGTGTAATTTGTTTCTAGAATCAGAATTATTTGGAATGTAGTAAAACAAAAATGTCTTAAACCATTCATGTAGCAGGAGTTGGAAAGAATAATAATAATAATAATAATAATAATAATAAATGGGTGTGAAAAGTAGTGTTTCCAGGAAATGTTTCGTCTGAAGTTTTCACTGTATCAAATTGGGTTCAGGTAAGATTGTCAATAATGACATCAAATATATTGAACTTGAATAAATCAGTTTCTAGTTTCACCAAGAAATAATTTCCTTTCCTTAATGCACACTTAATGTAATTCAGGACTGATAGGAATTGCACTCGCAACAACTTTAGATCAAGGGGAATGATGCCCATCTTTCCACAAAGATACTGAAATTCACTTAATAAGGTCTGAGTTTGTTACCTCAACATCAATGGTAATGTTTCGATCTTCTAGTAATTAGCTTCTGCACTCAGTTGACGCTGACAACATTACCTAAACAGATGGCATGATCTCACATGGAACACCCCATACCACAAGATGTTTCAGCTGACAAATTTAACTTACTGAGAGTTTAAACAGCAATGGCAAGTGTACCCAAGGGAGCATCAATTGGTATTGCAGTGTCAAACTTAGTATTCCAGTGGGTATCAGATGTGGCATATAGTGTTTCAGAATTCCCTAATATTGTGAACAGCTACTGAACTGGTTTTAAATGTCAAATCTCTCCAAATGAAGTATATGGTAATGGCAACACTCAGCAACATAAGGTTAAGAAAACCACATGGAGAAAATTTCACAAGAGGATTTCACTGAAGAAAATGTCAGAGCAACTTCATACGATCGTCTAATAGTACTTCCCTTACCATAACCATGTCTTCCGCACCAGGGGGCTCGCCACCCTTTGGTGGGTTTGTACTTGACTACCACAGGACCCCAGCCTTAGCAGTGTCTTTTTCCCTTCTGTTCTGCATGTCAATCATCTTGCTGTTCTTTGCACCCCCCCTTGGGAAACATTATTTGGTGTTACTCGGAATATTTCACACTGCATGTCACTGACATGAGAACCATCTCACCACTGTTTTTCATTTCATTTCCCTTTCTTCGTTTCCCCCCTCCTCTCGTTACTCTGCTTTGGCTTTTGAGGTTAATCTTTTTCTTCTTCCTCCTTGTGTGCTCCTGATGGCCATGACATGCGTCTGACATGTAACAGGTGACTGGGTACTGCATAATTCCCAGGTCGACAGGCAGGGTTCGCACATAAACCCTGGTACAGGCCAGACCCAAGGAGGGGTGATTGCCTGAGCTACAACCTTCCCAAATTGCTGATTGGTCCATCTGTAAGGTGTTCGGGAGGTGTGATCTGAGTTGCCACCAATCACCTAAGGCGGGTGTGCTCCCTTGTGAAGGTGGCCCCCAGTTCGAAGGCGCATGCCATTGGAGACGCTAACAGTCATTCAGGATTTTGTCACAATGAGCCAGTCATCTTCACAATCAGTGTATACAAAATCCTAGACAGAATGAGGCTAATGATTCAAAGACCTTTCCAGCTGCACCACGGTACCTAGTGGTCTCACATAGTGAAGATGGTAGATCTGTTCATTATTCACAAGGGTGTTTATGCAGTTGTTGACCCTGTGAATCTTGCTCTCATCTATTGAATGGCACTTTGCTTTTAGAGACTAATTCTGATTTTAAGCACAACAATTGGTTCCGCCTCACTTCTCCACATCTATCCTGCTAATGTACAGGCCCATAGAACTCTGAATTCTTCCCTTAGTGCTATTTACACTAGGCTGCTCAGTCGTCTGACGGAGGCTGAAATCCAGTCGTACCTCTCTGATCAAGATATCATAGCTGTAAATCACCCAGCCAAATGTGTAACCTTTGGTAGGGATGTGCACGAGGGCGATTGGCCGCCCCTTCTCCCCACTGTATAAACTGCAATGGTGGCCATGCCACCTCCTTTCTAGACTGTCCCATGTATCTTGATGAGTGGGCTGTCTGGGAGATCCAGGTAAAGGAAAAAGTGTCTTACGCAGTTGCTTACAAGTTCTTGGCTAATCGCAAACTGTGCAGTCTCCCATCTGGCACCTATAGTTTGTTCTTTTTACCCCTCGATCCTTGAAGGACATGCGCATGCGGACATGAGACATTAAATTCAGCTATCAGGTTATGAAATCGCCCTGTTTCAAGGTAGTATCTCCATCCCCTGTCCAGCTGTGCATCAAGCCATCAAACTCTTACCTTCTACATAACCAGTATTTCATTTTGTATTTCATCCCACTTATACAGACAATCAGTATATTCTTGCCATATGTTCAAAGCCTCCTGTGTTTCTTCTGCTAGAGTGCCATCTGCTCTTTCCATCTTATTCCTCTTTCTCTTATGTTAAAAACCTCTCTCACTAGCCAGTCTATACATCATTTCATACTTCTCTTTCTCCTTTTCTCAATTTTGTTGCATTTCTGTGTCATGCATTTTTCTCTTGCTTCTTCAGTTTCTCTTTTTAATTCATTATTCAGTTTCTTGTACCTACTTCAGTTCCTACATTTTTGCACTTTCTCCGTTCTTCCATCTTTTTCAACATGTCTTCTGTTATCCATTCTTTCCTGCTGATTTGGGATGCTCTAATTCCTATTACTTCTTTGGCAGAGTCCATGAGTCTTTCCCTCATTCTTGTTCATTTGTCATGAACACTTCCATCAACACTACCTCTTTCATATTTTTCCGTCAATCTGTTTTCTAAATCTGATGCCTTTCCTACCTCTTTGAATCTTTCTATGTTCATTTTTCATTTTGCTTTACCTCTCTAGACTTTTATCAACTACACTTTAATTTCTCCCACTACTAGGTTGTGGTCTGAATTTATATCTGCTCCTGGATAAGCTTTGGCATTCTTCAAACTGTTCCTAAACCTTTTTGTGTGAGGATGTAGTCCAACTGATATCTTTCCCTATTCAAATTTCATAGCCATGTGTAACATCTCCTTTTGTGGTGTTCAAATAATGTGTTGACCACTTATTTCTTATTGCAAATTCAAATTTTCTTACTGTATCTTCGTCTCTTCCTTTACCAACCACCGTTCCAGTCCTCCATTATGATGAAGCAGGCATTGCTATTTTCTTTATCGATGAGTTCTTGTATTTCCTCATAATATTCTTCAACTTCATCTAATGCTGGCTGGTTGTACGTGTATTAACACCAAATCTTTTGAACTACCCTTCAGTCTTATCATCATCAGTCCTCCATCAATGTATTGTATCTTCATTACGCTGTTTTTCACCTTTTGTCCTATCAATATTCCTATTCCATTTTCATCAATCTTGATTTCCCCTGAGTAAAAGATCATTCTCTCCCCCATCTCATATCACACAATCCAAGGGCATCTAATCTGTTCCTTTCATCTCCTGATTCGCAATCTCTAGCTTTCCTACTTCTCACATTGGCCACTGCCTTTTTTGCCATCATCTGACAAGTGCTTCTCCCCCACTGCTATGTACGTATTGTCCCATGTTTTAGTTGTCTCCCACATCCTGATGGAATTTGAATTTTTGAATGATTTATGTTCCTGTTTGGGTTTGCCATCAAAGTCATTTTAGCAAATGAGGTGCTGGCTATCGACAGAGCTTTACTTTTTATCCGTCAAAGCAATATGGTGAAGGTCCTCCGTTCCTGTATGGTGTCTTCTGTAGCCCTTTCTCCATGCCCATGCTTTTAGCTGTCTTGTTCTATGTCATTTGGGATTGATGTTCAGTAGCTCAACTCCTCTGTTTTTGTGTTTCATAATTTTGACATGGGTGCTTATGACCTTGAGTGTTTAAGTGTCCTAAAACAAAACAAAACAATCATGTCTGTGGCATTCATTAGTAGGAATTGAATGTTCCACAACTGTTGATTGAAATATGTGTGGAATAGCAATTCTTGTTTTCTGATCACAATCTACAAATTCCAAAAATCAGTCAAGTGTTTGACATTTATCACTCTCCTTACCACAGTAAATGTAATGCAGGGTGAATGTTGTTTTTCAGTGTGATTTGAATCAGCAGTGGCAGTAACAGTAATTGAGAAATATATTTTATTTTCTCTGTGTTCCATTATGGCACCACTGACATGACAACTAGAAATGTGATTTCCCTAAATCACTCCAGGCAAATGCCGGGATGGTTCCTCTGAAAGGGCACGGCCGACTTCCTTCCCCATCCTTCCCTAATTCGAAGAGACTGATGACCACGCTGTCTGGTCTCCTTCCCCAACCAACCAACCAACCAACCAACAACTAGAAATAAGTTCATTGTGAGCATCAGATATCAGATAATGCACATGTAAACACTTTCCATACACTTGTTGGTATCTGGCCTTGCTTATATATTTGATTATTGTAGAAATAAGGGTACTAATATTCACAGGAGATTTTCTTTGTTTGTATCTGCAATTTCCAAAGGTGAACCTTTGCATGTTAAGCCTCTTTGACCAAGAAATAATATCGCATCAAGTAACATGAGAGCTCCAATGCAAGTTGGCTATTCTACAGATGAACAGAAAGCATTAACTCTCCACTACCAAGCACTCTTTCATGTCATTTCATACCTTCACTTTCATGATTCTTCCATAAAAAATATTTACAAATGCAAGTGTTCCATTAGATGTTTGCTCTTGAATGAAAAATATATTCTATGTACTCGTGTTTCATTCACTGAGGATGATTTGAATTTCAAAACTAAATATTTTTGTACAGCCTATTAGGGTAGAAACTGAAATGAAATATGTGAATGTAGTTTATCAGAAGCTGTAGATGATAAATTCAGCACTACACTATGAAGTATTTGCTACTAAGATTTTCAGAGGCTCCCTTAACCCTTCTGTGAACCTTTGGAGTTAAGGAACCTGCCAGAATGTTTGTTTCAGAGTCCCCACATCTGAAGGAATGTCCAATTTCTGTGTGGTACTGTGATGTGTTGTGGTGTTGAGTTTTAATACTATTCGCCCACAGAGGCTGACAGTTGGTGTTAGAAATGTGTATTTCTGCTTTATTTCTACAGAACTGAGCACAGTATGTTTTGTGGAAGGAGCTTCTAATCTTTCACTTCTTTGTGGGTGGCAAAGTCAGTGAAGATATTAGACTACATTATTTGCTACACTTAGTGTGTTGGATGTATATGTTCACTACCGACTTATTCTGGAAGGGAACTTATGTCTGTGTCTTGTAACTAGACTGTTCAGAAAAATTAACATTCTCACTAAAATTTCTTTACATCCAAAATTGTTTCTACATGTCTTGATAGTTTCTTGGAATTGCATCAGTCTTGACAGTCCTTTATGGAGCAGTCTTTTGAATAATGGGTAGAGGGTTATGAAGAATCCAATCAGCAGAAATAAGATATCTATGATCTACCTTATGATACAGGAAACTCCCTTGCACAACCTGTCACCGACACTCATGGTCCTGTGTACCACCAGTTGTGGATGATCCATGCACAAGAAGAGAAATATGCTCAGGTAGCAATGAACATTAGAACTTCATTGTAACACAGAACGTACATGATAATACTCAGCAAGTGAAACAGCTTCATAATGAAATCAACATATAAATAGTCCCAACAGGCTGTATGGTTGTCACTAATGAATCATTCCTGAAGGTGCAAGTTGAGCAATGCAAGGTGCACTGGTGATATCCTAGTGTCAAATGTTGTGTGCTGTACTCAGAGGAAAGGTTGTCACTATAACAGCAGCAAAAACTTTGAAAGCTATTATCCCATGGAGGAGATGGCAGTGCCATCCAGGCTATGCAGACCTGGAAGAAAAATACAGGGATCAGGCCAGGACATCTTGAAGGAGGGATTATGTGGTGGAATGACACAGGCAGGAAGATAGCAGAATGAAGGGATGAAGTGGCACAAGACAGGCACAAGATAAAACAGGTAAGAATGAGGCAGAGAATTGTAGAACATGAGAGAGCAAAAGTGTATAGTCATCTGCAACAAAAAGGAAACAAAGCAATGTTTTTTAAACTTGGAGCAAAACCATGCAAGCTTGGTGTGGAAGCACATGAACACAGGTAAGTAGCCTACCTGGTGGAATACAACACACTGGTAATAAATTTTCAGATACAGAAAAGTAAAGAAAAATGCACAAGAAGAGAGATGTTCCTGAGTAGCCGAGAAGAATAGAGCTTCATTGCAACACACATTGTACATGGTAACATGCAGCAAATGAAACAGCTTTCTAGTGAAGGCAAGGTAGACATTGTCCTGATCCACTAAAAGATTGGCACTAATATGAGAACTATTGTTGAAGCTTACATTCCTGCACTCCTAGGAATAGAGTCACGACACTCCAAAGTAGATAATAGATGTCATGTCTGGAACTTAGATTGGGTGGTGCTCCACTGTGCAGTGACCTATAAAGGCCGAGTATTGGAGGAATACTGGAAAGTTGTCCAATGTCACATGGCTCATGGATGGACACTATTCAGTGGCTGTCACAGGCAAGATGATATGCACTGAGTTTGAGTTTCAGGCTCCTTAACATGGCAGCAACAGACAGCCCTCTGTTGTGTGGTATAAGGATGGATTTTAAGGCAGCAGCCAGATGCTACATCACCCACTTGCACCTTAATCCTATAGTGTCTCCTACTCCGTCATGTTGCCATAACCATCAGCTGTTCTTGCTGCCCCACCTCTACAAAGACTCCAGCTGATAAATACCCCACCCATTTGCACACTCATTCTCCTAGCTGCATGTACTAATCTATAATTAAAGAAAGGAGAGTTACATTGTAGGTGTTTGGTGTGGCAGTTTTACTGCATGAACAGCAAAAATGCTGTAAGCGATAAACATGTTTCCTATAACTTTGTCTTGGGTATTCCTGAGAAAAATTCATGATTGTTTGAAATTGTGCATGAAGCTTTTTGCTAGTCATGAAGTTCTCTGTTTGCAAAAGACTGGATTAATATATTGTGAGTATATGTCTGCAGTGAGTGTGGCTGCATATACAGTCTTACTCACAGTTTGTAACTGTAGAACTTGCCACTCTGTAACATAAGGTTGTATGTTTTATTAGGCAGATTACTACAGGATTTCAAATTTTAAAATTTGTTCAGTAATTATTTGTAATGCTGACGGTAAATGTTTGTTTGCCCTTGATGGTCTTCAGATAGCCATCCTCCAACTGGAGTAAAGTTCCTGCGTTCTGGAACTTTGTTAGTAATGTTGATTCCTGTGCATAATTGAGTAGATTAGATGCTCATCGTTCACTTATCAGTAGGAATTTGAAAAGTCTTAAATAAATGATTGCGTTCTCTTTCATTTCATGTTGAAACAATATTATTTTATTTCGTTGTTTTACTTTTGCAGAAAAAATGTTCGTTATATTAACTCAAAATATCTTTTTCTGTCCATCAGGACCTCGTCCGGAACCAGTTGCGCAAAGAGCGGAAGGGAGAGGAACGTCATCAAGCACCTCTGAAACTGGCAGAGCAAATGTGAGTTTCACCAGTAGCAAGAAAGTTAGATTTTGTAGCATATAATTAACACCACACTCCTTCCTGGCCTCTTTCCAGGGTGCTCACAATTTTCATCAGCCCAGGGGTTTCAGTCACTACAATACTTCCTCATTTTGTGTACTGCCCTGCACACTTCCAACTTACTTAATGAAGTAAACTCGTTTCTACACACCCTATTTACTATGACTTTGGTATCATTATGTCCTGCACTCCAGTTGGTATCCTCACCCAACAACCTTTGCAACTTCTTCTGCACTGGTAACTGAAATGTTACCTCAAGTCTAAATTCTCTGTTGAACCATCAAAAATGTTTAACAAAGAATACAGACTCTTCATTTAGAAGAGAAACTCCCCTTAATAACTAAAGATTGTACGTTGTATACAGTATCTGAATGACACTCAACTTCATCTTCATTCTATTGATGTAATGGCAGTTCTCACAGTGCTCACAGATCTAAGGGCACGGCATATCACTGAAACAGAATGAGACAGCATGGAATAAACAACTCAAATCAGCAGGTACAGTGAAGCATGATAAAGCAGCTATTGTTGTCAAACCCTACAGAAATGCAGCATTCACCTGCACCAGATCTCACGCACAAGAGAGAGAGAAATCCTAAACCATATAAAAGTGTAAATCCTTTATTTGAACTAAAAAGTAACTTCATGGTAGCCACCATCATTCATACATACTATAGACATTGTGAAATACATAACATTACCAAAGTAATAGGTTATATCACAGTTTGTGTTATATACACAGATTAACACCCATGTGTGAACAAAAAAATTTATTAGAAGGAGCTAGGCCACCGCTTAATTTTACAGAAAGATAAACTTTCTTCAAAAATAAAACGCTTTTCTGCTACCAAAATTAATGACAACCCAAAGAATATGCCACCTTATTGAATCGAAATATTAGCAACTGAACTGAATTAACATTTTTTTGTTGCGGTTTTCTCACAATGTTTCCTGGCAGATGGCGAGGAAGTACAGGGGCGCAGAGTCTGGGGTCAATGGCTGGCATAGTGAAGATGTGGCACCTGGATGTTCCAGCTGCGTTGAAGTATCTTCCAGGCTGCAGTCTGCGGCGGGTCGAAAGACGGCGGTTTCCCTTTCTTTCGGCTATTTAAACCAGCAACTCCAGTCTTCCTCCGCTGATTCCAGAGTGATGAACGGCAGCCGTTGGCGATACCTGACTGGTGGATGGTCATATCATAGTGTGACCATCCGTGCTGGAAAAAGACTCGTGTGCATGCATAGTTGGCGGCTGATTGAATGTTTGGCGGGAGCGTCTCTAGCGCCAGTTGGCGGAAGGTGCCGGTACTAAGTTGCAGCTGCACTTAATTCTGCTGCGGCAGCTGATTGTTGCGTTTTTGTGGCTGTGCGCACCACGACAGTTAGTATTCATTAAAATGCCAATTATCACTTAAAGTTTACAAAATTATTTTCATGTATAGCAATTACACATCCAAGTACCTTTCTAAAATGATAGAAGAGCCACGCCTCTTGCTACAATTGTGGCCGGACGAACTTCCTAAAATCTTCTTAAAATAACTTCACTGGATTTTAAATCAATATCACACGCACTTCGTAGATAGGTCTTATTGTCTCTAGGTTTCAAGAGTTTCACACACACATTGCTTAGTAATTCAATAAAACTGACTTCATGTTTTTAAGCTCATGTATCACAGCTTGTGCAGTGTAATGTAAAAGTAACTTTGTAGCTATGTAATATTCAGATAGGTCTCTGGTACATGAAACAGAATCAAATGATGATTCTTTTGACAATCCACCAGTTCTTGTACTGACTTCTTTATGCTGACAGGTTTCCCTCTAGCAATGATTCTATGATCAACACAATTGCCGTCTGTCATACAAATTACACTGTGTAGTGTCTGCCACAAGGAGTGCAACTCTTAAGGTGAGGGCTTGTGCCACTTTAACTCACATTGCCATGGTCATTGCAAAATATCTTGCATGTGGTCACAATGGGCCTAATTAATTCAAATGAATAAAAATTGGATGATGTGACAGACAATACAGTGCATTTTGTGAAGCTGCAGACATCGGGGGCTGGTTTGACACTGTTCACAACGTGCTGGAAGCTAGAGTAAGCCTAGTGTGTTAACATCCTCATTGTTGTCAAGCCGTAGAGGTAGTTGTGTTTCTTGCACCACTGAAGGGATATTTTTGAGTAGTTTCACACTGTTGCTGCACAATTTCCGTAGTGAAGATCCACCTTTCATAAATATCATTGTGAGATCTTGCTGGAGCTTGATTGCTGCCCCTACTGTATCACAACCTAGGATTGTCCACAGAGAAACAACTAATGATTATGTTTGCTGCTTCACTGTGGTCACACTATTTGTGAACTGGTTGTAACAGACACCATGCTGCAAGAAAGGTTGCACAAGCCGTTTGTCATGTGACTGTCTTCAATTGGTATTCCTGAAGTGTTGCACATATCACTCTTCCATAATATTTGTTGGTAAGCATGATCTTCACCTGCTACCAAAACTTTTCAATATGTCTTCTCTATATCTGGTGTAAAGGCAATGCAGTGCATGCAGAAAAACAATGTTATGGATTAGAAAGCCTGTTGAATGATTGGTCCTGTCATTAGCAAACTGTTTAGTTACTAATCCATGTTCAGTATGGCAGAAAAATCAAACACTACTCTCATTCAGTAGTTGAGCTGGCTTCCTCAGAGACAGTACTATGTGCCATGTAACACGAAACTGCATCTGTAATGGTGGTTAGCACACTGGACTCGCATTCAGGAGGATGACGGTTCAATCCAGTCTCCGGCCATCCTGATTTAGGTTTTCCGTGATTTCCCTAAATCGCTTCAGGCAAATGCCGGGATGGTTCCTTTGAAAGGGCGCGGCCAATTTCCTTCCCCATCCTTCCCTCGCCCGAACTTGCGCTCCGTCTCTAATGACCTCGTTGTCGACGGGACGTTAAACACTAATCTCCTCCTGCATCTGTAATGACTACTGGTTCCTAAGTCTTTGTACCCCCTCATAAACTCTGCATAGATTTCTTTAAACTTTTGTTGTCACACTAGATTCTATTCAGTCTCTGAGAAGCATTTTGCTGCAGTGTAAAAAGAATTGAGTACTGACTCATCTCTTTGCAAAACAGAAGACAAACAATGAACCTGCCTGTGGAATACATATTTGTGTGTTTAACAAAGTGTGCTTTTGCATTGCTGCTCTTCTCATCATTACAACATGATCTAATTCTTCTGTCTCCAAGAATCTGTTCAAGGAGGTTTGAGCATCAGTGTAAGATTTTGCAAAACATAATATGACTGAACACATTGATGAAATGTGCTCTAGCATTTATTACTGCCCTAACATTTACTGCAGCACAGGATGATCACTTCCTATGGAGACAATCCTTGCCTTCTAATAGCAACTTAGATTTGTCTCCCATGACCTAGGTGCTTGGCATTGGAGGGAGATGGCTGTTTGTTCCCAGGTGTGCTGTGCCATGGTGGTACTGTAGTCTTGAGATTTGCAATGATTCTCATTTATTTTTGAGAAAATCACACTCTCTTCAGATGACAGGGAGCTATTGGGACTGAAACTGGCTTCAGATTTTGTTCTTACAGACTGGTCAACTTTTTCTTACAGGGGCTGTAACGTAATCATGTCTTGCAGGGATGCATCTACTTGTAATGCCACCAGTGCATGCACAATTGCTTGGAGCCTTGTTAAGCATTGAATGAATTTCACTTGCACATGCCCTTGTCATTGATGGGAGTGCTAAGTTTCTTCCCATGTGTTGATGGAAGAAATTGAGTCTTACTGTATTTGTTGCAAACCATATTAAAGGCCACATTAAAATAAGTGCTAGTCCCAAGAAGATGAGCAGTTGCATTGTGAGCTGCACGTTACTTAACTAAGCAAATGGTAATACTTAGCAGTGCCCTGTAATTCCTCATTATTTACCACAAGACTCAAAAATGTCATAAAAATGCCATTACTGAATTACATCATCATTAAATGGTGGCAGTTAAGTGATGGGCAACTTGATGGTACTTTTGATGTACTCAAGTCAGATCCACCATTTAACGAATCCTTGTCACAGGCATTGGTACAACACCCTCACAGCAGTCTCAGGCAACTGGGACCACTCTCATACCATTATATCCCACACTGAATTTTCATTGTTTGAATGTAGATCTCTAATAAGACCCCAATGCTTCATTGTAATAAGAAGAATTATGTTTCTTTTACTGAGGATTTCTTCGTATTGTGCTCTGCCATAATTAAACATTGTTATTGACACTAGCTGACACCTGTGAACAGCTCATTAGGAGGTTAATATGGGTAGACCCACAATATAAACCTCGGAACGAGGTCATATCTTTTAGCAGATTGTTTAGCTTCTGCTAAATGAATAATTTTTAAATAACATTCAAAACGATAAATTAACTAGCCTGCAGGACATGTTTGCTAATGTTTCTTTTACTGATATTGCCAAAAGTTGGCACAAGTTGTGAATTAAATAAAGGATTTCTTGGTAAACACTAAAATATATTTAGTGTGCATAAGGTGGATTGCCACTTGACCCTTTTTCAGAGTCAAAGAGAGTTCAGACTATTGCTGGTGATCATGGGGAGAATGTAACAATAGTCAACTGTTGAGATGCTGTAATTGCAAGCATCCCACCCATAATTCTGTTCAGAGGAAAGCTGTGTAAAGATGAAAAGCATTAAAAGTTCCGTGATGAGAGCTCAATGACAGCCAGTATCCTTGCAAAACCTTCCTCATTCTTGATGGAGCTAACTCACATCTGGATGCTTGGTATTGTTGCTACTGCTTAAGAAAACAAAATATTCTATTGCCTATAAGGGAATTAAATGTGAATGTATGCCAATTGACAAATGTGTTCCCAAAATATCTGAATATTCTGGGATGTTGCTGACCTAATTACTGGACATCTGGAAAAGCTGAGATTTACAGATGTGATATTTGTAAGTGCCTGGCTGAGAGAAATGACACAAATGAGGCTGACTGCTGTTTCAAAGAAACAGGAATCTTTCCTTCCAATCTTTAAGTGATTCGCTAGTCTATATTTGCACCTTCAGTTTTTACTGAGTGTCGTGTTGAAACAGATTTCAGCCATGAGGCATCAAACTTATCAAGGGATGATTCAGCAATTGACAGTTCTCCCTAAGCTATTGATCAAATGTAGGCGGTACTGATTAGAATCACACTTGGAACACTACCAAAGTAGTAGTAGTAGTAGTAGTAGTAGTAGTATTCTGCCTTACGGCAGCTCTTGTCATGGATTAAGCCTCTTCCACTTTTGTCTGTCCATAGCCAGTCTTTTCATTTCTGAATATTTGCCTCCTTTGATATTGTCCAGCATTTGATAACTTCTTTTTCCTCTTCCCCTTGTTTCCTCCACCAATCCGTCTATTCCTTCCTTCAACAAACAGTCCCTCCTCAAACAATGTCCTATCCAGTTCCATTTTCTCTTTCAGCTGACTTTGAGCATGTTGATTTCTTCTCCAACTCTCCTTAATACTTCTTCATTCCTTACTCAGTCTTCCCAGTTCACTTTTTCATTTCTTCTCCATATCCACATGTCTATTGCCTCCAGTCTTCTTTCATCTTCCTTCCTCTATGTCGAGGTCTCTGCACCATATAGTGCAACGCTCCAGATGTGACATTTGGCAAGTCTTTTCCTCAGATCTTTGTTTAGTGGTCCACAAAGCAATTTGTTTCCTCTTCAATCCTTCTTTTGCCATTGCAATTCTTTTCCTAATTTCTGTTGAGCAATACATATAATCCATTATTACAGTTTCCAAGTAATTGAAGTTATTCACTTGCTCTGTTTCCTCTCCCCCTATTTTCGTAAAGCGTTTTGTCCCCTTTTCTCCATTTACCATGCTTCTTGTTTTCTTCTTGTTAATCTTCATTTGATATTCCTCTAATTTTGTGTTTATATCATATAACATTTGTTCCATCTCTCTCGCACTCTTTGCGATCACAACCATGTCATCTGCAAATCTTATACACTCCACTCTCTGACCCCTTATATAAACTCCTCCCCTTCCATCAAAACTTTCACTAATAATTTCCTTCAGATATATACTGAACAGTGTTTGTGATGAACAACCACCTAGTCTTACACCTCTTCCCAGTTGAATTTCTTCATTCATCACACCTCCTACTTTTACTCTTGCTCTCTGGTTCAAATATAGATTTTAATTAGCCATCTATCCACCTAGTCAGCTCCATGTTTCCTTAAGATTTCCATCAGTTTGTCCCATCTGACAGTGTCAAAAGGCTTCTCAAGATCAATGAACACAACATACACCATCCTTTTCTTCTCCATGTACCTTTCCCCTATCACCCTCAGTAGCCCAATGGAATCGGTAGTCCCCACTCCTCACCTGAAACCAAATTGTTCATCTCCTAGTACACAATTCAGCTGTCCACATAGCCTTGTATTGAGCGTCCTCAGGAAGCCTTCAGCTGCATGTGATATCAGGCACATTGTTCTATGTTTCTCACACTTTTTGCTGTACTTTTTCTTTTCTACAGGTATTAAGATTTCTTTCTGTAAAGTCCATTGGCTATTTTCCTGTTATGAATATTTGATTACACAATTCAATCAACTCCCTTTTCCGCTCTTTCTCCAATTACTCTATAGATTCTTCAATCTTGCTGGTTAGTATTGCATTTCCTTTGCCATCATCTGCAACTTTAGCTTCTTCTTCTATCCCAAGATCTTCACTTGGTCAGCTGTTTACAGCGTATAGCCATTTTATATATTCTTCCCATCTTATCATTATTTCTTGGGGTTCACTCACCATTTTACCATCTGCTGCCTCTACTTCCTTTAGTCCATTGTTGTTTCTCTTTTTCCCTGAACGTCAAATCCATTGCTTCTTTGTACATGAAATGATATGTTCCTTCTTTCTCTAATATCACTATCTTGTCACACTCTCCTGTCAGCCATTTGTCCCTTGCTTTTTCCGTCCCCCTTCTTAATTTATTATTTAATCTCCTGTAGTTGCACTTCCCTTTTTTCTGTGTTTACGGTATTCCATTTCCTGCGATCATCGATCTTGGTTACATAACTGGTGGTACCCATTATTTCTTTCTTTCTTTCTTTCTTTCTTTCTTTCTTTCTTCTTTATTATTATTTTCCTCTCCTTGACTCACAGCATTTCCTTAGCTGCATTTTTGATTCCATTTTTAAAATGATCCTGCCTTCCGTCTGTGCATTCAATTTCCTGACCCTACATTATGATTACACAATATGCATTCTCTAACTTTTCACAATTGCCTTTGTCTTTGTTTGTCAAAGTTAATGTACTCTCTCTTCTGCCCTTCCCAGGTGCTTTTCAATTAAACTAGAACCTCAGCTATAACTAATATATGATCTGAATAAATATCTGCCCCTGGATAGCTTATGACACTCCTTAGGCAATTTGAGTATCTTTGTTGTATCATTATGTAATCAATTTGATATCTTTTGTAGTCATCTTTTGTGGTTACCAAATAGAGTATTTCCAACTACCATAAAATTTTCATTGCAGCATTCCAAAAATCTTTGCCCTCTCTCATTTCTTTCACCCAGTCCAAATTTTCCCAAAGCTTCTTCTTCTGGTCCTTCACCAACTACCGCATTCCAATCACCCATTTAACAAGATATGCATTTCTTTTCCCTCTCTGCTAAGTTCTCTATCATTTCACAACATTCTTCTACCTCCTCATCTGAATGATTACTTGTTGGCATGTAGACCTAGATGATTACTAAGTCTTTCTTTTTCTCTTTCAGTCTCACCATCAATATTCTTCCACTAACATACTCAACCACGATAACCTTGTCCTCCAGTCCTCCACCTGTCAAAATTTCAACCTCATTCATTCCATTTTTGTCTTCACCTGAATAGTACAATCAGAAGTCATCACTTTCTAGTTTTCCACAACCACCCCATCTGACCTCACACATTCAGAGTACATCCAATTTGTTTCTTGTCATTTCGTGTTTGGCGTTTTCTAATTTCCCTTCCTGGAGAAGGGTTAAAACATTCCAACTACAAATCCCAAATAAGTCTTCCTTCTTTTCCTTCCTTCCTTTTTCCATTTGCCCTAATCTCTGGACTCCTTGTTGTATTCGCCTCCTGGAGAAGCATTTGAGGGGGAGCTTTACCTCTGGAATATTGTACAAAGAGGTCCATCCCAAGAATATCTAGGGAAATAATACCGGTAGTGGTTTCCCATTGCCTCCCACCGTGCTCCACATCTTGTCAGCTTGCTGACCCAGTTCACTGCTGGGGTTTGTACCAAACCTTCCACTGGGTTGCTCAGCTTAACAGGGCCATGACGTGTAGGTAGGATTGTGGAGAATTGAGATGAGAGAGTCGAAGAGAACTCTCTTGTGGAGATCTTGTATTTGCATCTCACCCCCATCTTTAGCCAGAGTCACAAGGTTGTAGCAGTGATACTCCCAGGCAATCTCCCAGACCTACCCAAGACTGACAGATAAATGTCCACAGTGTCTAGTACACATACTAGGGCATTGCATGGTAATTTATCTACTCCACAACCATAGCAAAAAAGAAAAAGTAAACCACTACAGTGCACGGCTCAAAATAGAGGACAAAAGTTATTTTGAAGTCTTTTTTTGGTATAAAAAGGAACATCAGCAAACTCATATGGTTTGCAGCAAAATACAAAATATGTGTCAAGCACAGAAACAAATCACCTAGACTTTGTGAGAGAACGTGCTTGGAAAACCAACCAGGACTTAATGGTACCCAAGTGAGAGGAGTAGGAAATTTAAAGATTTATTGCTTTATGATCTGAAGATACAGCAACTTCATTTGTCCTGATAATGAGGATGACCTGTAAAATGAAGCTGAACATTCTATTATCAGTATGACATGGAACCTTTATCTTTATTTATTTATTTATTTATTTATTTTTTGCTTGCATCATTATTTTCCTCTGTAAATTCTAACTGAATTTAGTATTCATTAAGTAAGGGCCACATGATGAATAATTCTGTTACTTACACTGGAAAAGTTATGAAGTTCATAAATTCACCTTTTCTGCCCATCAAAGAGAGAGAGAAATTGACTGGCTAGTACCATAGGAGGATTGCTATGAATTTTTAAATTAAAGAGTCAGAATGTACTGGCCTCTAAGTTCTTTACTTTATAATGTCGACAGTTACAGAAGGGATAGATTGCTGCTCATTGCAAATGTGACACATGGCCTACTACAGGAAAGTGGAACACCCTGCACAACATGGAGATACACATAACGTGCCCAATTTCAATGGTTGCTTCACAAACCTGGCAAACTGTGTTGCCCCATACACTAGCAGCTTTTCTGAACTCTGAAGACTGGAGTTATCCTTAAAACACATTCTCTGCTCCTAAAACCATCCCTGCCTCAACCTACAGTAACCTATTGTCCTCCTTCTTCCAAACAGCTCCATCCCACCCTGTCCCCAGTGTCCTATCATCTCCTCCCAAGCCCCATCCCCACTGTGCATGGCTCTCTGCAAGTGAACCAACCAGTCCCTTCCCCTTCTATGTGCTCCTTTCCTTTCTGCTCAGTTTTCTTTCCTTCCCTACCTCCCTCCCTCCCTCCCAATTCTACACCAGATTAACTCATCTGCCACATCTAGTCCCTGCACACTCCGCTAAGTTGCACTGTTTCCTCCTCTTCAACCTGTTCTGGGCTGTCACTTTACCTGCTCTGCTCCACTATCGATTGTTAGTTCTGTTTAATATGTTGGTCTGGCCTGAGCAGCCAGAGATATTGCGTGGTGGTGGTGGTGGTGGTGGTGGTGGTGGTGGTGGTGGTGGTGTAGTAGTTGTAGTGGCAACTGCCTGTAACACTAGTTTGTTCTTGTAACATTTGTGTATATGGTCTTGATGTGCTGGTTCCATGAACAGCTGAGATCGTGGGAAAACTACAGCCATTCCTTTTTCTTGTTGCTGTGTTGTTCTACTATGTTGTTCTACTGCACCCATGAGATTCGCACACACATGAGGTGGCCACAGTAAGTGTTTAAACTCAAAAGAGGGTTTCCGAAATCACTTGGCAGCAATTCCGGATGTGTGGAGTGTCGCACTTACCTGCTGGAATCACTGTATGCTGTTGGAATGCACAATGGACATAATTGGATGCAAGTGATCAGCCAGGAGTCTTAAGTACATGCCACCTGTCGATCATATCTAGACATATTAGGGGTGTCCGTCCCTGGTAGCTGAGTGGTCAGTTCAACAGAGTATCATACCTAACGGCCCCGGTTCGATTCCTGGCTGCGTCGAGGATTTTCTCTGCTCAGGGACTGGATGTTGTGTTGTGTTGTCCTTATGTTCATAATTTCGTCCCCATCAAAACACAAGTGCAGATGAATTTACTTTCCATGAATGCATGTTGTGCATCTGGCACATTCATGAATTTCTTGGTATACTCCATTCACACAACTACTATTAATTGGTAGGAACAGGTATTGTTAAAGCTATACAAATTCATCTCAAGGTCCCCTGTGGTTAGAATAGGCCTGCAGTATTCCTGCCTGTAATAAGAGGCGACTAAGAGGAGTCTCAACTGCTTCGGCCTATATGTGATGGTCCCCTCTCGTGTTTGACCTCCATTTTTCCAAAGAGCGAACCAATTGGGGAAGGGCACCTTACATGGTGCATTGTGCCCATTGTGCATAAGAGACCTTTATCCAGCTTTCTCATCGTCGCATTGCCGTTCCGCTAGTTCCCCATCTTTTGGGTGAGGATACATTACTAGGCGCAATTTCCACCATGCACTGTGCAGGGTTGCTTTTTGTGGAGCTGATGACTATGGACTTCCTTGCACCTAATTCCAGCATAGTAGCCAGTCAACTGTGGTGGAGCTGCCATGTACCCTGTTGGTTGTCGCCTCCTTACAACACAGGGATCACTCTGCTGATGACTGCGCCAACTCGGCATATATGCCAAGGAGTAGAGGCCTATCTCCCTGGGGAATCGGGTCTCCCAGCAATGGCCATCCTGCCAGGTGGCCCTTGCTGCGGCTGAGTGGCGCCCGTGGGGAGGGCCCGTGGTCGGAGTGGGTGGCATAAGGGCAGATGACCCGCAATAAAGCGTGGTACATCATCTCTTGCTGGTGGCCATCTACCAGCAGTCTCTAAGCATTCTTGGGCACAATTCAATGCTCAGAAATACGATCCCAAATCATTCCCCTCCCTGGTCACACTGTGGGAGGAGTGTCTCAGGATGGCAGTGACACTTATTCACTCCGGTTGCTAGTTTGTATGAGAGCTGAAGGGGAGTCTAAAGTCTAAATTCTTCATAGAGCATTTAGAGGACAAGTTTGGGGAGGTAGAGGGCTTGTCCAAAATGTGCTCTGGGTCAGTATTGATAAAAACGGCATTCTCTACCCAGTCCCAAAGATTACTTACTTGTGACAAGTTGGGGATGTTTCAGTTACCATAACACACCGTAAGAGTTTAAATATGGTCCAGGGTATTATTTTCTGTAGGGACCACCTTTTCAGTCTGATGACTTGCTGCGCGCCAATTTAAGACGTCAAGGTGTTCATTTCATGTGGCGCATTCATCATGGTCTGAAGGGTAATCAGATTGCTACCGGTGACTTCATCTTGGCCTTCAAGGGTGATACATTACTGGAGAAGGTCAAGGTGATGGTCTACCACTGAGACATCAAGCCCTACATCCCTCCCCTGATGCAGTGCTTAAAGTGCTGCAAGTTAGGCCATATGTCTTCCTGCTGTACTTTCAGCCTCACATGTCGAGATTACGGATGCCCTTCACATCCCAATACTCCATTTGCCCTGCCTCCCATCTGTGTCAACTGCAGAGACCCTCATTCACCTTGCTCGCCAGACTGCAGGATCTTACAGAATATGCAGAAAATCATCGATATAAGACACTGGACTGACTGACTTATACTGAGGCTAAGAGGAAATAAGAACGACTCCATCCTGTTTGAATGACATCCTCATATGCCCCCGCAACATCAACAATGATAGCCCCATCAGCTCAGTGAATTTCAGTCGGCTCACCAAGCCGAACAATTCCAAATACCCCCTTACCCATGGGGGGCACTACCCACCCTGTTATTCCTGCTCCACCTACCTTGGGAGCAATCCTATATCCCCCGCACCCCGAACCTCCACCCCCCCCCCCCCCCACTACTAATTGAAGATGTCTGTCCCTGCTTCTAAGCCAGAGGAATGTCCAACTTGTTCAGATGCTCTCTCTTGCAAGGTGTCCCTTGGGTCCCTCCCTTCCCAGGTTTCCACAAGTGGGAAGGATGACGCCCAGCGATGGCATAAGTGCCCACAAGCAGCTGGTTGTAGGGCTACTTGATTGCCCTCCATCCCGGAGACAGAATTGGTGAAGCCCTCCCAGTTGGTGAAACCCAAGGGACAAACAAAAAGATCCAAAATGAAGACCTCGAAGATGAAGGAACTTGTGGTTGTATCTAGCCCATCGCAACCATCCGCTAAGGACCTAGATCTCGCCTGACGCTGATACAATGGATGTCACTCACACAGGTGCTCAGTCGGTGGCAGCAGGTGACCCAGTGGCGTAATATCCCTCTTTGGTCCCTTCATGCCTTTCTCAGCCAGGGACAATGTCAGCCCCCAGTGGAACTGCAGCGGTTTTTTCCACCATATTGCTGAGCTCAGACAACTTCTCAGCCTTGACCCCTTTCTCTGCATTGCTCATCAATAATCTTTGTTTCTGGTGATGAGAACCCCTGCCCTCCATAGCTATGTGGATTATTACAGGAACTGGGCAGCTTATGAGATAGGATACCATTGGCCTCCATACCTGTCCATTGCAGGTCTGGGCCAAGATTAGGTGACTGTATGGCTGTCAGACCCCCGTCAGCGTACCTGCACAATTGCAAACCACTTAGCGGAGCATTTTGCTAAGAGTTCCGCTTCTGTGAATTACCCACTGGCCTTCCACTCCCTGAAGGATTGGTTGGAACGTCCGAGCCTTTCGTTTCACACGCGCCGCCCTGAATCGTTCTATGCTCCATTCAGTGAATGGGAATTCCAAAGTGCCTTTGCCACTTGCCCTGATACGGCTCTCGGGCCAAATGGCATCCACTGTCAGATGCTCAAACACCTCTCGGTGGACTGCCAGTGATGCCAGGATGCCTGGGGAAGAAGTAAATATGCTGCCATCAAAAGGTGTGACTGTGGTGATAGGCTGAACACTGTCTGGCTAAGAGTTCCGCTTCTGTGAATTACCCACTGGCCTTCCACTCCCTGAAGGATTGGTTGGAACGTCCGAGCCTTTCGTTTCACACGCGCTGTCTGGCTCAGATAGCTAGTCTGACAATTCTGTACTGCCTTCACAGAGTGAAAAAAGTACTTGTTTCTCTTGAGGTAGTGCAGTGGTGTAAGTTAAGCCGCCATCCTATTAGCTATTGACACAAGCTGATAGGACCAAAATCAATATACTTCCCATCCATAGGATTAATTACTTACCACTACTGTAACCCCTCGGCAAACTACGGACATTTGTGGACCTGATTAAGATATGTTGCTTCCATCTATTACTCCACTTTTTGTTCCCATTTTAATTTTTCTTATTTTATTTGTTGTGAATGTCATTGCCCCAGTCGAATTATGCCCCTGCTCATGTCACTACTCCACAAGCTTTTCTTATCTGCCGTTTTGTGTTTATTGAACGTGTTCACATTGGTCACATTGTGCTGCTGCTGTCACATCACCTTCCATCTCTATTAGTCATGATCACAGAGGATACACCAGACCAAAAAGCAAAGAAGCTTTAAAATTGCCCACATCAACTGCTCTAGCTATCTCCTGATGAAATGCTACAGGGTGACAAAAATGGAGTATGGATGCATTGTCTGTAGCTCTATCGAACTGTGCTCTTAGAGATTATTTTAAAGCCTTCAGTTTTGACACTTTGTTTCCCCTCCAAGTGATGTAAGATCTCCCTTTTGCACATAACAGAATCCAAAATGACATTGCAGTTGGATTTTGTGTAAATGTTTAATTAGCTACTTGTAATAGTTGTAACTACATATGTTGTTGTTGTTGTTGTTGTTGTTGTTGTTGTTGTGGTCTTCAGTCCTGAGACTGGTTTGATTCAGCTCTCCATGCTACTCAATCCTGTGCAAGCTTCTTCATCTCCCAGTGCGTACTGCAACCTACATCCTTCTGAATCTGCTTAGTGTATTCATCTCTTGGTCTCCCCCTACGATTTTTACCCTCCACGCTGCCCTCCAATACTAAATTGGTGATCCCTTTGTGCCTCAGACCATGTCTTACCAACCGATCCCTTCTTCTGGTCAAGTTGTGCCACAAACTCCTCTTCTCCCCAATCCTATTCAGTACCTCCTCATTAGTTATGTGATATACCCATCTAATCTTCAGCATTCTTCTGTAGCACCACATTTCGAAAGCTTCTACTCTCTTCTTGTCCAAACTATTTACCGTCCATGTTTCACTTCCATACAAATACTTTCAGAAATGACTTCCTGACACTTAAACCTATACTCGATGTTAACAAATCTCTCTTCTTCAGAAACGCTTTTCTTGCCATTGCCAGTCTACATTTTAAATCCTCTCTACTTCGACCAACATCAGTTATTTTGCTCCCCAAATAGCAAAACTCCTTTACTACTTTAAGGGTCTCATTTCTTAATCTAATACCCTCAACATCACCTGACTACATATAAGGACTGCCTAATGTTAAGTCATGACTACTGAGTACCACACTTGTCATGATAATTTGCTGGATAAGCTGTGTATCCACATTGACATGTGGTTCATTTCATTGCACAATATAAAATTTTGGAGATGTTGGAACTCCAATACCGGTATGCTGCTTCCTCACTCCCACTGTTCCTCTCTGCAGTATCAATATGAATACATGTTAAGCTGTCACAGTACTTTTGCATTGTGATGCCTGTATCATTGATCCCACTTTCACATAGTCCACTTCAAGACATGTGCACTATCTTCTTTGTAAATTAGACATACACTCCTGGAAATTGAAATAAGAACACTGGGAATTCATTGTCCCAGGAAAGGGAAACTTTATTGACACATTCCTGGGGTCAGATACATCACATGATCACACTGACAGAACCACAGGCACATAGACAAAGGCAACAGAGCATGCACAATGTCGGCAGTAGTACAGTGTATATCCACCTTTCGCAGCAATGCAGGCTGCTATTCTCCCATGGAGATGATCGTAGAGATGCTGGATGTAGTCCTGTGGAACGGCTTGCCATGCCATTTCTACCTGGCGCCTCACTTGGACCAGCGTTCGTGCTGGACGTGCAGACCGTGTGAGACGACGCTTCATCCAGTCCCAAACATGCTCAATGGGGGACAGATCCGGAGATCTTGCTGGCCAGGGTAGTTGACTTACACCTTCTAGAGCACGTTGGGTGGCACGGGATACATGCGGACGTGCATTGTCCTGTTGGAACAGCAAGTTCCCTTGCCGGTCTAGGAATGGTAGAAAGATGGGTTCGATGACGGTTTGGATGTACCGTGCACTATTCAGTGTCCCCTCGACGATCACCAGTGGTGTACGGCCAGTGTAGGAGATCGCTCCCCACACCATGATGCCGGGTGTTGGCCCTGTGTGCCTCGGTCGTATGCAGTCCTGATTGTGGTGCTCACCTGCACGGCGCCAAACACGCATACGACCATCATTGGCACCAAGGCAGAAGCGACTCTCATCGCTGAAGACGACACGTCTCCATTCGTCCCTCCATTCACGCCTGTCGCGACAGCACTGGAGGCGGGCTGCACGATGTTGGGGCGTGAGCGGAAGACGGCCTAACGGTGTGCGGGACCGTAGCCCAGCTTCATGGAGACGGTTGCGAATGGTCCTCGCCGATACCCCAGGAGCAACAGTGTCCCTAATTTGCTGGGAAATGGCGGTGCGGTCCCCTACGGCACTGCGTGGGATCCTACAGTCTTGGCGTGCATCCGTGCGTCGCTGTGGTCCGGTCCCAGGTTGACGGGCACGTGCACCTTCCGCCGACCACTGGTGACAACATCGATGTACTGTGGAGACCTCACGCCCCACGTGTTGAGCAATTCGGCAGTACGTCCACCCGGCCTCCCGCATGGCCACTATACGCCCTCACTCAAAGTTAGTCAACTGCACATACGGTTCACGTCCACGCTGTTGCGGCATGCTACCAGTGTTAAAGACTGCGATGGAGCTCCGTATGCCAAGGCAAACTGGCTGACACTGACGACGGCGGTGCACAAATGCTGCGCAGCTAGCGCCATTCGACGGCCAACACCGCGGTTCCTGGTGTGTCCGCTGTGCCGTGCGTGTGATCATTGCTTGTACAGCACTCTCGCAGTGTCCAGAGCAAGTATGGTGGGTCTGACACACCGGTGTCAATGTGTTCTTTTTTCCATTTCCAGGAGTGTACATTTCTACATAGCACAGCGCTAGATTTGTCACATTTGCAGTCTGCTACAGCCACTTGGACTGCAGTAGTTCATGACTTTAGTATGGTGGCTAACAGACTGTGTGCTAACAGACACAAAATACATATTTTCGCATAGAGGGAAGATAACTTTCTTGATTCGAACCAACACTGTACCTTGAACAGTCTACATGCATCAGTAAGAAGCAACCTAACAGGGTTGCATGGCCCCCTATCTTAAGTATCCGGGAGAACATCTTCAACATGCTCCAGGACAGGTAATAGCATGCTGGAATCAAACATATGGACTCTGATGATGAATTATTGTAAGATGCAATACTCTGGGACAGGTCAGTCCGGCCATAAATAGACAAATCTTATGAAATAATAATGTACTGTTGAGGCCAGTGTCCTCCAGTTGCATAGGTATGCAGTCATTACATTAGTTGCAAACAGTTAACAGTGCTTTCATCAGGATTCACAGTGGCCATGCGACCTTTAGTGCTTCCTCTCAGCATCACACTGCCAATACAAAAGAAAGTGATTCACATATGAATTTACCGTCCTAAGCTACCACAACTACGCTACACTGTGTGGCGTATGACTTGTGATCTCTGCTAATTGGGACTAGAACCACCTAGCCTCAAAAGTTAGGGATTTGCTGGTGATCAGTAACCGGAAATACAATGGAGACACTGTCAGAATTATATGTGACATATCATCTCCTACCTCCTGACTGACAACCTATAATTTTATAACAGTCTATTACTCCTTTCCCCTTCCATGATCCCTTTGACTATTTCACCAGTTCATAGCTGAGGGGTGTTCATTTCTGCAAACTATACTGTATTTGTCACTGCCAGTATTCTTACACCAACCTTTAAACATCTGGCAGCTATGATCTGCATTCCCACCCTGCTGACTTGCATTTCCTGGGCACCTTTATCTGCTCTGTGACAATGGCTGTACGTGGCGGCTGGCAGCCCTAGTGAATTCGTATTACTGAGCTAAATTAAAAGTCAAATATTTTGTGATTATTCACTTGAATCATTATGCAGTTTCCATAAATGTCACTTCAATAAACTTTCACATATATCATGACTGGTAGCAGAAGATTTATTTATTTATAAACAAACCTATTGATGTAAAGTTATCACACTGTTTAATTTTATTTATTTATTTATTTACTTTTTGCAGCTCCCACAAAAGTTGCGCCTTGAAGATCTATTGGCAGGTGAGATTTTCACTTTCTTCAGTAGCTTAATTATACAATTAAAATAGCATGTAAATGTTTTCTTATGTGGTACTTTCTTTTTAGTCTTCTTCTTTGACTTTAATTATTTCGGTGAATCAGTTGTTCAAAATTTTATACTTTAAGTTGACACTGGATTTTAATTATGTAGTGCATAATATTTAGTGTATAATTGGTAGTGTCATCATAACTGCAACAGATTGGTTACAGATGTTGCAGTTGTGTTAAAAATGTATATTGTGGTAGACTGTGAGGGAAATGTGATCAAAGATAAAAGAAGACAAATTTTTAACTACCAAACTGACATTTAAAAATAGCTCTTGATGAAAGTAAGCAATCATTGCCAATAAGCACACCACTATAAGCAGCAATGTTTAGACCCCACACACTTTATTCTGTAGTCATAGCACATATTTAGCTCATCATCTTGAGATAAATATATTTAAGTATGCAACTGTCACTCAACATAGCTGAGATTCTTGAAGACGAAATATCCAATATGATCGGGAACTATAACAAGTCAACCACATTCACAGCCAGTGGTTTGAAACCTCATTGTTGTCTTGAAATGAAGAATAGTGTCCCTGTAATCCTTCCCCTCTCCCTCAAACCAGTATTTTTTCCACCTGGCTGACGTATGAAATAGCCTGGTCTATTTGGGTGCCACAATTGCTGGTGGGTGTTATTGTGGACTAGCACATAGTCATCCTGGTTGTTGTTCTTCATTGCATCTGCAGGAGGTCTATTGTTGACAATAAATGTCAGCAGAGCAGATTACACCCCAGGAAAGCAATTTGAAGAGCACCACACGATCTCTGTTCCACCAGATGCATAAGATTATCTTTTGCGGATGCACACACATCTTTGTATGGGGAGTTTCTCCTTTATTCAGACTCTTCTGTAGCATTTGAACTATGTTTTCTATGTTGTGATTTAGTTATTCATTACTTCCTAATATATATACCTCTATATTTCTTAGCACAGTGACTGTTTCAAATGATTCTTCTTTCTAGGACTTAAAATTTGTTTAATTTGTAATTCAACACTAAACATTCACATGGCTTTGCTACTGGGTTGTAGTGCTATATTTTCTCTAGGATGAAGTTCGAGGAGTGTAGAGAGGCTGTCACCTTGCATTACACCTGTTTTTATTTTGAGTGCCTTCAATACTGCACACCAAAACTGTACCCCCCAGGGGGTCCACAACTCTTTTGTGGACACATGCGTAGCAAGTACGGGACCCCGAGCTAATGTGGCCCTCCTTCCTTTCCGGGCTGCATACCTTCCCTTTCTGCATCCTTCCCCGTCCCCCATCTTCGCCCCCCCCCCCCCCCTCACCTATGTCTCTTTCCTTCCCTTTCTCCCCCTCTGGGAGTATGGTTTGTGCCTATGTCTGGAGACGGACGCTCAAAACTGTTACAAATTCCTTGCTTTCTACACTTGCAAGTCTTCGTCCTTCCTCTGTCCTTCTCTTTTCCTTCCCTCTTCTCTTTGCCCTTTTCTCCGCTGCGGCGTTTGAGACCCCTCTTCTTTCCTTTCCCTTTCTCTTTTTTCCTCCCTGTGCGTGTCTGAAGGCCGACCCACGCACTTCCATGCGTAGCCGGTGACGGGGTAATGCGTAATTCCCCGCCCCGGGTAGACAGGTAGGACACGTACGTACCCCCCGGTAACGGCCAGGCCCAGGGTGGGGTGATTACCCGAGCTGATACTTTCCGAAAGTGCCGATTGGTCCCTTCGTCCGTTTGTCGGGAGGTGTGACCTGAGGTGTGAACAATCACCTAAGGCGGGAGTGCCCTCAGTGAGGGCCCCCACAAGGGAGGAGCGCGCCATCGGAGACGCCGGTAATCACGGGGGATTCTTCCGCAATGGTTTCCTCACCTTCCACTATGTCTGCTCACAAACGTAAGTTCACTGAGTCTCAGCCACAGACAGTTCTTCCATCATTGCCACAGTTCCTTGTTGTTTCTCGGTCTGACGAAGGTCATGACTTCTCCACGGTCAACCCTTTCATTATTCAGAAAGGTGTCGACGCAATTGCAGGTCCTGTAAAGTCTTGTTCCAGATTACGGAATGGCACCCTGTTGTTAGAAACAATCAGTGCCGTCCAGGCACAAAAATTGCTGCGTACTTCTCTGCTCCACACCTTCCCTGTCCGGGTGGAACGGCACCGTACCTTAAATTCCTTGCGTGGAGTCGTTTATACACGCTCCCTCGATGGATTGTCTGACGAAGAAATTCAGCACTACCTGTATGACCAGGGAGTAACGGCTGTTCATAGGGTTCTGAAAAGGGTTGACACGAACATCATTCCAACCCGCACTGTCTTCTTGGCCTTTGACAAAGTTCAACTCCCATCGAAAATCAAAGCAGGCTATGAGATAATTTCCGTTGGCCCTTACGTCCCAAAACCTACGCGTTGCTATCAATGTCAGCGGATCAATCACACCAGCCAGTCGTGTTCCAATCCGGCCAAATGTGATATGTGGGGCAAGGATGCCCATGACGGTGCTTGTCCACCTCCATCCCCTCGCTGCATCAACTGTATGGGTGACCACGCTGCTTCCTCTTGGGATTGCCCCATTTTTAAGGACAAAAAGCTCATCCAGGAAATTAGAGTGAAGGAAAAGGTGTCGACTTTTGCTGCTCGAAAATTATTCGTGAGTCGACAGTCCACCGTGCCTCAGACAGGAAAATACAGCACTGTCCTTCCTTCTCCTCGGCCAATAAAGGAGGCGGCGACACAGACTTGCGACCTCAACTTTAGTGCCACGGTCGTCATATCGGCCAGCGCAAAGATCGCCCGTTCAACCTCACCACTTTCGCCTGACCACTCTATGGCTCACCCTTCGTCGGGTTCTGCTAAATCTCGAGCCCAAAAGTCAGACACCAAGACTTCGAAAAAAGAGCATACTCGTGAAGAGTTTTTACGTACCGCAACTTCCCAACCATCTGTTCCTCCTTCATCTAAACATCATACTTCCAAGAAGGCTACAAAGAAACCCAGTTCCTCTTCTTCTCCGCCAAGGCGTGTCCCATCTACAGCACCACCTGGCGGAAATCGCCCTCGGCCGTCTTCTGTGTCGCCGAGGCGCACTGCTGGTGGCCGGTCAACCGGCCGATCGCTGGTGGCAGGAGCTGCTCCTGACCAACCTATGGATCAGGATCTTCTGCCTTCGGCTGAATGCCATTCCATGCTGTCTGTCGCAAGCTCTGAGCAGTCGTTGAGTTGACAGCAACTTTGGTCACGTTCCTCCATTTCTGTTCACCCTATGTCCATTATCCACTGGCATATCCGCGGTATTCGAGCCAATCGGGATGAATTGTCGATCCTCTTGCGATCCTACTCGCCGGTCATCTTCTGTCTTCAGGAAACAAAGCTGCGTCCCCATGACCGCTTTGTTCTCCCTCATTTTCAGTCCGTCCGATATGATCTCCCCTCTGTTGGAGGCACTCCAGCACATGGAGGACTCATGATTCTTCTCCATGAAACTCTCCATTATCTCTCAATCCATTTAAACACTTCCTTCTAAGCTGTCGCCGTCCGTCTTTCCCTTTCCGGATACACGTTCTCTCTCTGTACTGTATACATTCCATCGTCCACACCAATGGCTAAGGCCCACTCCTCGGTACCTGGCCTGACCTCAGGTAATGAGGTCCTTGTTGATCCTGTGGCTGTCTCCAACGCCTTTGGCCGCTTTTTCGCGGAGGTTTCAAGCTCCGCCCATTACCATCCTGCCTTCCTTCCCAGGAAAGAGGCAGAAGAGGCTCGGCGACCTTCCTTCCACTCGCTGAATCTGGAAACTTAAAATGCCCCCTTTACTATGCGGGAACTCGAACGTGCGCTTGCACTGTCCCGGTCCTCTGCTCCGGGGCCAGATGCCATTCACGTTCAGATGCTGGCACACCTTTCTCCGGCGGGCAAAAGCTTCCTTCTTCGTACCTACAATCGCGTCTGGACCGAAGGTCACGTCCCCATGCGTTGGCGTGACGCCGTTGTTGTTCCTATACCCAAACCTGGGAAGGATAGACACCTTCCTTCTAGTTACCGCCCCATTTCTCTTACAAGCTGTGTCTGTAAGGTGATGGAGCGCATGGTTAATGCTCGGTTAGTCTGGATTCTTGAATATCGACGACTACTTACTAATGTCCAATGCGGCTTTCGTCGCCAGCGCTCCGCTGTTGACCACCTTGTGACCTTGTCGACATTCATCATGAACAACTTTTTGCGAAGGCGCCAGACGGTAGCCGTGTTCTACGACTTGGAAAAGGCTTATGATACCTGTTGGAGGGGAGGTATCCTCCGCACTATGCACAGGTGGGGCCTATGCGGTCGCCTGCCCCTTTTTATTGATTCCTTTTTAACGGATCGAACGTTTAGGGTACGTGTGGGTTCCGTATTGTCCGACGTCTTCCTCCAGGAGAACGGAGTGCCTCAGGGCTCCGTCTTGAGCGTAGCCCTTTTTGCCATAGCGATCAATCCAATTATGGATTGCATTCCATCTAATGTCTCAGGCTCTCTCTTTGTCGATGACTTCGCGATCTACTGCAGTGCCCAGAGAACATGCCTCCTGGAGCGCTGCCTTCAGCGTTGTCTCGACAGCCTCTACTCATGGAGCGTGGCAAATGGCTTCCGGTTCTCTGAAGAGAAGACGGTTTGTATCAACTTTTGGCGATATAAAGCGTTCCTTCCACCATCCTTACATCTCGGTCCCGTTGTTCTCCCATTCGTGGACACAACTAAGTTTCTGGGGCTCCCGTTGGACAGGAAACTGTGTTGGTCTCCACATGTCACTTATTTGGTGGCCCGTTGTACACGTTCCCTTAATGTCCTCAGAGTTCTTAGTGGTTCATCTTGGGGAGCGGATCACACTGTCCTGCTTCGCTTGTATCGGTCCATAGTCCGATCGAAGCTGGATTATGGGAGCTTCGTCTACTCGTCCGCTCGGCCATCCCTCTTACGCCGGCTCAACTCCATCCACCATCGGGGGATACGTCCTGTGTCCGGAGCCTTCTACACTAGTCCCGTCGAGAATCTTTATGCTGAAGCTGCCGAATTACCATTGACCTACCGGCGTGACGTACTGCTATGTCGGTATGCCTGCCGGCTGTTGTCTATGCCCGACCACCCCTCTTACAAGTCCTTCTTCGCCGATTCTCTCGACCGTCAGTACGGGTTGTATGTGTCTGCCCTGCTGCCCCCCGGAGTTCGCTTCCGTTGCCTGCTTCGACAATTGGATTTTGCCCTCCCTACCACCTTCAGAGAGGGTGAGAGCCCGACACCACCTTGGCTCCTGGCTCCGGTTCAGGTTTATCTCGACCTCAGCTCACTCCCGAAGGAGGGTACTCCGGCTGCAGTGTATTGCTCACGGTTTGTCGAACTTCGTGCTCGACTTGCCGGGCACACCTTTATCTACACCGATGGCTCCAAAACTGACGATGGTGTCGGCTGTGCCTTTGTCGTCGGGGCCGCCACCTTTAAATACCGGCTCCTCGACCAATGTTCCAGCTTTTCGGCCGAGCTTTTCGCTCTCCATCAGGCCGTTCAGTATGCCCGCCGCCACCGCCATTCATCGTATGTACTCTGCTCTGACTCACTCAGTGCTCTTCAGAGCCTTGGAGCTCCCTATCCGGTCCATCCCTTGAGTCGACAGATACAGCAGTCCCTCCATTCTTTCGCTGATAATGGTGGTTCCATCAGCTTTCTGTGGGTTCCCGGACATGTAGGAGTGCCTGGGAATGAGGCTGCGGACGCTGCAGCCAAGGCTGCAGTCCTCCTGCCTCGGCCAGCCTCCCATTGTGTCCCGTCATCTGACGTTCGTGGGGATGTATGTAAGAGGCTTGTGTCATGTTGGTGGGATGCTTGGTCATCCCTCCAAGGAAACAAGCTCCGGGCAGTAAAACCGGTCCCAACTGCTTGGACAACATCCTCCCGACCATCTCGGCGCGAGGAGGTCCTTCTGACGAGGATGCGGATTGGGCATTGCCGGTTTAGCCACCGCTACCTGCTCTCCAGTGACCCAGCCCCACAGTGCCCTTGTGGACAGGCATTAACAGTGCACCATGTTTTATTGTCGTGTCCCCGTTTTAGTCAATTTCGTGTTGTCCTGTCCCTGCCATCTACTTGACCGGATGTTTTAGCTGATGACGCTCGAGCAGCTGCTCGTGTTCTGCGTTTTATAACTTTGATTGGCTTGTCCAAAGACATCTAACCTTTTTACTTATTTTATCTACATCTTTGTTAGGTCTTTCTGGTGTCCCACCCTCCCCTTGAGTTTTACTAGATTCCATGTGCTGTAACACCAGTGACTGGGCGCTAATGACCTCAGTAGTTGAGCGCCCTTAAACCCAATCAAAAAAAAAAAAAAAAACACCAATGGCACGAGCTGATCTCCTTCATCTTCTTGGTCTGCTTCCACCCCCCTATTTGCTGGTTGGGGACTTCAATGCCCACCACCCACTTTGGGGATCTCCACATCCTTGTCCACATAGCTCACTATTGCTAGACGTCTTCCACCAAGCGGATCTTGTTTGCCTCAACACTGGGGTCCCCACATTTTTGTCTGCCTCCACGACCACTTTATCTCATTTGGACCTTGCGGTCGGTACTGTTCCGCTAGCTCGGCGCTTCGAATGGTTCGCCCTTGACGATACACACTCGAGTGACCACTTTCCATGTGTCCTTAGACTGCAGCCTCAACTGCCATATATGCGTTCGCGACGATGGAAGTTTGCCCAAGCCGATTGGACGCTTTTTTCGTCTCTCGCGACATTTGATGACCGTCGCTTTCCTAGCGTCGACGATGAAGTCACACAGATTACCGACGTTATTCTTACGGCTGCGGAACGTTCAATACCACGCACCTCCGAATTGCCCCGGCGCCCCCCAGTTCCTTGGTGGAACGAGGCATACCGTGATGCAATATGTGAGCGGCGACGTGCTCTCCGCGTTTTCCGCCACCATCCTACTTTGGCCTACTGTATCCGCTATAAGCAGTTCCATGCGCGATGCCGTCGTGTCATCCGCGATAGCAAGAAGGCAAGCTGGAAATTCTTTATTAGCTCGTTTAACACCTTCACTCTCTCCTTGGGAGTTAGGAGTCGGCTTCGACGGTTCTCAGGCACGCCTAGTTTCTCCCCAGTCTCTGGGCTCACTGTCGCGCATGATACATTTGTGGACCCCTTCGCAATTTCTAACTCATTGGGTCAGCACTTTGCTGAGATTTCGAGCTCTTCCAATTACCCGCCAGCGTTTCTCCCGAAGAAACGTGCAGCGGAAGTGCGACCTCTTGCTTTCTCCTCTCAAAATCGCGAAAGCTATAATACTGTTTTCTCCATGCGGGAACTCCAACATGCACTCTCTTCTTCTCGCTCCTCCGCCCCCGGACCGGATGGTATCCACGTCCAAATGTTGCGGCATTTTGGCTTCCCGATCAGTGTTCGGTTTATACTACGGAGCTTTACGCTGTTCTCCAGGCTGTCCACTACATCCGTCGCCATCAGTGGATACAGTACGTAATCTGCTCAGATTCTCTCAGCTCTCTCCTCAGTCTCGAAGCTCTTTATCCTGTGCACCCTCTGGTCCACCAGATTCAGGACTGTCTGCGCTTGCTCCACCTGGGGGGCGTCTCAGTGGCGTTCCTCTGGCACCCGGGACACGTTGGTATCTGTGGAAATGAGGCCAAGGCTGCAGTCTCTCTTCTTCGGCCAGCTATTCAATCGATTCCTTTCGCCGATCTACAGAGTGTTTTATGTCGTCGTGTTGTTCATTTATGGCACGCGCATTGGTCAACACTTCCCCATAATAAATTGCGGGACGTGAAAGCTCTTCCTTGTGCTTGGACCTCTTCCTCCCGAACGCTTCGTCGGGAGGAGGTAATTTTAACTAGACTCCGGATAGGGCACTGTCTTTTCAGCCATCGACATCTTTTAAGCTGCGATCCTCCCCCACTCTGTCCCCACTGCTCTCAGCTGTGGACGGTAAGACACCTTTTAATTGAGTGCCCCTATTTTAATCCGTTACGCTCCCGTCTACAGCTATCGCCTGATCTATCATCGATTTTAGCAGATGACACGCGCTCAGCCGACTGCGTTCTCCAGTGTATTAGTGCCAGTGAAATGACGTCAGTCATTTGAAGCTTTTTTTGGGGACAACCAACCCCTTTCTGTAGTGGATTTTTAAGCTTTCCTTCTGCTTTTAGTTTCTCCAATTTTATGACTGTTCCCATTGCTGCTGGTTTTCAATTTCAGTTTTTTACTGTTTCGTAAGTCACGGGCTGGGCGCTAATGACCATAGCAGTTTTGCGCCCTAAAACCTAGACAAACAAACAAACCAAAACTGTACTTTTGCTTCATTGTCTGTGAGTGTTGCATGAATAAGGTAGTTTAGATTTGATGCCAAATTCTTGAGTCACTTTGTCTAGTGTTTCCCTGTCAATCAAATCAATTGCCTTTTTAAAATCTGTAAATGTTAAAACCATGTTTTCAGAGTTTGTAAGGGTGTGGCAGATTATGGACTTGATGTTGAAATTCTGTTCTGAGCAAGATCTGCCCTTCCTAAATCCAATCTGATATTCTCACAAGTAGCTATTAAGTGTTACTGCTACCTGCTCACTGACAGTAGAGATATATCTCTGCAACTATTGACATCATGCTCATCACAATTTTTGTGCACAGGATGGGTAAGAGTCACTTTCCAGTCTTTTGGCATTTTTCCAGTTTCCCCATATTTATTAATATATGGTCTGAAGTTGTTTGTCATGTTTAGTTGAGACCATTTTTGGTTGGGACATTTTATAAGTTTCTCCACTGGCTTTTTTGTTTGTCACGGTATTTACTAATTTTTCTTTTTTTATTTCCTTAGCTGTGGGTGGTGGATTTGCTTCTGTGTTTCCACAAAGATCGGGAAATTCTAGGTAATAGTTCATTTGTCCACAGTTCAAGAGTTGTTGAAAGTACCATACTTTCTTATTAATTTACAGGTCTGGTTATTTGCTTATTTTACCATTTTCATATCTGAAGTACACTACAGGCCATTGAAAATGCTTCATCAAAAAGAAATGCAGAAGATGAATGGGTATTCATTGAACGAATATATTATATTTAGAACTGACATGTGATAACATTTTCATTCAATTTGGGTACATAGATCCTTACAAGCAGTACCCAGAACAACCACCTCGGGCTGTAAAAATGACCTCAATACGCTTGGGCATTGAGTCAAACAGAGCTTGGATGGCATGTACAGGTACAGCTGCCCATGCAGCTTCAACACGATGCCACAGTTCATCAAGAGTAGTGACTGGTGTATTGTGACGAGCCAGTTGCTCGGCCACTATTGACCAGACATTTACAATTGGTGAGAGATCTGGAGAATGTGCTGGCAAAGGCAGCAGTTGAACATTTCCTGTATCTGGAAAGGTCCATAAAAGACCAGAAACATGTGGTTGTGTATTATCCTGCTGAAATGTAGGGTTTTGCAGGGATCGAATGAAGGGTAGAGCCACGGGTCGTAACACATCTGAAGTGTAACGTCCACTGTTCAAAATGCTGTCAATGCGAATAAGAGGTGATCGACATGTGTAACCAATGGCACCCCATACCATCACGCCAGGTGATAAGCCAGTATGGCGATGACGAATACACACTTCCAATTTCCACTCACAGTGATGTCACCAAACATGGATGTGACACTCATGATGCTGTAAACAGAACCTGCATTCATCTGAAGAAATGCTGTTTTACCATTCGTGCACCCAGGTTCATCATTGAGTACACCATTGCTGGTGCTCTTATCTGTGATGCAGCGTCAAGGGTAAGTGCAGTCATGGTCTCCAAGCAGTTAGTACATGCTGCTGCAAACATCGTTGAATTGTTCATGCAGATCGTTGTTGTCTTGTGACTCAGGGATTGAGACGTGGCTGCACCATCTGTTACATCCTTGCGGATAAGAAGTCTGTCATCTCGACAGCTAGTGATTCGAGGCTGTTTGGATCCAGCACGGCATTCCGTACTACCCTCCTGAACAAACCGATTCCATATTCTGCTAACAGTCATTGGATCTCGACCAACACAAGCAGCAATGTTGCGATATGATAAACTGCAATCGTGATAGGCTACAAACCAAACTTTATCAAAGTCAGAAATGTGATGGTATGCATTTCTCCTCCTTACACGAAGCATCGGAACAGCGTTTCACCAGGCAACACCAGTTGACTGCTGTTTGTGTATGAGAAATCGGTTGTAAACTTTCCTCATGTCAGCATGTTGTAGGTATCACCACTGGTGCCAACCTTGTGTGAATGCTCTGAAAAGCTAATCATTTGCATATCACAGCATCTTCTTCCTGCCAGTTAAATTTCAAGTCTGTAGCATGTCATCTTTGTGGTGTAGCAATTTTAATGGCCAGTAGTGTAAATACTTGAAGCTTGGTAGCCCTTTAGGTGATTGTTAAAAATCCTATGGAAATTCTGGGTGTGTTCTTTAACAAAGCTGTTTCATATGTCAAGAAGTTTACACTTCCCAAAAGACCATTTAGCACCCTTTATTATTCTTTCAGTTTCTTTCCTTTGCACTTCAACTTCATCAAAGTGCTTAGTCTTCCAAGAACATTTCCGTTTTTCCTTTCTACTGTTCTTTCTGCAACAGCTTTTTCACCAGTTTCATTCCACCAGGCTATCTTCATTTTTGATGTTGTAATACATTCTTCACTGCCCTATTGATTGCTTTGGATAATTCTTCCCATTCTCTTGATTTTTCTATTTAATTTCTTCTTGAAATTGTTGTATTTTCTCTATTGTGATGTTGAGCCTCTCCCTGTTATATTTTATCAATTTTTGCTGTCTCTTGTGGTTTTTAATAGGGAGAAATTACAGTTTAATTTGTCATGTAATGATCAGAGACAAATTCTCTGTTTCTTGTTACTTTCACATGCGTAATATATTTAGTATTGTTTTGAGAAATAGCCACTTGATCTCATTGCAGTGCCTCTAGTATTATATTTGGAGATATCCACGTTTTTACTTTTCTTAGCAATTTTATGAAAGAAGTTGACATAAACATGAACTGAAATGTTATATGAAGATTAGTAAGTCCTGATCCATTTTTGTTCCATCTTTTATGGGATGGATATTCTCTTAAAATACCCTAGTAGCATCACAAAAGTTGCTTCTGTAGCTTTTGACATTTTGTCTTCCAAATGTTATCAAATGCTGATACTTCACTTGTATTTTTCTTATCGTCATCATTAATTGGAATGTGGCAATTAAAAGGTATACTGTTTATTTTTGCATTTCCCTGTGAGATGTGTGTCTTTCTGAATGACATTGTCTCATTATATTCAAACTTTTTATGAATATAGAGGGCAGTACCAAGTATTGGCATACCTTTTATAATTTTTATTGCTGGTTTCTCCTCAAAAAAAGTTTGTTTTTTTTTTTAGCTTCTGTATCATTTTTGTTGGAAATTGTTTCTAGTTCTGCTAAAAATTGTAAGTCATGCTTGTCTAAGAAAATTTAAAGTTCTTCCTGTATACCAAATTTTAGTAATGAGTTCACATTCAAGGTGCCTCTGAAGAATTTCCTTTTGAACTTGAGTTTGGAAGACTACAATGTATGCTCTGACTCATCCTTCCTGCTGTCTTTGTTGTTGATGTTGATAATGTTGTTGATGATGATATTGATTATTATAAAGGTAAACAGATGAGTTTTATTACTAACTCTTTCATGTACCAAGTGATTGTATCTTTGATTTGCACCACATGGTGCCTCTTTGTCGATATTCAACAAAATATCCCTGATTTCCAACAGTCACCGTTTTCAAGAAACTAAAAAAATTTACATTTCAATACTTCCTTTGAGCTAAATTATTTTGGGAACTTAAGAAAGCCACCACATACAGAAAATTTCAGACTACCAGTTATCAGAATTTTAGAATTGTGTGACAGTGTACAGGAATAAGTGGTGTCATGAAATAGTGTCTTAAGTAATTAATGGCTTTTGAACTACGTAAATAATGTATAAATAATTACTTATTCAGTGTCAGGAACAACTGGTCTACAAAGCTGACTAGGTTGTTGTTCCTTAAAGTTAAATCGTGACACATGTATTTCTGCTTATTACTGAATGTACAGTATACTGAAATTGTAACTTACATGAACAAACTAACAAAACTGGGAAACAATGTCACAAAATATTCAGGGTTGAAGAAAGTATAAATAGTGAACCAGAACTCCAAATACACATGACTAGATGTTGTTTAGCATTGCCTAAATATTTTGGTATAAGGGACACACAGTCTACAGCAGCTTGTCACACAGTAACAATGTAATTATAATTGATTTAGTTTGTTACCCATATCACAAACTTTTAAAAACTGGAAGAGTTTAAATATGCAAACATCAAAAAACAAAATGCAGGTTAATGCCACTGCACATAGATGAAATTGTGATGTGGTGGCCTTTGCATTGGGAATAGGTCAGCACAGTGTAATCATTCCACTGCATTCAGTGAACCCGTACGAAAGTTGCATATCGGTCAACTCTAAGTGAGCTACATTATCCATGGTTCTGTGGGTCACTGTTCATGTAGAACTAATAGGGGTGGAAGAAGAATCCTGAGACAGAACTGGGCAGTACTGAATACAAACTCAAAGATGATGAGTAAGATAGGCATTATGTTGCTATCAGTAACTACTGTAATGGATGGAACAGATTTGTGTCCAAACACAAGACATGGCAGACAACATTGATATTTGTGGTGCTGTACGGATGTATTCAGTACATATGAAGTGCTGAATCTGCACCTAGATCCATTAATCATTGGCCTAGTTCATTGAAACCTTCACCAGAAACGGCATTAGAAGGACTTGCACCTTCAGCGCACATGGCTACACACGTTGTTGTTATACTGTTGTTTAATATGTTCAGTATCAGTGAAATAGCTGTATCAATGTGGGTTTTCTTACAAATGCTTAGCTTTAAATGAGAAGTTCCTACTGGAAACACAATGATGCAAAGCAGTATATGTACATAGTTGACTTGCTGTTTTCATCCACAACCAATCAAAATGTATTCCAAACTTCACTGTTCAGATCCTCACAATTTAATTCATCAGTGTGTTTGTATTGTACCAGTTTTTTCACAGCATTTTTTTTTCCTCATGCTGCAGGATTATTTGCGCACAAATGAGAAGATGGGGATGACTGTAGTTAAGCACTGTAGATACATCCAACATGTTTGGAATGAACCTTTATCCATGGCTAATGAAAGAAATTTGACTTTTACTTAAATATGGCATTGCAACAACAGAATAGTGGCAGATGATAATTTCTTCTGTACTGGGATTTGGACATAGATTTTTCACTTTACATTAGTGGTCACCTTAATCACTCTTGCTGTCAGAGCATGTTTCCTGTCTAACCCAAATATCCACATGATGGACACTACAGCATGTTGTACCCACTATGTTATTCTTCTTTGCTTGCAGGTGTACTGTATTTCTGTAGAATAGCAGACAACATAGCGCATCTGGACTGAAAGGCAAATATGCCGTTAGGCACCTGTGTTTATAAAGGTATGGTGTCTGTTGTTATGGAAGTGTGACCAAAAGAACAGGCACTATATCTATAAATTACCTATGTTCGATACATTTTTGGTGCTTGGCTATGACAAGTGGTGTGGGCAGACTGTAAATTTAGCCTGTGGTCACTTAATCTCACATTTTGTGCTTGATTGTTTAGTTGTGCAAGACGTCAACACCTGTCTTACTCCTCTGTCAACCACAGCTTCTGTTTCATGTCTTTTTTCTCCTACCACTACAGCCACATGTGTTGCAGTGTAGCGATTTAGTCAAATGACAAATTATCTTCTATACCTTACCTTCTATACTTTCCTGAAACTCTTTTATAATTACTTTAAAATTCATAATTAATGTCTTTGCTACATCACATTTTTATAAAAAGACGTACGTCACCACTTACAAAATAGAAATAAATCTAATGACCAATATCTGTACATTTTTGTATGACAAATTGTTTAATATCACTATTTTCATACTGTAATCATAATATTAAAAGAAAGTAATTTATTGTTAATAGGGCATAGGTCAGTGCATCACTCATCTGGAGTGTCATGTATAAGCACAGTTCATAAAATTTCTGTCCCTGAGGACAATGCTGAAAGCTTTCTTTCTTTCTTTATTTATTTATTTCTTTTGTGCTTTCTGTTCTACAGACATGCAATGAACATGGGTTTCTGTTTCTTAATAACGGCTGCTGAAATCGGTTGTAGGCTCAGTACAGCTCTGTAAGTTAAAATACCCTTATATGCCAGTCATTGCAGGTATAATAGGAACACATCATTAAAACAGTAGATAAAGATTTTTTAAAAGAACTTTTCTCTCTGTGTATTTACAGCTGGAGGTACTAAGTGCAAGGCCGGTCAGCGTGACTGGGAACTGGAGGCCGGCCCCAGTACTAGGTCTCCAGATGCAGCCTCACTAGGTGAGTAACAGTAAGTGCCCACTGTCAGAGGTTGGTGTTCCTACTCTACACACTACGGACTCCAATGCATAAGGGCACATATTAGTGTACTTTAAGACAGGGTGTGCCCACCCTTCTCATTTTTGATGGCTTGAACTCCTCTGGGGACACTTTCGTCCATCCTTCCTTGATAGTCGATACTGGAGAAGATGGAGATAGTGGACATCGGGTTTGGAGTAAAGCCACCTTTATATCTAATCCTTAAGATAAACCATTGGCTTCAGGCTGGAACATGGGCATACAGGCACACTTCAGGAATGCCACTGTCCATATGTCATTTCCTCACAATTCCACTTCATGACAGCTGGCATTGTTGAACTGATTCAAGCAGTCATTGTCTCTGCAATCATCCTCTGCTGTAGACAGTACAGAGTACTGTCAAATATACGCTTATGCTTCTGCATTTAGCATTTTCTAAAGTGCAATATGGAGAGAACTAGCATATTGTATGACATGCCTCCAGTGCATGTCATTGTTGGCACGAAGATGATGGAGGTAAAGCAAACATAGGGTTTCGCAATCTGAATCCAACCATCAGATTGCCATGGAGGAGAGAATAATTTGTCACTTCACTCCAAAACCCTAGCTTCTAGTTGTCCTCTGTCCAGCAGATATTGTTCATTAAATGAACTTCAGCATTGCTTAATATCAAGAACAGGAATGTGCAGTATTCAGAAGCTGCTCAGCCATTGTAATCAGGGCTGCTGAGGGTGAGGACCGGTCATGGAGTGTGATACTTCGTTGGATTCTAACTAGAAATATAGCAACCCAATTTTATTGAAAATATAACATACTTGGTCTGGCTCTGGAAGCTTTCATAAGCTAAAAATTGATTTTCATTGTATTGTTATACTAACCCAATTTTATTGTTATTTTAAAGAAGGTTTGACATGAAACATGACAGTCTGAGAAATATTGGAGATAAACAAAATGTGCTCATTGGGATTAAATGCAGTGTAAATATAATTTCTTACTGAACACTAACCACATCTCTACAATTGCAATTGGTTTATGCATGACGGTGTGAAGCACCCCTATGTTCGAAAAAGCTGTGTGTAAAAATTCAATTTTTGTGGGTCATGTCTCAGGTTATGTAGATCAATGAACTATTGGTCCTGTGTTTGGATAGACATCACTCTAGTGACATTTTGTATACCTGTAGGAAGAATTGTGGTACTGCAACTATCCTACAGTACTGGGTAAAATGTAAAAGTTTGCCGGCCGGGTAGGCCGAGCAGTTCTATGCGCTTCAGTCTCAAACCGCGTGACCGCTACGGTCACATGGTCAAATCCTGCCTCAGGCATGTATGTGTGTGATGTCCTTAGGTTCATTAGGTTTAAGTAGTTTTAAGTTCTAGTGGACTGACGACCTCAGAAGTTAAGTCCCCTAGTGCCCAGAGCCATTTTTTGTCACTTTCAGTTCGTTTTGATGGAAAATAATGGAAAAATTTACTGTATGTTCTAAAGATGACATTCTCAGGGAACATCAAATCATTTATTTATAACGTTACATGTTACTAAAAACCAGTGGTTCCAAGTTGTCATACTTTTGCTGCAAAATATGCATGTAATTACTGGTCTGATGCACAAATGTAGTTTTGTCTGATGCCATGGACATGTGGCAAGGGTTCTAGGGCCAATTATAGATTTCTCATGTCACAAAATTATGTTTGTAGTCAGACTTCCTTCACCATGAAGCTTTATGATCACTTGCTCTAAACTATGGACACTTGATACCTATACAGATATGGCCAAAGTGGTATTGCAGTAACAAAAATTGGGTAACAAGGATCTTAATATATCTGGAAAGAAAATGATAGCAAAAATCTGGTAATACTGGAAAGACTGGAACTTCCGTAAAATATTTCTAGCAGTTTTACTCTTTTATGGTACAAATCACAAGCCAGATATTTTCAATGAATGGCAATTGATGAGCAAAATATCAGAAAAAGTAAAACAAATCATAAAATGTTTTGTAACAAATGTCCTTCATTTGACTTCTTAGTGTGCTTTCATTTAGCACAATAATGACATTGGGTTGATAGCAATTCTTGTGTGTATGTTGAAATGTTAAAAAATATCTGTCCTGCTGTACCATGTCATCACTGAAAAAACATATTTCTAGTTCCATAGGCCAGTTCTGGTTTTCAACTGTGCACAATGTGATCCAGATTTCGTATCTTAGACAAGTACTCATATCCTGCAATAAAACTCATCTTTTAAGATGAAAAATATTTTTTCGATAAGTACAGACAGGGTAAAGGTATTTTAACATTTCAACATGATCTTGAGAAAGGCTATGAAGCTGAGATCATGACTGTGTAAAACAAATGAACAATTAACTGTCAAGTGATGGGAATTTCTTTAGAGAAGTGGAAAAAGAGATATTAGTGATCAGTGGGACAGTGGTAGTAAAGCAGGAGGAGAGATAAACGAAGACAGTCAGTGGGAGAAAGAGAGAGAGGAGGCAGTGTAGTCCAAACAAAAGATGTGTGTGGACAATACACAGGCTCTGTTGATGATGGGTGGGTGGAGTCTGGACCCTCTAAGATCAGTGGGCTTGAACACACAGTTGTCAGAGAGCAAATTTTAGACCAAAATTCTACACACCAGTGCTTAAGAGGAAAAATAACTTGGATGCCCCAGAATTTTTGAACTGTTAATGTGTTATGGAGAGAGTGGGAGTATCAAAGAAAGACAAAAGCAGACAGTGTAAATGAGAGAGGTGACAGAGACAGTGAGAGGGAGATACTGAGTATGAAGGCTTCACTACAGAGAGAGGTCAGGTAAAAATCTAGAATATTCTGTGTTAAAATAGTGGAAATATGTTCATAGACAAAAATGTTTGTAGAGGAAGGCAGAATGTAGACTGAGGCTGCTGGTTCTCCAGTCTCCTGTAAGTATTTCAAAAAGGAACATATTCATATTTTATTTGCTCCAACAGGAGCATTTTTCTGCTGGTTTATCCTATGGTACTATTTGTTGCATGATATAGTGCTGGCAAAATTAGAGCAAATTAACAGGTTGATTCAGAGAACGTAGTAGTATACAGACATGTATCATCAACCCACTATTAACAGTACTGACTTGTGTTGTGTGTTAGGTCCAATGTTATCCTGTATTGCAGAACATGTGAACATTGAAGTTTGTTGCCTTCCCATTAGACAGAGGACAGGAATATAAACATTACTTACCAATAGTACAGTTTCTGCTAATGCTTTGTTTCCTGTGCAAAATCCAGTGCTCACCACCCTGATTCTAGATGCTTTTGCTTCAACTGCATTTCGTCCCACAGAAAAAAGGATTACTGATATTTCTCTCTTCCATGAAATTTGTTTACTTCATTTCAGGCATTAAAATACAGAACTATGTTCTTCTATGAAAGTAAGGAAATACAGGATTCCCAATTACAGAACTGACACAGCAAGTTAAATTTGCTGCCTCGTAATATTATATTCTTCAAGCAGATTTTCTGAAATCATATTTGCGGTACTCCACACACATTTTCAGTCAGAATTTGAGTACATTGTGCTATCTACAAATTTAAATAACACTTATAAATATATTTGCAATTTTCATTGCATTTAATTATAATAATTTTACTGACAGAAAACTAGCATATCTGTGATGAGCTCTTGCTAAGGTCACACTCTCAATTTCACATTTGATTTGCAGTGAAGTGCTCCAAGCCCTTTCATCACATCCCAGTGTAAGTGTGAGGATTGGTTCTTACAGTGGCAAAACTGCTGTGGAGACACTAATGCATTACATCCCTCCACCGCAGACCATAAATGCACTGTATTACTGCTCGTTCTTGGAGCCAAACCTGCGACCATCTTTGCTAAAGAAGCAGCGACACTTTCTGTACAACCCAGCCATCATTTTGCACAACAATGCACATGCACATAGAGTGCAAGTTGTGGCTGCTCTGTTCAGTCGATGGAACTCGGACGTACTGTACCATCCACCATACTCCCCAGTCTCAAGTCCTTGTAACTGTGATTTGATTCTGAAGATGAAGGAACCACTTTGTGGCATTCACTTCAGAGCTGTTACAGAGATTACGCAGGCAGTAGACTGGTGCATTTGCACCATCAACAGAACAGGCTCTGCCAACAGGGTACTATGCCTTCCACATAGCTGGCAACAGGTGCTACATGACGCTGTTGACTACTTGGAAGGTCAGGTGCTAACCCGCAGCTCTTTTGTATCACTTGTAAATAAATAGTTGCCACTATTTAACATTGTGTTGTTAAACAAAATGTTTAATTTCATGACCTCCATCATTTGAGAAAACTAGTAAGAGCTAATATGATATGTCTTGTGTAATCTAGGTCCTGTCAACCTTCCGTTTTCAGACGTCGCTAAATTCTTGGGTCTTATGTTTGACAGAAAACTGTGCTGGTCCTCCAACATTTCCTATCTTTCGGCACGCTGTCTGCGATCCCTTAACACCCTCCGGGTCCTGAATGGTACCTCCTGGGGAGCAGACTCAGTGGTCCTTCTCCGCCTCTATCACACCTTAGTGCGCTCGAAATTGGATTATGGAAGCATAGTCTACTCCTCTGCTCGGCCGTCTATTCTTCGGTGTCTCGACTCTATCCACCACCGTGGGTTACGTTCAGTGTCTGGAGCTTTTTACACCAGCCATGTGGAAAGCCTTTATGCTGAGACTGCTGAACCTCCGCTGTCCAATCGGCGAGCAGTCCTTCTGAGTTGTTATGCTAGCCATCTGTCTTCCATGCCTGCTAATCCAGCCCATGACCTTTTTTTCGACGCCTCCTTTGATGTAGGGTATGCAGGCCGCTCCTCCTCCCTACTACCCCTGGGAGTCCGCTTCCATCAACTGCTCCATTCTCTTTCCTTCCGCTTTCCTAAAACCTTCTTGACAACTTGGGGTACAGCACTGCCTTGGCTCCGTCCCCGGATCTGCCTGCTCCGTGACCTTTGTCGATTTCCCAAGGATGGTACCCCTACACTTGTTTATCGTCGGGCATTTGCTGCTCTATGTGCACAAATGACGGACGCCACATTTATTTACACCGACGGCTCGAAAACATCGTTAGGTGTAGGGAGTGCCTATATTGTTGGCGACACCCCAAATCAATTTTGGCTTCCCGACCAGTGTTCGGTTTATACTGCGGAGCTTTACGCTGTTCTCCAGGCTGTCCACTACATCCGTCGCCATCAGCGGATACAGTACGTAATCTGCTCAGATTCTCTCAGCTCTCTCCTCAGTCTCGAAGCTCTTTATCCTGTGCACCCTCTGGTCCACCGGATTCAGGACTGTCTGCGCTTGCTCCACCTGGGGGGCGTCTCAGTGGCGTTCCTCTGGCTCCCGGGACACGTTGGTATCTGTGGAAATGAGGCGGCCGATATTGCAGCCAAGGCTGCAGTCTCTCTTCTTCGGCCAGCTATTCAATCGATTCCTTTCGCCGATCTACGGAGCATTTTATGTCGTCGTGTTGTTCATTTATGGCACGCGCATTGGTCAACACTTCACCATAATAAATTGCGGGACGTGAAAGCTCTTCCTTGTGCTTGGACCTCTTCATCCCGAACGCGTCGTCGGGAGGAGGTAATTTTAGCTAGACTCCGGATAGGGCACTGTCTTTTTAGCCATTGACATCTTTTAAGCGGCGATCCTCCCCCACTCTGTCCCCACTGCTCTCAGCTGTGGACGGTAAGACACCTTTTAATTGAGTGCCCCTATTTTAATCCGTTACGCTCCCGTCTACAGCTATTGCCTGATCTATTGTAGATTTTAGCAGATGACACGCGCTCAGCTGACCGCGTTCTCAAGTTTATTAGTGCCAGTGAAATGACGTCAGTCATTTGAAGCTTTTTTTGGGGACAACCAACCCCTTTCTGTAGTGGATTTTTAAGCCTTCCTTCTGCTTTTAGTTTCTTCAATTTTATGACTTTGTTCCCATTGCTGCTGGTTTTCAATTTCGGTTTTTTACTGTTTCCTAAGTCACGGGCTGGGCGCTAATGACCATAGCAGTTTTGCGCCCTAAAACAAAAAAAAAAAAACAAAAAAAAAGTTGACTTGCTGTTTTCATCCACAACCAATCAAAATATATTCCAAACTTCACTGTTCAGATCCTCACAATTTAATTCATCAGTGTGTATGTATTGTACCAGTCTTCTCACAGCATTTTTTTTTCTCATGCTGGAGGATTATTTGCACACAAATGCCCAAATGAGAAGATGGGGATGACTGTAGTTAAGCACTGTAGATACATCCAATATGTTTGGAATGAACCTTTATCGGTGGCTAACGAAAGAAATTTGATTTTTACTTGAATATGTTCCCTATCTAACGTAAATATCCATATGACGCACACTAGAGCATGTTGTACCCAGTATGTTATTCTTCTTTGCTTGCAGGTGTACTGCATTTCTGTAGAATAGCAGATAACATAGCAGATGAACATAGTGCATCTGGACTGAAAGACAAATATGCCATTAGGCACCTGTGTTTATAAAGGTATGGTGTCTGTTGTTATGGAAGTGTGACCAAAAGAACAGGCACTATATCTATAAATTACCTATGTTCGATACATTTTTGGTGCTTGGCTATGACAAGTGGTGTGGGCAGACTATAAATTTAGCCTGTGGTCACTAAATCTCACATTTTGTGCTTGATTGTTTAGTTGTGCATGACTTCAACACCTGTCTTACTCCTCTGTCAACCACAGCTTCTGTTTCATGTCTTTTTTCTCCTACCACTACAGCCAGATGTGTTGCAGTGTAGCGATTTAGTCAAATGACAAATTATCTTCTATACCTTACCTTCTATACTTTCCTGAATCTCTTTTATAATTACTTTAAAATTCATAATTAATGTCTTTGCTACATGACATTTTTATAAAAAGACATACGTCACCACTTACAAAATAGAAATAAATCTAATGACCAATATCTGTACATTTTTGTATGACAAATTGTTTAATATCACTATTTTCATACTGTAATCATAATATTAAAAGAAAGTAATTTATTGTTAATAGGGCATAGGTCTGTGCACCACTCTTCTGGAGTGTCATGTATAAGCACAGTTCATAAAATTTCTGTCCCTGAGGACAATGCTGAAAGCTTTCTTTCTTTCTTTATTTATTTATTTCTTTTGTGCTTTCTGTTCTACAGACATGCAATGAACATGGGTTTCTGTTTCTTAATAACGGCTGCTGAAATTGGTTGTAGGCTCAGTACAGCTTAGTAAGTTAAAATACTCTTATATGCCAGTCATTGCAGGTATAATAGGAACACATCGTTAAAGCAGTAGATAAAGATTTTTAAAAGAAGTTTTCCTCTCTGTGTATTTATAGCTGGAGGTACTAAGCACAAGGCCAGTCAGCGTGACCAGGAACCAGAGCCCGGCCCCAGTACTAGGTCTCCAGATGCAGCCTCACTAGGTGAGTAACAGTAAGTGCCCACTGTCAGAGGTTGGTGTTCCTACTCTACACACTACGGACTCCAATGCATAAGGGCACATATTAGTGTACTTTAAGATGGGGTGTGCCCACCCTTCTCATTTTTGATGGCTTGAACTCCTCTGGGGACACTTTCGTCCATCCTTCCGTGATAGTCGATACTGGAGAAGATGGAGATAGTGGACATCGGGTTTGGAGTAAAGCCACCTTTATATCTAATCCTTAAGATAAACCATTGGCTTCAGGCTGGAACATGGGCATAGAGGCACACTTCAGGAATGTCACTGTCCATATATCATTTCCTCACAATTCCACTTCATGACAGCTGGCATTGTTGAACTGACTCACAGTCATTGTCTCTGCAATCATCCTCTGCTGTAGACAGTACAGAGTACTGTCAAATATATGCTTATCCTTCTGCATGTAGCATTTTCTAAAGTGCAATATGGAGAGAACAAGTTAACGAGGAGGACTAGCATATTGTATGACATGCCTCCTGTGCATGTCATTGTTGGCACGAAGATGATGGAGGTAAAGCAAACATAGGGTTTCGCAAACTGAATCCAGCCATCAGATTGCCATGGAGGAGAGAATAATTTGTCACTTCACTCCAAAACCCTAGCTTCCAGTTGTCCTCTATCCAGCAGATATTGTTCATTAAATGAACTTCAGCATTGCTTAATATCAGGAATAGGAATGTGCAGTATTCAGAAGCTGCTCAGCCATTGTAATCAGGGCTGCTGAGAGTGAGGACTGGTCATGGAGTGTGATACTTGGCTGGAGTCTAACTAGAAATATAGCAACCCAATTTTATTGAAAATATAACGTACTTGGTCTGGCTCTGGAAGCTTGCATAAGCTATGTTGTGTCTAGACAAGACAGTCTGGACACAAGGGAGGTAGCCGAAAGGGCACGCGTTAACTCACGCCGTCTTGCATTAAGTCTGAAACAGGATACTTAGTGAATGCTACAAAGAAAAGAACGGAGCTTCTCGTATACTTAACTTAAATTCATTGCGGTACATTTCTCTTGATAATACAAGTGAGACTCTCTCCAGATATGGTTAATGGCGCCTTGCTAGGTCGTAGCCATGGACTTAGCTGAAGGCTATTCTAACTGTCTCTCGGCAATTGAGAGAAAGGCTTCGTACGTGTAGTCACTAGCAATGTCGTCCGTACAACTGGGGCGAGTGCTAGTACGTCTCTCGAGACCTGCCTAGTGGTGGTGATCGGTCTGCGATCCTGACAGTGGCGACATGCGGGTCCGACATGTACTAATGGACCGCGGCTGATTTAAGCTACCACCTAGCAAGTGTGGTGTCTGACGGTGACACCACAAGCTAAAAATTGATTTTCATTGTATTGTTATACTAACCCAATTTTATTGTTATTTTAAAGAAGGTTTGACATGAAACATGACAGTCTGAGGGATATTATTGGAGATAAACAAAATGTGCTCATTGGGTTAAAATACAGAGTTAATGTAATGTCTTACCAAACACTAACCACATCTCTACAATGGCAATTGGTTTATGCATGACGGTGTGAAGCACCCCTATGTTCGAAAAAGCTGTGTGTAAAAATTCAATTTTTGTGGGTCATGTCTCAGGTTACGTTGATCAATGAACTAATGGTCCTGTGTTTTGGATAGACATCACTCCAGTGACATTTTGTATACCTGTAGGAAGAATTGCGGTACTGCAACTATCCTACAGTACTGGGTAAAATGTAAAAGTTTGCCGGCCGGGTAGGCCGAGCAGTTCTATGCGCTTCAGTCTCAAACCGTGTGACCGCTACGGTCACAGGTTCAAATCCAGCTTCGGGCATGTATGTGTGTGATATCCTTAGGTTTGTTAGGTTTAAATAGTTTTAAGTTCTAGTGGACTGACGACCTCAGAAGTTAAGTCCCCGAGTGCCCAGAGCCATTTTTTGTCACTTTCAGTTCATTTTGATGGGAAATAATGGAAAAATTTACTGTATGTTCTAAAGATGACATTCTCACGCAAATCGAAACATTTATTTATAACATTACATTTTACTAAAAACCAGTGGTTCCAAGTTGTCATACTTTTGCTGCAAAATATGCATGTAATTACTGGTCTGATGCACAAATGTAGTTTTGTCTGATGCCATGGACATGTGGCAAGGGTTCTAGGGCCAATTATAGATTTCTCATGTCACAAAATTATGTTTGTAGTCAGACTTCCTTCACCATGAAGCTTTACGATCACTTGCTCTAAACTATGGACACTTGATACCTATACAGATATGGCCAAAGTGGTATTGCAGTGACAAAAATTGGGTAACAAGGATCTTAATATATCTGGAAAGAAAATGATAGCAAAAATCTGGTAATACTGGAAAGACTGGAAATTCCATAAAATATTTCTAAAAGTTTTACTCTTTTATGGTACAAATCACAAGCCAGATATTTTCAATGAATGGCAATTGATGAGCAAAATATCAGAAAAAGTAAAACAAATGATAAAATGTTTTGTAAGAAATGTCCTTCATTTGACTTCTTAGTGTGCTTTCATTTAGCACAATAATGACATTGGGTTGATAGCAATTCTTGTGTGTATGTTGAAATGTTAAAAAATGTCTGTCCTGCTGTACCATGTCATCACTGAAAAAACATATTTCTAGTTCCATAGGCCAGTTCTGGTTTTCAACTGTGCACAATGTGATCCAGATTTCGTATCTTAGACAAGTACTCATATCCTGCAATAAAACTCATCTTTAAGATGAAAAATATTTTTTCGATAAGTACAGACAGGGTAAAGGTATTTTAACATTTCAACATGATCTTGAGAAAGGCCATGAAGGTGAGATCATGACTGTGTAAAACAAATGAACAATTAACAGTCAAGTGATGGGAATTTCTTTAGAGATGTGGAAAAAGAGATATTAGTGGTCAGTGGGACAGTGGCAGTAAAGGAGGAGGAGAGATAAACGAAGACAGTCAGTGGGAGAAAGAGAGAGAGGAGGCAGTGTAGTCAAAACAAAAGATGTGTGTGGACAACACACAGGCTCTGTGGATGATGGGTGGGTGGAGTCTGGACCTTCTAAGATCAGTGGGCTTGAACACACGGTTGTCAGAGAGCAACTTTTAGACCAAAATTCTACACACCAGTGCTTAAGAGGAAAAATAACTTGGATGCCCCAGAATTTTTGAACTGTTAATGTGTTGTGGAGAGAGTGGGAGTATCAAAGAAAGACAAAAGGAGACAGTGTAATTGAGAGAGGTGACAGAGACAGTGGCAGTGGGATATACTGTAAATCTGTGGGAGAAAATGAGAAAGTGGTAGATAGACAGACACATAGACAGTGACAGTGAGAGGGAGATACTGAGTATGAAGGCTTCACTACAGAGAGAGAACAGGTAAAAATCTAGAATATTCTGTGTTAAAGTAGTGGAAATATGTTCATAGACAAAAATGTTTGTAGAGGAAGGCAGAATGTAGACTGAGGCTGCTGGTTCTCCAGTCTCCTGTAAGTATTTCAAAAAGGAACATATTCATATTTTATTTGCTCCAACAGGAGCATTTTTCTGCTGGTTTATTTTATGGTACTATTTGTTGCATGATATAGTGCTGGCAAAATTAGAGCAAATTAACAGGTTGATTCAGAGAACGTAGTAGTATACAGACATGTATCATCAACCCACTATTAACAGTACTGACTTGTGTTGTGTGTTAGGTGCAATGTTATCCTGTATTGCAGAACATGTGAACATTGAAGTTTGTTGCCTTCCCATTAGACAGAGGACAGGAATATAAACATTACTTACCAATAGTACAGTTTCTGCTAATGCTTTGTTTCCTGTGCAAAATCCAGTGCTCACCACCCTGATTCTAGATGCTTTTGCTTCAACTGCATTTCGTCCCACAGAAAAAAGGATTACTGATATTTCTCTCCTCCATGAAATTTGTTTACTTCATTTCAGGCATTAAAATACAGAACTATGTTCTTCTATGAAAGTAAGGAAATACAGGATTCCCAATTACAGAACTGACACAGCAAGTTAAATTTGCTGCCTCATAATATTATATTCTTTAAGCAGATTTTCTGAAATCATATTTGTGGTACTCCACACACATTTTCAGTCAGAATTTGAGTACATTGTGCTATCTACAAATTTAAATAACACTTATAATATATTTGCAATTTTCATTGCATTTAATTATGATAATTTTACTGACAGAAAACTAGCATATCTGTGATGAGCTCTTGCTAAGGTCACACTCACAATTTCACACTTGATTTGCAGTGAAGTGCTCCAAGCCCTTTCATCACATCCCAGTGTAAGTGTGAGGATTGGTTCTTACAGTGGCAAAACTGCTGTGGAGACACTAATGCATTACATCCCTCCACCGCAGACCATAAATGCACTGTATTACTGCTCGTTCTTGGAGCCAAACCTGCGACCATCTTTGCTAAAGAAGCAGCGACACTTTCTGTACAACCCAGCCATCATTTTGCACAACAATGCACATGCACATAGAGTGCAAGTTGTGGCTGTTCTGTTCAGTCGATGGAACTCGGACGTACTGTACCATCCACCATACTCCCCAGTCTCAAATCCTTGTAACTGTGATTTGATTCTGAAGATGAAGGAACCACTTTGTGGCATTCATTTCAGAGCTGTTACAGAGATTAGGCAGGCAGTAGACTGGTGCATTTGCACCATCAACAGAACAGACTCTGCCAACAGGGTACTATGCCTTCCACATAGCTGGCAACAGGTGCTACATGACGCTTTTGACTACTTGGAAGGTCAGGTGCAAACCCACAGCTCTTTTGTATCACTTGTAAATAAATAGTTGCCACTATTTAACATTGTGTTGTTAAACAAAATGTTTAATTTCATGACCTCCATCATTTGAGAAAACCAGTAAGAGCTATTATGATATGTCTTGCGTAATTTGTTTCTAGAATCAGAATTATTTGGAATGTAGTAAAACAAAAAAGTCTTAAACCATTCATGTAGCAAGAGTTGGAAAGAATAATAATAATAATAATAATAATAATAATAATACACAATCATACACAACAAAATAAATGAAAATACAACAATGGAAGAGTTACAACTACTGGTTTATGTAGGAGCACTCACTACACTAAATATACACACTAGGCAGAGATCAGAACCAACCAACACACAGAAGAAACCCACAAATCCAGCATGGCAACACAGGTTACATATCAGAATAGAAAAACTGAGAAAAGACATTGGACAGTTAACACAATTTATAAGAAATGAAATATCAGACAAAAAACGAAAAAGGTTAGGTAAAATCTCACAACAGGAAGCAATAGAGCAATTAGATGAAAAGAAGCAGAAATTACAAGCATTGGCCAAACGACTTAGAAGATACAAAAAAAGTGAAAATAGAAAGAAACAAAACCAAACATTCAACACAAACCAAAAGAAATTTTACCAGACAATAGATAACACACACATTAAAGTAGGCAACCCACCAAACATAACAGACATGGAACACTTCTGGAGCAACATATGGTCAAACCCGGTACAACATAACAGGCATGCACGGTGGATACAAGCAGAAACAGACTCATACAAGATGATACCACAAATGCCTGAAGTGATAATTTTGCAACATGAAGTCACCCGAGCAATTAATTCTACGCACAATTGGAAAGCCCCTGGAAATGATAAAATAGCAAATTTCTGGCTAAAGAAGTTCACCTCAACACATTCACATCCAACTAAATTATTTAACAGTTACATTGCAGACCCATACACATTCCCTGATACACTTACACATGGAATAACCTATCTGAAACCTAAGGATCAAGCAGACACAGCAAACCCAGCTAAATATCGCCCCATAACATGCCTACCAACAATCTACAAAATATTAACTTCAGTCATTACACAGAAATTAATGACACATACAACACAGAACAAAATTATAAATGAAGAACAAAAAGGCTGTTGCAAAGGAGCACGAGGATGTAAAGAGCAACTGATAATAGATACAGAGGTGACATATCAAGCTAAAACTAAACAAAGGTCACTACACTACGCATACATTGATTATCAAAAAGCTTTTGATAGTGTACCCCACTCATGGTTACTACAGATACTGGAAATATACAAAGTAGATCCTAAATTGATACAGTTCCTAAACATAGTTATGAAAAACTGGAAAACCACACTTAATATCCAAACAAACTCTAATAATATCACATCACAGCCAATACAGATTAATCGTGGAATATACCAAGGAGACTCATTAAGTCCTTTCTGGTTCTGTCTTGCTCTGAACCCACTATCCAACATGCTAAATAATACAAATTATGGATATAATATTACTGGAACATACCCACACAAAATCACACATTTGCTATACATGGATGATCTAAAACTACTGGCAGCAACCAATCAACAACTCAACCAATTACTAAAGATAACAGAAGTATTCAGCAATGATATAAATATGGCTTTTGGAACAGACAAATGTAAGAAAAACAGCATAGTCAAGGGAAAACACACTAAACAAGAAGATTACATATTGAATAACCACAGTGACTCCATTGGAGCGATGGAAAAAATAGATGCCTATAAATATCTAGGATACAGACAAAAAATAGGGATAGATAATACAAATATTGAAGAAGAACTAAAAGAAAAATATAGACAAAGACTAACAAAAATTCTGAAAACAGAATTGACAGCAACAAACAAGACAAAAGCTATAAATACTTACGCTATACCAATATTGACCTACTCATTTGGAGTAGTGAAATGGCGTAACACAGACCTAGAAGCACTCAATACACTTACACGATCACAATGCCACAAATATAGAATACATCACATACATTCAGCAACAGAAAGATTCACATTAAGCAGAAAGGAAGGAGGAAGGGGATTCATCGACATAAAAAACCTACAGTATGGACAGGTAGACAATCTAAGAAAGTTCTTTCTAGAACGAGCAGAAACTAGCAAAATACACAAAGCAATCACTCATATAAATACATCGGCTACACCACTGCAATTTCATAACCACTTCTACAACCCTTTAGATCACATAACATCAACAGATACGAAGAAAGTAAATTGGAAAAAGAAAACACTACATGGCAAGCACCCATATCATCTAACACAACCACACATCGATCAAGACGCATCCAACACATGGCTAAGAAAAGGCAATATATACAGTGAGACAGAAGGATTCATGATTGCAATACAGGATCAAACAATAAATACCAGATATTATAGCAAGCATATTATTAAAGATCCCAATACCACAACAGATAAATGCAGACTTTGCAAACAACAAATAGAAACAGTAGATCACATTACAAGTGGATGTACAATACTAGGAAATACAGAATACCCCAGAAGACATGACAATGTAGCAAAAATAATACATCAACAACTTGCCTTACAACATAAACTTATAAAACAACACGTTCCCACATACAAGTATGCACCACAAAATGTACTGGAGAATGATGAATACAAATTATACTGGAAGAGAACCATTATAACAGATAAAACACCACCACATAACAAACCTGACATCATACTCACCAATAAAAAGAAGAAATTAATGCAACTAATCGAAATATCCATACCCAATACAACAAATATACAAAAGAAAACCGGAGAAAAAATTGACAAATACATCCAACTGGCTGAGGAAGTCAAGGACATGTGGCATCAGGATAAAGTTGACATTATACCAATTATACTATCAACTACAGGAGTCATACCACACAATATCCACCAGTACATCAATGCAATACAGCTACATCCAAACATATATACAATTACAGAAATCCGTAATTATTGATACATGTTCAATTACCCGAAAGTTCCTAAATGCAATATAACATATACCGTACAGTTAAAAGGAAGTGATGCTTGATCAAGGTCCATGTCACTTTCCATTTTTAACCAGACTTAACCTCTGAGAAAGTAAAGAAATAATAATAATAATAATAATAATAATAAATTGGTGTGAAAAGTAGTATTTCCAGGAAATGTTTCGTGGGAAGTTTTCACTGTCTCAAATTGGGTTCAGGTAAGATTGTCAATAATGACATCAAATATATTGAACTTGAATAAATCAGTTTCTAGTTTCACCAAGAAATAATTTCCTTTCCTTAATGCACACTTAATGTAATTCAGGACTGATAGGAATTGCACTCGCAACAACTTTAGATCAGGGGGAATGGTGCCCATCTTTCCACAAAGATACTGAAATTCACTTAATAAGGTCTGAGTTTGTTACCTCAACATCAATGGTAATGTTTCGAGCTTCTAGTAATTAGCTTCTGCACTCAGTTGACGCTGACAACTTTACCTAAACAGATGGCATGATCTCACATGGAACACCCCATACCACAAGATGTTTCAGCTGACAAATTTAACTTACTGAGAGTTTAAACAGCAATGGCAAGTGTACCCAAGGGAGCATCAATTGGTATTGCAGTGTCAAACTTAGTATTCCAGTGGGTATCAGATGTGGCATATAGTGTTTCAGAATTCCCTAATATTGTGAACAGCTACTGAACTGGTTGTAAATGTCAAATCTCTCCAAATGAAGTATATGGTAATGGCAACACTCAGCAACATAAGGTTAAGAAAACCACATGGAGAAAATTTCACAAGAGGATTTCACTGAAGAAAATGTCAGAGCAACTTCATACGATCGTCTAATAGTACTTCCCTTACCATAACCATGTCTTCCGCACCAGGGGGCTCGCCACCCTTTGGTGGGTTTGTACTTGACTACCACAGGACCCCAGCCTTAGCAGTGTCTTTTTCCCTTCTGTTCTGCATGTCAATCATCTTGCTGTTCTTTTCACCCCCCCTTGGGAAACATTATTTGGTGTTACTCGGAATATTTCACACTGCATGTCACTGACATGAGAACCATCTCACCACTGTTTTTCATTTCATTTCCCTTTCTTCGTTTCCCCCCTCCTCTCGTTACTCTGCTTTGGCTTTTGAGGTTAATCTTTTTCTTCTTCCTCCTTGTGTGCTCCTGATGGCCATGACATGCGTCTGACATGTAACAGGTGACTGGGTACTGCATAATTCCCAGGTCGACAGGCAGGGTTCGCACATAAACCCTGGTACAGGCCAGACCCAAGGAGGGGTGATTGCCTGAGCTACAACCTTCCCAAATTGCTGATTGGTCCATCTGTAAGGTGTTCGGGAGGTGTGATCTGAGTTGCCACCAATCACCTAAGGCGGGTGTGCTACCTTGTGAAGGTGGCCCCCAGTTCGAAGGAGCATGCCATTGGAGACGCTAACAGTCATTCAGGATTTTGTCACAATGAGCCAGTCATCTTCACAATCAGTGTATACAAAATCCTAGACAGAATGAGGCTAATGATTCAAAGACCTTTCCAGCTGCACCATGGTACCTAGTGGTCTCACATAGTGAAGATGGTAGATCTGTTCATTATTCACAAGGGTGTTTATGCAGTTGTTGACCCTGTGAATCTTGCTCTCATCCATGGAATGGCACTTTGCTTTTAGAGACTAATTCTGATTTTAAGCACAACAATTGGTTCCGCCTCACTTCTCCACATCTATCCTGCTAATGTACAGTCCCATAGAACTCTGAATTCTTCCCTTAGTGCTATTTACACTAGGCTGCTCAGTCGTCTGACGGAGGCTGAAATCCAGTCGTACCTCTCTGATCAAGATATCATAGCTGTAAATCACCCAGCCAAATGTGTAACCTTTGGTAGGGATGTGCACGAGGGCGATTGGCCGCCCCTTCTCCCCACTGTATAAACTGCAATGGTGGCCATGCCACCTCCTTTCTAGACTGTCCCATGTATCTTGATGAGTGGGCTGTCTGGGAGATCCAGGTAAAGGAAAAAGTGTCTTACGCAGTTGCTTACAAGTTCTTGGCTAATCGCAAACTGTGCAGTCTCCCATCTGGCACCTATAGTTTGTTCTTTTTACCCCTCGATCCTTGAAGGACATGCGCATGCGGACATGAGACATTAAATTCAGCTATCAGGTTATGAAATCGCCCTGTTTCAAGGTAGTATCTCCATCCCCTGTCCAGCTGTGCATCAAGCCATCAAACTCTCACCTTCTACATAACCAGTATTTCATTTTGTATTTCATCCCACTTATACAGACAATCAGTATATTCTTGCCATATGTTCAAAGCCTCCTGTGTTTCTTCTGCTAGAGTGCCATCTGCTCTTTCCATCTTATTCCTCTTTCTCTTATGTTAAAAACCTCTCTCACTAGCCAGTCTATACATCATTTCATACTTCTCTTTCTCCTTTTCTCTATTTTGTTGCATTTCTGTGTCATGCATTTTTCTCTTGCTTCTTCAGTTTCTCTTTTTAATTCATTATTCAGTTTCTTGTACCTACTTCAGTTCCTACATTTTTGCACTTTCTCCGTTCTTCCATCTTTTTCAACATGTCTTCTGTTATCCATTCTTTCCTGCTGATTTGGGATGGTCTAATTCCTATTACTTCTTTGGCAGAGTCCATGAGTCTTTCCCTCATTCTTGTTCATTTGTCATGAACACTTCCATCAACACTACCTCTTTCATATTTTTCCGTCAATCTGTTTTCTAAATCTGATGCCTTTCCTACCTCTTTGAATCTTTCTATGTTCATTTTTCATTTTGCTTTACCTCTCTAGACTTTTATCAACTACACTTTAATTTCTCCCACTACCAGGTTGTGGTCTGAATTTATATCTGCTCCTGGATAAGCTTTGGCATTCTTCAAACTGTTCCTAAACCTTTTTGTGTGAGGATGTAGTCCAACTGATATCTTTCCCTATTCAAATTTCATAGCCATGTGTAACATCTCCTTTTGTGGTGTTCAAATAATGTGTTGACCACTTATTTCTTATTGCAAATTCAAATTTTCTTACTGTATCTTCGTCTCTTCCTTTACCAACCACCGTTCCAGTCCTCCATTATGATGAAGCAGGCATTGCTATTTTCTTTATCGATGAGTTCTTGTATTTCCTCATAATATTCTTCAACTTCATCTAATGCTGGCTGGTTGTACGTGTATTAACACCAAATCTTTTGAACTACCCTTCAGTCTTATCATCATCAGTCCTCCATCAATGTATTGTATCTTCATTACGCTATTTTTCACCTTTTGTCCTATCAATATTCCTATTCCATTTTCATCAATCTTGATTTCCCCTGAGTAAAAGATCATTCTCTCCCCCATCTCATATCACACAATCCAAGGGCATCTAATCTGTTCCTTTCATCTCCTGATTCGCAATCTCTAGCTTTCCTACTTCTCACATTGGCCACTGCCTTTTTTGCCATCATCTGACAAGTGCTTCTCCCCCACTGCTATGTACGTATTGTCCCATGTTTTAGTTGTCTCCCACATCCTGATGGAATTTGAATTTTTGAATGATTTATGTTCCTGTTTGGGTTTGCCATCAAAGTCATTTTAGCAAATGAGGTGCTGGCTATCGACAGAGCTTTACTTTTTATCCGTCAAAGCAATATGGTGAAGGTCCTCCGTTCCTGTATGGTGTCTTCTGTAGCCCTTTCTCCATGCCCATGCTTTTAGCTGTCTTGTTCTATGTCATTTGGGATTGATGTTCAGTAGCTCAACTCCTCTGTTTTTGTGTTTCATAATTTTGACATGGGTGCTTATGACCTTGAGTGTTTAAGTGTCCTAAAACAAAACAAAACAATCATGTCTGTGGCATTCATTAGTAGGAATTGAATGTTCCACAACTGTTGATTGAAATATGTGTGGAATAGCAATTCTTGTTTTCTGATCACAATCTACAAATTCCAAAAATCAGTCAAGTGTTTGACATTTATCACTCTCCTTACCACAGTAAATGTAATGCAGGGTGAATGTTGTTTTTCAGTGTGATTTGAATCAGCAGTGGCAGTAACAGTAATTGAGAAATATATTTTATTTTCTCTGTGTTCCATTATGGCACCACTGACATGACAACTAGAAATAAGTTCATTGTGAGCATCAGATATCAGATAATGCACATGTAAACACTTTCCATACACTTGTTGGTATCTGGCCTTGCTTATATATTTGATTATTGTAGAAATAAGGGTACTAATATTCACAGGAGATTTTCTTTGTTTGTATCTGCAATTTCCAAAGGTGAACCTTTGCATGTTAAGCCTCTTTGACCAAGAAATAATATCGCATCAAGTAACATGAGAGCTCCAATGCAAGTTGGCTATTCTACAGATGAACAGAAAGCATTAACTCTCCACTACCAAGCACTCTTTCATGTCATTTCATACCTTCACTTTCATGATTCTTCCATAAAAAATATTTACAAATGCAAGTGTTCCATTAGATGTTTGCTCTTGAATGAAAAATATATTCTATGTACTCGTGTTTCATTCACTGAGGATGATTTGAATTTCAAAACTAAATATTTTTGTACAGCCTATTAGGGTAGAAACTGAAATGAAATATGTGAATGTAGTTTATCAGAAGCTGTAGATGATAAATTCAGCACTACACTATGAAGTATTTGCTACTAAGATTTTCAGAGGCTCCCTTAACCCTTCTGTGAACCTTTGGAGTTAAGGAACCTGCCAGAATGTTTGTTTCAGAGTCCCCACATCTGAAGGAATGTCCAATTTCTGTGTGGTACTGTGATGTGTTGTGGTGTTGAGTTTTAATACTATTCGCCCACAGAGGCTGACAGTTGGTGTTAGAAATGTGTATTTCTGCTTTATTTCTACAGAACTGAGCACAGTATGTTTTGTGGAAGGAGCTTCTAATCTTTCACTTCTTTGTGGGTGGCAAAGTCAGTGAAGATATTAGACTACATTATTTGCTACACTTAGTGTGTTGGATGTATATGTTCACTACCGACTTATTCTGGAAGGGAACTTATGTCTGTGTCTTGTAACTAGACTGTTCAGAAAAATTAACATTCTCACTAAAATTTCTTTACATCCAAAATTGTTTCTACATGTCTTGATAGTTTCTTGGAATTGCATCAGTCTTGACAGTCCTTTATGGAGCAGTCTTTTGAATAATGGGTAGAGGGTTATGAAGAATCCAATCAGCAGAAATAAGATATCTATGATCTACCTTATGATACAGGAAACTCCCTTGCACAACCTGTCACCGACACTCATGGTCCTGTGTACCACCAGTTGTGGATGATCCATGCACAAGAAGAGAAATATGCTCAGGTAGCAATGAACATTAGAACTTCATTGTAACACAGAACGTACATGATAATACTCAGCAAGTGAAACAGCTTCATAATGAAATCAACATATAAATAGTCCCAACAGGCTGTATGGTTGTCACTAATGAATCATTCCTGAAGGTGCAAGTTGAGCAATGCAAGGTGCACTGGTGATATCCTAGTGTCAAATGTTGTGTGCTGTACTCAGAGGAAAGGTTGTCACTATAACAGCAGCAAAAACTTTGAAAGCTATTATCCCATGGAGGAGATGGCAGTGCCATCCAGGCTATGCAGACCTGGAAGAAAAATACAGGGATCAGGCCAGGACATCTTGAAGGAGGGATTATGTGGTGGAATGACACAGGCAGGAAGATAGCAGAATGAAGGGATGAAGTGGCACAAGACAGGCACAAGATAAAACAGGTAAGAATGAGGCAGAGAATTGTAGAACATGAGAGAGCAAAAGTGTATAGTCATCTTCAACAAAAAGGAAACAAAGCAATGTTTTTTAAACTTGGAGCAAAACCATGCAAGCTTGGTGTGGAAGCACATGAACACAGGTAAGTAGCCTACCTGGTGGAATACAACACACTGGTAATAAGTTTTCAGATACAGAAAAGTAAAGAAAAATGCACAAGAAGAGAGATGTTCCTGAGTAGCCGAGAAGAATAGAGCTTCATTGCAACACACATTGTACATGGTAACATGCAGCAAATGAAACAGCTTTCTAGTGAAGGCAAGGTAGACATTGTCCTGATCCACTAAAAGATTGGCACTAATATGAGAACTATTGTTGAAGCTTACATTCCTGCACTCCTAGGAATAGAGTCACGACACTCCAAAGTAGATAATAGATGTCATGTCTGGAACTTAGATTGGGTGGTGCTCCACTGTGCAGTGACCTATAAAGGCCGAGTATTGGAGGAATACTGGAAAGTTGTCCAATGTCACATGGCTCATGGATGGACACTATTCAGTGGCTGTCACAGGCAAGATGATATGCACTGAGTTTGAGTTTCAGGCTCCTTAACATGGCAGCAACAGACAGCCCTCTGTTGTGTGGTATAAGGATGGATTTTAAGGCAGCAGCCAGATGCTACATCACCCACTTGCACCTTAATCCTATAGTGTCTCCTACTCCGTCATGTTGCCATAACCATCAGCTGTTCTTGCTGCCCCACCTCTACAAAGACTCCAGCTGATAAATACCCCACCCATTTGCACACTCATTCTCCTAGCTGCATGTACTAATCTATAATTAAAGAAAGGAGAGTTACATTGTAGGTGTTTGGTGTGGCAGTTTTACTGCATGAACAGCAAAAATGCTGTAAGCGATAAACATGTTTCCTATAACTTTGTCTTGGGTATTCCTGAGAAAAATTCATGATTGTTTGAAATTGTGCATGAAGCTTTTTGCTAGTCATGAAGTTCTCTGTTTGCAAAAGACTGGATTAATATATTGTGAGTATATGTCTGCAGTGAGTGTGGCTGCATATACAGTCTTACTCACAGTTTGTAACTGTAGAACTTGCCACTCTGTAACATAAGGTTGTATGTTTTATTAGGCAGATTACTACAGGATTTCAAATTTTAAAATTGGTTCAGTAATTATTTGTAATGCTGACGGTAAATGTTTGTTTGCCCTTGATGGTCTTCAGATAGCCATCCTCCAACTGGAGTAAAGTTCCTGTGTTCTGGAACTTTGTTAGTAATGTTGATTCCTGTGCATAATTGAGTAGATTAGATGCTCATCGTTCACTTATCAGTAGGAATTTGAAAAGTCTTAAATAAATGATTGCGTTCTCTTTCATTTCATGTTGAAACAATATTATTTTATTTCGTTGTTTTACTTTTGCAGAAAAAATGTTCGTTATATTAACTCAAAATATCTTTTTCTGTCCATCAGGACCTCGTCCGGAACCAGTTCCGCAAAGAGCGGAAGGGAGAGGAACGTCATCAAGCACCTCTGAAACTGGCAGAGCAAATGTGAGTTTCACCAGTAGCAAGAAAGTTAGATTTTGTAGCATATAATTAACACCACACTCCTTCCTGGCCTCTTTCCAGGGTGCTCACAATTTTCATCAGCCCAGGGGTTTCAGTCACTACGATACTTCCTCATTTTGTGTACTGCCCTGCACACTTCCAACTTACTTAATGAAGTAAACTCGTTTCTACACACCCTATTTACTATGACTTTGGTATCATTATGTCCTGCACTCCAGTTGGTATCCTCACCCAACAACCTTTGCAACTTCTTCTGCACTGGTAACTGAAATGTTACCTCAAGTCTAAATTCTCTGTTGAACCATCAAAAATGTTTAACAAAGAATACAGACTCTTCATTTAGAAGAGAAACTCCCCTTAATAACTAAAGATTGTACGTTGTATACAGTATCTGAATGACACTCAACTTCATCTTCATTCTATTGATGTAATGGCAGTTCTCACAGTGCTCACAGATCTAAGGGCACGGCATATCACTGAAACAGAATGAGACAGCATGGAATAAACAACTCAAATCAGCAGGTACAGTGAAGCATGATAAAGCAGCTATTGTTGTCAAACCCTACAGAAATGCAGCATTCACCTGCACCTGATCTCACGCACAAGAGAGAGAGAAATCCTAAACCATATAAAAGTGTAAATCCTTTATTTGAACTAAAAAGTAACTTCATGGTAGCCACCATCATTCATACATACTATAGACATTGTGAAATACATAACATTACCAAAGTAATAGGTTATATCACAGTTTGTGTTATATACACAGATTAACACCCATGTGTGAACAAAAAAATTTATTAGAAGGAGCTAGGCCACCGCTTAATTTTACAGAAAGATAAACTTTCTTCAAAAACAAAACGCTTTTCTGCTACCAAAATTAATGACAAGCCAAAGAATATGCCACCTTATTGAATCGAAATATTAGCAACTGAACTGAATTAACATTTTTTTGTTGCGGTTTTCTCACAATGTTTCCTGGCAGATGGCGAGGAAGTACAGGGGCGCAGAGTCTGGGGTCAATGGCTGGCATAGTGAAGATGTGGCATCTGGATGTTCCAGCTGCGTTGAAGTATCTTCCAGGCTGCAGTCTGCGGCGGGTCGAAAGACGGCGGTTTCCCTTCCTTTCAGCTATTTAAACCAGCAACTCCAGTCTTCCTCCGCTGATTCCAGAGTGATGAACGGCAGCCATTGGCGATACCTGACTGGTGGATGGTCATATCATAGTGTGACCATCCGTGCTGGAAAAACACTCGTGTGCATGCATAGTTGGCGGCTGATTGAATGTTTGGCGGGAGCGTCTCTAGCGCCAGTTGGCGGAAGGTGCCGGTACTAAGTTGCAGCTGCACTTAATTCTGCTGCGGCAGCTGATTGTTGCGTTTTTGTGGCTGTGCGCACCACGACAGTTAGTATTCATTAAAATGCCAATTATCACTTACAGTTTACAAAATTATTTTCATGTATGGCAATTACACATCCAAGTACCTTTCTAAAATGATAGAAGAGCCACGCCTCTTGCTACAATTGTGGCCGGACGAACTTCCTAAAATCTTCTTAAAATAACTTCACTGGATTTTAAATCAATATCACACGCACTTTGTAGATAGGTCTTATTGTCTATAGGTTTCAAGAGTTTCACACACACATTGCTTAGTAATTCAATAAAACTGACTTCATGTTTTTAAGCTCATGTATCACAGCTTGTGCAGTGTAATGTAAAAGTAACTTTGTAGCTATGTAATATTCAGATAGGTCTCTGGTACATGAAACAGAATCAAATGATGATTCTTCTGACAATCCACCAGTTCTTGTACTGACTTCTTTATGCTGACAGGTGTCCCTCTAGCAATGATTCTATGATCAACACAATTGCCGTCTGTCATACAAATTACACTGTGTAGTGTCTGCCACAAGGAGTGCAACTCTTAAGGTGAGGGCTTGTGCCACTTTAACTCACATTGCCATGGTCATTGCAAAATATCTTGCATGTGGTCACAATGGGCCTAATTAATTCAAATGAATAAAAATTGGATGATGTGACAGACAATACAGTGCATTTTGTGAAGCTGCAGACATCGGGGGCTGGTTTGACACTGTTCACAACGTGCTGGAAGCTAGAGTAAGCCTAGTGTGTTAACATCCTCATTGTTGTCAAGCCGTAGAGGTAGTTGTGTTTCTTGCACCACTGAAGGGATATTTTTGAGTAGTTTCACACTGTTGCTGCACAATTTCCGTAGTGAAGATCCACCTTTCATAAATATCATTGTGAGATCTTGCTGGAGCTTGATTGCTGCCCCTACTGTATCACAACCTAGGATTGTCCACAGAGAAACAACTAATGATTATGTTTGCTGCTTCACTGTGGTCACACTATTTGTGAACTGGTTGTAACAGACACCATGCTGCAAGAAAGGTTGCACAAGCCGTTTGTCATGTGACTGTCTTCAATTGGTATTCCTGAAGTGTTGCACATATCACTCTTCCATAATATTTGTTGGTAAGCATGATCTTCACCTGCTACCAAAACTTTTCAATATGTCTTCTCTATATCTGGTGTAAAGGCAATGCAGTGCATGCAGAAACACAATGTTATGGATTAGAAAGCCTGTTGAATGATTGGTCCTGTCATTAGCAAACTGTTTAGTTACTAATCCATGTTCAGTATGGCAGAAAAATCAAACACTACTCTCATTCAGTAGTTGAGCTGACTTCCTCAGAGACAGTACTATGTGCCATGTAACACGAAACTGCATCTGTAATGACTACTGGTTCCTAAGTCTTTGTACCCCCTCATAAACTCTGCATAGATTTCTTTAAACTTTTGTTGTCACACTAGATTCTATTCAGTCTCTGAGAAGCATTTTGCTGCAGTGTAAAATGAATTGAGTACTGACTCATCTCTTTGCAAAACAGAAGACAAACAATGAACCTGCCTGTGGAATACATATTTGTGTGTTTAACAAAGTGTGCTTTTGCATTGCTGCTCTTCTCATCATTACAACATGATCTAATTCTTCTGTCTCCAAGAATCTGTTCAAGGAGGTTTGAGCATCAGTGTAAGATTTTGCAAAACATAATATGACTGAACACATTGATGAAATGTGCTCTAGCATTTATTACTGCCCTAACATTTACTGCAGCACAGGATGATCACTTCCTATGGAGACAATCCTTGCCTTCTAATAGCAACTTAGACTTGTCTCCCATGACCTAGGTGCTTGGCATTGGAGGGAGATGGCTGTTTGTTCCCAGGTGTGCTGTGCCATGGTGGTACTGTAGTCTTGAGATTTGCAATGATTCTCATTTATTTTTGAGAAAATCACACTCTCTTCAGATGACAGGGAGCTATTGGGACTGAAACTGGCTTCAGATTTTGTTCTTACAGACTGGTCAACTTTTTCTTACAAGGGCTGTAACGTAATCATGTCTTGCTGGGATGCATCTACTTGTAATGCCACCAGTGCATGCACAATTGCTTGGAGCCTTGTTAAGCAGTGAATGAATTTCACTTGCACATGCCCTTGTCATTGATGGGAGTGCTAAGTTTCTTCCCATGTGTTGATGCAAGAAATTGAGTCTTATAGTATCTGTTGCAAACCATATTAAAGGCCACATTAAAATAAGTGCTGGACCCTAGAAGATGAGCAGTTGCATTGTGAGCTGCACGTTACTTAACTAAGCAAATGATAATACTTAGCAGTGCCCTGTAATTCCTCATTATTTACAACAAGACTCAAAAATGTCATAAAAATGCCATTACTGAATTACATCATCATTAAATGGTGGCAGTTAAGTGATGGGCAACTTGATGGTATTTTTGATGTACTCAAGTCAGATCCACCATTTAACGAATCCTTGTCACAGGCATTGGTACAACACCCTCACAGCAGTTTCAGGCAACTGAGACCACTATCATACCATTATATCCCACACGGAATTTTCATTGTTTGAATGTAGATCTCTAATAAGACCCCAATGCTTCATTGTAATAAGAAGAATTATGTTTCTTTTACTGAGGATTTCTTCGTATTGTGCTCTGCCATAATTAAACATTGTTATTGACACTAGCTGACACCTGTGAACAGCTCATTAGGAGGTTAATATGGGTAGACCCACAATATAAACCTTGGAACGAGGTCATATCTTTTAGCAGATTGTTTAGCTTTTGCTAAATGAATAATTTTTAAATAACATTCAAAACGATAAATTAACTAGCCTGCAGGACATGTTTGCTAATGTTTCTTTCACTGATATTGCCAAAAAGTTGGCACAAGTTGTGAATTAAATAAAGGATTTCTTGGTAAACACTAAAATATATTTAGTGTGCATAGGTGGATTGCCACTTGACCCTTTTTCAGAGTCAAAGAGAGTTCAGACTATTGCTGCTGATCATGGGGAGAATGTAACAATAGTCAACTGTTGAGATGCTGTAATTGCAAGCATCCCACCCATAAGTCTGTTCAGAGGAAAGCTGTGTAAAGATGAAAAGCATTAAAAGTTCCGTGATGAGAGCTCAATGACTGCCAGTATCCTTGCAAAACCTTCCTCATTCTTGATGGAGCTAACTCACATCTGGATGCTTGGTATTGTTGCTACTGCTTAAGAAAACAAAATATTCTATTGCCTACCTAACGGCCCGGGTTCGATTCCTGGCTGCGTCGAGGATTTTCTCTGCTCAGGGACTGGATGTTGTGTTGTGTTGTCCTTATGTTCATAATTTCGTCCCCATCAAAACACAAGTGCAGATGAATTTACTTTCCATGAATGCAATTAAATGTGAATGTATGCCAATTGATAAATGTGTTCCCAAAACATCTGAATATTCTGGGATGTTGCTGACCTAATTACTGGTCATCTGGAAAAGCTGAGATTTACAGATGTGATATTTGTAAGTGCCTGGCTGAGAGAAGTGACACAAATGAGGCTGACTGCTGTTTCAAAGAAACAGGAATCTTTCCTTCCAATCTTTAAGTGATTCGCTAGTCTATATTTGCACCTTCAGTTTTTACTGAGTGTCATGTTGAAACAGATTTCAGCCATGAGGCATCAAACTTATCAAGGGATGATTCAGCAATTGACAGTTCTCCCTAAGCTATTGATCAAATGTAGGCGGTACTGATTAGAATCACGCTTGGAACACTACCAAAGTAGTAGTAGTAGTAGTAGTAGTAGTAGTAGTAGTAGTAGTATTCTGCCTTACGGCAGCTCTTGTCATGGATTAAGCCTCTTCCACTTTTGTCTGTCCATAGCCAGTCTTTTCATTTCTGAATATTTGCCTCCTTTGATATTGTCCAGCATTTGATAACTTCTTTTTCCTCTTCCCCTTGTTCCCTCCACCAATCCTTCTATTCATTCCTTCAACAAACAGTCCCTCCTCAAACAATGTCCTATCCAGTTCCGTTTTCTCTTTCAGCTGACTTTGAGCATGTTGATTTCTTCTCCAACTCTCCTTAATACTTCTTCATTCCTTACTCAGTCTTCCCAGTTCACTTTTTCATTTCTTCTCCATATCCACATGTCTATTGCCTCCAGTCTTCTTTCATCTTCCTTCCTCTATGTCGAGGTCTCTGCACCATATAGTGCAACGCTCCAGATGAGACATTTGGCAAGTCTTTTCCTCAGATCTTTGTTTAGTGGTCCACAAAGCAATTTGTTTCCTCTTCAATCCTTTTTTTGCCATTGCAATTCTTTTCCTAATTTCTGTTGAGCAATACATATAATACATTATTACAGTTTCCAAGTAATTGAAGTTATTCACTTGCTCTGTTTCCTCTCCCCCTATTTTCGTAAAGCGTTTTGTCCCCTTTTCTCCATTTACCATGCTTCTTGTTTTCTTCTTGTTAATCTTCATTTGATATTCCTCTAATTTTGTGTTTATATCATATAACATTTGTTCCATCTCTCTCGCACTCTTTGCGATCACAACCATGTCATCTGCAAATCTTATACACTCCACTCTCTGACCCCTTATATAAACTCCTCCCCTTCCATCAAAACTTTCACTAATAATTTCCTTCAGATATATACTGAACAGTGTTTGTGATAAACAACCACCTAGTCTTACACCTCTTCCCAGTTGAATTTCTTCATTCATCACACCTCCTACTTTTACTCTTGCTCTCTGGTTCAAATATAGATTTTAATTAGCCATCTATCCATCTAGTCAGCTCCATGTTTCCTTAAGATTTCCATCAGTTTGTCCCATCTGACAGTGTCAAAAGGCTTCTCAAGATCAATGAACACAACATACACCTTCCTTTTCTTCTCCATGTACCTTTCCCCTATCACCCTCAGTAGCCCAATGGAATCGGTAGTCCCCACTCCTCACCTGAAACCAAATTGTTCATCTACTAGTACACAATTCAGCTGTCCACATAGCCTTGTATTGAGCGTCCTCAGCGAGCGTTCAGCTGCACATGATATCAGGCACATTGTTCTATGTTTCTCACACTTTTTGCTGTACTTTTTCTTTTCTACAGGTATTAAGATTTCTTTCTGTAAAGTCCATTGGCTATTTTCCTGTTATGAATATTTGATTACACAATTCAATCAACTCCCTTTTCCGCTCTTTCTCCAATTACTCTATAGATTCTTCAATCTTGCTGGTTAGTATTGCATTTCCTTTGCCATCATCTGCAACTTTAGCTTCTTCTTCTATCCCAAGATCTTCCCTTGGTCAGCTGTTTACAGCGTATAGCCATTTTATATATTCTTCCCATCTTATCATTATTTCTTGGGGTTCACTCACCATTTTACCATCTGCTGCCTCTACTTCCTTTAGTCCATTGTTGTTTCTCTTTTTCCCTGAACGTCACATCCATTGCTTCTTTGTACATGAAATGATATGTTCCTTCTTTCTCTAATATCACTATCTTGTCACACTCTCCTGTCAGCCATTTGTCCCTTGCTTTTTCCGTCCCCCTTCTTAATTTATTATTTAATCTCCTGTAGTTGCACTTCCCTTTTTTCTGTGTTTACGGTATTCCATTTCCTGCGATCATCGATCTTGGTTACATAACTGGTGGTACCCATTATTTCTTTCTTTCTTTCTTTCTTTCTTTCTTTCTTTCTTCTTTATTATTATTTTCCTCTCCTTGACTCACAGCATTTCCTTAGCTGCATTTTTGATTCCATTTTTAAAATGATCCTGCCTTCCTTCTGTGCATTCAATTTCCTGACCCTACATTATGATTTCACAATATGCATTCTCTAACTTTTCACAATTGCCTTTGTCTTTGTTTGTCAAAGTTAATGCACTCTCTCTTCTGCCCTTCCCAGGTGCTTTTCAATTAAACTAGAACCTCAGCTATTACTAATATATGATCTGAATAAATATCTGCCCCTGGATAGCTTGACACTCCTTAGGCAATTTGAGTATCTTTGTTGTATCATTATGTAATCAATTTGATATCTTTTGTTGTCATCTTTTGTGGTTACCAAATAGAGTATTTCCAACTACCATGAAATTTTCATTGCAGTATTCCAAAAATCTTTGCCCTCTCTCATTTCTTTCACCCAGTCCAAATTTTCCCAAAGCTTCTTCTTCTGGTCCTTCACCAACTACCGCATTCCAATCACCCATTTAACAAGATATGCATTTCTTTTCCCTCTCTGCTAAGTTCTCTATCATTTCACAACATTCTTCTACCTCCTCATCTGAATGATTACTTGTTGGCATGTAGACCTAGATGATTACTAAGTCTATCTATTTCTCTTTCAGTCTCACCATCAATATTCTTCCACTAACATACTCAACCACGATAACCTTGTCCTCCAGTCCTCCACCTGTCAAAATTTCAACCTCATTCATTCCATTTTTGTCTTCACCTGAATAGTACAATCAGAAATCATCACTTTCTAGTTTTCCACAACCACCCCATCTGACCTCACACATTCAGAGTACATCCAATTTGTTTCTTGTCATTTCGTGTTTGGCGTTTTCTAATTTCCCTTCCTGGAGAAGGGTTAAAACATTCCAACTACAAATCCCAAATAAGTCTTCCTTCTTTTCCTTCCTTCCTTTTTCCATTTGCCCTAATCTCTGGACTCCTTGTTGTATTCGCCTCCTGGAGAAGCATTTGAGGGGGAGCTTTACCTCTGGAATATTGTACAAAGAGGTCCATCCCAAGAATATCTAGGGAAATAATACCGGTAGTGGTTTCCCATTGCCTCCCACCGTGCTCCACATCTTGTCAGCTTGCTGACCCAGTTCACTGCTGGGGTTTGTACCAAACCTTCCACTGGGTTGCTCAGCTTAACAGGGCCATGACGTGTAGGTAGGATTGTGGAGAATTGAGATGAGAGAGTCGAAGAGAACTCTCTTGTGGAGATCTTGTATTTGCATCTCACCCCCATCTTTAGCCAGAGTCACAAGGTTGTAGCAGTGATACTCCCAGGCAATCTCCCAGACCTACCCAAGACTGACAGATAAATGTCCACAGTGTCTAGTACACATACTAGGGCATTGCATGGTAATTTATCTACTCCACAACCATAGCAAAAAAGAAAAAGTAAACCACTACAGTGCACGGCTCAAAATAGAGGACAAAAGTTATTTTGAAGTCTTTTTTTGGTATAAAAAGGAACATCAGCAAACTCATATGGTTTGCAGCAAAATACAAAATATGTGTCAAGCACAGAAACAAATCACCTAGACTTTGTGAGAGAACGTGCTTGGAAAACCAACCAGGACTTAATGGTACCCAAGTGAGAGGAGTAGGAAATTTAAAGATTTATTGCTTTATGTTCTGAAGATACAGCAACTTCATTTGTCCTGATAATGAGGATGACCTGTAAAATGAAGCTGAACATTCTATTATCAGTATGACATGGAACCTTTATCTTTATTTATTTATTTATTTATTTTTTGCTTGCATCATTATTTTCCTCTGTAAATTCTAACTGAATTTAGTATTCATTAAGTAAGGGCCACATGATGAATAATTCTGTTACTTACACTGGAAAAGTTATGAAGTTCATAAATTCACCTTTTCTGCCCATCAAAGAGAGAGAGAAATTGACTGGCTAGTACCATAGGAGGATTGCTATGAATTTTTAAATTAAAGAGTCAGAATGTACTGGCCTCTAAGTTCTTTACTTTATAATGTCGACAGTTACAGAAGGGATAGATTGCTGCTCATTGCAAATGTGACACATGGCCTACTACAGGAAAGTGGAACACCCTGCACAACATGGAGATACACATAACGTGCCCAATTTCAATGGTTGCTTCACAAACCTGGCAAACTGTGTTGCCCCATACACTAGCAGCTTTTCTGAACTCTGAAGACTGGAGTTATCCTTAAAACACATTCTCTGCTCCTAAAACCATCCCTGCCTCAACCTACAGTAACCTATTGTCCTCCTTCTTCCAAACAGCTCCATCCCACCCTGTCCCCAGTGTCCTATCATCTCCTCCCAAGCCCCATCCCCACTGTGCATGGCTCTCTGCAAGTGAACCAACCAGTCCCTTCCCCTTCTATGTGCTCCTTTCCTTTCTGCTCAGTTTTCTTTCCTTCCCTACCTCCCTCCCTCCCTCCCAATTCTACACCAGATTAACTCATCTGCCACATCTAGTCCCTGCACACTCCGCTAAGTTGCACTGTTTCCTCCTCTTCAACCTGTTCTGGGCTGTCACTTTACCTGCTCTGCTCCACTATCGATTGTTAGTTCTGTTTAATATGTTGGTCTGGCCTGAGCAGCCAGAGATATTGCGTGGTGGTGGTGGTGGTGGTGGTGGTGGTGGTGTAGTAGTTGTAGTGGCAACTGCCTGTAACACTAGTTTGTTCTTGTAACATTTGTGTATATGGTCTTGATGTGCTGGTTCCATGAACAGCTGAAATCGTGGGAAAACTACAGCCATTCCTTTTTCTTGTTGCTGTGTTGTTCTACTATGTTGTTCTACTGCACCCATGAGATTCGCACACACATGAGGTGGCCACAGTAAGTGTTTAAACTCAAAAGAGGGTTTCCGAAATCACTTGGCAGCAATTCCGGATGTGTGGAGTGTCGCACTTACCTGCTGGAATCACTGTATGCTGTTGGAATGCACAATGGACATAATTGGATGCAAGTGATCAGCCAGGAGTCTTAAGTACATGCCACCTGTCGATCATATCTAGACATATTAGGGGTGTCCGTCTCTGGTAGCTGAGTGGTCAGTTCAACAGAGTATCATACCTAACGGCCCGGGTTCGATTCCTGGCTGCGTCGAGGATTTTCTCTGCTCAGGGACTGGATGTTGTGTTGTGTTGTCCTTATGTTCATAATTTCGTCCCCATCAAAACACAAGTGCAGATGAATTTACTTTCCATGAATGCATGTTGTGCATCTGGCACATTCATGAATTTCTTGGTATACTCCATTCACACAACTACTATTAATTGGTAGGAACAGGTATTGTTAAAGCTATACAAATTCATCTCAAGGTCCCCTGTGGTTAGAATAGGCCTGCAGTATTCCTGCCTGTAATAAGAGGCGACTAAGAGGAGTCTCAACTGCTTCGGCCTATATGTGATGGTCCCCTCTCGTGTTTGACCTCCATTTTTCCAAAGAGCGAACCAATTGGGGAAGGGCACCTTACATGGTGCATTGTGCCCATTGTGCATAGAGACCTTTATCCAGCTTTCTCATCGTCGCATTGCCATTCCGCTAGTTCCCCATCTTTTGGGTGAGGATACATTCCAAGGTGCAATTTCCACCATGCACTGTGCAGGGTTGCTTTTTGTGGAGCTGATGACTATGGACTTCCTTGCACCTAATTCCAGCATAGTAGCCAGTCAACTGTGGTGGAGCTGCCATGCACCCTGTTGGTTGTCGCCTCCTTACAACACAGGGATCACTCTGCTGATGACTGTGCCAACTCGGCATATATGCCAAGGAGTAGAGGCCTATCTCCCTGGGGAATCGGGTCTCCCAGCAATGGCCATCCTGCCAGGTGGCCCTTTCTGCGGCTGAGTGGCGCCCGTGGGGAGGGCGCGTGGTCTGAGTGGGTGGCATAAGGGCAGATGACCCGCAATGAAGCGTGGTACATCATCTCTTGCTGGTGGCCATCTACCAGCAGTCTCTAAGCATTCTTGGGCACAATTCAATGCTCAGAAATACGATCCCAAATCATTCCCCTCCCTGGTCACACTGTGGGAGGAGTGTCTCAGGATGGCAGTGACACTTATTCACTCCGGTTGCTAGTTTGTATGAGAGCTGAAGGGGAGTCTAAAGTCTAAATTCTTCATAGAGCATTTAGAGGACAAGTTTGGGGAGGTAGAGGGCTTGTCCAAAATGCGCTCTGGGTCAGTATTGATAAATACGGCATTCTCTACCCAGTCCCAAAGATTACTTACTTGTGACAAGTTGGGGATGTTTCAGTTACCATAACACACCGTAAGAGTTTAAATATAGTCCAGGGTATTATTTTCTGTAGGGACCACCTTTTCAGTCTGATGACTTGCTGCGCGCCAATTTAAGACGTCAAGGTGTTCATTTCATGTGGCGCATTCATCATGGTCTGAAGGGTAATCAGATTGCTACCGGTGCCTTCATCTTGGCCTTCAAGGGTGATACATTACTGGAGAAGGTCAAGGTGATGGTCTACCACTGAGACATCAAGCCCTACATCCCTCCCCTGATGCAGTGCTTCAAGTGCTGCAAGTTAGGCCATATGTCTTCCTGCTGTACTTTCAGCCTCACATGTCGAGATTACGGACGCCCATCACATCCCAATACTCCATTTGCCCTGCCTCCCATCTGTGTCAACTGCAGAGACCCTCATTCACCTTGCTCGCCAGACTGCAGGATCTTACAGAATATGCAGAAAATCATCGATATAAGACACTGGACTGACTGACTTATACTGAGGCTAAGAGGAAATAAGAACGACTCCATCCTGTTTGAATGACATCCTCATATGCCCCCGCAACATCAACAATGATAGCCCCATCAGCTCAGTGAATTTCAGTCCGCTCACCAAGCCGAACAATTCCAAATGCCCCCTTACCCATGGGGGGCACTACCCACCCTGTTATTCCTGCTCCACCTACCTTTGGAGCAATCCTATACCCCCCGCGCCCCGAACCTCCACACCCCCCCCCCCCCATTACTAATTGAAGATGTCTGTCCCTGCTTCTAAGCCAGAGGAATGTCCAACTTGTTCAGCTGCTCTCTCTTGCAAGGTGTCCCTTGGGTCCCTCCCTTCCCAGGTTTCCACAAGTGGGAAGGATGACGCCCAGCGATGGCATAAGTGCCCACAAGCAGCTGGTTGTAGGGATACGTGATCGCCCTCCATCCCGAAGACTGAATTGGTGAAGCCCTCCCAGTTGGTGAAACCCAAGGGACAAAGAAAAAGACCCAAAATGAAGACCTCGAAGATGAAGGAACTTGTGGTTGCATCTAGCCCATCGCAACCTACAAGCTCTGTGTCTGAGGACGAGGTAGAGACTCTGGCGTCTGCTAAGGACCTAGATCTCGCCTGATGCTGATACAATGGATGTCACTCACACAGGTGCTCAGTCGGTGGCAGCAGGTGACCCAGTGGCGTAATATCCCTCTTCGGTCCCTTCATGCCTTTCTCAGCCAGGGACAATGTCAACCCCCAGTGGAACTGCAGCGGTTTTTTCCACCATATTGCTGAGCTCAGACAACTTCTCAGCATTGACCCCTTCCTCTGCATTGCTCATCAGTAATCTTTGTTTCTAGTGATGAGAACCCCTGCCCTCCATAGCTATGTGGTTTATTACAGGAACAGGGCAGATTATGAGATAGGACACCATTGGCCTCCATACCTGTCCATTGCAGGTCTGAGCCAAGATTAGGTGACTCTATGGCTGTCAGACCACCGTCAGCGTACCTGCATTTCCACTGATTGGAGAAGTCTGCACTAACTCGGGCACAATTGCAAACCACTTAGCGGAGCATTTTGCTAAGAGTTCCGCTTCTGTGAATTACCCACTGGCCTTCCACTCCCTGAAGGATTGGTTGGAACGTCCGAGCCTTTCATTTCACACACGGCGCCCTGAATTGTTCTATGCTCCATTCAGTGAATGGGAATTCCAAAGTGCCTTTGCCACTTGCACTGATACGGCTCCCGGGCCAAATGGCATCCACTGTCAGATGCTGAAACACCTCTCGGTGGACTGCCAGTGATGCCTCCTAGACCTTTTCAATCAAATCTGGGATGAGGGTGAGTTCCTATCACAATGGTGAGAAAGCATTGTAATCCCCGTGTTGAAACCTGGCAAGTACCTATTCGAGGTGGACATCTACCGCCCCATTAACCGTTCCAATGTTCTGTGCAAGTTGCTCGAACCCATGCTAAGCCAGAGGTTGAGTTGGCTACTTTAATCTCAGGGCCTTCTGGTTCTGTCTCAGGGTGGGTTCGTAAGGGCAGCACTTCCACCGATAATCTGGTATTCCTGTTGTCTGCCATCCGTATGGCCTTTGCCCATCGTCAGCATAGGGTCAACTTCTCTTTTGACATGTGGAAGGCATACGATATGACATGGTAACATCACATCCTCTCTACGCTTCATGGTTACGATTTTTGGGGTCCCCTTCGGATTTTTATACAAAATTTTCTGTCATTTCGTTCCTTCTGTGTGCAAGCTGTGGCCTTCTATAGTTCCTCCTGAGTTCCCGAGTATGGGGTACCGCAAGGTTCTGTATTACGAGTCTGCCTCTTTTTGATAGGAGTTAATGGGCTTGCTATGGCAGTGGGAACGCCTGTCTCATCTTCCTTGTATGCTGACGACTTCTGCCTATACTATAGCTCCACTGGCATTGCAGCTGCTGAACAGCAGTTGCAGGGTGCTTTCCAAAATGCAGCAGTCTTGGGCTGTAGTGCATGTCTTCCAGTTTTTGGCTGCCAAGACCTGCGTTAAGCATTTCTGCCAGTGACACACTGTTCAACCTGAGCCATGGCTTTATCTTGATAGCAATCCTCTTGCTGTTGTGGAGACACATCAGTTTCTGGGATTGGTTTTAGATACCTGGTTGACTTGGCTGCCTCATATTTGGCAGCTTAAAGAAATGTGCTGGCGGCATCTTAATGCTCTTCATTGCTTGAGTCACAACAACTGGGGTGCCGATTGGTCTACCCTTCTATGGCTGTACCAAGTGTTAATTCAGTCCTGCCTAGATTATGGAAGCCTGTCTTATGGTTCGGGAGTTTAATTCATGCAGGGGGATGTTATCGCTTGATCTAAGTGTTTGTCATCTTTTTTGTGTATTCTGGCATTTGGCCTATGATTTTAGACTGGCGTTTACAGTGGATTTCTTGGTGGTTGGCTTTTCTTCTTCTTCTTCTTCTTCTTCTTCTTCTTCTTCTTCTTCCTTTTTTTTTTTTTTTTTTTTTTTTTTTTTTTTTTTTTTTTTTTTTTTTTTTTTGATTGCCCAACCACTGTCACACTCGGTGTGATTCTAATTCCTGTTGTCAGGTCTCTGTCTGTCTCTTTCTTGTCGTGTGTTGTCTGTTGTCATCTCCACTGTTAGTTTTCATTCCTTGTGGTGATTTCAAGTTGATGGAAAAAGGATCCTATGTCCCTAGTAGCCTGGTCCCTTCAATCCCACAAACCAACCAATAATCTCAAGGATGACAATAGGAATGGAAGTTGCTGGAATGTTGGGGAATGGAAGTTGTTGGAGTATTGGGAACTGTGGATTAATATCACCTTGTGTGATGGATGTATCTTTGGAATGTCAGACTTGTGATCCCAATAAATGGATGGTATTAATGACAAGCCAACAGCAACTAACATACATTACATGTGTATCTGCTGTAGCTGCTTCTGTTCTTCCTTTTGCTTAAGAATTAAACATTGGACACATATGTATTAAATTGTTTCATCCTTGGATCAAATTCAAACTAGCAGCCCCTGACTTTTCGACTTAGTTCCATCTGCAACAAGTCAACCAGATGATTTTTTCCATTTATCTATATATCTTTTGATGCATTCGACTCTGACACATCTGCTATAGTCACTGGCATTCAGAAACTCATCAGTACAGTTATCAAGTAATTGTTCAAGGTAAGATAAGTTTCTTCAGAACTGGTTCATAAATTTTTATTTAGGGACACAAACAGATACGAATTAATGAGCATAAACTCAAGGAAGCATTACCTCTGTCAGAGGTGGGATTCAGACGTACAACCCCTGGAAAGCATCTGTCTTGCCTACACAGCCTCCACAGGCAGGAACCACATGGGTTATGGCCAGACAGTGTTCAGCCTGTCACCACAGTCACACCTTATGATGGCAGCATATTTACTTCTTCCCCAGGCATCAGCATGAAAGTGACAAGAAGAAATAACATTGCGAGCAGTTATTTGCAACGGCTCACTTGTAGCATTAAATTTGAGACAGTTGGCACTCTGGTTCAAGAATACAAATTTTTGGTTTGAGATGCATGTGGGAGATACGGCATGCCGCTGATTCCTGTAAAGATATTGGAAGAATTATGTTTGAAACAGGCACTATCAGCCGAATTCCTTGCTCAAGCAGGAAGAGAGTGCAAAGCAGGGCCGTATGGAGCTTGTGTGTAAGAGCCAACCTCTCATTTCCTAAATATGAAGCAGTTGAAGTGACTGACCAACTATTCAGTTCTAATGACGCAGTTCACTGAAGGCTGAGGAAAGCTGTACTGCTTGCCCTAAGATCAACTGTAAAACAGGAACTCAGTGAGGAAAATGTGATACATTGGCTGGCAGTTGCAGAGCTCTGTCTGAATGCAGCATGGAACAATGTATTTTTCACAGATAAGGTAATTCATGATTTTTTTTCATTTTCTGCTGCTCAGTTTTCTGTCTGAGAGCCAGTGGAAAATCCCTTGAAGACGGAAAAATATCAAACATGAGATGAGAAAATTTGAGCTAGTTCTAGTTTACTTCATTCTTTTAACTGAAATAAACTACTTCCAGTTAAATTTTTTGAATATTACACTCTCTTTACTTCCTCTGTGCCTACATACCTGAAAAGTAATAAATTGAGACTGCCATTTTATAAAGTTATTTGTTGTTATTTCAAATTCATCTGTCTTCCCCTATTTTGCCATCCACTGCAGTTGCACACAATTGGTCAAAACATTTCTTCTAACACTCTTTCTCTCTCTCTCTCTCACACTCTCTCACTCTCTCTCTCTCTCACTCTCTCACTCTCTCACTCTCTCACTCTCTCACTCTCTCTCTCTCTCTCTCTCTCACTCTCTCACTCTCTCACTCTCTCACTCTCTCACTCTCTCACTCTCTCACTCTCTCTCTCTCTCACACTCTCACTCTCTCACTCTCTCACTCTCTCACTCTCTCACTCTCTCACTCTCTCACTCTCTCACTCTCTCACTCTCTCACTCTCTCACTCTCTCACTCTCTCACTCTCTCACTCTCTCACTCTCTCACTCTCTCACTCTCTCACTCTCTCACTCTCTCACTCTCTCACTCTCTCACTCTCTCACTCTCTCACTCTCTCACTCTCTCACTCTCTCACTCTCTCACTCTCTCACTCTCTCACTCTCTCACTCTCTCACTCTCTCACTCTCTCACTCTCTCTCTCTCTCTCTCACTCTCTCACTCTCTCACTCTCTCACTCTCTCACTCTCTCTCTCTCTCTCTCTCTCTCTCTCTCTCTCTCTCTCTCTCTCTCTCTCTCTCTCTCTGTGACACACACACACACACACACACACACACACACACACACACACACACACACACACACACACACACACACACACACACACACACACACACACACACACACACACACACACGCGCGCGCGCGAGATTTCTTTTACAAATTGCAGAGTCCGTGATAGCAGTATCAGGAACCAGGCTATGAGAATGGCTTGTAGTTTCGAAATAGTGTTTAAATATTGAAACTGGTCCGTGTGTTGTAGTAAATTGATGGAGTGTGCTCTTCTTCTTATGGTGGGCATAGGATAGTAAAGAATGACATATTTGTTTGCATTGGACAAATTTTTTTCCATAGGCTGGACTACAACATTCAAATTCCTCTTCCTGTAATGGAGAAAAAATGAAACTGTGGACACTGCATCATGTAATTTCAATCTTGCTCACTCCATAGCCTGATGAAGCACAGCATTGTTAAGAAGCCATTTAATCTCAACAATTGATTATTATGCCTAGTTAGTGCAACATAGCAATAGCAAGAGCATGTACTAAATTTCCTTACTAAGTGGCAATGTGCCTTACATTTCTGCACCTTTCAATAGGAGCGAAAGATTTGAGGAGAGGGAAGTAACCATAATGCCACTTGTCTCTGACACTTCATATCCTCATTATTGTTAAATTCATTATCATATATGTAAATCTGGTAGGAGGCATAGTATTATCATATCACAGCGCACACATGGAATGATATCAGTGCAGTCACCTCCAGCATCTTCTATGCAGATGACTAGTCTGACAATTCTATACTGCCTTCACAGAGTGAACAAAGTACTTGTTTCTCTTGAGGTAGTGCAGTGGTGTAAGTTAAGCCGCCATCCTATTAGCTATTGACACAAGCTGATAGGACCAAAATGGATATACTTCCCATCCATAGGATTAATTACTTACCACTACTGTAACCCCTCGGCAAACTACGGACATTTGTGGACCTGATTAAGATATGTTGCTTCCATCTATTACTCCACTTTTAGTTCCCATTTTAATTTTTCTTATTTTATTTGTTGTGAATTTAATTGGCCCAGTCGAATTATGCCCCTGCTCATGTCACTACTCCACAAGCTTTTCTTATCTGCAGTTTTGTGTTTATTGGACGTGTTCACATTGGTCACATTGTGCTGCTGCTGTCACATCACCTTCCATCTCTATTAGTCATGATCACAGTGGATACACCAGGCCAAAAAACAAAGAAGCTTTAAAATTGCCCACATCAACTGCTCTAGCATCTTCCTGATGAAATGCTACAGGGTGACAAAAATAGAGTATGGATGCATTGTCTGTAGCTCTATCGAACTGTGCTCTTACAGATTATTTTAAAGCCTTCAGTTTTGACACTTTGTTTCCCCTCCAAGTGATTTAAGATGTCCCTTTTTCACTTCACAGAATCCAAAATTACATTGCAGTTGGATTTTGTATAAATGTTTAATTAGCTACTTGTAATAGTTGTAACTACATATAAGGACTGCCTAATGTTAACTCATGACTACTGAGTACCACACTTGTTCATGATAATTTGCTGGATAAGCTGTGTATCCACATTGACATATGGTTCATTTCATTGCACAATATAAAATTTTGGGAATGTTGAAACTCCAATACCAGTATGCTGTTTCCTCACTCCCACTGTTCTTCTCTGCAGTGTCAATATAAATACATGTTAAGCTGTCACAGTACTTTTGCATTGTGATGCCTATATCATCGATCCCACTTTCACATAGTCCACTTCAAGACATGTGCACTATCTTCTTTGTAAATTAGACATACATTTCTACATAGCACAGCGCTAGATTTGTCACATTTGCAGTCTGCTACAGCCACTTGGACTGCAGTAGTTCATGACTTTAGTATGGTGGCTAACAGACTGTGTGCTAACAGACACAAAATACCAATTTTCACATAGAGGGAAGATGACATTCTTGATTCTAACCAACACTGTACCTTGAAAAGTCTGCATGCATCACTAAGAAGCAACCTAACAGGGTTGCATGGTCCTCTATCTTAAGTATCCGGGAGAACATCTTCAACATGCTCCAGGACAGGTAACAGCATGCTGGAATCAAACATATGGACTCTGATGATGAATTATTGTAAGATGCAATACTCTGGGACAGGTCAGTCCGGCCATAAATAGACAAATCTTACGAAATAATAATGTACTGTTGAGGCCAGTGTCCTCCAGTTGCATAGGTATGCAGTCATTACATTAGTTGCAAACAGTTAACAGTGCTTTCATCAGGATTCACAGTGATCATGTGACCTTTAGTGCTTCCTCTCAGCATCACACTGCCAATACAAAAGAAAGTGATTCACATATGAATTTACCGTCCTAAGCTACCACAACTACGCTACACTGTGTGGCGTATGACTTGTGATCTCTGCTAAATGGGACTAGAACCACCTAGCCTCAAAAGTTAGGGATCTGCTGGTGATCAGTAACCGGAAATACAGTGGAGACACTGTCAGAATTATATGTGACATATCATCTCCTACCTCCTGACTGACAACCTATAATTTTATAACAGTCTATTACTCCTTTTCACTTCCATGATCCCTTTGACTATTTCACCAGTTCATAGCTGAGGGGTGTTCATTTCTGCAAACTATACTGTATTTGTCACTGCCAGTATTCTTACACCAACCTTTAAACATCTGGCAGCTATGATCTGCATTCCCACCCTGCTGACTTGCATTTCCTGGGCACCTTTATCTGCTCTGTGACAATGGCTGTACGTGGCGGCTGGCAGCCCTAGTGAATTCATATTACTGAGGTAAATTAAAAGTCAAATATTTTGTGATTATTCACTTGAATCATTATGCGGTTTCCATAAATGTCACTTCAATAAACTTTCACATATATCGTGACTGGTAGCAGAAGATTTATTTATTTCTAAACAAACCTATTGATGTAAAGTTATCACACTGTTTAATTTTATTTATTTATTTACTTTTTGCAGCTCCCACAAAAGTTGCGCCTTGAAGATCTATTGGCAGGTGAGATTTTCACTTTCTTCAGTAGCTTAATTATACAATTAAAATAGCATGTAAATGTTTTCTTATGTGGTACATTCTTTTTAGTCTTTGTCTTTGACTTTAATCCTTTATTTGTGGTATGCTAAATTAGTTTAGTGAAACAGTTGTTCAAAATTTTATACTTAAACATGACACTGGATATTAATTATCTAGTGCATAATTCATAGTGTATAATTGGCAGTGTCATCATAACTACAACAGATAGTTGTGTTCAAAATGTATACTGTGGTTGACTGCGAGGGAAATGTGATCAAAGATAAAGAAGACAAATTGTTAAGTATCAAACTGACATTTAAAAATAGCTCACCATGGAGGTAAGTAATGATTGCCAATTGGCACACTATGATAAGCAGCAATGTTTAGACCCCACACACTTTATTCTGTAGTCATGGCACATATTCAGCTCATCATCTTGAGATAAATATATTTAGGTATACAACTGTCACTCAACATAGCTGAGAGTCTTGAAGATGAAATATCCAATATGATCGGGGACTGGAACAAGTCAACCACATTCATAGCCAGTGATTTCAAACCTCATTGTCGTGTCTTGAAATGAAGAATAGTGTCCCTGTAATTCTTCCCCTCTCCCTCAAACCAGTATTTTTCCACCTGACTGGTGTATGAAATAGCCTGGTCCATTTGGGTGCCACAATTGCTCTCAATCCACATCTGGAAAGCATGCAATTGACTACACACTGACAACATGCTGTTGTGCACAAGATGCCTGACTTGTTGTGAGCTTCACAACCTGTGTCTTCACTCCCACACCAATTTTCGTTATTTAAACATAAGGGAATTTCCCTTAACTCACCCTCAAGTTACACATTCATCCTTGCCTCAGTACTCACTACCCCGTATCCTTCCCTTTCCTGTGCATAGCCCCATCCTGACCTTCTCACCCGATCTGCCCAATCAAGCTCCTCACCCAGTTGGCCCGAAGGTCTAAGGAAATGTATCTGATTGGCAGATGGACACAGAGTGGCAAATGTTATTCCAGGCTTAACCTTTTACTGCTTGTTTCCAGATTAACCCTTTCATGAACAATGGAACATACCAAGTTGATGCATAAGAATAGAGTGCTGTCTTAAAGTTCAATAAACATGAAGGTTATGCATAATGGAGACTTCAGTCATAATCAGCAACATAATCTGCTTCACTGTTTACTACAGTCTGTAAATACTGGGGTAACATTCTGAATTAACAACTCTAGAAATAATGTGGTTTTGTAGTGAAGAATTTGTACAACCATGTTCAAAGTGTATTTTCACCCCGAAAGGAAGTTTGGTGAAGGTTATTTGACAGAGCAGCAAAGGAGAAAAAAAAAAAAACAGGTGGAAAAGGTAGGTGCAGAAGGACTTCTCAACCCAACTCTGGTATAGTGTTTCTTGTTAGTCTAGTAGGATGCTGGTGGGTGTTACTGTGGACTAGCACATAGTCTTCCTGGTTGTTGTTCTTGATTGCATCTGCAGGAGGTCTGTTGTTGACAATAAGTGTCAGCAGTGCAGATTACACCTCAGGGAAGCAATTTGTAGAGCACCACATGATCTCTGTTCCACCAGATGCATAATATTATCTTTTGTGGATGCACACACATCTTTGTATGGGGAGTTTCTCCTTTGTTCAGGCTCAAGCAGTCCTTTCCATTCTTCCACTTACATTAGCATAAATACATAATTTTTAGGCACAATTAATGATAGAGGATAGGAATGGTCAGTGCTATTCACATGCTAACCAATAACAAGCAAGCTGATAGGGCACATACAGTCACCCATAGCAACCAGAACACCAACTTGCAATACAGAAACTCTATGAACTTATGTACCAATCTAATATTTTTAATTTTTTGTGGCCGGGATTCAAAGACAATTAACATTTTAAAGTCATTTTTATCTCTTACCATTAAAACCACTTGTTCATAAACACCACTGTTCTCATTTTACCCGTTCAGCCATTTTAAATTAAAATCAAGCAGTGCCTTGTGTCATCATAACATCCATAGGGTGACTATTTGCTGAAGAGTATATGTCCACATTATGTGAGAACAAGGTAATGTAATTTATGAAAATAGTGGAAAATCACACTGTAACCTTTGGACTGTAGGCATTGAACTTGTGTTAGATCACATGTAATGCCCCTAGCAATAAAAGCACAAAGAATGGAAAGGCTGACTTCAGGCATGAATAATTTGCCCACCATTATTGGTATCAGCTGCATAAATACCAATAACAAGGTTAATAGGTTGCACTCGAGAAGTATCTCTTCTATGTTCCCAACACTTGACATTCTAATGGTGTACCAGCATCATAAAATATTTCTTTTTTTCCTCGCAAAGGAAATGAAATTTGTGACCAGACTGAGAATATATTGGTAGGTAGGACACAGCATAGAGCTTCACAGAACATAGTAGAAGTAACGTTAGATGTGCTCTAGGGAAGTGTGTGGTCCTTGCTGTGGATGTATATCAATGATGTGACAGACATTATTCTCCCACTTTTATTTCTCCATTTGGGTCAGCCAGTGACCACATATAGTCTTAATGCTTCCACCTTTGTTCTTCTTTCTCCTTCCTCCTGGTTTCTTTCATCGTCTCACTATGTATCGTTTTATCTCCTCAGACAATTATGACACTGGACTGATGACCATAGCTGTTAAGCCCCATAAAAAAAAAATAAAAAAAATTATGACACTGTTCTCTTTTCCCAACTGCCTTGAATCCTTGAATTTGCTACACTTTCTTCTTAAGACTCTGTCTTTGTTTAATCTTTTTACTTATGCTTCTTTGCAAATCTTTGCCAACTTCTTGAATCCATGCTATTGTCACCTTCTTGTTAAAAATATTTTTAAAAATCTATTTGGTTAACTTGTTGCTGTTTATTCAATATAAAAGTCAAAAAAATAGCAGTCATCTCTTCTGTAGCATTTGAACTATGTTTTCTATGTTGTGATTTAGTTATTCATTACTTCCTAATATCTATACCTCCATATTTCTTAGCACACAGACTATGTTTCAAATGATTCTTCTTTCTAGGCCTTAAAATTTGTGTAGTTTGTAATTCAACACCAAATGTTCACGTGGTTTTTCTACTGGGTTGTAGTGCTATATTTTCAAACTGTTAGACAGAGACCTTGTGTTGTAAACATTCCTGGTTATACCACATGCTCTCTCCATTTATCATTTCTCCCAAATATTTAAATTCATTAATCCTCCTTATCTCTCTATCTGCTTCTAGGGTTTCAGGGGCATTCTAACGTTTGTCAGAAATTTTGGTTTTTCTATACGAACTCTTAATGCTGCTTTGTTGGCTGTTTCTCTTGAGAGACTGATTCGTATTTCTACATTTGTTGGATTTTCATCTAGAATGGCATAATCATTTCCAAATGCTCAACAGTGAATTTCAGTATTTATTTTCTTAGCATCTAGTCTTACTGGTGCTACCTTGTGTTCTGTCAGTTTTTGTTTGCATTATCTTACTATTTTCTCTAGGATGAAGTTCGAGGAGTGTAGACAGGCTGTCACCTTGCATTACACCTGTTTTTATTTTGAGTGCCTTCAATACTTCACACCAAAACTGTACTTTTGCTTCATTGTCTGTGAGTGTTTCACGAATAAGATAGTTTAGCTTTAATGCCAAATTCTTGAGTCACTTTGTCTAGTGTTTCCCTGTCAATCAAATCAATTGCCTTTTTAAAATCTGTAAATGTTAAAACCATGTCTTCAGAGTTTGTAAGGGTGTGGCAGATCATGGACTTGATGTTGAAATTATGTTCTGAGCAAGATCTGCACTTTCTAAATCCAATTCTACCAAATAGTTCATTTGTCCACAGTTCAAGAGTTGCTGAAAGTACCATACTTCCTTATTAATTTACAGGTCTGGTTATTTTTTTTATTTTACCATTTTCATCTCTGAAGTACACTACAGTCCATTGAAAATTCTTCACCAAAAAGAAATGCGGATGATGAATGGGTATTCATTGGACGAATATATTATACTAGAACTGACATCCGATAACATTTTCATGCAATTTGGGTGCATAGATCCTTAAAAATCAGTACCCAGAACAACCACCTCTGGCTGTAATAACGACCTTGATACGCCTGGGCATTGAGTCAAACACAGCTTGGATGGCGTGTACAGGTACAGCTCCCATGCAGCTTCAACACGATTGCCACAGTTCATCAAAAGTAGTGACTGGTGTATTGTGACGAGCCAGTTGTTCGGTCACCATTGACCAGACATTTTCAATTGGTGAGAGAGCTAGAGAATGTGCTGGCCAGGGCAGCAGTTGAACATTTTCTGTATCCAGAAAGGCCCGTACAGGACCTGCAACATGCGGTCGTGCATTATACTGCTGAAATGTAGGGTTTTGCAGGGACTGAATGAAGGGTAGGGCCATGGGTCATATCACATCTGAAATATAATGTCCATACCATCACGCTGGGCAATATGCCAATATGGTGATGATGCTGAGTACAAGCTTTCAATGTGTGTTCACTGCGATGTCGCCAAACACGCATGCGGCCATCATGATGCTGTAAACAAAACCTGGATTCATCCAAAAAAATGACGTTTTGCCATTTGTGCTCCCAGGTTCATCGTTGAGTACACCATCGCTGGGGCTACTGTCTGTGATGCAGCACCAAGGGTATACACAGCCATGGTCTCAGAGCTGATAGTACATGCTGCTGCAAATGTCGTCGAACTGTTTACGCAGATGGTTGTTGTCTTGCTGAGTCAGGGATCAACACATGGCTGCACGATCTGTTACAGCCATGCAGATAAGATGCCTTTCATCTCGACTGCTAGTGATAAGAGGCTTTTGGGATCCAGCATGGTTTCCGTATTGCCTTCCTGAACTCACCGATTCCATATTGTGCAAACAGTCATTGCATCTACAAATGCAAGCAGCAATGTCATGATACGATAAACTGCAATCGCGATAGGCTACAAACAAACCTTTATCAAAGTCGGAAACCTGATGTTACGCTTTTCTCCTCCTTACACAAGGCATCACAACAGCCGTTTCACCAGGCAATGCTGGTCAACTGCTGGTTGTGTATGAGAAATCAGTTGGAAACTTTCATCATGCCAGAATGTAGTAGGTGTCGCTGCTGGTGCAAACCTTGTGTGAATGCTCTGAAAAGCTAATCATTTGCATATCACAGCATCTTCTTCCTGTTGGTTAAATTGTGCATTTGTAACATGTCATCTTTGTGGTGTAACAATTTTAATAGTCAGTAGTGTGAATACTTGAAGCTTGGTAGCCCTTAATGTGATTTTTAAACATTCTATAGAGATTCTGGATGTGATTTTTAACAAAGCTGTTTTGTATGTCAAGAAGTTTACACTTCCCAAAAGACCATTTAGCACCCTTTATTATTCTTTCAGTTTCTTTCCTTTGCACTTCAAATTCATCATAGTGCTTAGTCTTCCAAGAACATTTCCGTTTTTCCTTTCTTTTGTTCTTTCTGCAACTGCTTTTACACAGGTTTCATTCCACCAGGCTATCTTCATTTTTGATGTTCTAATACATTCTTCACTGCCCTATTGATTGCTTTGGATAATTCTTCCCATTCTCTTGATTTTTCTATTTAATTTCTTCTTGAGAATGTTGTATTTTCTCTCTTGTGATGTTGAGCCTCTCCCTGTTATATTTTATCAATTTTTGCTGTCTCTTGTGGTTTTTAATAGGGAGAAATAACAGTTTAATTTGTCATGTAATGATCAGAGACTAATTCTCTGTTTCTTGTTACTTTCACATGCGTAATATATTTAGTATTGTTTTGAGAAATAGCCACTTGATCTCATTGCAGTGCCTCTAGTATTATATTTGGGGATATCCACATTTTTGTTTTCCTTGGCAATTTTATGAAAGAAGTTGACATAAACATCAACTGAAATGTTTTATTCTTTGAATGTCATGTTCCTGACTGGAAAAACAATAAAGCAAAGCAGTATATGTACATAGTTGACATGCTGTTTTCATCTACAACCAATCAAAATGTGTTCCAAACTTCATTGTACAGATCCTCCCAATTTAATTCATCAGTATGTATGTATTGATACCAGTCTTTTCACAGCATTTTTTTTTCTCATACTGCAGGATTATTTGCACACAAATGAGAATACAGGGATTTCTGCAGTTAAGCACTGTAGATACATTCAAAATGTTTGGAATGAACCATTAACCAGGGTTGATTTCTACTTCTACTTGAATATGGCATTGATACAACTCAGTATTGGCTGTAAAAATTTCTTCCGTACTGGGATTTAAATAGAGGTTTCTCAATTTACATGAGTGGTCACCTTAATCGCTCTTGCTGTCAGAACATGTTTCCTATTTAACCCAAATCTCCATATTATGGACACTACAGCATGGCAAATTTGCAGTTAGGTATCTGTATTTATAAGGGTATGGTGTCTGTTGTTATGCATGTGTGACCAAAAGAACAGGCACTATATCTATAAATTATCTATGTTCGTCACATTTTCTGTGCTTGGCTATGACAAGTGGTGTGGGCAGACTATAAATTTAGCCTGTGGTCACTTAATCTCACATTTTGTGCTTGATTGTTTAGTTGTGCATGACTTCAACACCTGTCTTACTCCTCTGTCAACCACAGCTTCTGTTTCATGTCTTTTTTCTCCTACCACTACAGCCAGATGTGTTGCAGTGTAGCGATTTAGTCAAATGACAAATTATCTTCTGTACCTTACCTTCTATACTTTCCTGAAACTCTTTTATAATTACTTTAAAATTCATAATTAATGTCTTTGCTACATCACATTTTTATAAAAAGACATACGTCACCACTTACACAATAGAAATAAATCTAATGACCAATATCTGTACATTTATGTATGATATATTGTTTAATATCACTATTTTCATACAGCAATCATAATATTAAAAGAAAGTAATTTATTGTTAACAGGGCATAGGTCTGTGCATCACTCCTCTTGAGTGTCATGTATAAGCACAGTTCATAAAATTTCTATCCCTGAGGACAATGCTGAAAGCTTTCTTTCTTTCTTTCTTTCTTTCATTCCTTCTTTCTTTTGTGCTTGCTGTTCTACAGACATGCAATGAACATGGGTTTCTGTTTCTTAATAACGGCTGCTGAAATCGGTTGTCCCCCTGCGGGTCCGGGGTAAGAATAGGCCTGAGGTATTCCTGCCTGTCGTAAGAGGCGACTAAAAGGAGTTTCAACCATTTCGGCCTTGCATGTGATGGTCCCCCATGGGGTTTGACCTCCATTTTTCAAAATTCTACAGAAGTACGTGCCTTTTTGGGAAGGACGTCTTACGTGGTGTACCACTGGTCCTCAGTGCACTAAGACCTTGGCACTCAGCATTGTACCGGCGTTGTAACCATACCCACTATTCCTCAAATTGGGCCTAAACGCCTGATGGGTTGTACAAGTTACGCCCATAGTGCGTCCCCATCTGCACCTACGATCATGATGGACTTTCCATGGCACCAGAAATCCAGCACGGTAGCCAGCCCGTTGTGGTGTGGTCGTCATGTACCCTCTAGGTTGTAGCCCCCTGACAACACAGGGATCGTTCTGACGATACCTGAGCTGCACCCTCCCCACGTCGGCCAAGGAGTAGATGTCCGTCTCCTTGGGGCATCAGGACTCCCGGCAACGGTCATCCTGCCAGGTGGCCCTCCCTTGCTGAGGCTGGGTGGCGCCCATGGGGAGAGCCCCTGGTCGGAGTGGGTGGTACCGGGGCGGACATTTCGCAGATGAAACATCAAAACGTATCAGGTCGCTCGCGGCCGAGTCTTTCAAAAGGAAAGGTACTGTTTCTAGTTCTGGTTCTCCTGCCCTTTCCCCCTTGGCCACTCCCTGGGAGGAGGGACAGGCCCGCCGGCTTGGGGCAAAGTACTTCCCCCCCTATTTGGTCTGTTCTCGAACCGATGGGGGGACGTTCGCCACCTCCAAGCCCATGTTCTTTGTTCAGCACATTGAGGACATCTTCGGGGAAATCGAGGCTCTCAGTAAGATGCGTTCGGGGTCCGTTCTTATAAAGACCACCTCCGCCACACAGTCGGCGGCGCTCCAGGTGTGCGACCGCCTAGGGGACATCCCAGTGTCCATTGTCCCACATCTGGCACTAAATAGGACGCAGGGGGTTATTTTTCATCAGGACCTCCTGCTGCAATCTGATGAGGAGCTCAGGGCCAACCTGGAGCGCCGAGGCGTGTATTTCGTCCGGCGTGTCCAGCACGGCCCCAAAGACCATCGCATCAACACCGGGGCCTATACCCTCGCCTTCGAGGGGGACGTTCTCCTGGAGAAGGTAAAGGTGATGTGCTACCGGTGCGACGTGCGACCTTACGTCCCGCCTCCTATGCGCTGTTTTTGGTGTTTGCGCTTTGGGCACATGTCGTCAGGGTTTGAGGCTGAGCCCCTTTGTGGCAATTGTGGACGTCCTCTTCGTGAGGAACATACATGCACCCCACCACCTCGGTGCGTTAATTGTCCTGGCATCCACTCGCCTAGATCCTCAGACTGCCCTGCATATCAGAAGGAGAAGAAGATACAAGAACTCAAAACTTTGGATCGGCTCTCTTATTCTGAGGCCAGGAAGAAGTATGACCGCCTCCATCCCGTGCCGTTGACCACTTCGTTTGCCTCAGTTGTGTCCACTCCTTCCGCGGTATCCTCACCCCTATCCTGTCCCCCCTCCACCTCCTCACCCCATCCGGGGTCTCTGCCTCCGCCTCCCAAATCCCTCCCTTCAAAGTCCTCCTCTCCCATGGCCCCCGCCCCCTTTTTCCCAGGGGCCACACTTCCCCCCCCCCAACCCCCCTCCCCCCCCCCACCGGCGCGTTACGTCTGATGCTCCATCCGTGAGTCGCTGCTCCCGGCCATCCTCAGTTTCGCTGGGACGCTCTGCTGCCAGGCGCTCAGCTGGCCTCTCATCGGCAAATGATGCTGCCCCTCCTACACAACCAGGGACAGTGGCCGCAGCTCGTGACGACTCGATGGAACAGGATCCGCCTCCCGCCGGTTGTAGTGTTGTTCCCTCGAAACCTGGCCCTCCGCGGCCGTCGAGGTGACTAGCTCTTCCCCCGTCTCGTTCCCCCTCTTTTTTGACTAGCGATGGCCTTGTTACATTGGAACATAAGAGGTATTCGATCTAATCAGGAGGAATTACAACTGCTCCTCCGCCTGCACTGTCCGCTCGTCCTTCGTCTCCAGGAAACCAAGTTGCGCCCGACTGACCGTATTGCCTTTACCCACTATACCTCAGAGCGATATGACCTCACCCCTGTGGACGGTCTCCCAGCTCATGGTGGGGTCATGTTGCTCGTTCGGGACGATGTCTATTACCATCCCATCCCATTGACCACCCCACTCCAAGCAATAGCTGTCCGTATTACTCTTTTTGCTTTTACTTTTTCAGTTTGTACCATCTACACTCCATCGTCATCTGCTGTTAGTCGGGCTGACATGATGCACCTGATCGTTCAGCTTCCCCCGCCGTTTTTATTGTTTGGCGACTTCTATGCCCATCATCCCCTTTGGGGCTCTCCTGCATCCTGTCAAAGAGGCTCACTCTTGGCGGATGTCTTCAACCATCTCAATCTTGTCTGCCTCAATACTGGCGCCCCGACTTTCCTCTCGGACTCTACTCATACCTACTCCCACTTGGACCTCTCGATCTGTTCTACCACTTTTGCCCGTCGGTTCGAGTGGTATGTCCTTTCTGACACCTATTCGACCGACCACTTCCCCTGTGTCATTCGTCTCCTGCACCACACCCCATCCCCACGTCCTTCGAGCTGGAACATACCGAAAGCTGACTGGGGACTTTACTCCTCCCTGGCGACCTTTCCGGACCACGATTTTCTCAGTTGTGACAGTCAGGTCGAACACCTCACGGCTGTTATCATCAATGCTGCCGAACGTTCCATTCCTCGTACTACCTCTTCTTCACGTCGCATTTCCATCTCGTGGTGGAACGAGGCTTGTAGAGACGCTATCCGTGCTCGACGATGTACTTTACGCACCTTTCGCCGCCATCCTATGTTGGCGAATTGTATTGGATACAAACGACTCCGAGCGCAATGCCGTAGAGTCATCAAAGACGGCAAAAAGCTTGTTGGGCCTCTTTCACCATCTCCTTTAACAGTTTTACTCCCTCTTCTGTCGTATTGGGTGGCCTGCGCCGGCTGTCGGGCATTAAGGCACACTCCTCGGTATCTGGCATGACCTCAGGTAATGAGGTCCTTGTTGATCCTGTGGCTGTCTCCAACGCCTTCGGCCGGTTTTTCGCGGAGGTTTCAAGCTCCGCCAACTACCACCCTGCCTTCCTTCCCAGGAAAGAGGCAGAAGAGGCTCGGCGACCTTCCTTCCAGTCGCTGAATCTGGAAACTTATAATGCTCCCTTTACCTTGCGGGAACTCGAACGTGCGCTTGCACTGTCCCGGTCCTCTGCTCCGGGGCCAGATGCCATTCATGTTCAGATACTGGCACACCTTTCTCCGGCGGGCAAAAGCTTCCTTCTTCGTACCTACAATCGTGTCTGGACTGAAGGTCAAGTCCCCATGCGTTGGCGTGACGCCGTCGTTGTTCCTATAACCAAACCCGGGAAGGATAGACACCTTCCTTCTAGTTACCGCCCCATTTCTCTTACAAGCTGTGTCTGTAAGGTGATGGAGCGCATGGTTAATGCTCGGTTAGTTTGGATTCTTGAATCTCGACGGCTACTTACCAATGTCCAATGCGGCTTTCGTCACTGCCGCTCCGCTGTTGACCACCTTGTGACCTAGTCGACATTCATCATGAACAACTTTTTGCGAAGGCGCCAAACGGTAGCCGTGTTCTTCGATTTGGAGAAGGCTTATGATACCTGTTGGAGAGGAGGTATCCTCCGCACTATGCACAGGTGGGGCCTACGCGCTCGCCTGCCCCTTTTTATTGATTCCTTTTTAACGGATCGAAAGTTTAGGGTACGTGTGGGTTCCGTATTGTCCGACGTCTTCCTCCAGGAGAACGGAGTGCCTCAGGGCTCCGTCTTGAGCGTAGCCCTTTTTGCCAGTGCGATCAATCCAATTATGGATTGCATTCCACCTAATGTCTCAGGCTCTCTCTTTGTCAATGCCTTTACGATCTACTGCAGTGCCCAGAGAACATGCCTCTTGGAGTGCTGCCTTCAGCGTTGTCTAGACAGCCTATACTCATGGAGCGTGGCAAATGGCTTCCGATTCTCTGAAGAGAAGACGGTTTGTATCAACTTTTGGCGATATAAAGCGTTCCTTCCGCCATCCTTACATCTTGGTCCCGTTGTTCTCCCATTCGTGGAAACAACTAAGTTTCTAGGGCTCACACTGGACAGGAAACTTTGTTGGTCTCTGCACGTCTCTTATTTGGTGGCCCGTTGTACACATTCCCTTAATTTCCTCAGAGTTCTTAGTGGTTCATCTTGGGGAGCAGATCGCACTGTCTTGCTTCGCTTGTATCGGTTCATAGTCTGATCGAAGCTGGATTATGGGAGCTTCGTCTACTCGTCTGCTCGGCTATCCCTCTTACGCCGTCTCAACTCCATCCACCATCAGGGGTTACGTCTTGCACCAGAGCCTTCTACACTACGCCTGTCGAGAGTCTTTATGCTGAAGCTGCCGAATTACCATTGACCTACCGGCGCGACGTACTGCTGTGTCGGTATGCCTGCCAGCTGTTGTCTATGCCCGACCACCCCTCTTACCAGTCCTTCTTCGCCGATTCTCTCGACCGTCAGTACGGGTTGTATGTGTCTGCCCTGCTGCCCCCTGGAGTCCGCTTCCGTCGCCTGCTTCGACAATTGGATTTTGCCCTCCCTACCACCTACAGAGAGGGTGAGAGCCGGACACCACCTTGGCTCCAGGCTCCGGTTCGTATTTATCTCGACCTCAGCTCACTCCTGAAGGAGGGTACTCCGGCTGCAGTGTATTGCTCATGGTTTGTCGAACTTTGTGCTCGACTTGCCGGTCACACCTTTATTTACACCGATGGCTCCAAAACTGACGATGGTGTCGGCTGTGCCTTTGTCGTCGGGGCCGCCACCTTTAAATACCGGCTACTCGACCAATGTTCGAGCTTTACGGCCGAGCTTTATGCTCTCCATCAGGCCGTTCAGTATGCCCGCCACCACCGCCATTCATCATATGTACTCTGCTCTGATTCACTCAGTGCTCTTCAGAGCCTTGGAGATCCCTATCCAGTCCATCCCTTGATTCAACGGATACAGCAGTCCCTCCATTCTTTCGCTGATAATGGTACTCCTGTCAGCTTTCTGTGGGTTCCCGGACATGTAGGAGTGCCTAGGAATGAGGCTGCTGATGCTGTAGCCAAGGCTGCAGCCCTCCTGCCTCGGCCAGCCTCCCATTGTGTCCCGTCATCTGACGTTCGTGGGGATGTTTGTAAGAGGCTTTTGTTGTTGTGGTGGGATGCTTGGTCATCCCTCCAAGGAAACAAGCTCCGGGCAGTAAAACCGCTCCCAACTGCTTGGACAACCTCCTCCCGACCATCTCGGCGAGAGGAGGTCCTTCTGGCCAGGTTGCGGATTGGGCGTTGCCGGTTTAGCCACCTCTACCTGCTCTCCGGTGACCCAGCCCCGCAGTGCCCTTATGGTCAGGCATTAACAGTGAGCCATGTTTTATTGTCGTGTCCCCGCTTTAGTCAATCTCGTGTTGTCCTATCCCTGCCATCTACTTTACCGGATATTTTAGCTGATGATGCTCGAGCAGCTGCTGGTGTTCTGCGTTTTATAGCTTTGACTGGCTTGTCCAAAGACATCTAATCTTTTTACTTATTTTATCTGCATCTTTGTCAGGACTTTCTGGTGTCCCCCCACTCCCCTTGAGTTTTACTGGATTCCATGTGCTCTAACAACAGTGACTGGGCACTAATGACCTCAGTAGTTGAGCGCCCTTAAACCCCACCAAAAAAAAAAAAGAAATCGGTTGTAGGCTCAGTACAACTCAGTAAGTTAAAATACACTTATATGCCAGTCATTGCAGGTATAATAGGAACACATCGCTAAAGCAGTAGATAAAGATTTTTAAAAGAAGTTTTCCTCTCTGTGTATTTACAGCTGGAGGTACTGGGGGTAAGGCCAGACAGCGAGATCGGGAACCAGAGGCTGGCCCCTGTACCCGGTCTCCAGATGCAGACTCACCAGGTGAGTAACAGTAAGGGCCCACAGTCGGAGGTTGTTGTTTCTACTCTACACACTATGGACTCCAATGCATAAGGGCACATATTAGTGGACTGTAAGATGGGGTGTGTCCACCATTCTCCTTTATGATGACTTGAACTCCTCTGGGGACACTTTCATCGATCCTTCCTGGATAGTCGATTCTGGGGAAAATGGAGATAGTGGACATCGGGTTTGGAGTAAAGCCACCTTTATATCTAATCCTTAAGATAAACCATTGCCTTCAGGCTGGAACATGGGCAGACAGGCACACTTCAGGAATGTCACTGTCCATATATCATTTCCTCACAATTCCGCTTCATGACACCTGGCATTGTTGAACTGATTCAAGCAGTCAATGTCTCTGCAATCTTCCTCTGCTGTCGACAGTACAGAGTACTGCCAAATATATGTTTATGGTTCTGCATTTAGCATTTTCTAAAGTGCGATAAGAAGAGAACAAGTTAATGAGGAGGACTGGCATATTGTATGGCATGCCTCCTGTGCATGTCATTGTTGGCACTAAGATGATGGCAGGTAAAGCAAGCATAGGGTTTCGCGAATTGAATCCAGCCATCAGATTGCCATGGAGGAGAGAATAATTTGTAACTTCACTCCAAAACCCTAGCTTCCAGTTGTCCTCTATCCAGCGGATATTGTTCATTAAATGAACTTCAGCATTGCTTAATATCAGGAACAGGAATGTGCAGTATTCAGAAGCTGCTCAGCCATTGTAATCAGGGCTGCTGAGAGTGAGGACTGGTCATGGAGTGTGGTACTTGGCTGGAGTCTAACTAGAAATATAGCAACCCAATTTTATTGAAAATATAACGTACTTGGTCTGGCTCTGGAAGCTTTCATAAGCTAAAAATTGATTTTAATTGTATTGTTATACTAACCCAATTTTATTGTTATTTTAAAGAATGTCTGACATGAAACATGACAGTCTGAGGGATATTGGAGATAAACAAAATGTGCTCATTGGGATTAAATACAGTGTAAATATAATTTCTTACTGAACACTAACCACATCTCTACAATTGCAATTGGTTTATGCATGACGGTGTGAAGCACCCCTATGTTCGAAAAAGCTGTGTGTAAAAATTCGATTTTTGGGGGTCATGTCTCAGGTTATGTAGATCAATGAACTAATGGCCCTGTGTTTTGGATAGACATCACTCTAGTGAAATTTTGTATACCTGTAGGAAGAATAGTGGTACTGCAACTATCCTACAGTACAGGGTAAAATGTTAACGTTAGCCGGCCGGGTTGGCTGAGCGGTTCTAGATGCTACAGTCTGGAACTGTGTGACTGCTGTGGTTGCAGGTTCAAATCCTGCCTCAGGCATCGATGTGTGTGATGTCCTTAGGTTCATTAAGTTTAAGTAGTTCTAAGTTCCAGTGGACTGACGACCTCAGAAGTTAAGTCCCATAGTGCTCAGAGCAATTTTTTGTCACTTGCAGTTCGTTTTGATGGGAAATAATGGGAAACTTTACTGTATGTTCTAAAGATGACATTCTCAGGAAACATCAAAACATTTATTTATAACATAACTTGTTACTAAAAACCAGTCGCTCCAAGTTGTCATACTTTTGCTGCAAAATATGCGTGTAATTACTGGTCTGATGCATAAATGTAGTTTTGTCTGATGCCATGGACATGTGTCAAGGGTTCTAGGGCCAATTAATGATTTCTCAGGTCACAAAATTATGATTTTATTCAGACTTTTTTCACCATGAAACTTTACGATCACTCGCTCTAAAAAAATGGTCACTTGATACCTATACAGATATGGCCAAAGTGGTATTGCAGTAACAACAAATAGGGTAACAAGGATCTAAATATATCTGGAAAGAAAATGATGGCAAATATCTTGTAATACTGGAAATTCCATAGAATATTTCTAACAGTTTTACTGTTTTATGGTACAAATCACAAGCCAGATTTTTTCAATGAATGGCAATTGATGAGCAAAATATCAGAAAAAGTAAAACAAATGATAAAATGTTTTGTCACAAATGTCCTTCATTTGACTTCTTAGTGTGCTTTCATTTTGCACAATAAAGACATTGGGTTTATAGCAATTGTTGTGTATATGTTGAAACGTTAAAAATGTCCGTCCTGCTGTGACATGTCATCACTGAAAAAAATATATTTCTAGTTCCATAGGCCAGTTCTGGTTTTCAACTGTGCACAATGTGATCCAGATTTCATATCTTAGACAAGTACTCATATCCTGCAGTAAAACTCATCTTTTAAGACGAAAAATATGTTTTCGATAAGTCACAGACAGATCAAAGATATTTTTAAATTTCAACATGATCTTGAGAAAGGCTATGAACCTGAGATCATGACTGTGTAAAACAAATGAACAATTAACAGTCAAGTGATGGAAATTTCTTTAGAGAAGTGGAAAAAGAGATATTAGTGGTCAGTGGGACAGTGGCAGTAAAGGAGGACTAGAGATAAATGAAAACAGTCAGTGGGTGAAAGTGAGAGAGGAGGCAGTGTAGTCAAAACAAAAGATGTGTGTGGACAATACACAGGCTCTGTTGATGATGGGTGGGTGGAGTCTGGACCCTCTAAGATCAGTGGGCTTGAACACACAGTTATCAGAGAGCAAATTTTAGACCAAATTTTACACACCAGTGCTTAAGAGGAAAAATAACTTGGATGCCCCAGAATTTTTGAACTGTTAATGTGTTGTGGAGAGAGTGGGAGTATCAAAGAAAGACAAAAGGAGACAGTGTAATTGAGAGAGGTGACAGAGACAGTGGCAGTGGGATATACTGTAAATCAGTGGGAGAAAATGAGAAAGTGGTAGATAGACAGAGACATAGACAGTGACAAAGACAGTGACAGTGAGAGGGAGATACTGAGTATGAAGGCTTCACTGCAGAGAGAGATCAGGTAAAAATCTAGAATATTCTGTGTTAAAATAGTGGAAATATGATCATAGAAAAAAATGTTTGGAGAGGAAGGCAGAATGTAGACTGAGGCTGCTGGTTCTCCAGTCTCCTGTCATTATTTCAAAAAGGAACATATTCATATTTTATTTGCTCCAACAGGAGCATTTTTCTGCTGGTTTATCCTATGGTACTATTTGTTGCATGAGACAGTGCTGGCAAAATTAGAGCAAATTAACAGCTTGTGGTGCAGTAGGTTGATTCAGAGAGTGTGGTAGTATACAGACGTGTATCATCAACCTACTATTAACAGTACTAACTTGTGTTGTGTGTTACGTGCAATGTTATCCTGTATTACAGAACATGTGAACATTGAAATTTGTCACTTCCCCATTGGACAGAGGACAGGAATGTAAACATTACTTCCCAATAATACAGTTTCTGCTAATGCTTCATTTCCAGTGCAAAATCCAGTGCTCACGACCCTGATTTTAGATGCTTTTGCTTCAACTGCATTTTGCCCCACAGAAAGGAGGATTACTGATATTTGTCTCTTCCATGAAATTTGTTTACTTCATTGCAGGCATTAAAATACAGAAATATGTTCTATAAAAGTAAGGAAATACAGGATTCCCAATTACCGAACTGACAAAGCAAGTTATATTTGCTGCCTCATTATATTATATTCTGCAAGCAGATTTTCTAAAATCTTGCCTTGAAAATGGCGGGGTGTTCTCCTGCCGAAATATCGGCGGTCGCTGAAAGTGTTACCTGGCTGAATTCCCGGAAGTTACTTGAAAGTTGTATACGCCAGGAGATACTCAGGTCCACACACATTTTCAGTCAGAATTTGAGTACATTGTGCTATCTACAAATTTAAATAACATTTATAAATATATTTGCAATTTTCATTGTATTTAATTAGAATAATTTCACTGATGGAAAACTAGCATATCTGTGATGATCTCTTGCTAAGTTCACACTCTAAATTTCACACTTGATTTGCAGTGAAGTGCTCCAAGCCCTTTCATCACATCCCAGTGTAAGTGCGAGGGTTGGAACTTACAGTGGCAACACTGCTGTGGAGACACTAATGCATTACATACCTCCACGGCCGACCAAAAAAGTACTGTATTACTGCTCATTTTTGTAGCATAACCTGCGACCATCTTTCCTAAATAAGCAGCAACACTTTCTGTACAACCCAGCCATCATTTTTCACAACAATGCACATGCACATAGAGTGCAAGTTGTGGCTGCTCTGTTCAGTCGCTGGAACTGGGATGTACTGTACCATCAACCATACTCCCCAGTCTCAAGTCCTTGTGACTTTGATTTGATTCTGAACATGAAGCAACCACTTTGTGGCATTCACTTCAGAGCTGTTACAGAGATTAGGCAGGCAGTAGACTGGTGCATTTGCACCATCAACACAACGGGCTCTGCTAACAGTGTACTATGCGATCCACATAGCTGGCAACAGGTGCTACATGATGCTGTCGACTACTTGGAAGGTCGGGTGCAAACACGCAGCTCTTATGTATCAGTTGTAAATAAATAGTTGCCACTATTTAACATTGTGTTGTTAAACAAAATGTTTAATTTCATGACCTCCATCATTTGAGAAAACTAGTAAGAGCTATTATGATATGTCTTGTGTAATTTGTTACTACAATCAGAATTATTTGGAATGTAGTAAAACAAAAAAGTCTTAAACCATATCTCCAGTTTCCCACAGTGGTTTACACACACACACACACACACACACACACACACACACACACACACACACACACACACACACACACACACACAGAGGATAAATTGTAGTGTGTGTGAAGGTTAAATATGTTGACAAAAAATACTAGCACCATGATGCCTTCATGTAGCAGGAGTTGGAAAGAGTAATAATAATAAATTGGTGTGAAAAGTAGTATTTCCAGGAAATGTTTCGTCTAAAGTTTACACTGTCTCATATTGGGTTCAAGTAAGATTGTCAATAATGACATAAAATATATTTAACTTCAATAAATCAGTTTCTGGTTTCACCAAGAAATAATTTCCTTTCCTTAATGCACACCTAATGTAATTCAGGATTGATAGGAATTGCACTCGCAACAACTTTAGATGAGGGGGAATGGTGCCCAAGTTTCCACATAGATACTGAAATTCACTTAATAAGGTCTGAGTTTGTTACCTCAACATCAATGGTAATGTTTCGAGCTTCTAGTAATTAGCTTCTGCACTCAGTTGACGCTGACAACTTTAGCTAAACAGATGGCATGATTTCACATGGAACACCCCATACCACAAGATGTTTCAGCTGACAAATTTAATGTACTGAGAGTTTAAACAGCAATGGCAAGTGTACCCAAGCGAGCAACAATTGGTATTGTAGTGTCAAACTGAGTATTCCAGTGGGTTTCAGATGTGGCATATAGTTTTTCAGAATTCCCTAATAATGTGAACTGCTACTGAACTGGTTTTAAATGTCAAATCTCTCCAAATGAAGTATATATGGTAACAGCAACACTCAGCAACATAAGGTTAAGAAAAGCACATGGAGAAAATTTCACAAGAGGATTTCACTGATCTTTCCATTATTGTTCCTGTTATTAACCAACTAAAAAGGTTTGTAGGATAATGAAAAGCATTATTGATATTGGATGTCTTAATTTAATAAAATTAATATTCATTACGTTTGATACTGATATAAATATTATTTTAATAATAAGAAAATGTCAGAGTAACTTCATACCATCCTCTAATATTACTTCCCTTGCCATAACCATGTCTTCCCCACCAGGGGCCTCGCTACTCTTTGGTGGGTTTGTACTTGGCTACCACGGGACCCCAGCCTTAGCAGTGTCTTTTTCCCTTCTGTTCTGCATGTCAATCATCTTGCTGTTCTTTGCACCCTCCCTTGGGAAACATTATTTGGTGTTACTTGGAATATTTCACACTGCATGTCGCTGACATGAGAACCATCTCACCACTGTTTTTCATTTCATTTCCCTTTCTTCGTTTCCCTCCTCCTCTCGTTACTCTGCTTTGGCTTTTGAGGTTAATCGTTTTCTTCTTCCTCCTTGTGTGCTCTTGATGGCCATCACATGCATCTGACATGTGACAGGTGACTGGGTACTGCCTAATTCCCAGGTCGACAGGCAGGGTTCACACATAAACCCTGGTACAGGCCAGACCCAAGGAGCTGCAACCTTCCCAAATTGCTGATTGGTCCATCTGTAAGCTGTTAGGGAGGTGTGACCTGAGGTGCGACCAATCACCTAAGGCGGGTGTGCTCCCTTGTGAAAGTGCCCCCAGTTTGAAGGAGTGTGTCATTACTTTGTCCACCCATGTCATGAATCGTTTTCTGCAGAAATCCCAGACTGTGACCATATATTTAGATTTAGAGAAGGCCTTAGACAGCTCCACATGCTTTACAGTTGGGGCTTCCATGGCCACCTGTCCTGTTCCCTTCAGGAATTTTTTAAAGACAGCTTTTTCAAGGTGAGTATGGGTCCTGCCTTGTTGGACACCTTTATCCAGGACAGGGTTCCAATCTGTGTGTAGTCCACTTCGTTATTGCCATTAACCCTATAATTGCCTGCCTCCCACCGGGCATCTCCAGCTTACTTTTTGTTGACTATTTTGCCATCTGTTGCAGTTCTCCACAGACCTGTTTCACTGAGTGGTGTCTTCAGTGATGTTTGATCATCTTTACTGCTGGGGTATTGGTAGTGGCTTTGTTTTCACTGACAAAACTACATGAATTTCTGGCAGCACAAATGGTTTCTCCGTCCATTTTTATATCTTGGGCCTCTTGTCCTTCCATTCATTGAAACTATGAAATTCCTGGGGCTCATGCTTGATAGGAAACACTCTTGGTCCTCCCATGTGTCTTACTTGACAGCCTGCTGTGTGTGGTTCCTCAATGTCCTACAAGACCTCTATGCTACTTCCTGGGGTTCTGATCGAACCACCCTCGTCCATTTGTTCCGGTCCTTTGTCCATTCGAAATTCGACTGTGTGTGTTTTGTTTATGCATCTGCACATCTATCTGTCTTATGCCTTCTCAGCACTATCCACCATCATGGCATCCGTTGGCCAGTTGTGCCTTTTACACTTTCCCAATTGTGTCTGTATGCTGAAGCTGCTGAACTAACACTGTTCTACCACCGTTACTTTCGCCTCAGCTGGTATGCATGCTATTTGTTTATCATCTTTGGCCACACATCCTATGCCTCCTTCTTTGATGATATCTTTGATCGTCAGTATTGGTTGGGTCCCTATACTGGTGTCCACTTTCAGCAATTGCTTAGTCAGCTTAACTTGACACTACCTGTAACTTTCCCAGGTGGAGTGAACCCTTCACCATCACAGCTTCATGAAGTGGCCCACGTTAACCTTGGTTTTCATTTGCTTTCAAAGGTCACTACTCCAGCCCTGTCCTATCACCTTCAGTGTTATGACCTAAGCATGAAATTTCGCAATAGTTCCTTTGTGTACACTGATGGCTCTGTCTGACCACGTTGTTGGGTGTACTTTCATTATTGGCACCCACATCCTTAGATATCAGCTTCTGGCACACTTCTCAGTATTTACAGCCGAGATCTTTGCCCTGTATCAGGCTATGGAGTACATCTGGTGACACAGACTTTTCAATTGTTCTCTGCTCAGACAATCTCAGTGCCCTTTTTCTTTTCTTGCCTTGTTTCCTGGGTTCTTCTACAGTTCTGCTGGCGAATTATCAATTCCATATGCATTCCTATTCTTCAACTCCTTCAGCACATTTTCTACTTCTGCTTCCAAGACTGTGAATCCCTTTCGATCTTCCGGCACATATTGTTCCCCGTACACCACCCGTCCCTTAGGACAATGGGTCCAGGGTAACTGTCACTTCCTCACTCCTTGTTCCTGGTCATGTCGGTCTGCCAGGAACTGCAGCTGCTGGCACTGCTGCCAAGGCTGCAGTCCTCTTGCCTCAGCCCACTAGTTCCTTTATTCTTTCCAATGATATATGTGTTGCTGTCAGTCAGTCGGTGCTTTTCCATTGGTCCTCCCTTCATGGCAATAAGCTCACTATTATTAAGCCTCTCCCAGGAGCTAAGACAACCTCCTCCCAGCCCTCCTACAGGAGGAGGTCATTTTAACTAGGTTTCATATTCATCATCAGTGTTCTGCCAAAAGGAAGGGTTTCACATGGTAGTTCTCCAGGCTGTCCGGTCTTTTGTGTTCCTCTTAAAGTCCGCATTATTTCCTCTCCCATTCGTCATGTATCATCTTCCAACTCCTTCTGCTGTCTTCTCCCTCAAACCAGTCCTTCCAAAGCATCTGCTAGCAAGTGCTCCCTTCTGAGTGAATGTCCCAACCAGTTCGTTTTCCTTTCTCTTATAAACTTCAGAAGACATCCTCTCTCACTAACCCTCTCCAATACTCTTTCATTACTCACTCTTTCCATCCAGGTTTTTCTCTCCATTCTACTCCACACCAACATCTCAAATGCTTCTAACCTTTTTTCATCCTCCCATCTCAATGTACATGTTTTTTCCCCACACTCCAGACAAAACATTTGCCAAGCATTTTCCTTAGGCATGTATCTAATTTGCCACATAAGCCTCCGTTTTCTTTTGAATGTATTCTTCACTATGGCAATTAGACTTTTCATCTCCTGGTGACATCTGAAGTCTTCAGTTACTGTGCTTCCAAGATATTTAAATACACTTACTTGGCTAATGCTAGAGTGTCCTATTTTAATATTGGACAGTCTGTCTCTTGCACTGATGACCATACTCGTTGTTTTTGCTGTGTTCATTTGCATCCCATATTCCACACAAGCTTCATTCAGATCTTTCAGCATATTATTCACTGTCCGCTCACTTTCACTCATGTCATTCTATTCTCTTTCCACCAATACATACTCTTCTTTTGCATTTAAGAGTTACGCAAAAATGTCTTCAAGGTATGTGTTAAACAGCAGTGGAGAAAGGCAACGACCTTGTCTAACACCTCGTCCAATGCTGCTTCCTTCTGACATTCTGTTTCCAATCCTTATTCTTACTCTCTGGTCTAAATACAGATTCTTTATCAGTCATCTGTATGTCCAATCTACTCCTTTCCTCTTAAAAATATCCAGCAACTTGTTCCACTGAATTGTCAAAAGCATGGTCTAAATCTATAAAAACAGTAAAGATTTCTCTACCATTCTCCATATATCTTTCCACTATAGTTCTTAACAGACCAATAGCATCTCTTGTTACTTTTCCTATTCCAAATCTGAACTGCTCCTCTGCTGTCCCTTTATCCAGCTTACCATATACCCTTCTGTTAAACACTCTCAGCAACACTTTAGCTGCATGAGAAATTAGACTGATTGTCCCATGCTCTTTGAATTTTTTTACTGTTTCTCTTTTTCTTTATTAGTATCATAACTGTTGCAATAAAGTCCTCAGACCATTCCCCTCTGTCATATATCTCATTACAGAGGTAGACTTTTTCTTTTCTAGCCTAGTTCCCAGACTCTTCAACAGTTCTGCTGGAAAATCATCAATTCCACATGCTTTCCTATACTTCATCTCCTTCAGTGCCTTTGTTACTTTTGCTTCCAAGACTGTGAATTCCTTTCAATCTTCTGGCACATATTGCCCCTCTTTAAACTTACTTTCATTTTGTATTTCATCCCCCTTATACAGACATTCAGTATATTCTTGCCATATGTTCAAAGCCTCCTCTGTTTCTTCTGCTAGAGTACCATCTGCTCTTTCTATTTCCATCTTATTCCTGTTTCTCTTGTGTTAAAAACCTATCTCACTAGCCAGTCTATACATAATTACATAATTCTCTCTTTCTCCATTTTCTCTATTTAGTTGCATTTCTGTGTCATCCATTTTTCCCTTGTTTCTTCAGTTTCTCTTCTTCATTATTCAATTTCTGTACCTACTTCAGTGCCTACATTTTCCACTTTCTCTGTTCTTCCACCTTTTTCAACATGTCTTCTGTTATCTATTTTTTCCTGGTACTTTGGGATGCTCTAATTCCTAGTACTTATTTGGCACAGTCCACGAGGCCTTCCCTCACTTTTATTCATTTGTCATTAACACTTTCATCATAACTACCTCTTTCATATTTTTCTGTCAATCTGTTTTCTAAATCTGATGCCTTTCCTACCTCTTTGAATATTTCTACATTTATTTTTCCTTTTGCTTTATCTCTCTAGACTTTTATCAACTTCACTTGCATTTCTCCCACTACTAGGTTGTGGTCTGAATTTATATCTGCTCCTGGATAAGCTTTGGCATTCTTCAAACAGTTCCTAAACCTTTTTGTGTGAGGATGTAGTCCAACTGATATCTTTCCCTATTCAAATTTGATAGCCAGGTGTAACATCTCCTTTTGTGGTATTCAAATAATGTGTTAGACCACTACTAATGAATTTTCTTTACAGAAACTAATTAGTCACTCACATCTCATTTCTTATTGCTAATTCAAATTTTCCTACTGTATCTTCATCTCTTCCTTTACCTACCACTGCATTTCAGTCCTCCATGATGGTGAAGCAGGCATTTCCATTTTCTTTATCAATGAGTTCTTGTATTTCCTCATAATATTCTTCAACTTCATCTAATGCTGGCTGGAAGGATATACCTGTATTAACATCAAATCTTTTGAACTACCCTTAAGTCGTATCATGATTAGTCTTCCAACAATATATTGTACTTTCATTACATTATTTTTCACCTTTTGCCCTATCAATATCCCTATTCCGTTTTCATCACTCTTGATTTCCCCTGAGTAAATGAGCTTATAATCTCTACTTCCAATCACGCCATTCCCTACCCATCTCATTTCACACAAACCAAGGGCATCTAATCTGTTCCTTTCATCTCCTGTTTTGCTTTCTCCAGCTTTCCTACTTCTCACATTGGGCACTGCCTTTTTTGCCATCATCATCTGACAAGTGCTTCTCCCCAACTGCTATGTACATATTGCTCCCATGTTTTAGCTGTCTCCCATGTCCTGATGGAATTTCAATTTTTGAATGGTTTATGTTCCTGTTTGGGTTTGCCATCGAAGTCATTTTAGCAAATGAGGTGCAGGCTGTCGACAGAGTTTTACTTTTTATTAAAGCAATATGGTGAAGGTCCTCTATTTCTGTATGGTGTCTTCTTAGCCCTTTCTCCATGCCCATGCTTTTAGCTATCTTGTTCTATGTCATTTGGGATTGATGTTCAGTAGCTCAACTCTTCTGTTTTTGTGTTTCATAATTTTGACATGGGTGCTAATGACCTTGAGTGTTTAAGCGTCCTAAAACAAAACAAAACAATCATGTCTGTGGCATTCATTAGTAGGAATTGAATGTTTCACAAGTGTTGATTGAAATATGTGTGGAATAGCAATTCTTGTTTTCTGATCACAATCTACAAATTCCAAAAATCAGTCAAGTGTTTGACATTTATCTCTCTCCTTATCACAGTAAATGTAATGCAGGGTAAATCTTGTTTTTTCAGTATGATCTGAATCAGGAGTGGCAGCAACAGTAATTGAGAAATATATTTTATCATCTCTGTTCCAATATGGCACCAGTGACATGACAACTAGAAATATGTTCATTGTGAGCATCAGATATCAGATAATGCACATGAAAAAACGTTCCACACACTTGTTGTTATCTGACCTTGCTTATGTATAGGATTATTGTAGAAATAAGAGTACTAATATTCACAGGAGATGTTCTTTATTTGTATCTGCAATTTCCTGAGCTGAACCTCTGAATGCCAAGCATCTTTGACCAAGAAATAATATCACATCAAGTAACTTGAGAGCTCCAATGCAAGTTGGCTGTTCTATGGATGAACAGAAAACATTACCTTTCCACTACCAAGCACTCTTTCATGTCATTTCATACCTTCACTCTCATGATTCTTCCGTGAAAAATATTTACAAATGTAAGTATACCATTTGATGTTTACTCTTGAATGAAAAATATATTCTATATACTCTTTTTTCATGTAAATCACCTTGTGATCTAATCTTAAGAATTTTGTTGGCAAACCTACCAAATTGTAAAGATGTTTCACAGCTGCCAATGTGTAAATTTGCTGGGGAAAATTTTAATAGTATTTACAGCACTATTTGAAGAAAGCATCATTTTCACTCCATCACAATGTTGTTCTAGTGCAGAATATCTAAGGAAGAAATGAATGATGTAACAAACGTTAAACTTTGACAAAATAGTTTAATTGGGAAAAAATGTACTCACAAAGGGGCAACGACACACACACACACACACACACACAGACACACACAGACACACACAGACACACACAGACACACACAGACACACACAGACACACACAGACACACACAGACACACACACACAGACACACACACACAGACACACACACACAGACACACACACACAGACACACACACACACAGACACACACACACACAGACACACACACACACACACAGACACACACACACACACACACACACACACACACACACACACACACACACACACACACACACACACACACACACACACACACACACACACACACACACACACACACAGACACACACACACACACACACACAGACACACACACACAGACACACACACACACACACACACACACAGACACAGACACACACACACACAGACACAGACACACACACACACAGACACAGACACACACACACACAGACACACACACACACACACAGACACACACACACACACACAGACACACACACACACACACACAGACACACACACACACACACAGACACACACACACACACACAGACACACACACACACACACAGACACACAGACACACACACAGACACACACACACAGACACACACACACACACACACACAGACACACACACACACACACACACAGACACACACACACACACACAGACACACACACACACACACACACAGACACACACACACACAGACACACACAGACACACACACACACAGACACACACAGACACACACACACACAGACACACAGACACACACACACACAGACACACACACACAGACACACAGACACACACACACACACACAGACACACACACACACACACAGACACACACACACAGACACACACACACACACACACAGACACACACACACACACACACACACACACACACAGACACACACACACACACACACACACACACACACACACAGACACACACACACACACACAGACACACACACACACACACAGACACACACACAAACACAGACACACACACAGACACACACACACACACACAGACACACACACACACACACACACACACACACACACACTCTTACTACCTCAAGGAGCCTAATTATAACAAGGTTTACAATATATTTTATTACAATTGCTTTCTTGTATATGGATGGCTTTGATCTCAGACAGGTAGTTTCCAACTTACAAAATTGAAAGTTTGTGTAGATAGCAGTGGAGAGATGCATGCTGAGAATTACTGGGGGAGACAGGGATACAGAAAAGGGCCAGGGAACAGTCTGGAGTTGGAGACACAAGGGGAAGGAAGTGGAGATAGGTGGGCATGTAGTCAGGGGAATGAGTGGCAGATAGGGTGAGATTATTACATCCTATAGCCGTGAAGAGGAGGAACACTGAAGTGAGAGTGTGATAATATGGGGGAAGTGGACATGCCTGTAGCTTGACCCCAGAATACTGTGAGAAGTCTTGGGTGAGGGGTGGGGGGGAGGGGGTGGAGGGGGGGTCGAGGGGGGGGGGGGCTTTGTCCAACAGTGAGTATACAATGTTGTTGATGCTAGCAGAAAAAATTGCGGATGATTTGAATTACAAAACTGAATATTTTTGTACAGCCTATTAGGGTAGAAACTGAAATGAAATATTGGGGTGTGAATGTAGTTTATCACAAGCTGTAGCTGATAAATTCAGCACTACACTATGAAGTATTTGCTACTAAGATTTTCAGAGGCTCCCTTAACCCTTCTGTGAACCTTTGGAGGTAACAAAACCTACCAGAATGTTTGTTTCAGAGTCCCCACATCTGTACTGTGATGTGTTGTTGAGTTTTAATACTATTTGACCACAGAGGCTGACAGTTGGTGTTAGAAATGTGTATTTCTACTTTATTTCTACAGAACTGAGCACAGTATGTTTTGTGGAAGGAGCTTCTAATCTTTCACTTCTTTGTGGGTGGCAAAGCCAGTGAAGATGTTGTACTACATTATTTGCTACATGTAATGTGTTGGATGTATATGTTCACTACTGGCTAATTCTGGAAGGGAACTTATGTCTTTGTCTTGTAACTATACTTTTCAGAAAAATTAACATTCTCACTAAAATTTCTTTACATCCAAAATTGTTTCTACATGTCTTGATAGTTTCTTGGAATTGCATCAGTCTTGACAGTCCTTTATGGAGCAGTCACTTGAATAATGGGTAGAGGGTTATGAAGAATCCAATCAGCAGAAATAAGATATCTATGATCTACCTTATGATACAGGGAACTCCCTTGCCCGACCTGTCACCCACACTCATGGTCCTGTGTACCACCAGTTGTGGATGATCCATGCACAAGAAGAGAAATATGCTCAGGTAGCAATGAACATTAGAACTTCATTGTAACACAGAAGGTACATGATAATACTCAGCAAGTGAAACAGCTTCATAATGAAAGCAACATATAAATAGTCCCAACAGGCTGTATGGTTGTCACTAATGAGAATCATTCCTGAAGGTGCAAGTTGAGCACTGCAAGGTGCACTGGTGATATCCTAGATTCAAATGTTGTGTGCTGTACTCAGAGGAAAAGTTGTGACTATAATAGCAGCAAAAACTTTGAAAACTGTTATCCCCATGGAGGAGATGGCAGTGCCATCTAGGAGGTACAGACCTGGAAGAAAAATACAGGAATCAGGCCAGGACATCTTGAAGGAGGGATTATGTGGTGGAAAGATAGCAGTAAAGTATCCTAATCTTTTAAAAGTGGTCACCCAATAAATTATATGTGCTTCATTTAGCCATTAATATTCAAGACAAGCAGTTACATCATTTATTCAAGAGGTTATCTATTTTCATTATACAAATATATAAAATTCTATGAAACAGTCTGAGTAATTTTTACTTGGTCATTTTTATGCTCTAGGTCTACATCACAATAAAACACCATTTCACAAACTGATTGACCAGGTCTAGTGTTACCCCAATGTGTATAGTCTTTCTAACATTTCCAAAATCTATGTTCTAAAGTGTTCTTTGACGACTGCATTTACATTTACTGTGACAATTAATACTTACAATAAGAGTTCAGATCGACCACCAATTTATCTAATGGGTTTCTACATCTACATTTATACTCCACATGCCACCCAACGGTGTGTGGTGGAGTGGCACTTTTCGTGCCACTGTCATTACCTCCCTTTCCTGTTCCAGTCGCGTATGGTTCGTGAGAAGAACGACTGCCGGAAAGCCTCCGTGCGTGCTCGAATCTCTCTAATTTTATCTCCTTGGGAGGTATAAGTAGGGGGAAGCAATATATTCGATACCTCATCCAGAAACGCACCCTCTCGAAACCTGGCGAACAAGCTACACCGCGATGCAGAGCGCCTCTCTTGCAGAGCCTGCCACTTGAGTTTGCTAAACATCTCCGTAACGCTATCACACTTACCAAATAACCCTGTGATGAAACGCACCACTCTTCTTTGGATCTTCTCTACCTCCTTTATCAACCAGATCTGGTACGGATCCTAAACTGACAAGCAATACTCAAGTATAGGTCGAACGAGTGTTTTGCAAGCCACCTCCTTTGTTGATGGACTACATTTTCTAAGGACTCTCCCAATGAGTCTCAACCTGGCACCCACCTTTCAAAACAATTAATTTTATATGATTATTCCACTTCAAATCATTCCATACGCCTACTCCCAGATATTTTACAGAAGTAACTGCTACCAGTGTTTGTTCTGCTATCATATAATCGTACAATAAAGAATCCTTCTTTCTATGTATTTGCAATACATTACATTTGTCTATGTTAAGGGTCAGTTGCCACTCCCTGGAGCAGGTGCCTATTCACTGCAGATCTTCCTGCATTTTGCTGCAATTTTCTAATGCTGCAACTTCTCTGTAGACTACATTATCATCCGCGAAAAGTCGCATGGAACTTCAGACACTATCTACTAGGTCATTTATATATATTGTGAAAAGCAATGGTCGCATAACACTCCCCTGTGGCACAACGGAGGTTACTTTAACGTCTGTAGATGTCTCTCCATTGAGAACAACATGCTGTTCTGTTTGCTAAAATCTCTTCAATCCAGCCACACAGCTGGTCTGATATTCCGTAGGCTCTTACTTTATCAGGCGACAGTGCGGAAGTGTATCGAACGCCTTACGGAAGTCAAGGAAAATGGCATCTACCTGGGGGCTTGTATCTAATATTTTCTGGGTCTCCTGAACAAATAAAGCGAGTTTGGTCTCACACGATTGCTGTATCTGGAATCCATGTTGATTCCTACAGAGCAGATTCTGGATTTCCAGAAATGACATGATAAGCAAGCAAAAAACGTGTTCTAAAATTCTAAAACAGATCGATGTCAGAGATTTAGGTCTATAGTTTTGAACATCTGCTCGATGACCCTTCTTGAAGACTGAGACTACTTGTGCTCTTTTCCAATCATTTGGAACCCACTGTTGCTCTAGAGACTTGCAGTACGTAGCTGTTAGAAGGGGGCAAGTTCTTTCACGTACTCTGTGTAGAATCAAATTGGTATCCCATCACGTCCAGTGGACTTTACTCTGTTGAGTGATTTCAGTTGCTTTTCTTTTTTAATGGGACACTTATTTTCGATGTCAGCCAATTTTTCGTTTGTGCAAGGATTTAGTGAAGGAACTGCAATGTGTCTTCCTCTGTGAAACAGCTTTGGAAAAAGGTGTTTAGTATTTCAGCTTTACACGTGTCATCATCTGTTTCAGTGCCATCACCATCCCAGTGTGTCTGGATATGCTGTATCGAACCACTTACCGATTTAACATTAGACCAAAACTTTCCAGGATTTTCTGTAAAGTCGGTACATAGAATTTTACTTTCGAATTCACTGAATGCTTCATGCATAGCCCTCCTTAAGCTAACTCTGACATCGTTTAGTTTCTGTTTGTCTGACAGGTTTTGGCTGCGTTTAAACTTGCAGTGAAGCTCTCTTTGCTTTAGCAGTAGTTTCCTAACTTTGTTGTTGAACCACGGTGGGTTTTTCCCATCCCTCACGGTTTTACTCGGCACTTACCTGTCTAAAATGTATTTTACGATTGCCTTGAACTTATTCCATAAACACTCAACATTGTAAGTGTTGCAAAAGACATTTTCATTTTCATCTGTTTGGTAGTCCGAAAACTGAGTTCTATTACTCTTGCTAAGCAGATAAACCTTCCTCCCATTTTTTATATTCCTATTTAATTCCGTATTCAGGGATGCTGCAACAGCTTTATGATCACTGATTCCCTGTTCTGCACTTACAGAGTGGAAAAGTTTGGGTCTATTTGTTATCAGTAGGTCTAAGATGTTATCTTCACGAGTTGGTTCTCTGTTTAATTGCTCGAGGTAATTTTCGGATAGTGCACTAAGTATAATGTCACTCGATGCTCTGTCCTAAACATCTGAGTGTCCCAATCTGTATCTGGTAAATTGAAATCTCCACCTAAGACTATAACATGCTGAGAATATGTTTGTGAAATGTATTCCAGATTTTCTCTCAGTTGTTCTGCCACTAATGCTGCTGAGTCGGGAGGTCAGTAAAAGGAACAAATTATTAACCTAGCTCAGTTGTTGAGTGTAACCTCCACCCATAATAATTCACATGATCTATCGAATTCTAGTTCACTACAGGATAAACTACTACTAACAGCGACAAGCATGCCACCACTGGTTGCATGTAATCTATCCTTTCTAAACACCATCTGTGCCTTTGTAAAAATTTCGGCAAAATACATCTCTGGCTTCAGCGAGTACCTATAATGATTTCAGCTTCAGTGCTTTCTATCAGTGCTTGAAGTTCCGGTACTTTACCAATGCAGCTTCGACAGTTTACAATTACAATACCGATTGCTGCTTGGTCTCCACATGTCCTTTGAGGCTTTTGCCCTTTCTGTACTTGCCCAAAGCCAACTAACCTGAAAAACCGCCCAGTCCACACCACACAACCCATGCTACCCGTGTAGCTGACTGCTGAGTGTAGTGGACTCCTGACCTATCCAGCGGAACCCAAAACCCCACCACCTTATGGCGCAAGTCGAGGAATCTGCAGCCCACATGGTCGCAGAACCGTCTCAGCCTCTGATTCAGACCCTCCACTCGGCTCTGTACGAAAGGTCCGCAGTCAGTCCTGTTGATGATGCTGGAGATGGTGAGCTCAGCTTTCATCCTGCTAGCGAGACTGGCAGTTTTCACCAAATCAGATAGCCGCCGGAAGCCAAAGAGGATTTCCTCCCATCCATAGCGACATACATCATTGGTGCAGACATGTGTGACCACCTGCAGATGGGTGCACCCTGTACCCTTCATGGCATCCGGAAGGTCCCTTTCCACATCTGGAATGACTCCCCCCGGTATGCACATAGAGTGCACATTGGTTTTCTTCCCCTCTCTTGCTGCCATATCCCTAAGGGGCCCCATTACGCGCCTGATGTTGGAGCTCCCAACTACCAGTAAGCCCACCCTCTGCGACTGCCTGGATCTTGCAGACTGAGGGGCAACCTCTGGAACAGGACAAGCAGCTATGTCTGGCCGAAGATCAGTATCTGCCAGAGACAGAGCCTGAAAGCGGTTCATCAGACAAACTGGAGAGGCCTTCCGTTCAGTCCTCTGGAATGTCTTTACCCCCCCCCCCCCCCCCCCCGCCACACCTTGAGGCGACCTCCCACTCTACCACGGGTGAGGGGTCAGCCTCAATGTGGGCAGTATCCCAGGCAGCCATAGCCGTAGTCAGATCGGGGGATGCATGGGACGAGCTGTCCGTACCCGACAAATCCCCATCTGGACCCCCACAGTGATGCCCGTTGGCTACAGCCTCAAGCTGTGAGACCAAAGCCAACACTGCCTGAAGCTGGGAGCGAAGGGATGCCAACTCAGCCTGCATCTGAACATAGCAGTCACAGTCCCTATCTATTCTAAATACTGTTGTGCAAAGAATGTCTGAACTAATTTACAGAGAGCACAAACAATTAGACACAAAATTTAAATGGTTATGAAGATACAAGATTGCCTAGTAAATGCAGTAATGCTGCAACTTGTGCATTGCTGACAAACTGCTCGGCGGCAGAAGGAGACTACGCGATTTTACCCTATTAAAGTATGAAAACGCAATGCTACAACTCTCAAATACTATAATACTCCCAAAATTTATGAGTTAAACGATGCAAGTAACCAAAAACACGCAAAGAAATTAAGAATTAAACTATGACACAAGTAAGTGAGCTACGAGTATACGACTTGCTGCTGGCAGCTGCTTATCCAACGGTGGCAGCCTTTCACTACAGTCTGTTCCCAGACTAATGTGTTTGTCTTCCTGCCACACCTTTCTATATGGAGTCCAAGAAGGACCTCCCTTGCCCAACCTGTCACCTACACTCATGGTCCTATGTATCACCAATTAGGGATGTCCATGCACAAGAGAAATGTGCTCAGGTAGCCATGATCATTAGAACGTTATTGTAACATGGAAAGTACATGATAATACTCAGCAAGTGAAACAGCTTCATAATGAAAGCAACATATAAATACTCCCGACAGGTTGTAAGGTTGTCACTAATGAGAATCATTCCTGAAGGTCCAAGTTGAGCACTGCAAGGTGCACTGGTGATATCCTAGATTCCAATGTTGTGTGCTGTACTCAGAGAAAAAGTTGTGACTATAACAGCAGCAAAAACTTTGAAAACTGTTATCCCCATGGAGGAGATGGCAGTGCTATCCAGGGGGTGCAGACCTGGAAGAGAAATACAGGAATCAGGCCAGGACATGTTGAAGAAGGGATTATGTGGTGGAATGACACAGGCAGAAAGATACGAGAATGAAGGGATGGAGTGGCACAAGACAGGCACAAGATAAAACAGGTAAGAATGAGGCAAAGAATCACAGAACAAGAGAGAGCAAAAGTGTATAGTCATCTGCAACCCAAAGGAAACAAAGCAATGTTTCTTAAACATGGAGCAAAACCATGCAAGCTTGGTGTGGAAGCACATGAACACAGGTAAGTAGCCTACCTGGTGGAATACAATACACTGGTAATAAATTTTCAGAGACTGAAAAGTAAAGAAAAATGCACAAGAAGAGAGATGTTCCTGAGTAACTGAGAAGAATAGAACATCATTGCAACACACATTGTACGTGATAACATGCAGCAAATGAAACAGCTCTCTAGTGAAGGCAAGGTAGACATTGTCCTGATCCACTAAGAGATTGGCACTAATATGAGAACTATTGTTGAAGCTTACATTCCTGCTATCTGTCTTGTAACAACTGACAAACACCGGTGTCGGCACCATCAGTATAGGCTGCACTTGAAATACCAATATTGTGTTCTGCACTCCTAGGAATAGAGTCACGACACTCCAAAGCAGATAATTGATGTCATGTCTGGAACTTAGATTGGGTGGTGCTCCACTGTACAGTGACCTATAAAGGCTGAGTATTGGAGGAATACTGGAAAGTTGTCCAGTGTCACATGGCTCATTGTTGGGAACTATGCCGTGGCTGTCACAGGCAAGATGATCTGCACTAAGTTTGGGTTTCAGTCCTCTTAACATGGCAGCAACAGGCAGCCCTCTGTTGTGTGGCATAAGGTTGGATTTTAAGGCAGCAGCCAGATGCTACACTTGCACCTCAATCCTATTGTGCCTCCTACTCCATACTCTTGCCATAACCATCGGCTTTTCTTCCCGACCTTTACAAAGAATCCAGCTGATAAATACCCCACCCATTTGCCACTCATTCTCCTGGCTGCATGTACTCATCTGTATGTAAAGAAAGGAGAGTTACATTGTATGTGTTTTGTGTGGCAATTTTACTGCATGAACAGCAAAAATGCTGTAACCGATAAACATTTTTCCTATAACTTTGTGTTGGGTATTCCTGAGAAAAATTCATGATAGTTTGAAATTGTGGGTGAAGCTTTTTGCTAGTCACTAAGTTCTCTATTTGCAAAAGACTGGATTAATATAGTGTGAGTATATGCCTGCAGTGAGTGAGGCTGCATATACAGTCCTCCTCGTAGTTTGTAACTGTAGAACTTGCCACAGTGAGTTAACTCTGTAACATAAGGTTGTATGTTTTAATCGGCAGATTACTACAGGATTTCAAATTTTAAAATTTGTTCAGTAATTATTTCAAATGTTGATGGTAAATGTATGTTTGCCCCAGAAGGTCTTCAGATAGCTAGCCTCCAACTGGAGTAAAGTTCTGGCTTTGTGGAACTTTGTTAGTAATGTTGATTCTTGTGCATAATTAAGTAGATTAGATGCTCGCCATTCACTTATCAGTATGGATTTGAAAAGACTGAAATAATTGATTCCATTCTCTTTCATTTCATGTTGAAACAATCTTAATTTCTTATTTGGTTGTTTTACTTTTGCAGATAAAATGTTCGTTACATTAACTCAAAATTTCGTTTTCTGTCAATCAGGACCTCTTCAAGAGGAGCTTGCACCAATCTTGGAACAGAGGGGAAGTTCAGGCAGCACACCTGAGCCCAGCACTGCAAATGTGAGTTTCATCAGTAGCAATAAAGTTAGATTTTGTAGCATATAATTAACAGCACACTCCTTCCTGGCCTCTTTCCAGGGTTCTCACAAATTTCATCAGCCCAGGGGTTTCAGCCATTACAATACTTCCTCCTTTTATGTGCTGCCTTCCACACTTCCAACTTTCTCAATCAAATAAACTCCTTTCTACATATCCTATTTACCACAACTTCATTCTCATTATGTCCCACACTCCAGTTGGTTTCCGGACCCCACAACCTTTGCAACTTCTTGTGCACTGGTAACTGAAATGTTACCTTAAGTCTAAATTCTCTACTGAACAATCTAAAAACATTTCTTAATGAATACCCACATACTGACTCTTCATTTAGAAGATATGCTTCCTTTAACACATTGGAGACTAATTGGTTGGCAAGCCAGTTGATACCCATATCGTGAGGAAATTTGCTATAATTTTTTTTAAAATTTACTAATCCATTTACCTCTTTAGGCAGTATATCAGCTTAACCTACCATCCTTCCTCTTTATGGATATGTATAGGCCTATGTTTAGCACAAATTACACAGGGATTTGTAGATATTAGTCTAAGATACCATTTTTTTTTTCCAGCATTTATATTTTTCTGAGAGGTGGACAAAATTTTCATGAGCCATAGGAAATAATCAGCTATTGATTTAAAATCATTTGTCAGCAGGAAATACTAAGTAATTCATTTATAGGTAAAGTGTTTTGTTGTGAAGTACTTTTCTCTCATTTTTATGAAGTAGAGAGAACTTCACTCAGATATGAAATATTTCAAAACACTCTATAATACAAATTCCTCTTTTACATGGGCTATAGTAGTGTCTGGTCTCTTTAGTCATTACCTTTCCTGCAGCTTTCCCTTGTTCCCAAAAGACTTTGCATCTTCTATCTGGGTTTGTTTTCTTTTCTGTTGGTGGCAGTATCTCATGAAAATGACGTGCTGTGAGTTTATTTGCCCTTGCAACTCCAGATGCTGAATGTGTGTCTTTTAGTTCCCCTCCTCCTTATTCAACCAAATGCTTTGCTAATTTACAGACAATATCTGCAAATTTTTAATATTTTAATATTTTGATATTGTAAATAATGTTGGCATCCACTACTGCCCTCTGTAAAATGGTGGAAAAAGATTTTCTTCCACATTTTTATGTCTTTCGCTGGAAGGGATAGTAACTCATCAGCTTGTCTCCTCTGTCAACATGTCTTTCAGATAAGTTGTAGTCTGGTACAATGTCTGGCTTTAATACCGCAACATATCCTCTCTTGGATTTTACACTGACATGCAAAGCAGTCATCTTATGGTGTGATGACAACATCTATACATAATATTTTTCTTCCCATTTCAAGCACAAAAGGTGTTGCTCTTTGGTTCACTGAAACTATTAAATTCCTTGGACTCGTGCTTGCTAGGGAACTTTCTTGGTCTTCCCACATGTCTTACCTGGCCACATGGTGTACCTGGTCCCCCCATTGTCCTATGGGTCATAAGTGGTATTTTCAGGGGAGTGGATCTGACAGCCCTACCCCATTTATACTCATCCCTTATCTGTTTGCAACTAGGCTATGGGTGTTTCATTTATTCATCTGCATATCCCTCCATCTTAGATGGTCGTTCAACAGTCCACCGTGGCCAATGGCAACCTTTACCTGAGCCCAGTTGAGAGTCTCTTTGCAGAAGCTGGTGAACAACCACTGTCATACAGGCCTAATGTCTTCCTCAGGGGATACTCATGCTGTTTGTCTGCCAGGCCCTGCCACACATCCTGTGTTACGTTTTTTGATTGATCCCTCAACGACCAGTGCGGGGTGTGATCTTCATCACTGTTATATCTTGGAGTTCGCTTTTGTCTACTGTTCTGGCAGCTTAGCTTCTTGCTACCTGCAGTTTTCCCAATGGGCATGATGCCCTCACCACCTTGTCTTCATGTGGCAGCCCGTGTATATCTCAGGCTTAATTTGCTTACCAAGGACACTAGTCCGGAATCAATGTACTGCTGCATGTTTCTCATTCTTTGCATGCAACTTATCAATAGTACCTTCTTGTACAGTGATGGCTCTAAGCATGATCATGGTGCTGGGTGTGCCTTATTCATTGGCACTGACCATTTTCGGTCAGCTTCCATAACACTGCTCAATTTTTACTGCAGGGCTCTTTACCCTCTGTTAGGCCACTTAGTACATCCGGTGACACGGGCTATTTAATTGTATCATAAGCTCCAATTCTCTCAGTACCATTCAGAGCCTCATTGTGCTGCACATGGTCCATGCCGTAGTGCAATGAGTCCATTAAAGTTTAAACTTGCTCACTGTTGAGGGAGGCACTGTGATTTGCACGAGAGACCCCAGTCATGACAGTTGAATGAGAAATGAGCTTGCTGATGCTGCTGCCAAGACTGCAGTCCTCCCAGATCTGCCATTCCTTTCGATGATCTCTGTGTTGCTGTCTGTCAGAAAGTGGTGTCACTTGGGCATCACCTCTGGTCTTTGCTTCATGGGAAACAAGCTCTGGGAAATTAAATAGCTCCCAATAGTTTCTGTGACCTCCTTTTGGCCCTCTCATCTCAAAGACATTATTTTAGCTAGCTTGTATATTGGGCACTGTCTCTTTAGCCATCACCATTTAACTAGTGATCCCCTACCACTTCATGCTTATTGTCATCAACCTTTGATGGTTTGACATTTCTTGACCCAATGCCATTTTTTGAAGAGCTTACATTTCAGTGCACATTTGTCATCTGTGTTATTGGTCATTTTAGTAAACAATTCAAAGGCTGTTGATCATGTTTTAGTGCTCCAGTCACAGCAATACTGCAAAGGACGTTAAATTTTGGGTTAGGGACCTCTGCTTTCTCTATGGTGTATTTTATGGACCTTCCTAAAATGGGAAGTTCTTCTTTTTAGGTCTTTCCTTCCATTGATTGGGCTTAGCATATAGTCACTTTTAACTTCTTTTGCATATTGTTGTATGAAAGTTGTGACATGGGTGTTTATGACCTCAGTCATTTTTGTGCCCCAATGCAAAAATGGCAGTAGATAAGGAAATAAGTGCTGGCCATTGTAGCCAAGCGGTTCTAGGTGCTTCAGTCTGGAACTGTGCTGCTGCTATGGTCACAGGTTTGAATCCTTCCTCAGGTAGGGATGTGTGTGATGTAAGTAGCTGCTATCCAAATCCAAAACTTTATTGCATCACAGGGGATTATTCTGTGCAATCAGTTTGGCTTTGAGCAAGGGAAAAATACAACAGATGTCATAAATAATTACATAGAAAAAATTAGCACAGCTCTAGACGAAAACCTTAAGGTAGTCAAAATTTTCTGTGACCTGAGAAAGGCATTTGATTCTGTAAATCACTCCTTGCTAATCCACAAACAAGAAAAATATGCTGGCCGCGGTGGTCTCGCGGTTAAGGCGCTCAGTCCGGAACCGCGCGACTGCTACGGTCGCAGGTTCGAATCCTGCCTCGGGCATGGATGTGTGTGATGTCCTTAGGTTAGTTAGGTTTAAGTAGTTCTAAGTTCTAGGGGACTGATGACCACAGATGTTAAATCCTATAGTGCTCAGAGCCATTTGAACCATTTGAAGAAAAATATGGGATTAAGGGTGCAGTACTTCATTGGCTTACTTCTTACTTATCTAATAGAAAACAAAGAACAATCATCTCTTCATATGGTGTAAACTACCATTCAGACTGTAAAACAATAACACAGGGTGACCTGCAAGGTTCGATCCTCGGTCCAATTCTCTCTCTATTGTATGTCAACGACTTACCATTAAACGTAAATTGACCATTCATTCTGTTTGCTGATGACACATCTGTCTTGACAGAAAGTGAAGAAACAGAAATGATTCCTGATAGTCACTGGTACATTAGACAGGCTAGAGTCATGGTTCCATTTAAATTGTCTGAAGCTTAACATATCAAAAACAAACTTGATTCAATTCAGAACCAAACGTTTAAAATACCAGGAAATTAGTATAAATCATAAAAGTGAAGAATTAACAGAAGTGCATTCCACCAAATTTCTAGGTCTACACCTCAATAGTAATTTAAACTGGAACACACATATTGAGTACCTGTGCAGCACTTTGTAGCTTTGCATATGCTATGCATGTATTATCAAGTGCTACTAACATGTCCTCTCACAAAGTAGCATATCTAAGTTACTTTGAATCAATGATAAGATATGGCATTAATTTATGGGGGAGCTCCAATAATATATCTCATGTACTGAAGCTCCAGAAGAAAATTATCAGAAATATGTACACTGCACAGCAAAGAGAATCATGTCGTCCATTATTACAGACACTAAAAATTTTGACTGTCCCCTCCATATACATATACGAGCTAATGATATTTTTACACAACAAACCAGAATTGTTCATTAAAAACCAATTTGATCATACATACAGTACAAGGAATAAAGATATTTTATGCTTCCTGCCCATAGATTTAAATTATATGCTCAGACCCCACTATATAAGGGCATGAAAGTCTACAACAAACTTAAAAGCAAAAACATTCTAAACATGGAACTAGGAATACTAAAACAGAAGTTACATGATATTCTTTTACACAAATGATACTACTCATTAGAGGAATTCATGGAAGATGAACTGACAATTTGAGGAGAATCCAACCACAAATTAGCATTATGTTGTGAAAAAAAAAGTCCATTATCAAGAAAGAATTTACCTATGCTGGAAAATAAGAAAACATAGATACTGCTACATAGACTAAATATAGTTTTAAAAATTAATATTAGATTCAAGTTTGTAATTTTTGACAAGTTTCCTATACCATAATCACATGATTTGTAAGTGTGTGTTATAAGACTAATAAATCACAATTCACAATAGTTAGTTTTAAGTAGTTCTTTGTCAGTGGGACTGATGACCTCAGATGTTAAGTCCCATAGCGGTCAGAGCAATTTGAACCATTTTTAAGGAAATAAGTTCTGGCTTGCACGAAGGGTATGTGTTAGGATCATCAACTTTTGGTAATGAGTAGAGAAACAAAATTAATAGACATTGTCTTTACACTGATGAGTTATCTGTGGTGTACTGCATAAACATTGTCAGGTGTTGGTAAACTTTTGAAGTGATGCAATGATTGGCAAATTGTTTTGAATGTGACATTGTATAATACTAAGTAATTTTTGTAAGTTTTCTTATTTTTTTTCATATAACTTATATAGAACCAATTTGTTTCAGAGATATGAAATCCTCCTCCAGGATTGGTACCCTGTACTGATAGGGGGACAACTCCATTTGGAAGGAATCAGGTATAGTTAAAGGATGCTACATCTGATGATGACCATTCTTTATTTATTTTTAATTTGCTTTTTCCCCTTAGATACAGATGTGTATTAAGAAATGCTTGTTGTTTTTCTTCTTATGTCCAGCCCATTTTGCTGATTAGCTTCAATGTTCAAAAAGATCACAAATACCTGTGATGCTGTGAGGACCAAAATAAAATTGAGTTGATCACAATCTTAATCTCTCTTCAAAAGGAGTCTCACAGGATGCTGGGGTTGCATGATGAATACAGATACCACCTATTAAAAATGTAATTTCCATACCAAAGTGAATATGTTTGAACAATTAGTTATGGATGCTCAGGTCAAAACATGGAAAAAGAAGGAAAATATTTCTAATTTTCCTGAACATTGTGACTTTTCTAACACTTACTTACAGCAAGGAGAAGATTTGTTGATATGGAATTCCACTGTACCCATTTGTCTGTTTACATCTAAACTAATAATAAAAATACAGGTATGATTTTACAGTGTTTGGCAATATCTGAGATCTTACAATAACTGCCAGTACTTGACTACAAAGGGAAACTATCATTTGTTCATCACTGAAACAGAACAAGTAGACCTGATGGTGGGTATGCAAGTGTTAAGGCACACATTGGATGTCTTGCATCTGGAACTTTACAAATCTACCTTCTTTGTGTGTAATATCATTGCCTATTACTATAGTGTATACATGTGAGGCACTCTACCTTTTGGAAGTTAACTCAGTAGTCCTTCGCTTACTGAAGAACATGCACTTGTAGCAGCAGTGTTCCTTTATCAACAGCCATGTAATACTATTTTTGGAATAGAGAAATGAGTAAACATACACGCACATGCACATGTGTGAACACATAGTATAGTACAAGCACATGAGCTACGTATTTGTAAAATGATAGGTATTAGTTCTTGTTTCTCTTAAGACCTACATTAGAAAATGGAAAATCAGCTTAAAAAATTAGCAACAAGAAGACATCACTGCAGCAAAAATATTTCACCATTACATACTGGTTCTGGATGCTGTTCTTGCAAAATGTGTTGAATTCAATGTACAGATATAATGGTATATAATAGACCATTTGTCATCATAGCAAACAATGATGTAAAAATTTAGCTTCATTAGACACACTTGAATGGCATAGCTCCTAAATGAACCAGCAAGTAACTTTTATGTTATATTTTACTGAATCTTAATTTTTTTGTGAAAAGCTTATTACATTGGATAATCACTAAGACCGGTTGTGGGTGATAGATGTGGTAGTGAATGAGAATTTCCAGGTTGAATTTAAGAATGCCTTGTTCATGGCACAATTTCACAATGAAGTTTTGTTTGGATAGCCAGTGAAAGATCATTCATAATCATTTGAGAGTAGTATAAATTCTGAGGCAAGCCTCATCCTGAGTCACTATTAGGTGAGATGTCCACAGGGCAGGGCACGGCAGGGGGACGGGGTGCAGGAGCACACTGTGTGGTTTACTGTGAAGTAGTGTGGTGGTGATGCAGTGTAGAATGGAGCATCCGGGCTGGTCCCAGGTAGTTAAGATTGATGGGTATGAGGCATAGCCTGTTCCTGGCCTGGAACTGAGGAAACAATTGAATGCTGTAACAGTAGTTCGCACTTTACCTTAAGTATGTAGCAGGTAGAAGTATGTACATTACAAAATCACATGCAGAAGGAATGTGCTTCCTTGATAGCAGTGCCACCAGTTTCCTGAAACCTGTGCTGCTTGGATGTCTGGCAGGTGCCACCAGGGCACACCTGTAACTACTAGCATATAAATAAACTGTTTGTACTCTATTGTGCCCACAACGTATGATTCCCTTGAGGTATTTATAAGTACTCACTGGTGGAGAGATGCCCCTGGGCTGAGGGTAGGCATACTGTCTGAAAGGAGTCATAGTGCTGGAACCATAACGTAGTCAGCTTGCAGCTGATATACAATTGTTGTAAAGAAGGTGATGAGATATATGATTAAAAGTATTAAACATTGTCTAGTTTGGAACCACACAAAAATCTATACATATGATTGATGAGGATAAAATTAAACATTCCCAAAAATGAGAATCTATTGTGGCTTTGAACACATCTTTTAGTGCACTCATAAATGAAACACATGTTAAAGTTACAGCTAACACTATGCACTACTTAAATGTCATTGAAAAGCACTGTAAACTATTGTTCAAGGTCATCAGTCTTCGAAAAGATCTCGGGTTGAGCACTTCTGTGTAATGTATTTTCCATACAAAGAAATGATTTGACTCGACTAGTGGCAAGTCGTACATAAAAAAAGTAGTATTACATACATTTAGTTGAAGATTGTCTGATACTTTTGTTTCATTGGATGTGAAGGATTGAGAAAAATGTGAAAACGGATTTGAGTAAGCCCAGAAATGAATACATGGTTATGAAATATATTTGATAGAAGATAAAGAGAAGTAATCTCCAAATAGTTTTCTGTGAATGAAAGTTGTTAAGAGGAGTCTGTCCCCTCTAATGTGTCTGCAGAATGCTGACCATTTACAGTCCTGTAGTACAGCATATGAATAATGACTCTAAAAATATCCTAACCAGCAGAAACTAGAGATGTGTATCATGCCTTGTCAGTGACATTTTATTTCAAACTTGACAGGAATAGCTGCTTTTAGTAAATGACGTACCACATACGGGCAGTTTTTTCTGGTATTTAAACCCACCACTGGGACACAATTTTTGTAGACTGCAACAGGCCTATAGTGACTTCTGTATTTTGCTGCTGTAGTTTCCATAGTAGTGTGGCAACTTCCATTATTAAAGTGTGTGTGTTGATTTTAATGAGATGCATTTTGGACTTTCTTGGCATTGTAAAATCATTCCGGGTGGATATAATTAAATATTTCCTATTTAACACATTATAACATGGAATCTAATTCATGTAAGAGTACCATACTAGGCAGCAGTAATGTCAAGGACATGGGGAAGAGGAAATCATGTAGAATCAACTCAACTGAAACAGTCTTCATGTGTTGCTATGGTACATCCTACCATTACAGATCAGTACCATTACTGCTATGAAAGGGGGCTCAGTATGGCACCCCTCAGTGTCCAGAAGAGTCTATAAGCACAGGATTGTATTCTGCACAGCAGAACAAAGCATGTTCTTAGATATTCTGGCTACCTCTCTCAGTATGCTGTGCTTCAGATCAGCACATATGTAAACCCTGTCCTTCAGGTAGTCCCACAAACATAAATCACAGGTAGTGAGAGCAGCTGATCATTCCGACAAAGCATTTGGAAACATTGCTCCATCATTTGGTGCCATCAGTTCAGGCTTCCTCCAGATTCTTGATCAGTTTCCTTGCACGTTTCTGCTGCTCAGTAATTTTATTGCACACCATCTCCTTTGGGGCTCTTCAGAACCTGTAAGAGGTGTGTACCTTCTCAATCAACGCAACCTCATCTGCCTTAACACAGGTGTGCCCACATTCTTTTCAGCCTCCACTCTCACCTAGTCGATTTGGACCTCTCATTCTGCACAGTCCAGCTTGTCCATCATTTCAAGTGGTCCATTCTCTCTGACAAGTAGTGGAGCGACCATTTTCCATGCTCTATCCATTTGCTGTCTCCTATCCCACTTGTGTTTAAACCAAATTGAACACATTCTAAGGCTGACTGGAGTCCTTATTCCTTCCTGGAATCCTTAAACGAGCAACATTTCCCCAGTTGCAATTACTATATGAAGTACCTCATGAACATTACAATTAACAGAATGTTCCATAGCTAACACTTCATCTTTACCCCACCATGTCTTGGTCCTTTGGGGGACTGAGGCATGCTGCAATGCAATTTGACCATGCCAACATGCTCTGTGTATTTAATGCTCATTCTATGATGGCAAACTGTATTTGTTATAAACAGTTACAGCCACAGTGTTGCCACACTCTTCAGGAGAGCAAAAAAGTTATCAGAGTTTCATTTACTAGTTCTTTTAACAGTTCCACTCCCTGTTCAATAGTGTGGAGCAACCTCCCTCTCTGGGTCTGAGGTCCATTACCAGATTTCTGGCCTGATCGTAGCAGGTGGTCACTGTGGACCCTGTACCTATCTCCATACACTATTTGAGCTCCACCAACTAGCATAAAACCTTCCACCCTTAGAAATGAGTGGAGGAGGCTAGGGTGCTATCCTTCTCTTCTCAGAATCATGAATGCTGCAATGCTACCTTTATTATGAGGGAGCTAGACCATGCTCTCACTTCATCCAGATCTTCTGCCCCAGAGCTGGATGATGTTAACACCTTTCTCTCCCAGGCAAGCACTTTCTCCTTCAAACATACAATCGTATTTGAGCAGTTAGCATGATTCCCAGATGCTGGCATGAAGTCACTCTCAAGCCTGGTAAGGACAAACACTTTCCCTCCATCTACTGCTCTATTGCCCCTCACTATCTATGTTTGCCAGGTGATGGAATGTATGATATGTGGCTATGGTGGATCAAATCTCCCATACGAGCATTCCTTTCTGCAGTTGACCATTTGTTCACTTTGTCAACCAATATCATGTACGGTTTTCTTAAGAAATACTAGATGGTGGCCATGTTTTTTTTGATTTGGAGAAAGCATATGATACCTGCCAGACAGACAGTTTTCAAGGTATGTGTGGTTTCAGCCTTTTTAGTCACATTCATCCAGGAGAACAGGGTGCCTCAAGGCTCCATCATGAGTGTCATCTCCTTTGCTATAGCCAGTAACCCTAATATAGCCTGTCTCCTGCCAGACCTCTCCTGTTTTCTTTTCATTGACAACTTTGCTCTCTATTGCAATTCTTCACAAACTTTCCTCCATAAGTATCGTCTTCAGTGATGTCTCAATCATCTATACTCATGGTAGCATAAACAGTGGCTTTAGCTTTTCCATGGACAAAACCATTTGTATGAATTTCTAGCAGTGCAATTGGTTTCTTTCTTAGTATTTCGATTTTGGACCTGTTGCTCTTCAGTTCACTGAAACTATAAGATTTGTGGGGCTCTTGCCAGATCAAAAACTTTCATGCTCCTGCCACATTTCTTACCGGATTGCATGCCATATCCTCTTTCTACATCTACATATGTACCCTGTAAGCCACTGCAAGGTGCATGGCACATGGTACACTGTACCACAACTAGTTGTTCCCTTTGTGTGTGTGTTTGTGTGTGTGTGTGTGTGTGTGTGTGTGTGTGTGTGTGTGTGTGTGTGTGTGTGTGTGTGTGTGTGTGTTAGGGGATGGCGGGTGGGGGGAGGGGGGGGGGATGACTGTCTATGTGTCTCCATATGAAACCTGATTTCTTTTACCTTATCTTTGTAGACCTGATATGAAATGTATTTTGGCAGCAGTAGGATCATTCTGGAGTCAGCTTCAGATGCTCATTCTTGAAACTGTCATAGTAGTGTTCTTCAAAATTAATGGCTTCTTCCACACAGGTATTCTCACTAGACCTCCAAAAGCAGATCTGTAACACTTGCACGCTGATTGCACCCATCAGTAACAAATCTAGCAATGCCCATCTGAATTGCTTCAATGTCTCCTTTCAGTCCAGCCTGGTGCATATCCCAAACACTCAAGCAGTACTCAATAATAGGACACACTACCATTCTATATCAGTCTCCTTTACAAATGAACTATGATTTTCTAAAATCCTCCCAATAAACTGAAGTCGACCATTCGTCTTCCCTCCCACAGTCCTTACATGCTCGTTCCATTTCGTACTGGTTCACAACAATATGCCCAGATATTCAGGTGATGTGACTATGTCAAACGCAGCACTACTAAAGTTGTATCTGAACATTATGGGCTTTTTTTTCCTTCTCAACTGCATTAACTTACATTTTTCAACATTGGGAGCCAGCTGCTATTCAGCACACCAACTATCTTTGACACCTTCCTGTACATCACAGCATCATCAGTGAACAACCACAGATTGCATCCAACCCTGTCTGCTGGATCATTGGTGTATACAGAAAATAGCAACAGTCCTATCACTCTCCCCTGCAGCATCCCTACATTACCACAGTCTCCAATCAGGACTTGCCATCGAGAAAATTTTACTCAGTTCTAGTACTTAAGAAACCTTTGAGCTACTCATATATCTGAAAGCCTATTCCATATTCACGTACCTTTGTTAAGTCTTCAGTGGGGTCCACATCAAATACTTTTCGGAAATGTAGAAATATGGAGTCTGCCTGTTAGTCTTCATCCATAGTTTGCAGTATATCATGTGAGGAAAGGGCATGCTCAGTTTTGCATGAGGAATGCTTTTTAAACCCAAGCTGATTTGCGAATATGAACTTTCCAGTCTCTAGGAAATTTATTATATGCGAACACAGAATATGCTCTAGAGTTTTGCAGCAACTGATGTTAAGGATATTGTTCTATAATTTTGTGGATCTGTTATTTTACCCTTGTTATATACAGGAGTCACCTCTGCCTCTTTGCTATCACTGGGCACTTTTCTCTAGTCAAAAGATTTGTGATAAATGTAGACTGAGTAAGGGGCCAATTACACTGAGTACTCTTGATAAAACCGAAGAGGGATTCCATCTGAACTTCGTGAGTTATTTGTTTCCAATTCTTTCAGATGTTTCTCTATGCCAGGGATGCTTATTACTGTCATCCATACAGGATTCCGTACAGTGGTCAAATGATAGTACATTTGCTAATATTGTCCTGTGTAAATGATTTCTTAAATGCAGCATTTAAAACTTTCAGCTTCCTTTTGCTGTCTTCTTCTGTCAAACAAAACTGGTGTACAAGTGACTGAATGGAAGCATCCACTTAGAGATTTTACGTATGAGCAGAATTTTTCCCCTCCAGATCTTCAGTTAAGGTATGATGGTGATAACTGTTCTATGTTTCATGCAAAGACCTTTTCACAATGTGCGTATTCTAAGTGTTACTCCCTCGGGGCTGGATCGGCCATCCTCCTACATTTGTACTAATCTATTGTCCATTCAAAACTGGACAATGGTTGTTTCATTTATGTATCCCTCCATCTTATGCTGTCTTAATGTAGTCCACCATCATGGAATCCTTTTGGCCACTGTCACATTTTAAAGTAGCCCAGTTGAGTCTACATGCAGAAACTGCAACTCCTGCTGTCATACTGGTGTGATGTTGTCCTCCGCAGGTGTGTGTGCTCCATTTGTCTGCCATAATAACAATAAATATGGAGCTGAAATGAGTTTCTCCAAATTCTTAGATCTTGAGTCAAAGTGGGGTGCAACTGTTGGTGTTTCGGGCATGCATTCCATTTGTGCGTGCACTGTACATCAAAATGTTAAACTCGTGCTGCAAAGTGCTAATATGAAGGATGACTACAAAATGCTAAAGAAGTGTAGTGTTTGATCTGTGTGCCAGGAACTATATTCTGCATCATCATAAAAGATGCCCTGGTGAAGATGTAGTTAAACTTTACTTACTGGGTTGCACAGGAATTAATTGAATTCAAACAGTGGAGTCACACTTCTGTGAAGCACTAGAAACTAAAGTCTCAGCAGGGAGAACATTATTGAAAAACTCACAGGCATGATTTGTAAGCTGACAGGCTATCATTTTGTTGCAAAACTTCAGAATTCATAAACAAAGTCATTGAAGATGACTGAAAAGAAACAAATTTTATGGTTCTGAAGAACTTTGCCAAAAAAAGATTCATTTGTAGCCAAAGATGCTGCCCAGGGCTACCGTTTGGATAATTCACAGGCACAGTACATCCATTTGTTTCTTATGATGTCAATAACATGGGCACTTTGCAAGTTAACTGTTGCTTGGTTTCTGATAAAGTGCATCATGATAGTGTGCTACATGTGTTGAATAGTGAATTTTTGGTGTCTCAAACAAATGTTACCTAATTTCAGTGGTGGCTCAGCACCACAATATAAAAGCTACATGAACTCTGTGAATCTATGCTACTATAAAAGTAATTACAATATTGAGACTGAATGGAACTTCTTCAGAAATCTGGAATTTGGAAATGGAAAATCTCCCTGTGATGGAGTTGGTGGCACAACTAAATGGTTGGCTGCATGGGAAAACTTCCAAAGACCTTCATCTAACCAAATTTTAACCCCTTAGGATCTCTTTGACTTTTTTGATCAAAATATAAATAGAATTAAATATATTTTTGCTACAGAAACCGAAACTGAAGAGAGCAGAAAGTTTCAAGCAGAAAGATGGTGAGAAAGCAGCACAGTAGCTGGTACTAGAGAGCATAACTAACAAGTGCCAGTTAACTCAAATTCAATTTGTGTCTGCAAAATTTCTAATGATACATTATATCTACTTGCCAGAATTTCTGATACCACTATTGTGTATTTGAAACTACCCGAGCTTTCCCTCGGTCGATACATTGCCTGTATTTGTGACAATGAATGGTGGATTGGCAGCGTTACTGAAGTTTCAGTTGAAGAAAATGATGCACTGATAAAATTTATCCATCCACCAGGTCCTTCTCATTTATTTTATTGGCCGGAAATGTAATACATACGTTGGATTCCGGAGCAACACCTGATTTGCAAACTTCCCGCTCTTTGTTACATTGTCTGGCCAGCAGTTTGTTTCCAAAAACTTTACTGAAGGAAGTAGCTTGTAAATGTAACAAAATGGGAAGAAATATTACTAATAATGGACATTAGTGAGGGAACCATAAGAGATACCAAGTTTAGGCTTGAGAACATAGAAGACGATGTTTAATCATTGGCTTTGGAAACAGGCAGACACCCACTGAAGGCTTTGGAACATCCAGTAAGAAACCAAATTACAGGCTAGGGAACCTGGACTAAGAAATCCACCTGTGGCTGGTATCACACGGCTATCGGCTGTGACTCCTACGGACTAGGGGTTGACAGTTAAGGTTCTTGAACTGGTAGCAATGATGTCAATATGGACCAATAGAATGGAATACTTATAATTTCTCAATAAAAAGCATTAAAAGAAGCATGAAGCAAAAAAGACAGAATTTGAAGATTAAAATAAAAACTGTTATACAGAAATACTCCTTACTTTGATCCTTCCTTTGGGCACTGTATGTCAGTGATTGTCAATCAAATCAACTCTTGTAGAAGATTCAAAACATGCTTTATCTAATGAGAGTGGTTCTAGAATGTTTCTAGTAAGTACTTTTTGCAACGTGGGATTGAAAATACCTATTTTTAGCCTTGTTAAAAAAATTGTAAATGTTACACTAAATTCGTAAAGTAACAGAAAGAGCTAGCAATATCAAACAATAAATTATATCAGAATAACTTGCTCAGATACTATGCATAAAATTTGACATCTATTACTTAATTATTTCATTAGTTACATGCAAATTCGAACTTTCAACATTTTAGAGTGGCAATTTTTTAGGATGACTTTGATACAGTTTATCTACTTCTGGTGTATATTGAAGTAATAATTATTATTATTACCATTAAATGAACCAACTAAGTTTCAAATTAAGAAAAAAGTAAATAAATAAATAAACAAAAGAAAGATATTAGGTCTCAATGTTTGTGAAATCTGTGTCATACTGTATGTGGTCAGGGTACAGGGTCAAACAAACAGCTGTATCTTGGCAAGTATTCCACTGGAGAATGAAAACCTTAACCAAAGTCTGTTTGAGACATGTGGTACTCTACATACAAAGTTTCAGCAAAATCTGAGATAGTCAAGCAGGGAGCCCTAGACCACTTGACACAGAACGATCCTTTAGCCATTGCCCTTTGATAAGTCATTGTGCTCATTGTTGACAACCTCAGACAGTTTGCCATTTCATGACCAAATGCCCTTTTTTTAAATGCTTAAGTTACATGTACATTTGCCTTCAGAGTTACCGGCCATTTTAGTGAACAGTGCGCGGTCTGTCAACTGTTTTTTACTTTTTATGCATCATAGCATTATGGAGAAGGACATTTAATCTTTTGTTTGGGACCTCTGCTGTCTATGCTGCATATTTGATGGACTACTTACCATGAGGCAGTCCATGTTAGTAGCTCACTTTCCTTCTGTCAATTGGGCTTAACTTACTGAATTTAAGGTTCTTTCAGTTCTTGGTGATCTAAGGTTATAATATGGGTGCATATGACACTAGTTTGTTTCGTGTCCTAAAACAAATAAAACAAACATTGTCATGAAAGAGCATAATGCCTCTCAACATCCTATGTGTTCCACTGTGGATCACCTTGTTCAGATTTTTGTACATTTGACAATACAAGTCAGCATTTATAGTCTCCCCTCATCGTAGAAACCCTTACAGAAGGAAACCGTGTCAATCCCAGAAGGCATTGAACATCTGTTTTTGACACTCTCTGTCTGCTTAAAATTGTGTTTCACATGTGAACCACTAAGCTGCCAACGTGTGGATTGTTGTATTGTTTGTGGTGTGCCATCCAACACACACATTTCATCCCCCGTGACAATATGGTCAAGAAATTTGTCATCTCTTTCTGCATTCCACAGTGTTGCTTTGGCATCAATCTCGCACTCACTTTAAGAAACCCAAGTCACCAGGAGACAATTTCACACAACAACAAGTGAGCCTTTTGGGAATTGATGAGTCTTGAAACTGTGAAGCACCAGTTCCGCAAAATTTCCTACCACACTTTTTCCACCAGTTTTGGTGTCACTGTGGATGGCTGACCACTACAGTCTGCACCATGAATATTAGTTCATCCTCCCGTGAACTGCCCACACCACCACCATCTGACGGTACTGCCACTCATAATGTCCATAAATGTGGCACAGACTGTGACAGATTTCTTACGGAGACTTTTTCTGAGCTGCACAAACATCACAGCTGATGGGAGGCAATATTGAGCAGTCATTTTATCCTAGGGCTGTACAGTAAACGCTGCTGCCACAAGGCTAACACAGCTGTCACAAGGCTGAAAATTCACTGCATTTTTCCCCATTCCTCCTCTCTACTCCTGTGTATGTGAATTCCTATCAGACTGTTTGCACCTTGGCTGGACATAATCGGAACGTAATTTCTGGATGCACCTTGTATGTTGTTCATCCTTATAATATTCAACTTGAGTATGTGTAGTTCTGAGATTATTAATCACTTTCACCTCTATCATAACATGCCAGGAAATACTCAAATAACCTTGGCTGCTCTCTGCAGATAACAGCCAAAAGTCATCATATCAATTTTACACGTAACATTCAAAAATATGTATCTACAAACTTCTACATATATATGTCCACTACTTAACTGTCAAATGAGCATGTTAATTTGATATCAGAAGTCAACTTAAAAATAATATTTCGGCCACAGTCATGCTTAAATGTGGGATAAAAACCAACGGCACATGCAGAACACAGAAAAATATCAGTATAAAAGCTAAATTATATTGTATTTTCACTTAACAAAAACTGAGTTAAACATTAACTTCAAAATTCCATAACAACAAAGGTACTTAGAGTATTACATAGCAAACATCCACCTGGATGTCTATTTCCATTTGGAACAAGGTGCACAATGACAGTATTATAGTCAATATATTGTGGATAAATGGAAGTGTCTGTTGTAAATATTGGAATGCTTTATTTTAGGGATCAATGTCAGTCACTGCATGACTGCCTTCAGTGCAAGTTATTGAAACATGTAGGCCCGTATCACAATAGCGCAACATTTTCTGTGAGGTGTAAGATATACTGTGATGATTACTTCCATCAGATCTTCAGTTTCATTTTATACAGTAATTTTTAAAATCCACAGAAGAGCCTATTGCATATCCATAGCTTTTGCCAATCCTACATATGGTACTGCGTCTTTTGTAAACCACACTTACATCTCCTCTGAAAGTTACAACCGGAAAACAAGTTTCCTGGTTTGAGAGTAAATCAGAAGTACTCCATATCCCACTCAGTGAAGATATGTAAAGGTCAACTGGGGCAAAACAGTGTAGTTGCAAGTTTTTCTGCAGTGATAGTAGGGAATACCGCAAACACTTGAGGGGAGAGGAGGTTGAGTGTAAGGTTGGCAGGGCATTTAAAGGTAAGTTCTAACATTTTTGTAACAATTTGAAACTGCTACTGCTAGTGAAAATGTCTTCCTGAACAACTCTATCTAGCCCACCATGTCACAAGAAGCAACTACAGGGCGTTTCACAAAGTTATACTGACCCTCCCAGTGCACGTTATGAATCTCTAGCATCACAGTGCACAAACCTGTCTAGGGAATGTCTATTGCTCAAAAAATGACTTGAAAATATGTTCAAGAACTTGGTAATAAAGCAATTTTATGGATATTGACCTCTAATTTTGCAGCTCTGTTCTTCTACCCTCCTTATATACAAGAGCCAACAGTGCATTTTTTTCAGTTGCTTGGGAGTTTGTGGTGGGCAAAAGATCTGCAATAAATGCAAGCTCAGTAAGGGACTAATGTCATAGAGTACTTCTTGTAAAACCAAATAGAGATTCCTTGCAATTCTGGTGACATACTCAGTTTCAACCCTTTCCTATGCCAGGCTGCCTATTACTGTGTGTTCATTGTGGGAGTCTGTGTGAAGGCCAAACAAAATTGCTGGTATGTTTATACAATACTTAAGCATGAACATTTTCTTACATATAAAATTTATAACAGTGTGGAGATGGGGGGCAGTCAACTGCCGTCATGACCACTCCTACTGCATGTAACATATTTGGCAGTGTTTTGAGAGGACGTGAGGGTGTGGTTAGAACATTGACACTGGTAGCAAGGCACCTAGTTCAGAATGTATGGTCAAACCATGATGAATAGATAGCCTACTTTGATCTTCAATGGAAGCACTGTGCAAGGAAGTGGGTGTAAGCACCAAGTTAACATCAAACTTTATTAACCAGTGGACTACAGTGAAGCCCCGACCAGATAAGTCAGTTTGCTTTCTCCATTCACAAGACCATCAAGCATCCAGCTGTAAACACCACCCCATCAAGAAGTTAGTGTTCTGTGGGCCTGGACATGAACAGGATAGCCATGGGGGTGTGAAGCTGTAAGCTGTCGAAAGGACCACACCATCGGAGATGCTGGCAGTTGTGTGTGATCGTATTGCAGTTAGACAATCATCATATTCACACGAATGTGTACCGAATATGAATGGAAGGAGCCTAATGATTCAAAGACCATCCCAGCTGCAGCACTATTCATGGTTTCATGTATAAAGATGGTCAGTCCTTCACTATGTTAAGCCTCAGAGTACATCCAGTGACACAGGCTTTTCAATTAGGTCATCTGCACCAACACTCTGTGCCCTTCGGAGGCTCAGTGTGCTGTACACCATCCATCCATTTAACATAGTCCAGGGATTTGTCATCATTGTGTCACCTCATGATGGGAAATGGTACCGTCAGTGCCATTGGATAGTCTTATGCACTTATCATTGCTAGCCAAAACAATTCCAGCTTTGCAAGGAGAGGGAGGAAATCCTTTGCAAAGAAGTTCCGTAAAAAAAAAAAAATTAAAAAAGTATACAGATATCTGAGTATATGTACTATACTTCAAAGAACCTAATGTGAGTGTAGAATCACTAGTGATCTATATTCATTGCAGAGTTCATGTCTTCTTTTTTTTCTTGTAATTAGCATTGGATGCTGCAGCAGTGGCGAGTATGAACACAAGCTATTCAACTTTTAATAACTTGAATATAAAGTACCAATATTCGACAATAATATTTATTAGTTTGTTTGGAATCGGTTTTCAGATTCTTAGGCCATTGTCAGATAATTTAATACTAAATGGATAGTCCACACAACTTCTTTAAGAATTCATAGCTGTACAAATATATGTGGTAATTTACGAGTATATCGATACAGAACATATGATGCAACACCTAAAGAGACTGAACAAATAAACCCCACATTACAGAATATTCAGATATTAAAACAATGTTAATGTACAACATGGAAATGTTCATAAAGTGAGGAGTGGCAGAAGCCACCATGTCATATGGACAAACTTGTGAATGTGATAGAGAGACCAAATAAAGGGAGGTGGAGTAAGAAGTCTTTTTAATATGGATGTGGACCAGTTATAACAAGCTTATTATCTAATGGTGAGAGGAGTAACAAGTGGCTGCTACTTTAATAAGAGTGAGTAATGGAGCTGTGTTTGGTCATTAAGGACCAGGTCAGGATTCTTTGATTGGTGTTTATTAATGACTGGAATTTCAAGAAATATAGTAAATTAGATAATAAGCTTGTTACAACTGTTCCACTCCCACATTCCATAGATGTCTTTCTCCCCCTCCCTTTATTTTCTATGTTGATCACATTCACCAGTTTGTCCATATGACATGGTGGCCTTTGCCACTGCTCACTTGCACTTGTAAAACATTTCTGTGTTGTACATTCACGTAGTTTTTAATGTTTGGTATTGATATACTCATAAATTACCACATATCTTTGTACAGTCATGAATTTTTGCAGAACTTATGTGGACTATCTGTTTAGTGTTAAGTTAAAAATCTGGAGATGGCCTGAGAAACTGAAATTGGCTCATAATGAATTAATAAATATTACTGTGGGACATTAGTACCCTGTATTCAAGTTAGCAATGTGTCTACATTCCTCCAAGAAGAGACAGAATATTACAGAAGAGTTCAGTTTTTTTTCAAACATTTTCTTGCTGTTCTGGAAAAGCATTCTCAGTTGGTTCAGAAAATGTTTAAGCCTTGTTAACTGTGTTGGGAGTGAAAAGAGTGTCACATTTTTCCAGTCACTTGTTTGCAGGCTTGAACAGGGTGTATGAACATGTTGAGTAAAACAGTTAAAAAAAAATTCCAACCATTTTAACAGTAGTTGTACCTTATCATATACATTCTTAAATTTCACTTAAAGATGTCAAACTTTGTAGTGACGAACATCCTTCATCTTTTATGTTGCGCACTTCAGCTCACTGAAACACAGTAGCCCATGACCAACAAGCTTTTGCCTCAATTACTATGTGAAAGTTCATAGGTTTTGAACATGGACTCCTTTGGTGTCCCATTCAAGTCTATGGAAATTGTCTGCGTGTCAGTGAGCTGTGTGGCATCTGTTTGCACACTTGATTACACTAAATGCTATTCATCTGTTACAACTGTATTGTATGTTGGGATAATACATCTCTCCTCTCCAAGCACCATGAAAGAAACACTTCGAAGGCTAATACCTTGCATTTTCACTATAGGAACTTTGTACTAATGTATTTAGCTAGTACTAACTGAATAAACACTCATATCTTATTAAAGCCTATATTAATGTATTTGAAGAAAAGCGTTGTTCAAAAATGTACATATTGGGAGTTGATTTACACCCACCGGAAAAAATCAATCTATCCCCACCCTGTTTGGTTTCTTCAAAAAGAAATACAAAAGTGTTATATATTAGATTTGAAGTTTTTATATCAGATCCATCCACCTGTATGATTTCCTTTTGATGTATAAATAGAATATAATATTCATACTAGATTGTTATTCTTATCTCATCATAATTACTAAACATTCTTGATGTATAAGGTTTGTGTGAAACATACTCATACCACATAGCTCAATCTTGTTCTGTGGGCAGTGCCATAGCCAATAATATAATAAATGTTTTCAGACTCAATGATTTAAGGTACCACTTGTAGTTCGCCTCTGCTAATACACTCTGTGTACATACAGAAGTGTTGCTCTGTTGAGTCCATATATTGCCTCATTGTCTCTCTCTCTTTTTTCCTTTTTTTTCATTCTCTCTCTCTCTCTTTACTTCTTTTTTTTAAAAAAAAAAAAAAAAATCAAACAGTTATTCCTCCTCCATGAAAGTTAACAAGTTGGGCATCAACAACATTCACCTCAAATTTATCCTATGTTTGAACAGTAACAGATAGATATACTATATTGGAGGGAACTTCTAATGATTAATATCCAGGAGCTACTGCACGAGGGAAAGAAACGTAAATTGTATGTAACAACATTTAAGAGTGTGTGTGTGTGTGTGTGTGTGTGTGTGTGTGTGTGTGTGTGTGTGATATGTATAGGCAGTAGAACTTCTACACCTTCTCAGCACTCACTGCTAGAAAACCTTCCTTTGTAAAGTCATTACCTTGTACAGCTGCTCACATCTCTGCTTTAAACGTATTGGTGTTAGCATTTAATTTGAACACTTCTATTTTCTGTTCTGAGTATGTGTTTAAATCATCAATATCATACATATCACATGGAATCTGAACACCATCACTTGTTAAATGTAGTTCACAGTTTGATGATGTGATATTTGGAATAGTTATATGCTTCAAAAATTCTTGATACAGTATTCAGTGTTTCTCTGCTCAGGTCTAATGGAGAAAAGTATTTCATGATTAGACTTGGTGAACTCCCTTTCAATATTCATTCATCTCAATCCAGTTGTCATGTGATGATTGGAGTCTGAGCCATTGAACAAGTTTCCCATTTCATACTCATCTAACAACTCTTTCAGTGAGGAAGACACCTATTTCATTTACAGGGTGATTCAAAAAGAATACCACAACTTTAAAAATGTGTATTTAGTGAAAGAAACATAATATAACCTTCTGTTATACATCATTACAAAGAGTATTTAAAAAGGTTTTTTCACTCAAAAACAAGTTCAGAGATGTTCAATATGGCCCCCTCCAGACACTCGAGCAATATCAACCCGATACTCCAACTTGTTCCACACTCTCTGTAGTATATCAGGCGTAACAGTTTGGATAGATGCTGTTATTTCTCGTTTCAAATCATCAATGGTGGCTGGGAGAGGTGGCCGAAACACCATATCCTTAACATACCCCCATAAGAAAAAATCGCAGGGGGTAAGATCAGGGCTTCTTGGAGGCCAGTGATGAAGTGCTCTGTCACAGGCTGCCTGGCGGCCGATCGATCAGACGATAAGGTTTCATAACTAACCTTTTTTGTAGGACTCTCCATACAGTTGATTGTGGAATTTGCAGCTCTCTGCTAGCTCTGCGAGTCGATTTTCCTGGGCTGTGAACAAATGCTTGCTGGATGCGTGCTACATTTTCATCACTCGTTCTCGGCCATCCAGAACTTTTCCCTTTGCACAAACACACATTCTCTGTAAACTGTTTATACCAACGTTTAATACACTACCTATCAGGAGGTTTAACACCATACTTCATTCGAAATGCATGCTGAACAACTGTCGTCGATTCACTTCTGCCGTACTCAATAACACAAAAAGCTTTCTGTTGAGCGGTCGCCATCTTAGCATCAACTGATGCTGATGCCTAGTCAACAGCGCCTCAAGCGAACAAATGTACAACTAAATGAAACTTTATAGCTACCTTAATTCACCGACAGATAGTGATTAGCTCTGCCTTTTGTCGTTGCAGAGTTTTAAATTCCTAAAGTTGTGGTATTCTTTTTGAATCACCCTGTATTTACTCCATATAGTAACTCCTACACTATTTCATCACCTTTTCAATCTTTCAGACTAGAAGTCTTGGGGTTTATTCACTGTACTTTAAAAACTGTAAATATCTGTCAATGAATGTGGTAAACATGATTTATCAAATGGTGTCCTTAATTTGGACATTCAGATGAAATTGCTGACATTAAATCTCGGTTTGTGTAAATCAACCATTATAATATGACTGTATACTGTATTTAGAAGTGTATTATCATGAGTATGAAATGGTTTCACACACCCATATGATGTAGGGTGAGGTTAATCTGTACAGATATGTGAGGAGCTATATCAGTCAATTTAAACAATCAACGTAAATTGAATTGTTTCCATATAATGGCATTTTATTGTTCTATTCAATTGCTCCATGGTGGATGCTTTCTGTGTGAAAACATTGAAGAGTACGATATTCCATAGTATCTCATCAGAGTTGCGAAGTAATGATTGTAAAATCCTCTACTGTGATCCTTCTAAAGATCTTCGGAACTAAATTGGTTCCAGTGTGCTACAGCTGGAAAGGTTGTGAAGGGTGAGTGAGTTGCCTTTCCGAAGGTGGGAAACCAGGCGATTGGATAGTTTTTTGAGGTGGAGGGTGGCATGCTGTTCTAATTTACGGTTGGCCTGTAGGAGGATGCTCTGAACAGCCGGTGTGGATGTGGGAGAGGAAAGATTAAAGACTTTTATTAAGGATAGGAGTTGTCGGGTGTGTTCATTGGCTGAGTTGATGTGTAGGTGAAGGATTAGGTGGGTGAGGGCAATGGATTGTTCAGTTTGGAACTGGTATAGGGACTGATGGAAAGAAGGGTTGCAGCCAGAGATGGGAACTTTAAGTGTGAGGCCTTTGGGGTAATGCCAAATGTCAGACAAGCCTGAGAAAATAGAATATGGGAGCGTAATCTGGCTAGGGCGAAGGCATGTTTGCGGAGGGAATGTAAATAAAACTTAATGGGGTCGTTGTGAGGGTGACATGGCATTAGAAGGTGGAAAGTGTAACATGAGGCTGAAATGAAAATGAAAATAAAAATATATGGGGAGAGATAAAGGTGGACTGGAAAGTAACTGGAGATCTGGTGTGAAAAAAGGCGAGAAGGTGTTGGTTACAGCTGGGCTATGTTGGACTTGGGTTGGTAGACAATAATGTGCACAAAGGTTAGGTGGTTGTGTTGCCGCCAAAACACGTTAAAGCGCGGAGAAATTCGGGAAAATTTCGAAAAAACTGCGTGTAATATATTCAAAGGAGTGGTTTTGTGGTGGCACATTATGAAAATGAGGCTAAAAATTGTCTGATGAAGAAATAATGACGTTAAAACCTGTGGGAAGCGGCTAAAAATTATCAGTGATGTGGGAAAAACGGAAATGGAAATAAAGCGAAAGTTATTTGAACTAGCCGAAATGGTTGTTTAAAAGGTGAAAGGAACTGTTTGTGAACTAGAAATGGTGGATTTTATAGCGGCGGTAGTGTTGAAAGCGGTAAAAAAATTTTTTTGGTTATGGTTGGGAAGTGGGTTACGTATTATTGAGTATATATAAGCGGGATAAAATTGTATAGTAGATTACGGTAAAAAGGAGAAGGTGAATACAAAGTGAAACTACTGGCTAAAACAGAAAGAGAAAATAAGACGACAGAAAAGATTTCGAAATGCAACAGTGACAATAACAAACGTAATTGTTGAATTCAAATTACTGATATCAATATAATAGAGGGAAACATTCCACGTGGGAAAATATATCTAAAAACAAAGATGATGTGACTTACTGAACGAAAGCGCTGGCAGGTCGATAGACACACATATGTGTGGATGGATATGTGTGTGTGTGTGTGCGCGAGTGTATACCTGTCCTTTTTTCCCCCTAAGGTAAGTCTTTCCACTCCCGGGATTGGAATGACTCCTTACCCTCTCCCTTAAAACCCACATCCTTTCATCTTTCCCTCTCCTTCCCTCTTTCCTGATGAGGCAACAGTTTGTTGCGAAAGCTTGAATTTAGTGTGTGTGTTTGTGTTTGTTTGTGTGTCTGTCGACCTGCCAGCACTTTCATTTGGTAAGTCACATCTTTGTATATATATATATATATATATATATATATATATATATATATATATATATATATATATATATATATATATATATATATATATATATATAACTACTTTGAAAAACTGCTCAACACGGACCCCCCCCATGGAAGAAATGATGACAGAAACGAGCACATACAATCCAGATAGTGAACCTCCAACTCTAGAGGAAGTTAAAGAAATAATAAAGTCACTCAAGAATCGTAGAGCACCAGGAGAAGATGGCATCATCGCGGAAATCTGGAAGTTACAAGACCCAGAACTCACCAAAGACATCCACAGGATCTTGGAAGACATCTGGAAGACCATGAAAATTCCTGACGACTGGAAAACTGCCCTGATACACCCACTACACAAAAAAGGTGACAAGACTAACCCGAACAACTACAGAGGAATATCCCTATTACCGGTCACATACAAGATCCTCTCTAAAGCTTTACTGAACAGACTAGAATGCCAAACCGACCACTTGATTGGGGAATACCAAGCAGGCTTCCGTAAAGGGCGGTCTCGTGCGGAACAAATTTGGAACCTGAAAATGATTTTACAACACAAACAGAACCTGATCATTACCTTTGTTGACTTCAAAAAGGCGTACGACTCTATCGACCGGAAAACTCTCTTCAAAATTCTAGCAGAATACAAAGTAGACAACAAAACACGGGCTATCATAGAGAAAACTTTAACCAACACGCCCTCCAAAGTAAAGTTCTGTGGGGAACTATCAGAGCCCTTTGAAATTCGCACAGGTGTCCGACAAGGCGATGGCCTCTCACCTCTCCTTTTCAATCTGGTGTTAGATAAGGTCATAAAAGAATGGGAAACATCACAACAGGGGATAACCTTAGGAATCCTACAGATTAAATGCCTGGCTTTTGCAGACGATTTGGCGATTGTCACAAAAGGTATAAAGGAAACAAAAGACGCTATTGAAAAACTGCATGAAATTGCTGCCAAAACTGGACTACAGATCTCTTACGAAAAGACACAGTTTATGAGCACAAAGAAACTCTCATCTCTGAACACAAAGTATGGCACGATTTACAAAACGGCAAACTTCAAATACCTCGGTGAAACACTACAAATGAGTGGACATAACAGAGACTCAAACGAAGAAAGAAAGACTAAACTGGACAAGGCATACAAAGTAGTGTGGAATCATTACAACAAGAAGTCTATCTCACAAAAAGCCAAATTACGCCATTACGACACGGTGGTGCTCCCCGAGGCACTATATGCAGCAGAGACCACACTAATCCTAGGGCATACACGTATCAGACAATTAGAAAAAGTAGAACGGAAAATAATTAGGAAAATATTTGGCACAACTAACAACAATGGAATATGGATCAAGAAACCTACAAAGGAACTGTACAAACATACGGAGACAATCACAGAAAAGATTAGAAAACGCAGACTACAATTCTATGGACACCTATACAGAATGCCATCACACAGGCTGACCAAACAGATCTTCGACTGGGTAACCACTAGAAACAACAAATGGGTGGCAGAGGTAGAAAACGAACTGAACCAGCTCAACATAACAGCAGGCACAATAAACGACAGAATAAAGTTCAGAAACATCATTAAGAAAAGTAAACTACATGAGATACAATGCGACAAACGAACAGGCATAAAATGGACCGAAGAATGCAAGCAAGATCACAGCCAGAAGATGAAAGAAATACGGGCAACCAAAAAGGCAATCAAGATGAAGCCAAAGACACAAAGCCGACAAGAAGCATGGACAGAGGACCGGAAACAGAAACACAGCGAGCGAATGAGGGAAGTTTGGGCAGCAAGGAAGGCAGCAAAAGGAACTGGCCATGTAGTTTAGTCCAAATGCGCTCTTTAAGGGCAAAACACCACCAATATATATATATATATATATATATATATATATATATATATATATATATATATATAAAGGCGCTGGCAGGTCGATAGACACACAAACAAACACAAATATACACACAAAATTCAAGCTTTCGCAACAAACTGTTGCCTCATCAGGAAAGAGGGAAGGAGAGGGAAAGACGAAAGGATGTGGGTTTTAAGGGAGAGGGTAAGGAGTCATTCCAATCCCGGGAGCGGAAAGACTTACCTTAGGGGGAAAAAAGGACAGGTATACACTCGCACACACACACATATCCATCCACACATACAGACACAAGCAGACATATTTAAAGACAAAAAATTGTCTTTAAATATGTCTGCTTGTGTCTGTATGTGTGGATGGATATGTGTGTGTGTGCGAGTGTATACCTGTCCTTTTTTCCCCCTAAGGTAAGTCTTTCCGCTCCCGGGATTGGAATGACTCCTTACCCTCTCCCTTAAAACCCACATCCTTTCGTCTTTCCCTCTCCTTCCCTCTTTCCTGATGAGGCAACAGTTTGTTGCGAAAGCTTGAATTTTGTGTGTATATTTGTGTTTGTTTGTGTGTCTATCGACCTGCCAGCGCTTTTGTTTGGTAAGTCTCAACATCTTTCTTTTTAGATATATTTTTTCCACGTGGAATGTTTCCCTCTGTTATATATATATATATATATATATATATATATATATATATATATATATATATATATATATATATATTTTCCACGTGGGAAAAATTATATATAAAAACAAAGATGAGGTGACTTACCGAACGAAAGCGCTGGCAGGTCGATAGACACACAAACAAACACAAATATACACACAAAATTCAAGCTTTCACAACAAACTGTTGCCTCATCAGGAAAGAGAGAAGGAGAGGGAAAGATGAAAGGATGTGGGTTTTAAGGGAGAGGGTAAAGAGTCATTCCAATCCCGGGAGCGGAAAGACTTACCTTAGGGGGAAAAAGGGACAGGTATACACTCGCACACACACACATATCCATCCACACATACAGACACGAGCAGACATATTTAAAGACCAAATCTATCGACCTGCCAGTGCTTTTGTTCGGTAAGTCACCTCATCTTCATATATATATATATATATATATTATTAGTCGAAAAGCTCCCAACATGGAAGACGCTAAGTAAAGATGGTTCACTTCTGGGGCTTCTTATTCTTCTTGTTTGCCCACCAGGTCTTCATTCTTTGCGAGAATTCAGCTTTTCTTTCTTCGCTCCATTTTGTTCCAGTTCTCGGCGCTTTTGTCTCTGGTTTGACCTCCCATTTGTCAACTTTAAGTTTGAAATTGTTTCTTTTGTTCATGTCTTCAGTAGTAATGTTGGCTAATTCCAGATCTGTCTTTACATTTTTGATCCATTCTCCTCCATTAACAAGGGATGCTACGTATCTTACTATTCTTTTTGTAAGTCTGTGATCGGGAAGTCTCATTATGTGGCCATAGAATTTTAGACGCCTCTTCCTCATGTCTATCTCTATGTTAGAATATTCTTCAATTTTAGAATTTTTCTGTAATCTATACCCCTCTTTGGTCCATCTAGGTCCCAGAATTTTTCTAATGATTTTCCTTTCCTCTTTCTTCAGGTTTTCCATATCTGTTTTTCTTTTAAGTGTCAAGGTTTCGCTGGCATATAGCATTATTGGTTTAATTACCGACTTATAATGTTTAATTTTTGTATTTATAGATAGACATTTTTTATTGTAAATGTTTTGGACCAGCCCTAGACCCCTACGAGCTTTTAATATTCTTTCTTGTTGTGAGTATTTTTCAGAAATTATCTCTCCTAAATATTTAAAGTATGGTACCCTCTTAATTTCTCCATATTTGGTTTGTAACTTAGAAACTTCTAGATTTGTTGTTGTAAACACCGTTTTCTCAAAAGATATTTGTAGGCCAACTTTTCCTGCACACTCTTTTAAGGTTTCTATCTGTTTGACTGCCATTTCACTAGAATCTGCCATTATTGCAAGATCGTCTGCGTAGGCTAAGTAGGGGATTTGTAGGTCATCTTTTTTGGTTCCCAGTGATATTGGTTTCCAGTACTTTTCTTTTTTGAGTTCTTTTTCCCATTCTGCCATGACTCTATCCAGAACTAAGTTAAGTAACAGAGGTGATAATCCATCACCTTGTCTAACCCCAGTTTTTATCTCAAATGATTTTGAAAGTTTTCCCATGAATTTCACTTTGCATTTTGTATTTGTTAATGTCTGCTCTATGATGATCCGTGTCTTCTTATCCAGTCCTTGTTCTTCAAGAATTTTAAATAGTGTGGGTCTGTGAACTGAATCATATGCCTTTTTAAAGTCGACAAAGACATATACTGTAGGCTTCCTTCGCATTTGTCTCATCCTTGTAATCAATTTCAATTTTAAAATTTGTTCTGGACATGATCTGTTTGGTCTGAAACCAGCTTGGAAATCTGAGATTTTGGGTTCTAGCAGTTTTTGTGTTCTTTCAAGAAGACAAGCTGATAATATCTTGTATGTGACGGCAAGTAAGGAGATTCCTCTATAGTTGTTCACATCCGATTTATCCCCTTTTTTATGTAGCGGATATATATATATATATATATATATATATAGTGTGTGTGTGTGTGTGTGTGTGTGTGTGTGTGTGTGTGTGTGTGTGTGTATATAGTTATCATAGAGGGAAACATTCCACGTGGGAAAAATATATCTAAAAACAAAGATGATGTGACTTACCAAATGAAAGTGCTGGCAGGTCGACAGACACACAAACGAACACAAACATACACACAAAATTCAAGCTTTCGCAACAAACTGTTGCCTCATCAGGAAAGAGGGAAGGAGAGGGAAAGACGAAAGGATGTGGGTTTTAAGGGAGAGGATAAGGAGTCATTCCAATCCCGGGAGCGGAAAGACTTACCTTAGGGGGAAAAAGGGACAGGTATACACTCGCGCACACACACACATATCCATCCACATATATATATATATATATATATATATATATATATATATATATATATATATATATATATATATATATATATATATATATATATATTGCAATGAAGTTTTTCAAAAACTTAAGAAAAGCACGATGAGATTCAGGTAGGCCTGTAGTTATTCATATCTTTATCATCACCCTTTTTGAAGACAGGAATTACTTTAGAAAGTTTCAGAGCTTCAGGGAAAATACCTGCCTGGGAATAACAGTCACTGAGGTGAGTTAATGGTTCACAAATTGCGTGTACACAATGTTTGAATACAGATGCTGGGATACTATCAATTCCAGCTGAATATGAATTTCTTAACTCTCTGAGGGCCTTTGCAACATAATTTTCTGTGACTTTGGTAATGAAAATTGGCTCTGAACATGTGTGATATTTTTGGTTTGCTGGTTGGTAGTTGGTGTTATAATTATTTTTGATCAAATTTTCAGCTATGCTCATAAACAAATTGTTCAAAGATTTCACCATAACTTCGGAACTAGATACAGATTCATTGTTGAGTTTGATTTCTATGTTCATGTGTGTAGTATTCATTTCCCCTCTTTCCCTTTTTATGATATTCCACATTGCTTTCACCTTATTGCTGGATTTTTCAATGTACTCATCATTTTGCATCTGTTTTACTTGTCTTACCACTCTTCTTAGGATACATGTGTAGTTTTTATAGTATTCTGTTAGTTGGAGGAGTCACTACTTTGTTTACATGACATGTGGAGTATTCTTTTATGTTTGCAAGAGATTTTTATAGTTGATGTAATCCAAGACTTGTTTTTATTATTATTATTATTATTATTATTTCTTTCTTTTCTCAGACGCTATGTCTGGTTAAAAATGGAAAGTGACACGGACCTTGATAAAGTGTGACTTCCTTTTAACTGTATGGTATATGTTACCTTGCGTTTAGGAACTTTTGGGTAATTGAACATGTATCAATAATTATGGATTTCTGTAGTTGTATATACAAGCTTGGTTGTAGCTGTATTGCATTGATGTACTGGTGGATAATGTGTGGTATGACTCCTGTAGTTGATAGTATAATTGGTATAATGTCAACTTTATCCTGATGCCACATGTCTTTGACTTTCTCAGCCAGTTGGATGTATTTTTCAATTTTTTCTCCTGTTTTCTTTTGTATATTTGTTGTATTGAGTATGGATATTTCGATTAGTTGTGTTAATTTCTTCTTTTTATTGGTGAGTATGATGTCAGGTTTGTTATGTGCCGTTGTTTTATCTGTTATAATGGTTCTGTTCCAGTATAATTTGTATTCATCGTTCTCCAGTACATTTTGTGGGGCATACTTATATGTAGGAACATGTTTTATAAGTTTATGTTGTAAGGCAAGCTGTTGATGAATTATTTTTGCAACATTGTCATGTCTTCTGGGGTATTCTGTATTTGCTAGTATTGTACATCCACTTGTGATGTGATCTACTGTTTCTATTTGTTGTTTGCAAAGTCTGCATTTATCTGTTGTGGTATTGGGATCTTTAATAATATGCTTGCTGTAATACCTGGTGTTTATTGTTTGATCCTGTATTGCAATCATGAATCCTTCTGTCTCACTGTATATATTGCCTTTTCTTAGCCATGTGTTGGATGCGTCTTGATCGATGTGTGGCTGTGTTAGATGATACGGGTGCTTACCATGTAGTGTTTTCTTTTTCCAATTTACTTTCTTCGTATCTGTTGATGTTATGTGATCTAAAGGGTTGTAGAAGTGGTTATGAAATTGCAGTGGTGTAGTTGATGTATTTATGTGAGTGATTGCTTTGTGTATTTTGCTAGTTTCTGCTCGTTCCATAAAGAATTTCCTTAAATTGTCTACCTGTCCATAATGTAGGTTTTTTATGACGATGAATCACCTTCCTCCATCCTTTCTGCTTAATATGAATCTCTCTGTTGCTGAATGTATGTGATGTATTCTATATTTGTGGCATTGTGATCATGTAAGTGTATTGAGTGCTTCTAGGTCTGTGTTACTCCATTTCATTACTCCAAATGAGTAGGTCAATATTGGTATAGCATAAGTATTTACAGCTTTTGTCTTGTTTCTTGCTGTCAATTCTGTTTTCAGTATTTTTGTTTGTCTTTGTCTATATTTTTCTTTTAGTTCTTTTTTAATATTTGTATTATCTATTCCTATTTTTTGTCTGTATCCTAGATATTTATGGGCATCTGTTTTTTCCATCGCTTGTATGCCGTCGCTGTGGTTATCCAACATGTAATCTTCTTGTTTAGTGTGTTTTCCCTTGACTATGCTATTTTTCTTACATTTGTCTGTTCCTAAAGCCATATTTATATCTTTGCTGAATACTTCTGTTATCTTTAGTAATTGGTTGAGTTGTTGATTTGATGCTACCAGTAGTTTTAGATCATCCATGTATAGCAAATGTGTGATTTTGTGTGGGTATGTTCCAGTAATATTGTATCCATAATTTGTATTATTTAGGATGTTGGGTAGTGGGTTCAGAGCAAGGCAGAACCAGAAAGGACTTAATGAGTCTCCTTGGTATATTCCACGCTTAATCTGTATTTGCTATGATGTGATATTATTTGAATTTGTTAGGATATTAAGTGTGGTTTTCCAATTTTTCATTACTATGTTTAGGAACTGTATCAATTTAGTATCTACTTTGTATATTTCCAATATTTGTAGTAACCATGAGTGGGGTACACTATCATAAGCTTTTTGGTAATCAATGTATGCGTAGTGTAGGGACCTTTGTTTAGTTTTAGCTTGATATGTCACCTCTGCATCTATTATCAGTTGCTCTTTACATCCTCGTGCTCCTTTGCAACAGCCTTTTTGTTCTTCATTTATAATTTTGTTCTGTGTTGTATGTGTCATTAATTTCTGTGTAATGACTGAAGTTAATATTTTGTAGATTGTTGGTAGGCATGTTATGGGGCGATATTTAGCTGGGTTTGCTGTGTCTGCTTGATCCTTAGGTTTCAGATAGGTTATTCCATGTGTAAGTGTATCAGGGAATGTGTATGGGTCTGCAATGTAACTGTTAAATAATTTAGTTAGATGTGAATGTGTTGAGCTGAACTTCTCTAGCCAGAAATTTGCTATTTTATCATTTCCAGGGGCTTTCCAATTGTGCGTAGAATTAATTGCTCGGGTGACTTCATGTTGCAAAATTATCACTTCAGGCATTTGTGGTATCATCTTGTATGAGTCTGTTTCTGCTTGTATCCACCGTGCATGCCTGTTATGTTGTACCGGGTTTGACCATATGTTGCCCCAGAAGTGTTCCATGTCTGTTATGTTTGGTGGATTGCCTATTTTAATGTGTGTGTTATCTATTGTCTGGTAAAATTTCTTTTGGTTTGTGTTGAATGTTTGGTTTTGTTTCCTTCTATTTTCACTTTTTTTGTATCTTCTAAGTCGTTTGGCCAATGCTTGTAACTTCTGCTTCTTTTCATCTAAGTGCTCCATTGCTTCTTGTTGTGAGATTTTACCTAACCTTTTTCGTTTTTTGTCTGATATTTCATTTCTTATAAATTGTGTTAGCTGTCCGATGTCTTTTCTCAGTTTTTCTATTCTGATCTGTAGCCTGTGTTGCCATGCTGGTTTTGTGGGTTTCTTCTGTGTGTTGGTTGGTTCTGATCTCTGCCTAGTGTGTATATGTAGTGTAGTGAGTGCTCCTACATAAACCAGTAGTTGTAACTCTTCCATTGTTGTATTTTCATTTATTTTGTTGTGTATGATTGTGTTGATAGTTGTTATTGTTGTTTCGACTTGTGGGTTATTTGGTGGTCTATGCAAGAATGGTCTAATGTCTGTATTTGTGTCTTTGTATTCTATATATGTCAGCTGAAATTTCTCTTCTATATCTAACATGTGTGTCACTTCGTGTTCTATTTGTGCTTGTTCTGGTGGCTGTCTTAAGATGTCGTTTTCCTCTGATTGTTTAATTGATGTGTGTTGTTCTTTGTTTGTTTGCTCTGGGATGTTTGAGTCCATTACTGTATTTTCTTCTTCTTCTTCTGATTGCACATTATTTTGTTCTAGTATTTGTTGTACTTGTTGTTTGATGTTTTCTAATTCTGACTGGGGTATCCTGTTATTTTTTATTATTACACGGATCTGATCAGCTAGTCGTTGTTCTGTTAAAAATTTTAATTCTGGGTATCTGGTAATAAATGTTGTGTATACTTGTGATCTGTATCCAGTTGTGTTGGTTCCTAGGTTTGTTGCTTGGTAATAACAGAACATGAGGTGTTGATTAACTTCATCTGACCATCTCATCCTCTGTCTTTGTTTTCCTTCTAGGGTGGTTGCAGGAAGCATATCCTGCAAAACACCTCTTTATTATTATTATTATTATTATTATTATTATTATTATTTATTCTTACTGGTTTTTGTGGAAAAGCCTCTTCAAAGTGGTGGATAACTTGGTCAAGAAATATGTTGAATTTCATGTTGACATCATTGGCTGTGTACTTCTCTGTCCACTTTTCTTTACTTAGGAGGGCATTTAGCTTGTTCAAGTTATCTTGAGTGAAAAACCTTCACAAAGTTTTAGGTGGGACTGGGTTCGAGGTATCTTTGCTAACATCAACCTTTAGAATGACAGCTTGGTGGCCACTGAATCCTGCATTGTGTACTTCTAGAGTTGGGTTCAGTTTATTTTTATTTGCAAAAAAATTGATCTAGAGCTGTCTTGGATGTGGGTGTTATTCTAGTGGGCCCATTTACAAGGCCATGCAGATTATAAGGTTTTGCAATGTTAATCAATGTCTCCCTGTTTCTGTTGTGGGTGAGAAGGTCTATATTAAAGTCACCACAAATAATCAAATCCTGTTTCCACTGACTAACTTTGGATAGAAACAAGTCCATTTGTAACAGAACATCATTAATACTACTGGAGGGGGAATGGTAAATTGTAGGTACAATTAGATTTAGATCTGTAAGCTTCATAGCTGCACATTCAACAATCTTGACTGTTCCTGTTTCCTTTAGGGTAGGAAGTGGGCTATATTCAATGTGTTGTTTTGAGAAGATGGTAACTCCACCATGTCTATCGTATGATCTGGAGTGGTGTTCACACAATTTGAAATTTGGTAGTGAGATTAACTTAACTACATCACTCCAGAGCCAGTGCTCTTCTAGACATACTACTGAGATATCACCGAGTTAACTGGTCAGCAAAATGCTTAAGTCATCAGTCTTTTTGTTCAAGGATTGGACATTGTGATAATAGATTTTCAGGTCTGAGTGGGGTTTACTCAGGGGGCTCGTAGTCATATTTACTGTGTCACTGACCTTTAGTTTAAATTGTGCTGTATTCCAGGTATGTTGAAATATTGTCATGATCTGATGGAATATTTATGCAGCTTATCTCAGATAGTAGTTCATTATAGATAACTGTCATCTGCAAAAAGCCTTATTTTACTATTAATACTGTCTGAAATGTCTTTAATATACAACATGAATCGCAGGAGTCCCAAAACACTTCCCTGGGGCACACCTGAAGTTGCTTCTTCATCTGAGATGACTTTCCATCCAGGGCAACATTCTGTGTCCTCACTACGAAAAAGTTTTCAGTCCACTCAAAAATGTCACTTGATACCATATAGGATTGTACATGTGTGGTACTGAGTCAAATGCTTTTTGAAATCAAAAAACACTGCATCTACCTGATTGCCTTGACCCAAAGCTTTCAGTACATCATGTGCGGAAAGTGCGAATTGGGTTTCACCTGATCAATATTTTCAAAAACCGTGCTGGTTGTTACTGAGGAGGCCATTGTGTTAAAGATACCTCATTATGTTTTAGCCCATAATATGTTCAAATATTCAACAATAAATCAATTGAAGAATATTGGACAGTAGCTTCTTTGTGGATGACTTTTACCACCCTTCTTGTAGATGGGTGTGACCTGTGCCTTTTTCCCAGAACTGGGCACTATTTTTTTGTTCAAAGGATTTATGATAGACTATAGTGAAAAGAGGTCCTAACACAATCGCAAAGTCAGTATAGAATCTTGCAGGAATTCCATTGGGGCTTGGAGCTTTGTTCAGCTTTAATGATGTCAGCTGTTCCTTGACACCACTGACATTAATAATTTATTCAGTCTTGTTTTCAGTGGTATGAGTATGAAATTGGGCAGTTCTCATTGGTTTTCTTTGTAAAGTAACAATTGAGAATAGAGTTCAGCATTTCAGCTTTTGCTTTGCTATCCTCAATTTCAGTTCTTGTCTCATTTGCTAGATACTGGACACAAGCTTGGATACCAGTAACAGCTTTTACATATGACCAGAATTATTTTTGGGTTTTGTGACATATCATTTGACAATATTCTTGTATGGAAGTCACTGAAGACATCTTGCATTGCTCTCTTGACTACCAAATATCCATTCAATCTCTCTACCTATAGTCCAATGCTTTGTTTTACTTCTATTATGCAGTCATCTCTGTTTCTTTCAAAGTTTCTTTGCAGTGGACTGTATACCATGGAAGTTCTCTCCCATTATGAACTGTTCTACTAGGTATATAACCATCTAATGTGTGGTCAACTATTTTTTAAACTTGAGCAATAGTTTATCTACATCCTCCTGATCAGTGCTGAAAGTTTGAAGTTCCCCACTGAGTTGAAACATTACTGTTTTTCTTTTTTCTACCTAATTTACTTAACATATGAATTCTTCCTGCTAGTTTGAGTTGTTCTTTGGTAATAATTGTTGTGACAACTGCATGATGCTCACTGATATCAGTTCTGATGTGGACATTCTCAAAGGGGAAGCATCTCATAGATGAAGTACAGGGCTATTACAAATGATTGAAGCAATTTCATAAATTCACTGTAGCTCCATTCATTGACATATGGTCACGACACACTACAGATACGTAGAAAAACTCATAAAGTTTTGTTCTGCTGAAGCCACACTTGAGGTTTCTGCCACCAGAGCGCTCGAGAGCACAGTGAGACAAAATGGCGACAGGAGCCGAGAAAGCATATGTCGTGCTTGAAATGCACTCACATCAGTCAGTCATAACAGTGCAACGACACTTCAGGTCGAAGTTCAACGAAGATCCACCAACTGCTAACTCCATTTGGCGATGGTATGCGCAGTTTAAAGCTTCTGGATGCCTCTGTAAGGGGGATTCAATGGGTCGGCCTGCAGTGAGCGAAGAAACGGTTGAACGCATGTGGGCAAGTTTCACGCGTAGCCCGCGGAAGTCGACGAATAAAGCAAGCAGGGAGCTAAACGTACCACAGACGACGGTTTGGAAAATCTTACGGAAAAGGCTAAAGCAGAAGCCTTACAGTTTACAATAGCTACAAGCCCTGACACCCGATGACAAAGTCAAATGCTTTGAATTTTCGGCGCGGTTGCAACAGCTCATGGAAGAGGATGCATTCAGTGCGAAACTTGTTTTCAGTGATGAAGCAACATTTTTTCTTAATGGTGAAGTGAACAGACACAATGTGCAAATCTGGGCTGTAGAGAATCCTCACGCATTTGTGCAGCAAATTCACAATTCACCAAAAGTTAACGTGTTTTGTGCAATCTCATGGTTTAAAGTTTACAGCTCCTTTTTCTTCTGCAAAAAAAATCATTACAGGACACGTGTACCTGGACATGCTGGAAAATTGGCTCATGCCACAACTGGAGACCGACAGCGCCGACTTCATCTTTCAACAGGATGGTGCTCCACCGCACTTCCATCATGATGTTCGGCATTTCTTAAACAGGAGATTGGAAAACCGATGGATCGGTCGTGGTGGAGATCATGATCAGCAATTCATGTCTTGGCCTCCACGCTCTGCCGACTTAACCCCATGCGATTTCTTTCTGTGGTATTATGTGAAAGATTCAGTGTTTAAACCTCCTCTACCAAGAAACGTGCCAGAACTGCGAGCTCGCATCAACGATGCTTTCGAACTCATTGATGGGGACATGCTGTGCCGAGTGTGGGAGGAACTTGAGTATCGGCTTGATGTCTGCCGAATCACTAAAGGGGCACATATCGAACATTTGTGAATGCCTAAAAAAACTTTTTGAGTTTTTGTATGTGTGTGGAAAGCATTGTGAAAATATCTCAAATAATAAAGTTATTGTAGAGCTGTGAAATCGCTTCAATCATTTGTAATAACCCTGTATATGTGTGAGATTACAGCTCTCGGCAACCTCCATAAAGTAAACTATTTACTGTCTGAGATCTGCTTTACACACAAACTCTTAGTCTCTATTTGCTTGCCAAAACTGAATGCTTTTGGAGAAAATTAAACTATTTATGCATGGTGACATAGCTGTATGGTCAAACGCTATGGGTCTATGGGTTCCAAGCAGGTAACACCATACTCCAAATGGGGATAAATATGTCACAGTATTTTACACATGACAGATACAATTAAGATGTTTTCACTTGATACCATGTTTTTTGTATTAATTAATTAATGAATTAAGTAACACAAAGGAAATGCAAATTTTTGATTAAATTACATGATAATTAAGATAAGACCACACGATGGAGCTCAATGCTGGAATATTTAGGCTCGAGAGCTTAGAAATAGTTTGTGGTATTATATGCCCTTGAACACTTACACTATCAGATTGCATAACGTTTCTTATGACAGTGGGGGCCAGTTGCATGGATATGAAAGTAAGTCAGTACAGAATTGGTGGAAAATTGCCCAGTTGTGAAAGCAGTTCAGGCCAGAATGTCCTGTCAAATTCCTAGTGATATCTGCATCTGATTCCATGCACACATAACATGAATCCCAGGAAACCAGATAGTGGACCACTGAGATTCATCTGACTCTGGTTATATCAATGGCTTATTTATTGTGAAGCAGATAAACATATACTGTCTAAGTTGTGTATGTTTTTTCAGCCATATATAATGAATAACAGTCATGGTAGCACAGTCATAAGCCATTAATTCATAAATTCCAGAAGGTTTCATAAATGTGCAAAATTGCATGAGAATTTCAAATGAAATAAAGGTGCACTTGAAAAGTCAAGTAATTTGGTAAACATTGTACAAACCAAACGAAGAGTGTAGATAGCTCTTAAATTAGCATCTTGTGAAATTATTACACACTAATCAAATGTTTCTTGCATATTGTTTTGCATGTCAAATTTCTTGCCTTTAAGAGGAAAATGAAACTGAAATGCTATTTTTGATGATTGATTGCAGTTTAGAGTAAGGGCAAACATTTCCAGAATTTTGTAAGCCATTTTGCTGTTATCGAATTCACTGTGTGTATTGCAATCTGTTGCTGAAATTACAAAAAATTACTCCACGGAAGTAAGAGTGTTCCAAACGTGAAAAACTGTTCCAAAGTGTCTTGTGGTCATGTACATATGAAGGAGTGTCCTACTCAAATTTAAAATTGTTGTAATTCAGAAATCTTGTTAATAATGTATTTGATAGTGTGTTTTACATTAATAATCTACTACACACCAATAATAAGTAAGAGATGCCATTTTAGGAAGTAGCATTATCAAAAATCAGTTATAGGTTAAAAATACTGTGAAACAGAAGCTATTGGCAACTAACACAGATTTCCATTTTCAAGATAGGAAACATTTTTAGACATGAAAGGAACTGTTTGTTTGCAAATATTGCTACAGTACAAATCTGCCTTCTGTGTAAAGGAAAAAAATGGCATGCAACTGATGATGTGTGGACAGACAAGTCTGCCTGCTATGTAATATATTTTAAAAAATTATTAATTATACTCACTGCAGGTCTCTGTAGCTAAAGAATGAAAATTTTCTTCCAAATACCTATGAAACATTATACATCACTTAAATATGTAGAACTCATAATATTTACAAAATCTGCACTTGTGTTGGAAAGCAAAAAAACAATTCAAAAATGGCTGGAGAGGCTTGTGGCAGATTCTACTGCTCATTCATTTGTGCAATTTTAAAATCACTTGCAAGACTGAAACACTGACCAGACCAGAAAACATTTGTTGCTAGGTATAATATGCTCCTTATACAACTCTGTCTTCAGCAGTTTGGTGATGAAATCTTGTGTAACCATTTTGAGAGCAGCTCTAAAAATGCCAAATGTATTTCTAAATGAACCCAAAGTGATTAACATTCTGAAACCAACGGTACAGTTTTGTTATGCATTACCCTACTGGCTGAGTATGAGCAAGAAGAGAATTTGATTTCCATGTAAATCAACATGAAAATTGATGTTGAAACTTGTGGTAGTGGTTGTAAAGTTCCAAAATTGTAATGGTAGGAAAGAGAGAGAACAGGGGTTATTATGAGACCAATAGGAAATAATGTAGATGCTTGGAAAATCTGGGAATCTACAAACAATTAGCACTAATGTCATGCTTTCAGTTTGTTTGTATTTATGATCTTAACCAGGCACTAAAAGAGCTTTGTAGGAACCCATGGAGAAAAGGATCCATCTCCTAAAATTTCTAAGTTATATCTCTCGAGAAAATATTTTGTGGCTACTGAGGTGAAATCACACCTCCAATATTCAATGCCACAATTGTGGGAAAGCATTTGTACTCAAAAAACAATAAGAGCTCTGGAGCTAGTGGAAAGTATTCTCTTCTCTTATGTGTTTCTGGGTGTCATGCACTATAGATAAAGTGCTGCCTTTGTAGATAAATTTTTATAATGAACCCATGCCCAAGGTGTTACCATTTGGACATAAAATGGGTTGTTAGACTGAACCACTTTCAAAGCTCTGACTATATGGTACACACAAACTGAGAAGAGCAAGTCATTGTCAGTCCCTTTCGTAATTATGACACCACATACCATTTTCATATGCCAACAACAATGGCTGCAAGAATGTGGTATATTTACAGCTAGGAGGGAAATTAGTGTTCAGTGGACATTCTTCTCTCATGAGTTGGAAGAGTACCTCCTTCACCACTCAGAAGGGAACCCAGTGAAAAATACCCAAAACATTGTCCACACCTTGGGCTCCTGTTTGGCCCACAGGACAGAGGTACTCATTTCTCATATTTATGTACCCTGAAGCAAGAGATTTGAAAGTGCTGCAGTTCTCAACCCACGTTTTGTGGTTATTAAGTTTCAGTGAATTATTTGTACTTAAATTTTCCTATTATTTTCTTTTCTTGCATGTCATTTACAGTAAAGTAATGTACACATCTAATTCTCCTTGTGGTGTTCATTAGATACATTGGCCAGAATAAAACAAAATACCTGACTGCAGCTGTCACATCAAGAGTGGGTCAGAGCTGCAGTCAGGTGAGACTCAGTGGTGGCAACACCTGCCAGCTGATTGGTGAACTGCATGATGTTCGTAATCGTAAGTATTTCAATAATTACATATATCATCAAGCAGCTGTATTTTTTAGAAATGTTTGTATTTGGACCTTGCTGTCTTTCTGCTGATTAACATTTTATTTGTTAATTTTTATTAATACTACTATTAATTTACTCATTCATGTAATGACATCTGGGAGATAAAAAAAATTTTACAGATGGGAATTTAGGAAATGCTGAATAAGTAGGATGATAAACAGGTATTTGTTTTCTGTAGCATCCTGCAAGCAGATCAGGTTCAGAGCTGACTAATGTTAACTTGCAGTTGTGCAGTAAGCTCTTTCAACTCATAGCATTGGTGTATAAAATAATAAGCTGGAAGGTTTCCAGCTAGGAAACTTGCTGAAAAATGACAAGGAAATTTCGAACAAAATATCTTATGCCAGACAGCTGTGTATGATAAGAAACTGGAATTAACCAATGAGGTAGTAAAACAATGACTTTATATAAGGTGTGATCAAAAAGTGGGAATTTCTTAATTTTGTAGGCTTTATACATTGTATTTTCATCTTTTATCTTGTTTGTACACATAGTTCCTGATGTATGTTTGAATTTTCGACTGTATTGAATATTTAGTTTCTTGTTGACAGTTGAAAAAGTGATACATATTTTCTATTACTCGGTGAAAGGTGGATAGATGAATTTGCATTAAAATTAGTTTTAAAACAGAATGAAGTGCAACAACACAGTAGTCAAAATGTTGGCTCTGGGTTTTGGCAAATCTACTAAGAAAGACAAAAGAATTTAAAAGTGAGGTAAATGCTTCAAAGAGGTATTGAAGACAATGACCACCCTGGATGCCCAACCACACCAATAACTGATGGCAGTGTGAAAGAAGCAAACAAAATGGTTCTGGAAAATCCGAGAGGTTGCTGATGATCTTGGCATATCCTTTGGCTCATTCCAAGCAAATTTTTGAATGTTTTAGGCATGAAACCTGTAGCAGCTAAGTTTTTCTGTGAAGCTGTTGAATTTTGACCAAAAAATACATTGTTTAACATTGCTCAGTAATTATTGAATCAGGCCAGCAATGATCCAGAACTTCCAGAGAAAGGTATAACGGATGATGGAACTGAGGAACTGAGGCCCAGCAAAGAAAACTGCCTGAAGAGCCAAAACTGAAAGAAATTCTATGAATTCAATCTCATGTGAAGGTTTCCCCCACTCTTTTCTTAGATTCAAATGGGATATTGCATCTTTATTTCCTGCTCCATGTTTGTACAGTCACTAAGTAATACCACCCACAAGTTAAGCCCCATTTGTGTGAAGCAATACACAGAAAATGACCAGAACTGTGGCAAAACTATTAATGGAAATTCATGATAATTTTATGACTCACATCTCGATGCCTGTTCACAATTTTGTGGCAAGGAAAAACAAAACACTCAGGTAGGGTATTTTCCAGACATAGCCCCTGCAATGTTTTTTGCTTTCTGACAGTGAGGAGAAATGTGTAAGGATGTTGTTCTGCCACTATGAAGTAAAAACAGACTTGCTGAAGGAGCTGAAAAACACAACAGAAAGTGAATTCCGTAAGTAGTTTGAATATTGGATAAAGTGCTGGTACAAGTGTATTATAGCTGAAGGTAATTACTTCAAAAGGGACAAATTTGAAATTGATGAATAAATAAATATTCTGTAATAAAATCAAGAATTACCGTTACTTAAACATGTTCAATATTGTACAATCCTGTTTCTACCCTGTGCATCTAAGTGCTGTGAGAAATTAAGCCCCACTCCAGAAGCAGAGCATAGCAGTTCCTGTTTCTGAGGCAAGCAGTGATTGGAATACCTCACAATGTCTGTTGAAGTGTTTATATTAGCTCCCAAATGTGACACCCATGGATTGCGTGCTGCCTGTATCACCTGGGCTCTTTCCATCCCAGCTTCACTGTTTTTTGTCATGTAGTCATGCTGTCCCTAGCCAAAGAACAGTTTCTCAGCATCCTGGTTGACATAGTTTCACTTCTTCATGTACACATTATACCGTATTATTCTTTGAAACTACTCAAGGTACCTAATGTAAATCATTTGCAATACTTGCCCCTCTAGAGAAGGTCTTGTAGTCTGTCCTTGGACTCCAAAAAAATTTTTCTGTCAGTATTATGCAGTTATGTTCCTCTTGAGTTCATTTTCTTCATTTGCAATTTTCTTCAGATACACACACACACACACACACACACACACACACACATTTATCTTCTTTACATAACTAATTAGAAATTGATTGATTGATTGATTGATTGATTGATTATTGGTCCTGTAGATCATACAATTTGTACAGCAAAGCACATCATGATATAGGACAAGTCAATTTGAAAATTATGTTAAGATGGTATATGATGAGAGATGACAGTAGTGGTACATAACTCACATAGCAGAATACATACATGATGTTGTTGTTGTGGTCTTCAGTCCTGAGACTGGTTTGATGCAGCTCTCCATGCTACTCCATCCTGTGCAAGCTTCTTCATCTCCCAGTACCTACTGCAACCTACATCCTTCTGAATCTGCTTAGTGTATTCATCTCTTGGTCTCCCTCTACGATTTTTACCCTCTACGCTGCCCTCCAATGCTAAATTTGTGATCCCTTGATGCCTCAAAACATGTCCTACCAACCGATCCCTTCTTGTAGTCAAGTTGTGCCACAACCTTCTCTTCTCCCCAATCCTATTCAATACCTCCTCATTAGTTACGTGATCTACCCACCTTATCTTCAACATTCTTCTGTAGCACCACATTTCGAAAGCTTCTATTCTCTTCTTGTCCAAACTAGTTATCATCCATGTCTCACTTCCATACATGGCTACACTCCATACAAATACTTTCAGAAACGACTTCCTTACACCTAAATCTATATTTGATGTTAACAAATTTCTCTTCTTGAGAAACGCTTTCCTTGCCATTGCCAGTCTACATTTTATATCCTCTCTACATCGACCATCATCGGTTATTTTACTCCCTAAATAGCAAAACTCCTTTACTACTTTAAGTGTCTCATTTCCTAATCTAATTCCCTCAGCATCACCCGACTTTATTTGACTACATTCCATTATCCTCGTTTTGCTTTTGTTGATGTTCATCTTATATCCTCCTTTCAAGACACTGTCCATTCTGTTCAACTGTTCTTCCAAGTCCTTTGCTGTCTCTGACAGAATTACATACATGATATATAGACAAAATATAAAAAAGGTGGTGTGTGATGAGAGATGACAGTGGTGCGTACTGCACTTAGCAGAATACATATAAGAGATACAGACAGAATAGGAGTAACAAACAATAATTAAATTATCTTACTAAGTAGAAATATCTACCAGTGAATATACAGCTTATTACAAGTAATTAAAATATTGTGGTACATAGTTCACGTAGCAGAATACATAGGCCTGTATGAGATACAGACAGAATATAGATAAGATACAATAATTAAATTATCTTACTAAGTAGAAACATCTACAACTGAATAAACAGCTTATTGCAAGTAATTAAAATTTTGCTTCAAGAAATTCATGTATGGAATAGAAACAGTGATTTACTAGCAATTCCTTTAATTTAGTTATTATTTTTGGGTTTTTGCTTGTTTTATGTCAGTTGGGAGGTGGTTGTATATTTTAATGCCCATACATTTAACCCCATTCGCATTTAATTTTGTGTTGTGGGCTATAATTTGTAACTGTGTTTTGTTTCTGGTGTCGTGTGTGGCGGTCTACATTTCTGTCAAGGGTTTCCAAGTGCTGTACTGTAAAACAAGCTAGTTCCAATATATAGAGGCCTGGCAGTGGCAGGATTTTTAACTGTTGAAATAGTGGTTTACAGTGTTCAGTACTTTTTTTTACATTTCATTATTCTTACTACTTGTTTTTGTAACTTGAAAATTGTGAGAGAATCAGAGCACTTTCCCCAGAAGATTAGGCCATAGCTCAAGACAGACTCAAACAGGGCATGGTACACCAGCTTCAAGGTATCTACACTGCCTATGTCTTTTAATGATCGTAATAGATAGCAGGTTTTACTAAGATTTTGTGACAATGCCTCAATATGTGGTTTCCAATTTAGTGTGTTACTGATGGTAAGTCCAATAAATTTGGTGTCCTGCTTGTATTTAATGTCATCTTTGCCGATAACTATAACTGCATTGAAGGTGGTTAGATTTTGTCTAGTATGGAAGTTCATGCTTACAGTTTTTTGAATATTTATGAGTAGTCTATTTGCTACAAACCATGATTGTAAATGACAAGTAGTTTCATTAATTGCATCTTGCAATGTGTCACCTCTACTGGTTATCAGGATATTTGTGTCATCTGCATACAGAAAGGAGCTGGCATTTGGTATGTGTTCTGGTAGATCATTTATGAACACTATGAAAAGAACAGGGCCAAGGACAGATCCCTGAGGGACGCCATTTGTTGTATGTAGTATATCTGACCTGCAGTGCCTGAATGTGTCTGATTTTCTTATTTCTACATATTGCTTTCTTTGACTAAGGTAGCTACGGAACCATTTGTGGGCTACACCTCTAATCCCGTACTTATGGAGTTTCATAAGCAGCAGCTTGTGGTCGACCATGTCAAAGGCCTTGGACTGATCAAGAAATATACTGACAGCAGGTTGTTTGTGGTCAACAAAACTTGAGCATTTTTCTAGAAATGCATACAGAGCATGTGTGGTGGACCTATTTTTCCAAAATCCATATTGGGAAGATGTGATTATGTTGTTAGAATGTAGACACATTTCTAATCTAGTTAACATAAAGTATTCAAATATTTTTCAGCAGGCAGATAGTATAGCAATTGGCCTATAGTTTGTCATGTCCGTTTTCTCTCCCTTCTTGTAGAGAGGTATAATTTTAGCCAGTTTTAGCTGGTTAGGAAATGTTCCCTCTAGAAATGAGGTATTTATGATATTTGACAGGGGTCCACTGATGTAATTTGAACACTTATTAAGTAAGGAGCAGGGTATCAGATCATGCCCCGCAGAATAAATCTTTTTGACTCCTTTTTTTAATAATATCTTCAATTTCATATGGTGTTATAGAAGATAGGAGAAAAGAGTTCAGAGGCGTATTATTTTTGAGACGAGAGTGCAGTATTTGGAGAGTTAGTCAGGAGATTTGTGGGAGGAGAAAGAACAGTATTTGAAGAGTTGGTTAGGAGATTTGTGGAAATTTCTGAAAAATAGCTGTTGAATTTATTGGCAATTTTATGTCTATTTTCAGTATTTTGTCCTTCTATATTTAGTGTGATTTGATCCTCTATCCTTAACTTTCTAAGAGTCTGTTCATTTACTAAACCCCAGATGGTCTTACATTTGTTGGAAGAGCACCTAATTGTTTTATCATTATGAGCTTTTTTAGCCCATTTGATAACTCTCCTGTATGTGTTTTGGTAATTTTGATAGTATACCTTGAACACTCTGGATTTGCCACTGTCCAGTTTGCTAAGTCTGTGCAGCAGCCCCATCTTTTCTGATGAAGTTTTAATACCTTTTGTGACCCAAGCATTTTTTTTTTTTTGTTACTGATAGTCTTTGTTTTCTCTGGAAAATGGCAATTAAAGTAATATTCAAATATCTGCAGAAAATTGTCATATTTTTCATTTTTTTGCCAGACTTCTTTCTCTAAGCTAAGTACAAAGTTGTTTATATTGCTATCACTATAACTTCTACATTTAATAACTGTTTCTCCTATTGGGAGTACATTGAGTGGTGGATTAAAATATATTGTTAGTGCACTGTGATCTGAAAAACCAACATCTATAATTTTTACAGTGCAATCAGTGTTAGTACAAACCTGATCAAGACAGCTGTTTAATCTCGTAGGACATATAACTTTCATATTTAAGTTGAATGACATCATTAAATTTACTAATTGGGACTTTTGAGCAGATTCTTCAAGGAAATCAATGTTGAGATCACCACATATTATTATATTTTTTGTGTTGTTGTGACAAGCTTTTTGTAGCAACACTGCAAAGTTTCTGAGGAAGACTGAAAAGTTACCACTCAGTGATCTATATACACACATTATATACATATTTAGGTCGGCAAGTACTACCCCAGCTATTTCAATGTCTGTCGAAGGAATACACTTCACAGGGATGGAAAGTTTCACAGCTAATGCTATTTCTTATGTATATACAAGTTCCACCACCTTTGTAATTTTTCCTAGAATAGTGGTGGACTAATCTGAAGTTTTGAATATACTGATAAGGTAATTCTGACTCTTTTAGCCAGTGTTCACTAATACGCAGTAAGTGCATGTCTGACAAAACATTAGTATCACTTGTAAGAATTTCAAGTTCACTTACTTCATTTCTCTCAGTCCTTGTACATCGTGACAGTATATGTTAAAGTTGTCACGTTGTTCTATGTGAAGAAGATTTATGTCTGCTGTGTCCTCTTGCGAAAGATGTGACTTGACCATAAAAAATCTTCATTGCTCTATAAATCCTTTAATATAGGGATTAGCCACTCTATATATTTAATTCATCTCTTTCAAGTAACCCTAAATCTTTCACCATATAAATTTACCAGTATGCATAAAGAATTCATCTTTTTCAGTTAATCATAGTCATTCAATACATCAATATATTTTAAAAGGCAATCTTTTATCTTGAACATAAAAATAATTCTGTATGCTCATTCAAGAATAACACAAGTCCCCATATACAGTATAGGATTATTGTGATTACAATATGAATATACTCAAGTCTTTTAAAACCACTTTACCATTTCTTTTAATCTCTTGCCTGTTCTTGATATAAATATCAGTGGTTTACTCCTCTATACATCATCTAAATATTGCCTTGCCACATGGTTTTCTTTCAGATGTTACATCACTACTACTTACTTCATACCTAATGGGTGTTCCTTCAAACACTTCTTCCTCCCTATTCTCTCTGAAATGTCGTCAGCAGGTTTAAATTTCATCATTTCTCTTTTAGGATAGTGATTCACTATTGTACCTCTCCACATTATTTATAGCCTGCAGCTCTGAACAGGAACAGGAACAAAACCCCCTGGGAGCTTTCCACTCTTTTGCGTGTTCATGCTTGGCTACCATGGGTCCCCAGCCTTCGCAGCACTTTTTCCCTTCCATGCCGTATGTCTGTCCTCCCTGGTACAGGCCAGGCTCAGGGAGGGAATTGCCTGAGCTGTAACCTTCCTGACGTGCCAATTGGTCCCTCCATCAAGTGTTCAGTAGGTGTGACCTGAGGTGTGAACAGGGCCCCCAGTTGGAAGGAGCATGTCATTGTAGGCACAGGAAATCCTGGGGGATTTCCTCATGATGAGTCAATCACCCTCTCCATCGACAGTGATGAAACATAAACTTATCCACAGAACATTTCCACTGCACTGCGGTTCCTTGTCGTATCACGTACAGAAGACAGTCAGTCCTTTCCCTCGGTCAATCTGTTTATTTTCAGAAAGGTGTTAATGCCATTTCTGGCACTCTGAAATCCTGCTCTCATTTATGGAATAGCACTTTGCTTTTGGAGACTGCTTCTGATTCTCAAGCACAACAACTGCTTGCTGCCTATCTTCTCCATGGCTACCCTGTTCATATCGAGGCACATAGAACTTTGAAGTATTCCCATGGTGTCATTTGCACCAGGCTGCTTGATGGTCTAACCGAGGCTGAAATACACTCTTACCTCTCTGATTAGTGTGTAATTACCACCCGTAGTGTAATGAAAGAGGTGGATTCCTCTGTGTCGTCTCCTCCTCCCCACTGTACCAACTGCAATAGTGGTCTTGCTGCCGTCTCCTGGGACTGTACCATTTATCTAGATGAGTGGGCTGTTCAGGAGATTTGGATAAGGGAAAAAATGCCTTACCCAGTAGCTAAAAAGTTACTGGCTAGTCGCAAACCCTGTGTTCTCCTGTCTGGCACCTATAGTTCCATTCTTGTTACCCCCTCGCTCCATGAAGGACGTGGTCACACAGACATGCAGCCTCAAATTTGGCTCTGATATTGTGAAGTTACTCACTGTCAAGGTAGCATCACTTTCCCCCCATCCCGTGGAGCAACCAACCATTAAACTCTCTTCGAAAGGGGCAAAGCTACCCACTACACAACCGGCAGGCAGTAAAGGACAGGTGGAGTACTCCCAAGAAACTATCTCCATCCCTCCAGCCAAATAAGACCCACTTCTTCCTCTGACCAGAAGGACTTAAAGAAGTCCACTAAGGGCAAACAGTCTTCTTTGTCCACTCGAAGATCCTGCTTGACGGTGTCACCACGTGGTCACTTAGCCTGGCCGGCCTCTGTCTCTCCGGTGTGCACCGCCGACTATTTTTCGGCATTGGACACCACAGACCGACCCCACAAGCATGTTGATGCTTCTGTGGACCCCATGGAGCAGGGTCATCCTGCTTCTGTGCCCTGTAGTGGCAACTCTACACTGGCTGTCCCTCAGTGGCTGCCAAGTTGACACCCCCTTCATCTCTTTTTCCTCATGACTGTCCTCCAATGGAAAGTGCACGGCCTTCGGTCCCATAGAGAGGATTTACAGCTGCTTCTGGCATCACATCATCCCCTTGTACTCTGCCTTTAGGAAACAAAATTGCAGCCTCAACACTGCTTCGAGCTTCCACATTACTTATTGATCCATTTTGACCTTCCCCCTGAGGTCGGCTTCCATCTCGTTGGGGTGTCATACTGCTCACATGGGATTACCTTCAGTCAGCCTACTTCCCTGACTACCTGTATTCATGCTGTTATGATTCACCTTTTCCTTCCCCACCTGACTTTCTCCCTCTGTACCATTTATTTACTCCGTCCTTCAATGTCACCAGGGCAGACTTCCTTCAGCTTATTGGGCAGGTACCACACCCATTTCTGCTACTTGGCGGCTTTAATATGCATCACCCCTTGTGGGGTTCCCACAGAACCCATCAAAGAGGTGCCCTCTTGGCTGATCTACTAAATCAACTCCTCTGCCTGTCAATAAAATTCGTGCATGGAGATGTGCTCTCTGCATTTTTAACTGGCCCCCTACACTGGAAAACTGCTTTTATGATTAACAGTTATGTGCAAAGTGTCGTTGAGTTATTTGGGATAGCAAAACATCTAGTTGGATTTCATTCACTAGTTCCTTTAACAGCTCCACTCCTTCCTCTGTCATGTGGGCCAGTCTCTTCTGGCTCTCTGGAACCAAGATCCAGTCCCCCATTTCTGGTCTGACAGTGGGTGCTGATGTCATCAGAGGCTTGGGCAGTACCCTTGTCTCTCCAAATTGTGAGTGCTATAATGACACATTCACTATTAGGAAGCTATATTGTGCTCTCAGTTCATCCTGGTCATCTGCCCCAGGGCCAGACTCTATCCACATGCAGATGTGGCAGCACCTCTCTCATGCGGGCCAGCACTTCCTGCTCAACACGTACAACTACATCTGGGCTGACGGCACATTCCCTGGATGCTGTCATGAAGCCTCCGTCATACCCATACCTAAGTACGGTAAGGACAGAAACCTTCCTTCTAGCTACCACCTCATCTCTCTTATCAGCTGCATTTGCAAGGTGATAGAACATAGGATTCATGCCCGGCTGGTGTGGTGGCTAGAGTCTCACAACTCACCCACAAATGCACAGTGTGGATTTCGGGCACAGTGTTCTGCAGTTGACCATCTCATTACCTTGTCCATCCAAGTCATGCTGCAGAAATCGCAGACTGAGGCTGTGTTTTTTGGTTTATAGAAGGCCTATGACATCTGCTGGAGAACTGGTATCCTCCGTACTCTTTACATGTGGGGCTCCCGTGGGAGCCTGACGTGTTTTTTTTTTGGGTATTTTTACAAGATTGAGTTTTCAAGTTGCGTGAGAGTTCTGCCTTGTTGGACACATTTATTCAGGAAAATGGTGTACCTCAGGGTTCTGTCCTGAGCATCATCCTCTCTGCTATCGCCACTAACCCTATAATGTATTGCCTCTCACTGGGCGTCGCTTTTGCAGTTCTCCATGGACCTGTCTCACTGAGCAGCGTCTTCAGTCCTGTCTTGGTCGTCTTCACTCCTGGAGCATCACCAATGGCTTTCACTTTTCCACTAACAAAACCGTCTGTATGAATTTCAGGTGTCGCAAGTGGTTTCTCCCACCCTCTCTCCATCTCGCTGACACTAAGAAATTCCTGAGGCTCATGCACGATAGGAAACTCTCTTTGTCCTCCTATGTGTCTAATCTGGCAGCCCACTGTACGCTGTCCCTGAATGTCCTCCATGTTACTTCTTAGGTTGAACATTGAACCACTCTCACCTGTTTATACCAGTCCCTTTGTCCATTCGAAACTGGGCTATGGGTTCTTTGTTTATGCATCTGCATGTCCATTCCTTTTACACTGTCTCCAAACTATCCACCATCATGACATCCATGTGGCCATGGACACGTTTTACACCAGCCTGGATGAGTGTCTGTGTACTGAAGCTGCTGAACTACTGCTGTCCTACCGCCGTTACTTGCTCCTCAACAGGTATGCATGCTGTTCATCTGCCATGCGTGGTCACCCCTCCTATTCCTCCTCCTTTGATGATTCCTTTGATCATCAGTACAGGGCTCATCCCTCTTCTGTTAACTCCTGGTGTCCATTTTCGCCACTTAATATGGTGGCTTAACTTCATGCTACCTACAACTTTCCCAGTGGGTGTGAACCCTTCACCACCTTGGCTTCGTGAAGCCGGCCCATTAACTTTCATTCACTTCCTAAGGACAATACTCCAGCCTTGGTCTATCACCTTCAGTTTCAGAACCTTTGCATGGAACTTACCTATGGTACCTTAGTATACACTAATGGCTCTCTGTGGGGTCCGGTGTGCCTTCGTCATTGGCACCCATGTCTTTTGATATTAGCTTCTGGCACACTCCTCACTATTAGCAGCCAGGCTTTCCACCATGTATCAGGCCGTGGAGTAGATCTGGTGACACAACTTCTCAATTCTGTCCTCTACTCAGACTCACTCATCATCCTCTACAGTCTTTGCACTGTACAATGCTCATTCTTAGTGCATCAGGTACCGGAAAACTGTCAATTGAACACTCTTGGTAGAGGCAATGTCATGTTTCTGTGGTGCCCTGGTCATGTCGGTCTTCCAAGAAACGAGGCTGCTGAGGTTGCTTTGCAGCTATCATACCTCCCCGCTCCTCCCCCCCCCCCCCACCCACCCCCCCCCCCCAACCTCCCACCGTCACTGTGGGTTTGGGGGTTAGAATAGGCCTGAGGTATTCCTGCCTTTTGTACGACGTGACTAAAAGGAGTTTCACACAGTTTTGGCCTTTATGTGATGGTTCCCTGTAGGGTTTGACCTCCATTCTTCAAAATTTTCCCAAAGAACAAGCCAATTCTGGAAGGGCACCTTACAAGTTGTATCATGTCCATCATGCCTTGATATCTTCAGCCCACTTTCTCATCATCGCTCTGCAGCCCTGCCCATTCTCCATCTCTTGGGTGAGGACACTTTAATGGGTGCGTTTTCCACAATGAACTATGTAGTGTCGATTTCTGCCTTGACGATGACCATGGACTTCTTTGCACCCGATATCCAGCACAGTAGCCAGTCTGTTGTGGTGGCGCCGCCATGTACCCTGTTGGTTGTAGCCACCTGACAACACAGGGATCACTCTGCTGAAGCCTGCGCTGTTAACTCCCCACGTATGCCAAGAGATAGGCATCGGGACTCCTGGCAGTGATCATCCTGCCAGGTAGCCTTTGCTGTGGCTGGGTGGTGCCTGTGGGGAGGGCCCCTGGTCTGAGTGTGTGGCATCTGGTGGATGACACACGATGAAGCATAGTGAATCATCTGTTGCTGGTGGTGAAACACCAGCAGACTCTAAGTGATCACGAGCTCAATTCAACACACAGAAGCACGACCCCAAATCATTAACCTCCACACCATGGGAGAAACATCAGGCTAAGGATGGCAATGGATCTCATTTGCCCCAGTACCTTGTATGTTCGAGAGCTGATAGGGAATCTTTCATGATGACGAGACTTCAGTTTTATGTTGAACAATTAGAGGACAACTTTGGGGAGGTTGAGGACTTGGCCAAAATCAGATCTGTGTTAGTCTTGATCAAAACAACATCCTCTGCCCAGTCACAGGAGTTACTCACTTGTGACAAGCTGGGGGATGTTTCTGTAACCATCACGCCACATAAGAGCTGAAATATGGTACAGGGTATCGTATTTCACGGAGACATTCTTTTGCAGTCTGAGGATTAGCTGCACACCAATATAGAGCAGTGAGGTGTACGTTTCATCTGGCATGTCCACCGGGGTCCGAAGAATAATCAGGTTGCCACCGGTGCCTTCATCTTGGCCCCTGAGGGTGATACATCGTCCGAGAAGGTCAAGGTGATAGTCTACCGTTGTGATGTAAAGCCCTATATCCCTCCCCCCCGATGCGGTGCTTTAAGTACTGGAAGTTCGGCCATATGTCTCCCTGCTGTATTTCCAGTGTCACGTGCCAAGATTGCAGATGGCCATCACATCCCAATACTCCATGTGCTCAGCGTCCCATCTAAGTCAACTGTGGAGGGCACCATTCGCCTTGCTCGCCTGAACTCAGGATTCTTCAGAAAGAAAGGATAATCATGGAGTACAAGACCCTGGGCAAACTGACCTACACTGAGGCCATAGAAAATTTGAATGCCTGCATCCTGTGTGTATGATATTGTCTTATGCCGCTGCTACAACAGTTCTGACACCATCAGCTCCGCCAACCCAGGTCACCTATCAGAGCCGGAAGACAACACCTGCCCTCTAGATGGTGGGGGGCATATTCCTCTCTGTTGCTCCTGCTCCACATATATCGGGACCAACACCAACCCCTCCCCCCCCCCCCTCCCCCAACCATCGGGGACGTCCATCCCCAATTCTAAGCCAGAGAAGCGGCGTAAGTCTTCTTTAGCTTCTCTCGCTAGGAAAGGGTCCCTTGTGTCACTCCCTCCCCAGGTTTCTTCTAGTAGGAAAAAAGACACCAGCCAGTGGCTGAAGAGCCCAAAAACATCTGGTCATGGGGCTTCACGCTCATCCTCAGTCCCAGAGACTGAGCCAGTGAAGTCCTCCCGGCCAGAGAAACCCACGGAGCCACGAGACAAATCCAAAAAGGAAACCCATAAGACCAAGGAAGTTGCGGTGGCACACACACCACTGCTACCTACAAGCTCTACGGCTGAGGATGGGGTGGAGATTTTGGCATCCGCTGAGGATGTAGATCTTGCCAGAACCTCAGACTCGATGGATATAGACTGCTCAGGCAGTAAACTGCCTCATTGAATGTTCCATGCCTTCTCAGTCTTGAGATGTCATCCTCCAGTGGAATTGGGGCAGTATTATCTGCCACCTAGCTGAGCTACAGCATCTGTTAAGCTTTACACCTGCTATCTGCATTACCCTCCAGGAAACCTGGTTCCCAGCAATGTGGACACCTGCCCTCCACGGCTATAAGCGATATTACTGTAACCGTATAATCGAGTGTCCGGTGGAGTTTGCGTTCATGTCCTAAACTTGATCTGTAGTGAACGTGGGCCTTTCAAATCCCTCTTGAAGCTGTGGCTGTCAGAATATGAGCGATGCCGGAAATACCTGTCTGCAATGAATATCTTCCTCCAGATATTTCGGTAAACCTGAATGTATTAACTCCACTGATTGATCAACTTCCTAAACCTTTCCTACTACTGGGAGATTTTAATGCCCATTAGCCCTTGTGGGATAGTACCATGCTTACTGACAAATGCAGAGATGTCGAAACTTTACTGTTGCAATTCGACCTCTGCCTCTTAAATACTGGTGCCGCCACACATTTCAGTGTGTCTCATGGTAGTTACTCGGCCATTGATTTATCAATTTGCAGCCCAGGACTTCTCCCATCTATCCACTGGAGAGCACATGACGACCTGTGTGGTAGTGACCACTTCCCTATCTTCCTGTCACTGTCCTAGCATCAGGCTCACGGACAACTGCCCACATGGGCTTTAAACAAGGTGGACAGGGAAACTTTCACCTTTGCTGTCACCAATGAATCTCCCCCACACAGTAACATCGATGTGATGGTTGAACAGGTGAATAGGACAATTGTTTCTGCGGCAGAAAACGCGATTTCTCGCTCTTTAGGGTGCCCGAGGCATAAGGTAGTCCCTTGGTGGTCGCCGGAAGTCACTGAAGCAATTAAAGAGCGTCAGCGAGCTCTACAGTGGCATAAATGACACCCTTCCCTGGAGCTCCTCATAGCCTTTAAACGCCTCTGCACCCGTGTTCACTACCTTATCAATTAACAGATGGAGTGTTGGGAGAGATGCGTCTCCACCACTGGGTGCCACACGACACCTTCCAAAGTCTGGGCAAAGATCAAACGTCTTTTTGGGTACCAGGCCCCAGCCCGCATCTCGTGGTCGTGCGGTAGCGTTCTCGCTTACCACGCCCGGGTTCCCGAGTTCGATTCCCGGCGGGGTCAGGGATTTTCTCTGCCTCGTGATGGCTGGGTGTTGTGTGACGTCCTTAGGTTAGTTAGGTTTAAGTAGTTCTAAGTTCTAGGGGACTGATGACCATAGATGTTAAGTCCCATAATGCTCAGAGCCATTTTCTTTGTACCAGGCCCCAACAGCTGTCCCTGGTGTTATCATTAATGGCGAGTTATGTACTGACGAAAACGCGACTTCCACTTTACTGAGCACTTTGCTTGAGCCTCTGCGTAGGAGAATTACTCCCCCCCCACACACACACACCTTTCGCACACTCAAACGGCGGCTGGAAGGGAATGTCCTCTCATTCACTACACACTGCAGTGAATCCTATATCGCCCCATTTACAGAGTGGGAACTTCTCAGTGCCCTTGCACATTGCCCCGACACAGCTCCTGGGCCTGATCGCATCCACAGCCAGATGATAAAACATCTCTCATCTGACTACAAGCGACGTCTTCTTGTCATCTTCAACCAGATCTGGTGCGATGGAGTCTTTCCATCACAATGGCAGGAGAGTACCATCATTCCGGTGCTCAAACGCGGTAAAAACCCTCTTGTTTTGTATAGATATCAGCTCATCAGCCTCAAAAATGTTCTTTGTAAGCTGCTGAACGAATGGTATGTCGGCGGTTGGGTTTGGGTCCTGGAGTCACGTGGCTTGGTGGCTCCATGTCTGGGCGGCTTCTGCCTGGGTCGCTCTACCACTGATAATCTTGGTGTCCATCGAGTCTGCCATCCGAACAACCTTTTCCAGATGGCAACAGCTGATTGTCATCTTTTTTGAATTGCGTAAAGCATACAACACGACTTGGCAACATCATATCCTTGCCGCATTGTATGAGTGCGGTCTCCAGGGACCATTCCCGACTCTTACACAAAACTTCCTGTCACTCAAAGCTTTCCGTGTCCAAGTTTGTGACTCCCATAGTTCCATCCATATCTAGGAGAATGGAGTCTCACAGGGATCTGTATTGAATCTGTCTATATTTAGTGGCCTTTAACGGTCTAACAGCAGCTATCGGGCCCTCTGTATCACCTTCGCTGTATGCAGACGACTTGTGCGTTACGTACTGCTGTTCCAGTACTGTTGTTGCTGAGCGGCGCCTCCAGGGAGCCATCCACAAGGTGCATTCATGGGCTCTTGCCCATGGCTTCGTTTTCAGCCACAAAGTCGTGTGTCATGCACTTCTGTCAGCATTGTACCATTCATCCGTAACTGACACTTTATCTTAATGATGATCCAATCACTGCAGTGGAGACATATCAGTTCCTAGGACTGGTTTTCGACGCCCAATTGACTTGGCTCCCTCACCTTCGTCAGCTTAAGCAGAAGTTCTGGCAGCACCTCAATGCCTTCCATTGCTTGAGCAACATCAGTTGCGGTGCAGATCACTGTATGATGCTGCGGCTCTACAGAGCCCTTGTCGAAACCCGACTTGACTATGGAAGTGTGGTTTATGGTTCGGCAGCACCTTCAGCATTGCATTTACTCGACCTTGTGCACCATTGTGGGGTTCGATTAGCGACAGGAACTTTTAGGACAAGCCTGGTGACCAGCATACTGGTGGAGGCTGGTGTCCCTCCACTGCAGATCAGACGTGCACAACTGCTCTCCAGTTATGCGGCACACATTCATAGTTCCCCTGAGCATACGAACTACCATCTCCTTTTCCCGCCTGTGACAGTCCGTCTCCCGCATTGGCGGCCCAGATTGGGGCTAACGATTGTGGTTTGTGTGTGGTCCCTTCTCTCCGAACTGTAGTCCTTCCCTTTACCACCTGTACTTGCAGTCCGTCCAGGTATGCCTCCATGGTATACACCTTTGCTGCAGCTTTGTCTGGACCTTTTGCATGGCCCTAAGGACTTCATTAACCCTGCCACTCTCAGCTGTGACATACTCTCGATTCTTGACGTGTTCTGGGGCTCTGAAATCGTTTACGCCATTGGCTCAATGGATGATGGTCACATAGGCTTCGCATATGTTCATGGAGGACATATTGAGCAGCACTCCTTGCCAGTTGGCAGCACTGTTTTCACTGCAGAGCTGGCGGCCGTATCTCGAGCTCTTGAGTACATCCGGTCATGCCCTGGTCAGTCATTTCTCCTGCATACAGACTCGTTGATCAGCCTAAAAGGTATTGACCAGTGCTACCCTCACCACCCTCTGGTAGCGTCCATTCAGGAGTTCGTCTATGCCATGGAACAGTCCCACCATTCTGTGGTGTTTGTGTGGATCCCAGGACACGTAAGAATCCCCAGCAACAAACTTGCCAAAAGACTTGCCGAACAGGCGATGTGGAAACTGCTTCTGGAGAACAATCAAGAATGGGGTACAGCAAGGTTCGGTCTTGGGTTCTCAGCTGTTCTTAATATATATTAATGACTTGCCATTCTGTATTCATGAAGATACAAAGCTGGTACTTTTTGTCGATGATAAAAATATAGCTGTCACACCCAACAGACAAGAATTAACTGGTGAAATTGTAAACGATGTTTTTCAGAAAATCATTAAGTGGTTCTCTGCAAATGGGCTCTCATTAAACTTTGACAAAACACAGTATATACAGTTTTTCACAGCAAATGGAATGACGCCCATTAATAAATATAGACTTCTATCAGAAATCGGTAGCTGAGGTAGAATATTCAAAATTTCTAGGTGTATGCATTGTTGAGGGGTTGAACTGGAAAAAACACACTGAGGATCTGCTGAAATGTTTGAGTTCAGCTGCTTATGCTATTAGGGTCATTGCAAATTTTGGTGGTATACATCTGAGTGATTTAGCTTACCATGCCTGTTTTCATTCTCTGCTTTCGTATGGCATCATATTCTGGGGTAACTCATCATTGAGTAAAAGAGTGTTCATTGCACAAAAGCGTGTAATCAGAATAATTGCTGCAGCTCATCCAAGATCATCCTGCAGACACTTACTTAAAGAGCGAGAAATCTTCACTATAGCCTTACAATATATATATTCACTTTTAAAAATTGTTATTAACAATCCGAACGAATTCAAAAGTAATAGCAGTGTACATGGCTACAACACTAGTAGAAAGGATGATCTTCACTACTCAAGGTTAAATCCAACTTTGGCTGAGAAGGGGGTAAATTATGCTGCCACAAAAGTCTTTGGTCACTTACCTAATAGCATCAAAAGTCTGATGGATAGCCATTTAGCATTTAAAAGGAAATTAAAAGAATTTCTTAATGGCAACTCCTTCTACTCATTAGATGAATTTTTGGATGCAGTAAGTGGGGAATTTCCAAACCTCCACAAAAAAAAGAAAAAAAAATATTATTGAGTGTCGTAATATTTTGTCTAATGTAATATCTTGTATAAACACCTTTTATTAACCTGACACACTCTACATCATTACAAAGTGTCGTATTCATGATCTATGGAACAAGTACTAATCTAATCTAATCTAAAAGGTGATCTGCGTTCTGTTTTACACCACAGGGCAGGGTTTTCCAGCTTTTGGAGATACAATGGCGTAACAGCATGCACAGCAAACTGCATGTTATTAAGGAGACTATGAATGTGTGGAAGTCTTTCATGCAGGCCTCTCTGGGGGAATCAGTTGTCCTCTGCCGGCTCCGCATTGGCCATATGTGGCTAACACACGGTTACTTACTCCGTCACGAGGGCCCACCTCAGTGTCGCTATGGCTCCCAAATGACAGTCGTCCATGTCTTGCTGGACTGCCCATTTTTAGCCGCTCTGCAGCAGACTTCTAACTTTCCCAGCACCCTGCCTTTGGTGTTTGGAGACAATGCCTCCAGAGCAGCTTTAGTTTTACATTTTATCCATGAGTGTGGGTTTTATACTACTATCTAGGTTTTAGCGCATGTCCTTTGTCCCTCTGTGTCCTCCACTCTAGTGCTTTTAGGGTGGAGGTTTTAATGTATTGCAGACTGGATGGCTTTCCCTTCTTACTCTCCTGGTTGGCCAGTCACTATAATCTGCTTTCATGTTTTACTCTCTTCTGTTTCTAGCATCTCTCTGTTGTTTTCTTGTCCTCTTTTGTTCCTTTTAGTGTTTGTTGCCTTCCCTTCATTCTTGTGGCTTTTCCTTCCTTTCTGTTTTTTGTTATAAGTATCGCCTGCTTTATTCTCACACTTGTGGCATTGTTTTATTAGGACCAAGGAACCCATGACCTCATAGTTTGGTCCCTTCTCCTGTCCCTAAACCAACCAACCAACCAACCTTGTACCTCAGCCCGCGAGTACCTCTATTCTCTCCGATGATCTCTTCATTGCCGTCTGTCAGGAGATGGTACCCATTTGGCATCAGCAATGTTCCTCCCTTCACAGGAATAACCCTAGGCTTATTAAGCCTCTCCCAGCACCTTGGACAACCTCCTCTTGGCCCTCTCAGTGGGAGGAAATTATTTTAACTCAGCTGCATATTGGGCACTGCCTTTTTAGCCATCCTTACTTGCTCTGCGGTGCTGCTCCACCATTTTGTACACATTGCACCCAAATTTTGACTGTCCACCACCACCTGCTGGAATGCCCTTTTTTTTACCAATTGACATTCCAGCTTGAGTTTGTTGTCTGATTTATCAGCCATTTTAGTGAATGGCATATGGGTGGTCGACTGCATTTTACTTTTTATCTACTGAAGCAACATGGCTATGGCCATTTAATTTTTAGTTTTAGACCTCCATTTTTGTATGCTGTTTTTTAGACCTTGTACCACGTGCCTTTTTTAGCTGTCTCCTATTGTCCATTGGGACTGATGCAGTTGCTTCCCTCATCTCTGTGTCTGTGTTTTATAGTTTCGACTTGGGTGCGTATGAACCCAATTGTTTTTTCTTTTTCCCTAAAACAAAACAAACAAGAAACAAAAATGAATGTTGACGAAGTTATCAGTGTCAACAGACAAACAAAAATACAATTACAATCACTTCACTTTAACATCCACATCTCCAATTGGAGGTACAGCTTCATGAAAGGACATTAAAAGCAGCCATTTACTGACAAAGGATTTCATTTCCTAGCTCTCAAGCTTATGTCTGTTATAGTTAAACCATTTAACTACTGATCTTGGTAAACAAACCTGCTTTCTAAATCCATATTCACCTTTGGCACTGTATCTTCATTTGTTATATTTCATTCAATAATCCACTCTGATACTGTCACTATTTGACCACCACAGCCTCTGCATTTACAGAGACTGTTTGCTCGCAATTTGATTAACATTGTCGTGGGGTTTATTACCATTACATAACAAGGTAAGTCCTTCAGTGTTTAGTGCTCCTGTGTCTCTGTGTCAAGCACTTTCATTTATTACAGTACCATCAAATGATGTGATTTCGGATGGTTTTGTCTTTATTTTGATTGTAACTTTTGTATATATTGTTAGATTAAATTGATAGTTATGGATGTGGTAGGTTCTATGTGTAATGAATAAAATATCCCAGAACCAGAAAGTGTATGTGTAGGTATATTTATCTGAGGCAGTTAAAGTGTCTGAAGTCACACCATGGATTGGTGTGATATCGGACACATGTGTTTTTTAAATTTCTGTCCGAAGTTACAATATATAGAGGTTGAATTCGGACAGTTACTGCCTTTTTTTAAAATTCTGCATGCTTTTTGTTTGTTTTTTTTTTGACATTTTACACATTGTTAAGAATAAGTGTTATGGAATGATATAATGAATTTTATATATTACAGATAAGTTCTGCACAAGCTCGTTTAATATTTTTGCTTGAGTGAATGGAAAGATATTCTGACTGTCATTTGAGGAATAAATGCACCCACTCTTCTCCTGGCAAATTATTATGAAATTTCTTCTCTTTTCGGCCAGATTTATCAAGGTAGCCTTTAACTAAATATCTAATATCCAATTTAGTGAAGGGAAATCCTCAATGTGCAGCCCTCAAGTTGACTTTCTTCAACATTTCTTCTGCTTCAACATTTCTTCTGCTTCAACATTTCTTCTGCTTCAACATTTCTTCTGCTTCAACATTTCTTCTGCTTCAACATTTCTTCTGCTTCAACATTTCTTCTGCTTCAACATTTCTTCTGCTTCAACATTTCTTCTGCTTCAACATTTCTTCTGCTTCAACATTTCTTCTGCTTCGGCATTTCTTCTGCTTCGGCATTTCTTCTGCTTCGGCATTTCTTCTGCTTCGGCATTTCTTCTGCTTCGGCATTTCTTCTGCTTCGGCATTTCTTCTGCTTCGGCATTTCTTCTGCTTCGGCATTTCTTCTGCTTCGGCATTTCTTCTGCTTCGGCATTTCTTCTGCTTCGGCATTTCTTCTGCTTCGGCATTTCTTCTGCTTCGGCATTTCTTCTGCTTCGGCATTTCTTCTGCTTCGGCATTCCTTCTGCTTCGGCATTCCTTCTGCTTCGGCATTCCTTCTGCTTCGGCATTCCTTCTGCTTCGGCATTCCTTCTGCTTCGGCATTCCTTCTGCTTCGGCATTCCTTCTGCTTCGGCATTCCTTCTGCTTCGGCATTCCTTCTGCTTCGGCATTCCTTCTGCTTCGGCATTCCTTCTGCTTCGGCATTCCTTCTGCTTCGGCATTCCTTCTGCTTCGGCATTCCTTCTGCTTCGGCATTCCTTCTGCTTCGGCATTCCTTCTGCTTCGGCATTCCTTCTGCTTCGGCATTCCTTCTGCTTCGGCATTCCTTCTGCTTCGGCATTCCTTCTGCTTCGGCATTCCTTCTGCTTCGGCATTCCTTCTGCTTCGGCATTCCTTCTGCTTCGGCATTCCTTCTGCTTCGGCATTCCTTCTGCTTCGGCATTCCTTCTGCTTCGGCATTCCTTCTGCTTCGGCATTCCTTCTGCTTCGGCATTCCTTCTGCTTCGGCATTCCTTCTGCTTCGGCATTCCTTATGCTTCGGCATTCCTTATGCGTCGGCATTTCTTCTGCGTCGGCATTTCTTCTGCGCCGGCATTTCTTCTGCGCCGGCATTTCTTCTGCGCCGGCATTTCTTCTGCGCCGGCATTTCTTCTGCGCCGGCATTTCTTCTGCGCCGGCATTTCTTCTGCGCCGGCATTTCTTCTGCGCCGGCATTTCTTCTGCGCCGGCATTTCTTCTGCGCCGGCATTTCTTCTGCGCCGGCATTTCTTCTGCGCCGGCATTTCTTCTGCGCCGGCATTTCTTCTGCGCCGGCATTTCTTCTGCGCCGGCATTTCTTCTGCGCCGGCATTTCTTCTGCGCCGGCATTTCTTCTGCGCCGGCATTTCTTCTGCGCCGGCATTTCTTCTGCGCCGGCATTTCTTCTGCGCCGGCATTTCTTCTGCGCCGGCATTTCTTCTGCGCCGGCATTTCTTCTGCGCCGGCATTTCTGCCGCCGCGGCATTTCTGCCGCCGCGGCATTTCTGCCGCCGCGGCATTTCTGCCGCCGCGGCATTTCTACCGCTTCTTGTTTATTTAGCACTGTCTGTCTTCCCATTTTTTTTCAGATGTGCTTTCTGCACTTTAGTTTGTAGGGTTGATTTAGGTATACCATAAAAATCACACGTTTTTCTGTATGATAATTTACCACTCTGAATATCAGAAACAGCTTTATATAAAAGTTCCTGGTCATAATTACACTATATTGTAGAACCTCTCCTGCTCTTGTACGTTCTTGGCATTGTCCAAAATCACCCCACACAGTTTTACAAAAACCACAAACTTATACAGAAACTGTCTCAATGCTGTTAGCTACTAAGCGCATCAACAATTATGGTTACAATAACTTTCCACGCGGTGCAACAATAGAAAGTTTCTACTTCACGAAAATGCATGGATTTTTAACACTGAGACTGTTCATAAATCATTCACCTATGGAGACATTTGATGCAAATAAAAGTTGTGGAAAGCAATAAATGCAATCTTGCACTTAAAATAACTGGTGCACAGACATTAAAATAATTAACTCTTTGTTTCTATGCAGTGGCAAAGAGCAAATAACCCATACTGTACGAATTCACCCTGTTTGACTGTATATATTGAATGCAGTCATTAAGTATCTCTACAACAGGCTGTAATATTCTTGCTTTATTTATTGTCCCTGGCATTTTGTGGTGTACAAGATACAAAGATATAGGAAGTAGTTTGCAGTAACTGTACAGCAATTGTTACATTTCTTAAAAGAAATAATACAAACAATATTAAAATTAAATATTCCCAAATGCATAAGCTTCATGTATGATGACATTAAAATAGTCAGAAAGCTTAACAGAAAAAGGAGCAGTTTGTGTGTATTATTGAATAAAAAAATTGACACATTGGCTAATGGGCTTGGAGGCCGATGGGCTTGGAGGACAGTTCACAGTTATCGCAGAATTCATAGAACATTAAGTAACAGTAATATATATGGCCTTAGAGTGCATGATGGGAATTAAGAAACTACAATTAGTACAAACATACAGACTAATTTCTCTACCCAACTGACTTAAGAATTAATTTCATTATATGAAACAAGATTAAGAATATGTAAAAAGTTAATGTTTTATTTGACAATTAATTATCTCATATTATTTTTTGGGAAGGAATTTTGGAGGGCTAGTGTAAATTTGCCTTAAAGTACTCATCAGTAGAGTAAATGGAGTGCATGGCAAGCAGTTCCTTTACTTTCTTCCTGAATGACAGCCCTTAACTATTTCTTATGGGCATTGAAAGGTTATTGTACTGCTGAGTGCCTATATGCCTCACACCTGCTTGACATCTACTTTGTCTCTGGGGCAGCTGATGCTTGTGCTAATCTATTCTCATATTGTGATCATATATAATCCTATTTATTGTGAAGAGGTGCATGGTTCTTCCTGGTAAAATTTTCAGGTCTTTGAAAGTTGGTGTTGGGGTAATATTGGGTGCTGTTGCTTCCATGTGCTACTCTGATCACTTTTAAGTGATCATTACTTAATGATGCTTGCTTAATTTTGTGTATTGACATTTGGCATCATGAATTAACATCATTACCTTGCCTTGGGGTATATAAGTATAACAAGTTACTGTTTCTTAGCATCTACTTCAACAGGAAGTGAGAAAATTTTGTATAAAGGAAACACACCCTTGTCTACCACAGGAATATTTAATATATAGCTTATGGTATTGCAAGCAGTGATTACATAGAGGTAAATTATTTTAGGCACCCAGGGTAACTATTGTACACTGCAAGTTCTATTAGGAATGATTTGTCACAAATGTCATCCTTCACAAGTTTCCAACATTTAACTAGTGGATCATGAGTAATTAAATGGAAGTTATAAAGTACCCTTTTGTGCATTTACAGTTGCTGTAATTAGCAGGTTATATTTTCTAGTTTAACAATGAAAGTAATCAATTTAAATTCTCATCTGGTGCAGTCTTCAACAGTCAGTCTTTCCTTCTCATCCTGTTTGGTAAGTCTCCCCTGACCTGGGGTTCTGGGTGTCTTTCTTGAACTGTACTCCTTTTCCTAAATCTCTCAAGTCCTCTTCCTTCACTGCTCTTCTTTCAACTTCAACTCTTCCACTGGAAGGAGTTGCCACTGGCTTTGAAAGCTGTTATAAGTTTAACCTTTTTGTGATTCTTGAGTTTCTCCCGGCGTATTTGATAATCAAAATATCCACGGGTGTACTGCCGGTCTACAGTGTCCAACGGGCACAATATTTCGGCGATCATACATGTCGCCATCATCAGGTGAACTGACGGACTGAGCTCTTGTGAACGTGCCGGCACGGAGATCCATACACTATGGCTGCTCAGGTGGAACTGGGTTCGGTCGCAGCGGCGGCGGATTTAAATACCCTCCGCCCGCGGCGCGCTCACTCCGCCGTCCGCGCCCCGCGCCACGGTCGCGCGATGGGACAGATTGCGATGGCGTCTGAGATGACGTTGGTGTGATGGCTCCGTCCGCCGTGGTCGTCACAACTATACATTTGCTCGATTTAATCAAGAGTAAATCGAGCAAATGTATAGTTGTGACGACCACGGCGGACGGAGCCATCACACCAACGTCATCTCAGACGCCATCGCAATCTGTCCCATCGCGCGACCGTGGCGCGGGGCGCGGACGGCGGAGTGAGCGCGCCGCGGGCGGAGGGTATTTAAATCCGCCGCCGCCGCGACCGAACCCAGTTCCACCTGAGCAGCCATAGTGTACGGATCTCCGTGCCAGCACGTTCACAAGAGCTCAGTCCGTCAGTTCACCTGATGATGGCGACATGTATGATCGCCGAAATATTGTGCCCGTTGGACACTGTAGACCGGCAGTACACCCGTGGATATTTTGTTTAACCTTTTTGTTTTTGTGTGTGTGTGTGTGTGTGTGTGTGTGTGTGTGTGTGTGTGTGTGTGTGTGTGTGTTTTTTCTGCCACTGTTTGGTAGATTTCATTTTTTTTAGTTTGCTAAAGATGGATGTTGGCTGAATTAAATACAATTGACATTTGTTAACGTGGCTCTTGCTATCATTATCTGTTGCCTGATCAACCTCACCTGGAATACACATGACTGTGTGTCATACCAGTACTTTCCAAAATGCATAGAAAGGGGTTCTTCCAGGGCTCTGACTTTGGAGTCTATTCATGACAGAAAGTTAGGGTCAAGTGTTTTGCATAGCCCTTGGGCCAGGAAGCATTTGTGTGCCTGTAACTGTCATGCAGTACAGGGTCCATTTTTAATATTAAAAACGTTTTTCAGGTTAGGGAAATGGAACAAATAGGTTGGTTATTTTTGTGTTCAATGTGGTCTACAGTGTGCCCTAAGAAGCTCATGGAGGCACCAATTAGATCGTCGGTGGTTCCTGCAAAGATCCCCCTCCCCCCTCCCCCCCAAAAAAGTTTCTTAGTATTTGTTTGTGTCAGCAGTGGATAAATTAAATAACTAACCAGAGCTAATTGCTGAAGTTTTAAGGATATAATCTTTATGCATATATCTAGAAATAAGATCTTCTTGTTTTAAAATATCAGTATCCATTATCATGAAATATCCCAAAAATATGGTTTTTGAGTATCAAATCCAAGCCATGGATTCCAAGATGGCTATGTACAGGAAATGGCTGTAATATTTGACACATTCTTAAGATTCCAGTCCTGAAAAAAGCTGAAAATTTTATAGATATCTTTAACCATTTCCAAGATATAGAGTTTCAAAGTTAGCCTACATGTGTTTGTAAAATATTAACATAAAATGCAGTGTGGGGCTAAAAACATAGTTTATGAAGTGAATAAAGTGACTTAGTAATGGAGAGGTGAAGTGTCGGTTGTCATCAGAAGGGTTCTGGAACTCAATGTTGTAATAATTGAGCACATGTGAAAGTTTTGTGTATCTAATTTATAGACTGAGGTGTTAATTTACCTTTGCCTTCCTTTGGTCTGCCCCATTGTCCAATTAGATTTTGTGACTTGCTCTCTTTCCACCAGTGCCATTTTAAAGTCTGTTTTGCACCAGCACACTCAAAGGCACTCATGATAATTAATATGTTTCTCCTGACAAGAGTCTACAGCTCTGTTGACAAGTATCCCCATGGTTTCAAATTAGTTCCTTAATTTCATCAATTTAAAATTACTTAGGACAGTCTATGAGAGGGTGTTATATCAGTTTATTTTTCAGTATGATACCCATGTACACTAACACATTTGTGGGCACACTCAGATAACTTCTGAAAACCATTCAAATAATAAAGTCTTTAATTTCAAATCCAATCAAGCATTCACAGCATCAATACTGCATCATCATTGTCCTTAGAGGTCATTTTTAGGTTTGGGAAAAGAATAAAGACTGATGGAGCCAAATCTGGATAATAATGCAGATAATGTAAACATTCAAACCCACCATCACACAGTGTTGCAAGGGCTTTGTGTGCTGGTGCATTATCCTGATGGAAAAGAACTCCACGTGCCAATTTTCCACACCTTTTTTCCTTTATCTCTTCTCTAAAATGGTGCAGAAGGGTGCAATAGTATGATGTACTGATAGTTGCACCCTTTCACAAGTAATCTGCCATGTTTATCCCCTTCTGCATCCCAGAAGACCAATGCCAATAACTTACCGGCAGATTTTTGCACCCAGAATTTTACTGGGGTAGGGGATGAAGGATGTTTCCATTGTTGTGACTGCTGTTTTGTCTTAGAATCAAAGTTATGAACCAATATTTTGTCCATTATCACATACCTTGCAAGAAAGCTGTCATCATCCACTTCAGATTGGTGGAGGATTTCTTCATAATGCTTCACATGCTCCCACCTCTGATCTGCATTCAAATCTTACAGGACCAACTGAGATGAAACTTTGCATTCTCAAAATATCAACATGAGCATACCCATGGAAGATTCCAAATGTGGTTTCAGTGTGCTGCAATGTTTTTTGATAATCCTGCAAAATCGTACCATGAATTGCAGTCACTGTTTCATCAGTGGCAATGGCGATAGGTCTTCCACTGCTTGGCATGTCTTCAATACTCATTCTTCCACATTTGAAGTTGGACACTCTGCTTTTCACTGTTTCATAAGATGGAGCGCTGTCCTTATGTATATTCCACATGTTCTCCACAATAATCTTGGGTGTCACTCCCTTCAAATGAAGATACTCAGTCACAGCACAGTTCTTAATTCTCTCAATATTCACCATTTTTCTTACACTAAGATATAAAATACATCCAAGTGACAAAACTAACGAAGCTGGAGATGCAAAATATGACTTGCATACCCAGAAAGGGGCACCATAAAAGTAGGTGGTGGTGTTTGTGCAAGGCACTATGGTAACTAACTCAGGCTATAAACTTTACCACCCCTCATATATCTTGCTGTAAACACTGACTCCCCTCCTGCTGTCGTAGTGTGATCCTGGGGATGAACGGACTATAATAAGCTACAGATCTGGATTATACTCCACAATTGGACCAAAGTAATCCTGAATTCTGTTATGGTTATTCTCACTTTCAGAATGTGCCTCTGCCATCCTGTGACTATAAGAACTCTTTTAGGTCATTTATTTGCCCCATAAGATATTTATTCTATTGTATTTCAATTACTACATTGGATCATTTAATGTGTTTCTCAGTATAAGGGCTTTACAATGACTGATTTCCTTGACCTCCTATGTTCTACAGTTTCATCAAATAAAAGAACATTTCTCCATTTTGGATGCTGTGTATTGTAGCAAGTTGTTTTTCCACTGACAACACCCATTTGTGGCTGTTCTGATGTACCAACTGTAACCTAGGACTTGACTCTTTGGACGACATGACTACAGAACTCTTTCAGATGCAGGGGCAACTGCATTGGGACAGGCGAAGGAATTCCCAGTACGACTGGCCAAGGGCTTACGCTTTTTATGCGTAAAAGACACGAAGATCACATAACTAATAGCAAAGATAGAAGCTTTCTGTCACTGAAGCTCAGATTGAGGTAGAAAAAATTTAGTTCTGTTGGAGGGGATAAACAGAATCAAGGAAGGGGGAAAGGCAGCAGTTTGCATAATTCCCTTATTGTTGAGCAAACGAATGAATACAGCTAGTTACCTGATTAAGGGCAGGAACCTCATTGAGCTCTAGAAGAAAATAGGCTGCAGCATACTATAAAATTCTTATTATGATGCACATCAGAAATGAGGTGAGCAGAAAAAGCTATATCTCACGGCTAGGTATCAATCATGGGAGGGTACAGGTGTGTGTGTGTGTGTGTATGTGTGTGTGTGTGTGTGTGTGTGTGTGTGTTATTATGATGCACATCAGAAATGAGGTGAGCAGAAAAAGCTATATCTCACGGCTAGGTATCAATCATGGGAGGGTACAGGTGTGTGTGTGTGTGTGTGTGTGTGTGTGTGTGTGTGTGTGTGTGTGTGTGTGTGACTGTTTGTTTGTTTGTGTGTTTTTGGTGTTGTTTTTTGTGCGAGAGAGAGAAAATAAAAAGTGTCTTGTGAACAGAGATATATTGCAATTGCACCTTTTGTTAAAATCGCTGTTTGCAAGGTAACATACCTTAAACAATGTTCATACATCTGATCTGACATTACGTGAAATCAGTTTGACAGTTCTAAACTTGACTGGCCTGCCACACATCTTCCAGACAGGATGCTGTAGCATGAAATAATCTAATGCTCTGCAGTCACTGTGCTGTGAGTTGTGCTGAGGCTGCAAGTACTATTCTGTCTTGAACAAGTGTGGTGTCCATCCTTATCAGTTTACATACATGAAAAATAACAAAACTTCTGGGCAGTCTACAATCCATTAATAGGTAAATGTTGGGTAACACATGACTTTACCAAAGTTATCTGAATATATCATTCAAATAAACTTCCTTAAGACAGGTCCAGATAAATGAATCACCATACACTAAGGAAACTTATTTGAGTAAGCTGTGATGCATCAAATTGTTACAGTCCCCAATAGTCAGTCCAGCATAAGGAAAGTTTTTGTAGTGTGGAATGCTTTGGACAGCATAAAAAAAATCACTATGATAACCTTCAATATAGCAATAGCAACACAGAGGCTTCTCTGTGAAGCTGTTCGCATGTTTGACTCATTTGATCTCATGAGGTAGGTGGGTGAGGCAGCAGCAACCTGTGCAAAGCATTTGTCCACATTCATCTTACGCTGGTGTGATTAATGAGATTGTGTCTAAGGTAATTGCACACCATGTAACTTCCCTCATTGGTTCCGACATAACATTAAAAACTTCACTCATTCCTTATAGTTGTGCACATCGTACATGCCACTGTATTGCCAAGTAAAAGCATCTCCATAAACAAACCACTGTTGGTTGAAAGTAGCTCTAGCAAAACTGAGTCATTGCCAAAGACTGAAGGACAAATATGTGTCATTTAATTGTATGGGAAAGGCATATGCAGAAATGGCCACACACTCTCTTCGACTCCTTATTCGGGTCACACAAACACAATGTCGATTATGTACCTACAGATGTGATTCTTCAATGCTGTAATTCACTTCATGTGCCATTGACAAGATGGTACACATTAATTAACTCTCAATTTGCTTATCGCTATCTAACTGAATGCACTGTAGTGAGGTACACATGAGGGAGGAGCTGGATATGATTGGAGATTTAAAGCTGTTGCCGAAGTTCCCCCACACTGTACTTTTCCTGGGTGAAATACTGACATCAGAGGAGCACTTGTATGACAAGCAGAATTACCGACATCCCTACCATCACACATCAGTCTGTAATGACCTGCAGTTTTAGAGAGGTATGTGAGCAGTGCTGAGCTTTGACAGAGCTGTGTTCAAAGGATTCTCAGTCCAGGAAGAAGTGTTTTTAAATCTTGACCCGAAGGGTCAACATTACCAGTCTACAGGCTGACTATGAGCTGACAAAGATTTCAAGTTGGTATTGTCATTTGATGGTCTGTCTGTCTGCCTATCTTTGTGTTACCCATACCACATCATTGTGGAGGTAAGGAGATAATGACTCCTCACTGTGTTGTAAGTAGTGCAGTTGTCAAGCAGCTCATCTTAATTGTTTTCCATGAAGTACCCATATGATCCTAGACACAATTACCCTGTGGTCAGCTACATGGCTTTGAAACAGTTTACATTTTATCAGTTATAAATCCTGTGTAGCTCCTCCAACATCACAGATGAATCACTGCCAATCATAATTTCAAATATATTAAACACACAATAAAATATTCTAAAGTGATGACTGTATAGTGACATTAAGATATTCGTATTGACCCTAATGTAGTCCCTTCATCCTTACAGAGGTATTACAAGCTCTCCTCTTATTAATCAGTAATCAGCTTTAGTAGCCCAGTGAGAGAGTATGATACCGGAACCTGCAATAGAATGTCTGAAACCTGTTTAAAAGACATGTCAATCTCAGTTTATGAACAGTCTTTATGTGCAGTACACATGTTGTACTGGTCTTGCTCAGATATCCAAGGCTACCTTTGATTGGGTTAATGTTTGCTGTGCTGCAAGTAGGTAAGAGATCCTTTTTGTTTTATTATTAAAAAGCTTAAACTACAAAAAGAAAAAGATAAAACCACTCTCAATGCACAGTATGAACTAGTGGTGAATATTAACATACAAGAAGTTGAGAGGTGAGCTGTTGCTGGATGTGGTAAATATCTTACATAGTATTGTTTCACATTGCTTTGATGAACTTCTTAGGGAGAACCAATCAGCAAAGGGAGAACTAAAATCTGATGTGTGTTTCTAATACACTTGTCTGCTTCCATTGTGCCTTCAATGGGTACAACTAAATTTTTAACAACCGTACAAACTAGAGCTTTCTACACAAAAACTAAGTGGACTGTGCCTACTCACACAATGTCTAAGCATTTTTAGACATTCGGATAACTTTCAGTGTTGCTCACAGAGAGAAATTTGAAATAATATCACAAATAGGTTTTTATAGCAGTCATCAGTATTATACAGAATCTCATGGCTGTCAAAATCCTTTCAAAAAATGATACCTTTCAAACAATTTTCTTCAGAAAAATTGTGCCCATTTGGGGAGTAGTTTGAGTGTGATGCCATTTTCTTTTGAAATAAACAGGACATGTGCACCTAAATGTGTTCAAACCACTGCACAGATCCTGTTTTTGGTCTTTAGTATGTTCTCTAAACTTCTACAGAATGTCGCTTGGAGTTGTATGTCATGGGCTCTAAAGAATGTGTAAAAACAGTGGTTTCCTAATTTTTGAAATAAAAGGTGAGACATGTCAGGGTTTTAAATGATACTTCAACTTAAACAATGGAAACTCCATGGAGGAATATTTACAGTGTTGGGAAAGACAGATCACTACTTTATGTAAAGAAGACACAATAAGTTGCAGACAGGTACAATTGAAAGGCACTTAAATAAAGCTTTCACCCACAGCCTTCATCAGTAAGGGAGACACACATCATTAGTATGCACAATCAAGCACACCTCATGTACACGACTGCCAGCTCCAGCATCTCAGGCCAGAGTGCAGGCATGCTGGAGTTGGTAGTCATGTGCCTGTCTTTTCCTACATTGTTAATACATAAACTTAAGGCAGTTACATTTGAAAAGAAACACATGTGGCCTCAAATGAGGATTATGCAATAAGTTTCTCTGTGATAGGCCATGTGGATAGACAGATCCTAAATGTTACATTTTTGTAATGATTAACCAGCATCCCACTTAAACTGTGGCTGTTTGTATGATTTAGTGCGATTCATTAACCTGAAGATACTATACAGTATAACAGAATAAGGTGACAGTTGAGGCTTGTAGACTAGCATTCATTCTTGGTCTGTTCGCAGAAGTCTTCTCAAAATAATGGAAGCAGTCTATGTTGATGCACAGACAATACTCACTGTGTTTCCAGACCTTGTATCTTGTAATGTACTCTAAGACACTCTGGTCATAGGGCTTACTTCAAAGCAGGTCTCATCACCAAAGAAAATTCTAATCCTGGCATTGGGATCCCAGGCAGAAGACATGTCAAGAGATGCTGATCACCAATTTTTCAACCTCTATCCCAGATTAAATTCCATATCTTCTCTCAGTGTCTCACAATGTGACGACATACTACATAATTGATGGTGAGACATTTGTCATACAGGGAGTTGACGCTTGGTATTACTGTTGGTGTCAGTGGAGAGTTGTAGGCTATGTTCTGGTACTGTGTTTCTTCTTCTTTCTTTCTCATTCTCTTCCTCCTCCTCCTCCTCCTACTCCTCCGCCTCCTCTCATCACTGAATCTATCTCTCTCACTCACTCACTCACTCACTCACTGACTCACTCAAACACTCTCTTCTGGAGAACCAGCAACACCCAAGCAATGTTGCTGTAGGCTTACTGGACCTGGAGTAATTAGTTTCATTGGATTGTACAATTTCATAGCCTTTTGTACGATGTAAATAAAAGTTCGAATTTTTCTAGCCAAACATCCACTGAATTTTGTCTTCCACTAGTGAAAACAAAACATTCATGAGAGAATGTAGGCAGGAAGTTGACTTTCATAATTAAATACACAGGATAGAAAGCTTAAGAAAACAGGAATCCCTATTCACACCAAAGAATGAACAAAATGTGTGCAGAAGATCAAAAAGTAAATATTAAATGAATCTCAGTGTTACAAAGTAGATGATGATGACAATAATATATAAGCTGGGTTTGTTAATGCCCGTCCGCATCTCGTGGTCGTGCAGTAGCGTTCTCGCTTATCGCGCCCGGGTTCCCGGTTTCGATTCCCGGTGGGGTCAGGGATTTTCTCTGCCTCGTGATGACTGGGTGTTGTGTGATGTTCTTAGGTTAGTTAGGTTTAAATACTAGCAAAGAGATAGAAGGGCTGGCCAGTACTTACCTCAGCTCAGTACAGCCGATAGATACACAAAAAACAGAACCAAAAATTTACGTTCCTAGCTTTCGGAACAAATGTTCCTTCATCAGGGAAAAGAGAGGGGAAAGAAAGGGAAGAAGGGAAAGTAGATTCAGTTACTCACAACCCAGGTTATGAAGCAACAGGGAAAGGAAAACACGGACGGTAGCAAGGATGGAGGCATGGTTGTCAGAGGGAAGCCAAAGATATTCTACTTTAAGTACTGTGCCAGCTTCAAACCAAAGAGGATGCATACAGAAGTAAAGAGGTATATAGTATAAAGATAAACACAACTATGTAGGATGAAAAGATGCATGAATGGCTAAAGAGGAAAGGGAAAGAGGAGAAGATTGAAGAGTAAATGGGAGTGAGGTTGTTTAACGTAGGTTCAGCCCAGGGGAATGGCGGGATGAAAGGATGTGTTGGAGTGCAAGTTCCCATCTCCGCAGTTCAGAGGGACTGGTGTTGGGTGGGAGAAGCCAAATGGCACATACGGTGTAGCAGGTTCCTAGGTCCCTAGAATTATGCTGGAGGGCATGCTCCGCTACTGGGTATTGGACATCTCCTAGGCGGACAGTTCGTCTGTGTCCGTTCATGTGCTCAGCCAGTTTAGTTGTTGTCATACCAATGTAAAAGGCTGTGCAGTGCATGCATGTCAACTGATAAATGACATGTGTAGTTTCACACGTGGCCCTGCCTTGAATTGTGTGTGTTTTACCAGTAGCGGGGCTGGAGTAGGTGGTTGTGGAGGGATGCATGGGGCAGATTTTGTAGCGGGGTCGGTTACAGGGGTAGGAACTGCTGGGTAGAGAAGGTAGTCTGGGAATATTGTAGGGTTTAACAAGGATGTTACGGAGGTTAGGGGGGGGGGGGGGGGGGGCGATGAAAGGCAACTCTGGGTGGTGTGGGGAGAATTTTGTCAAGGGATGATCTCATTTCAGGGGTTGACTTGAGAAAGTCATATCCCTGGCGGAGTAATTAGTTGATGTTTTCCTGCTTAACCTTTGGAATTACCCCTAAAGGAGTTACCTTAAAAGTTCCCCTGATCTGGACATACTTGCCTGGTCTGGTCAACTTTTTCCGTAATTTTCTTATTTAGTGGTCTTCCTTTGGTATTGAACATTACCAACACAATTTCTTGCTTTCTCATCCTTCCCTCCGTGTTTTATTCCTTCTTATGATTACTATTTTAACCTCAGTTATTTAATTTCCCTACCCACCAGTTACCCACTATGTACCCTAATCCTATACCACATTATTTACATTCATTCCGGAAACATGCATTCTCCTTAGCCAAACGGCAATCCCAATTACTTTTCCTCTGGTCCTGCTTAAACTTTGCAATTACTCCTAAAGGACTTACCTTAAAAGTTCCCATCTGTGGGTGCAATTCCTCCTTCCACCAGTCTCTCCTGGACTTTCAGAACCTTCAATCCTTAGCCCTTACCCATCTTGTCCTGAATCTCTACACTACTTCATGTAACCACCACTCCCAACAGCTCCTATCTCTCTTCAAAGTCCTCCACCTCTCAAACCCTTGCTTAGAGAACACACTCAGGAACATCATCCTAGAAGCCAGCAGCAAACTTGAGTTCCATGCCACACACCACCTGAAAAAACTATCCACAGTGCTAGTGCAACACCTAAGAAGTGGGGTCCCTCTCCCTATCCCTCACAAACACCAACCACAACAGAACCTTCAACAAACCCCCCTCATAGCCAACAAACCTAGCCTAGCCACCCTACTCAATCTCCCCGTCCCTGCACATACCCCACACAGACCAAATCTCAACTATAACCACAGTCAAATGCCACATATCACCAATCTCAATTCAGTTCTAAACCTCTCATCCAGATCCCTCTCTCCTCCAGAGACATCTGTTCTACCAAAAGGCTTAACCTTTAGCCCCACACCTAAATTCAACCACACTGCCCTGGTTAAAGATCTCCTCTCATTTACCTGGAACCTCAACTGGAAATATCACTTCACTACTCAAACACACCCCCCAAATACTAGACCCAGTGTTGAACCCTGTCTAGAACAGTTCCGACCGCCTTCTGAAAGGGATCCTCCTCCCCTCCCCCAAAACCATCCCTTGCAGACATTTCAGGAATTCCTCACATCCAGTGTTGCCTCCTAGTCCTTCTTGAAGAACATCCCGACAACCCCCATCACCCCAGCTGAATCCCGTGCCATTAAGGAGCTGAAAATAGACCCATCTATTGTCACTTTCCCGGCGGATAAAGGCTCCATAAATGTCATACTTGACCGTGTGGAGTATGTGGCAGAAGGACTGCGTCAACTCTCTGACACCTCAACCTACAAATCTGTTACCCAGGTTCCCATCCCCTCCATCCAGACTGAGCTGCAGAAAATCCTAAAAATCCAAGATCCCTCACAAGGCCTCACAACGGCTTCCATAGACTTACTCACTCAACCTGAGCCACGTACCCCTACCTTCTACCTATTACCCAAAATCCACAAAGAGAACCATCCTGGCCATCCCATTGTGGCAGGCTTCAAAGCCCCAACAGAACGTATCTCAGCCCTGGTAGACCAACACCTCCAACCTATCACCCGCAGACTCCCATCCTACATCAAAGACACAAACCACTTCCTACTTCGTAGATTGCCTCAAATCCATTCCCACTCCTCTCCCACCTGAAACCTTTCTTGTCACCATAGATGCTACATCCCTTTACACAAACATCCCACATACCCATGTACTCTCTGCACTTCAGCACTACCTCTCCCAATGCCCACCCGAAGATCTTCCAAAAACCTCGTTCCTTATCACACTTACCAACTTCATCCTCGCCCATAATTACTCCACTTTTGAAGGCCAGACCTACAAACAAATCAGGAGAACGGCCATGGGAACCAGGATGGCTCCGTACTATGCCAACCTCTTCATGGGCCGCATGGAGGAGGCTTTCCTGAAGACCAAACAGCTGCTTCCCGTGGCCTGGTATAGGTTTATAGATGACATCTTTGTGGTCTGGACTCATGGTGAAGATACACTCTTTAATTTCCTCCATAACCTCAACTCCTTTTCGAATCTGAATTTCACCTGGTCCTTCTCCAAAACCTAAGCAACCTTCCTGGATGTTGACCTTCATCTTGTTGAAGCTCACATCCACACCTCTGTCCATATCAAACCCACAAACAAACAACAGTACCTTCACTTTGGTAGCTGCCATCCATTCCACATCAAATGCTCCCTTCCCTACAGCCTAGGTATTCATGGCAAACGTATCTGCTCCAGTGACGAATCCCTCAACAATTACACCAATAACCTAACCAGTGCTTTCGTCTCCCGCAACTATCCTGCAGACCTTGTCCACAAACACATATCCCGAGCAATACATTCCTCCCCATCCAACAACAATGTTCCTATCCCCAGACCACACAGAAGCATCCCAATATTATCCTGGCCTCGAGAACATCAACAAATTACTCCACCAGGGATATGACTTTCTCAAGTCAACCCCTGAAATGAGATCATCCCTTGACAAAATTCTCCCCACACCACCCAGAGTTGCCTTTCGTTGCCCCCTAACCTCCGTAACATCCTTGTTAAACCCTACAATATTCCCAGACTACCTTGTCTACCCAGCGGTTCCTACCCCTGTAACTGACCCCGCTGCAAAACCTGCCCCATGCATCCCCCCACAACCACCTACTCCAGTACCGAAAGCTAGGAACGTAAGTTTTTGGTTCTGTTTCTTGTGTATCTATCAGCTGCACTGAGCTGAGGTAAGTACTGGCCAGCCCCTCTATCTCTGTGTTAGTATTCGTTACACATCTTTATATGAGATTTTCCATTAATCAGTTAGTTAGGTTTAAGTAGTTCTAAGTTCTAGGGCACTGATGACCATAGATGTTAAGTCCCATAGTGCTCAGAGCCATTTGAACCATTTTTGTTAATGCCATGTTAGTGTCAGTGGTATCTAGGATTGGTCTGCATTCCCCATTTGGCATATGTGATGATTGTTTTGTTGTTTCAGGTGAGGAGTAATCACAGAGGGTAACTTTTTAAATGAAACGTTTGACACCCGTTCACTTATTACTCATTCATTTATTTAATACAGATCACTTGCACTTGTACTGCTGTGAACAAACTTTCATTACTGGTGAATGTGCTGACTAGCATGGAGTTCTGGTTGACTTAATTTGTGTATATCTTGTCTGCAACAACTATCTTTATTTTGCTAAATGGAGGAACTCTGTATTTGAAGCATTTGTCACCTTTGTCTGGCACAAGGCAGAACCTTTTTTTTCTTTTTTTTTCAGCATAATTAAGATCTGAGTGTTGATGATAATTATTGATATGCCTTTATTTACATTTTCAGGGTTGCCTAATGAAATAAGACACAAGTTTCGACATGGCATTCCGAGATTCTGGAAGCTATGTATAGAAAATTGGAGAAAGAATGAAGGTAATTAATTTAATGGAAGTGGACATTTTGCTGAGTTCTCAGTTCATTCCCAAACTGATGGCAGCCCTATCCCTCTGATGAAGCCAATCTTTTTCATTGAAAATATTGAAGGTCAGTTTGGGTAGGTTGCGGCAATAGAGAAAATGAGAAATGGACCTTTGCTGATCAAAACATCACTTGCCAACCAGTCAAGGGCCTGTGTCAAGTTAAGAGATACACCAGTCACAATTTCTCCTCATAATAACCTCAATATAATTCTAGATGTTGACTTCCATTGAGACCTAATGCTACTGACTGAATAGCTGCATAATGTGGCATGGCACAGAGCCCATTTTGTTCACCACAACCTGAAGGCACCTGAGGATAATAATAGACACTGGAGCTTTTATCCTTTCCTTCAGTGGGAACATTTTACCTGAGAAGGCTATGGTCACAGTTTGTATGTGTGATGTCAGGCCTTGAGGAGGCTCTGATACTATGTTTTACATGACAAAGGTTTGGTAGGGCATATGGATGAGTGTCCCATAAGGGACACCAGTGTGACCAACCCTCTGAGTTTGTCAAATGTCCAGAACTGCACCCTCCTCATTCACAGTAATGGTCAGTGTTAGTGAGGGAGAGGAAAACTTGAGATTATAAAACATTGATCACTTGTCTTACCAAGATGCAAGGAAAAATTTTCAAAGACTTCATCTGACTAATACGACCTCAAATTTTGTGGTGTCCACACCTCACACAATGACAAGGTCTTGCATGACACCTCCTTGTTGTAGTCATATTCCTGTGACTGTCCCACATTTTGGGGGAGGAAATGTCCCTGTGAGTGCCACTCTGCCATGTCAGAGGCCACCTGGCACAGTAGCTGTTGCCCAGAGTCCCAGTACCCCAAAGTGAACAGGCACCTACTGCTTGACTGACACCTGTGAAGGTGGCACCCTCACAAGATAAGGAACAGCAGCCACAGGCCACGGGCCAAAGGAAAGTATGCTCTTCTTCTCCTGGGAGATACAATGGGGAAATATTCACAGAAATCAGTCTCAGAAGGATTAGCAGAAAGATAAGCTAGTTTCTGAGGCGCCAAATTTTCCACTCCTTGGCCCTGAAACAGTCGAGCCTATGCACATTGTTGATTTATCATGCATTCAGGTGGACCACTAAGACACCCATCTCTTCCATTCACCACTTTCTCAGACCGGACACTAACACTCATTCGATGGAACTGTAATAGCTACTGTTGCCATTTGAGTGAACTCCAACATTTAATGGCTTCTTTGGAAACAAGCTTCAGGAAGTACATTTCAAGGCAACACATCTGCCTGCTCTGAAAATTTGCTAACCTCACTGTAAAAATTGTGTTAATGTCAAGAGAGCATCCGACGGGGCCTGTACCCTCACACGCTCTGATATTTTCAGTGGCCCCTTCCTCTTATTGGGGGTCTTTAATGTCCATAATCCTCTCTGGGGGTAATTACATTTTCTCACAGAAATCGAGCACTGGAACACCTCCTTTCAGAGTTGGATGTCTGCCTGCTCCACACTGGTGCTGCAGTGCATTTCAGTGTGGCCCACGGAATGCTTTCACCTATTAAACTCAGTTTCCAGCCTGATTATCTTAACCCTGATTCAGTGACACATCCACGGTGATCTTTGTGAGTGCAACCATTTTCCCATTTTATTCTCACTCTCCACTCACAGACATCTAGAATATTCTCGACGTTTGTCACTTTAGAAAGTTGATTGGCAGGCCGTCTCCTCTGTGGCCACTTTTGCAGTCAGTTGTGTGATGGATATTGACAAATTGGTACAGGACACTATCACTTCTGCTGCAGCAACAACAGTACTCTACTTCTCAGACTCATCCTGATGGCCACCAATGCCATGGTGGCCTGAAGCTGTAACTGCAGCTATCAGGAAATGCTACAGAGTGCTTCAATGGCACAAGCACCATCCCTCTATGGATAATTTAATAGAATTCAAGAGACTTCAGATGAATGCAAGGATTTTAATAAAGAAAAGGAAGCAGGAATGTTGGGAGCAACATATCTCAACTATGCAATCCCACATCCCATCGTCCCAAGTATGGACTAAACTCTGCTGTATATGCAGCCATTCACCACCCACGGCAGTTCCTGGTGTCTTTGTGAGTAGTTACACTTGCACTGATCCAGTGGTACTTGCTCTAAGTACCGCAGCACACTTCACTGAAGTGTCCACTTCCAGTAATTACAATTCTCATTTCCTGACCCGGAAACATCATGTTAAGTATTACCTGCTAGCTTTTCATGCACATCTCTCTCTATCATGCATTGTCCCTTTTACTGAATGGGAGCTTCACAGTGCTTCGGCAGTGTGTAGAGATACAGCCCACATTGCATCTAGTGACATTACGTCCTATCTACACTGCACGAGTGCAGATTCCAGGGCAGTTTACTCATTTCTATCCAGAATTTCTTATCTCTCCAATTTTTTCAGGTCTGCATAGGTTAGACCCTCAGCAACTGATATGTGCAGGAAACTGGAGTTCCTTAGGGATTGGTTCCTAGTGTAATGTTGTTTGCTATCGCATCAATGGTATTGTAAATGCGGTAGGCCCCACAGTCTCTGCGTCAATGTGCGTGGACAATCTTGGTCTGTACTGTGCCCGTGAATCACTGAGAACCAACTTCAGGGGGCTGTCTGGAGAGCCCATGACTGGGCCCTGAATCACAGCTATCAATTTTCCGCTGCAAAATCACAAGTTATTCATTTTTTCAGCTCTGGACTGTGCACCAGCACCCATAAATTTATCTTGGTGACCAGTAAATTAATTGAAGCTTTCCAATTGTTAGGTATTTTATTTCACCACAAACTGACTTAGCTGCCACATGTCCACTGACTTGAGGCAACTTGTTCGAAGAAACTGAATGCTCTGTTTTCTTAGTCTCTCTTTGTGGGGCACGGTCTGCACATTTCTTAAGAGATTTTACAAAGTGTTGATTTTATCCCACTTGGACTGCAGATGTGCTGCCTGTGGGTCAGCAGCACCTTCTGTACTGAGCTTGCTGGACCCTGTTCCACACACAGGTGTGTGGTTGGCTTTGGGGATCTTCTTTACGAGTCCTGTTGACAGCGTTCTAGCAGAAGCTCATGTCCCAAAGCTGTGGGTTAGATGACAGCATCTTCTTACATATTATGCAGTAACAATATGTCAGATTGGTGGAATATGATGCAAGGTAGGTAAAAAATCTGAGGAAATCCTGGCTTGGAGCTCTTAAGTTGTACATGTATCTTTCTCACATATGCACTGTTACGCTAGATGGACACACTGTGACCTACTCTGCTATTGAGTGAAGAGTGTTTGCTGATGATGACCAACTATGTCAAATAGCTTATACAGAATATTATTTGTGCTTCTGAGTGTAGTAGAGGTTGCTGTCAAGTGCTCCTTGAAAGAAAGTGTCACATCCCAAGGTGTTTTGGATGTCCGTTACAATGGAGTCTGTGTCCCTCAAAATAGAGAAGACAACATAGGCTCTGTGTGCCAGTCCGTTAGACAGATGAAAGCATGCAACTTACATGGTATGTGTTAGGTTGTAACCTACCTTTATGGAGGTACTGGCTAAAGATGTCTAGATCATAAGTTGTTTTCAAACTTCTGTGTTGCACAACTGTTGCCCAGCATATGTATAGCCAAATTATATCAGCTGAAATACCAGATATATTTAAATTAAACAAGAGAGAAGCGAGGACTGATCCATGTAATAAGCCATTATACAATGCTTCTATTTAGACACTGTTATTCTTTGTAGTAACAGCAAATGTGTTTCCAACTAATATGTTGTCAAATAGTTTCATTGCCCATTTCCATGGAGTAAGTTGTAATGACTCAAGGCAAATATCTAGAGCCATGAAGCATAAGCAGTCAGATAATTCCAAAGATCCCCTAGCTAAAATGGAATTTGTCAGAAGAATTGAATGCCAGCGAGATTCTGTAATTTTGCAAGTCAAAGCGTGGAATCTCAGGAGTCTGAATGTGGCAAGGAAGCTAGAAAAACTGGAAAGGAAATTTGACTGCTCAATCTGGATGTAGTTGGGGCGAGTGAAGTGAAATAGGAAGAAAATAAGCTATTTTGGTTAGATGAATTTGTCATGAATAGAACTGTAGGGCAGAGAATGAGCCACTGTGAATGCTGTAGTCCCATGACAGAACACCATGTAATGATGCACACAACAAACATTGTTAAGTGTAAAACACAACTTATTATAACAGGTACACAAGCCACATAGAGGTGCACAATAACAGTCTGGTAACATATATATCAAGGTAAAAGTGACTGAGTTAGAGCTGGCTGGGCCCACCTTTAAAAGCTGTCAGCTGGCCAGAAGAATGCATGGATGAGAAACTGTGTGTGCATCCACAAGTGGCAGCCTCTGATGGTCATCAAACTTCCAGCTGTGTCTGCCAACTTGTGTGGTGCACATTGTGCCTGCACACTCATCTCGGTTGTGGATCTACGAGGTGCATTCAAGTTCTAAGGCCTCCGATTTTTTTTCTCCAGACTGGAAAGAGATAGAAACATGTGCAGTGTTTTAAAATGAGGTTGCGTTCATTGTCAATATGTCCCAGAGATATCAGCACCGTGCGGTAGATGGAATTTTACTGCCAGCGACGAGAATGAGAACTGTTTTAAATACTTAAAATGGCGACGTTTTCCTTACTTGAACAGCGTGCAATCATTCGTTTTCTGAATTTGTGTGGTGTGAAACCAATTGAAATTCATCGACAGTTGAAGGAGACATGTGGTGATGGAGTTATGGATGTGTCAAAAGTGCGTTCATGGGTGCGACAGTTTAATGAAGGCAGAACATCGTGTGACAACAAACCAAAACAACCTCGGGCTCGCACAAGCCGGTCCGACGACATGATCGAGAAAGTGGAGAGAATGGTTTTGGGGGATCGCCGAATGACTGTTGAACAGATCGCATCCAGAGTTGCCATTTCTGTGGGTTCTGTGCACACAATCCTGCATGACGACCTGAAAATGCGAAAAGTGTCATCCAGGTGGGTGCCACGAATGCTGACGGAGGACCACATGGCTGCACGTGTGGCATGTTGCCAAGCAATGTTGACGCACAACGACAGCATGAATGGGACTTTCTTTTCATCAGTTGTGACAATGGATGAGACGTGGATGCCATTTTTCAATCCAGAAACAAGTCAGCTCAATGGAAGCACACAGATTCACCGCCACCAAAAAAATTTCGGGTAACCGCCAGTGCTGAAAAAATGGTGGTGTCCATGTTTTGGGACAGCGAGGGCATAATCCTTAGCCATTGCATTCGAAAGGGCACTACGATAACAGTTGCATCCTACGAAAATGTTTTGAAGAACAATTTCCTTCCTTTCTGCACTGCAACAAAAACGTCCGGGAAGGGCTGCGCGTGTGCTGTTTCACCAAGACAACACACCCGCACATCGAGCTAACGTTGCGCAACAGTTTCTTTGTGATAACAACTTTGAATTGATTCTTCACGCTCCCTACTCACCTGACCTGGCTCCTAGTGAGTTTTGGCTTTTTCCAACAATGAAAGACACTCTTCGTGGCCGCACATTCACCAGCCGTCCTGCTATTGCCTCAGCGATTTTCCAGTCGTCAAAACAGACTCCTAAAGAAGCCTTCGCTGCTGCCATGGAATCATGGTGTCAGCGTTGTGAAAAATGTGTACGTCTGCAGGGAAATTACGTCGAGAAGTAACGCCAGTTTCATCGATTTCGGGTGAGTAGTTAATTAGAAAAAAAATCGGAGGCCTTTGAACTTTGAATGCACCTCGTATGTGGGTCATTTCTGTAATGATGATGAACAGACTGAAGTTTAAGAGAATTTCCCAGAACTATAGGTGGTGAAGTAAGTTTGGTACTGAGAAGAATGTGGTGTGTTTGAAGTTCTCTGAGGCAGTAAATAGTGTGGTAATGAATACTGCAATTGGCAGGTCAGTTGAAGGGGAACAGACTTACAGAAGTTGGACAGACAAATTGAAGTATGCACGAGGTAACAGTGAAAAAATATGGTGTTAAGAAAGATGTGAAGTGTAAAAAATGTGCAGTAAAAGACAGGAAGACATCAATATAAGTCAATTCTGTGTGAAATATGTAAGAAAGCTTAGAGGCCGAAATGAAATGACTGCATAAAAAACGTGAAGAAGTCAAAAATGTCATTATTGCTACATCTGTTCAGCATGTAAAACAGTCAAAGCAACCTTTGGTGAAAAAAAACTAAAGGAACAAGCATTAAGAGTGCGAAAGTAATTCCACTGTTAAACTCAGAGGAGCGAGTTGATAGGTGGAAAGAGTAGATTAAAGCATCTATGTGTGCTAGGATTGTCAGGTGTGATGATTGGAGAAGTTAGAAAACGTAGGAGATCCAATGTTATAGTAAGAGTTAAACAAATTTTTGGGAGTCTTCCAATCAAATAATGCTGGAGGCACATGTAACATTCCTTTGTAAGGCTAAAATCACAAGAGGAGGGAGTGGCGGTGCTGAAAGGGGACAGGGAATTGTAAGTTTGGAATGCAGAATTGTACAGAAGTCTGTTAGATATTGTGGGAAATCCAGAAATGAAAAGTATCAGTGTTTGAGATGTGGTTCTACAGAGGACTGTTAAAAATTCAGTGGACTGATGTTATAAGGAATAAGGAGTTTCACCACAGAAACATAGACAAGAAGGAACAAACTGATAGACAGTATGTTCACAGAGGTGGAGATTGGAATATATCCAGAAAATAATTGGGTGTGTTATACTCTGTGATTAAGTTGTTGGGAAAGGAGAGGAATTCGTGGTGGGCTACATCAAATGACTCAGAAAACTGTTGAATGTCACTATTCCCTGTGAACTCTCATGAATCATGTACAACAAATTTTGTAAGAGAAGACTTGTTGTGTAAAGCTTTTGATAAAATACCTAACACCTTAATCAGTTGTCTAAAAGATAATCAAGGGAGAATACCACATGTTATTCTTATGGCATCCTATTGTACAATTAAGTTTTGCTTATGGTATCTAATTCTCTCAGAATCACCAGCTTCAATAAAAGTACATGCTGCTACACTTATTTCACACTTTATAAACTGTCTAAAAGACACTATCCACTCTGTTCAACTAATGTTTCAAATCCTTTGCCCTCTATGACAATTAAAATTCATTTGCAAACCTAAATTGATCTTGTTCATCTTCTTCTTGCTTGTTATCCTCTTCGTGCAATCTATAGCTGTGTAAACTGTAGTAACCACAACCAACAGCGGAAATGCCTTGGGCTGTGGATCGCAGCCGCCAGGTGGGGAAGCCGCCGGCGGTGGAGCATGCACCACCGGGTAAACACAGGACGAGTCAGATGACAGACCAACGGCAACTGACAACGACCGACCACGACCGACTATGAGTGACACAACAAGGAAGAGATAAATAACAGAGGCTTGTGGAAACCACACCAAACACCAAACGTAAATCAACTCCGAACCAGGGCCAGGCAAATATCAACAACGAGCAACGACCGGAACGCAGTACTGCCGAGATAGAAATGAAATCCAGAGCGAGTACCAGACTGGCTGGACTAGGGCAGATTGGGTCCCTATATACGAAACCAGAGGGAGTGGCTATTGGCTGCTGTCTGCACATGGCTTAGTGGTGGCGCCCTTGCTGTGCGAGAGCCGCTGTGTGGGATACCCGCCGTGGAGGCGGATCCCTCTATGGGCTGACCATGTCCATTTGTTCTGCCATGTGTTCGACTTCCGTGGCGGAAGGTACTACATAAACCATTCTATGAGAGTCCAACGTCTTTTCCTCATAACTTTCTTTAATTAGCCAAGCATCTAACTATGGAACATCCACATGAATGTCAGAGATCCTTGTTTTTCTTCTTGTTAGGAGTTAACCTATCTCATTACCTTTAGGCGCCTTTGCTTTGCAAATGGAGAAGTTTTGTTCTAATTTTTTGGTGTCTAAAAATTTGTCCTTTGTTTCTAACTTGTAGTTGGCTGATCAAAACTTTTAGAAATCATGATATTACTGGGACATAAGTTTGATTATAGGTTTAAGACCTGAATAATCATCTGACACTTGCACATATTTTAAAGTGCAAAGTGCACTAATGTAGCTTGTGTGGAACAGACCATACTTCCCTGTCTTGATTCTCCATAATCAGGACTGCAATCCTGGCTTGATTATGTATGTACTCTTCTGTATCTACTTAACCTCTAAACTGAAATATATTTTGTACTATCCACCATGAGGAAATCAAATGAAGTATAAAATGGTGATTTGTATGGAAGACACCTGCGGAATGAACTACTCATCAAACCAAATTATTTGAGAAAGGAACTTCTTGACCAGGTTAGATATATTATGAAGATAGGCGCATCCTACTGCTAATGTCTGCACACAATAAAAAACAGCTTCTTTTGCTGACCTCTCAAACTGACCAGGCAGACCCAATGTCAGTTTGCGTCTTTAAATGGGTTCGGTAGCCCATGTCTCACACCAGCTGATCTACCACCTGTGTTTAGCTTTCAGTGACGGCACGATGATCACTAAACCTTAGATTACTATGAGTGCCTGTTGCATCTAGTGGGTGATTTGACTGTGTACAGCATCTAAGAACCACAGTTGGAAACAAAATTCTCTACAGTGCAAGGTATAGTTGGATAAGTCTCTTCCCTCTTTCCTCTTCCCTCTGCCTTACCATATATGTTGATGTTTGGCAAATTCTGTGCTAGTTCTATATTATAATTATTGACTCCACCTTTAGTATCATGTCATATCTTGTTGTTCTGGGGTACAATTCCTACAGAGCACTTTTACACAGCCATACCACCAACAGTTTACCCACCAATAAGTTTGTTAGTTGTTATTAGACTCCTCAATGTTTTTTAAGCTTGTTAATTGACTGTGAGCTGCTAAAATAAAAACATTTGTATCTCATGCTCATCATCTCTTCCTTGAGCAACTGAGGAGAGATGACCGCTCCAAATTCTGCAAGGCTGTTGTGGCTGATAGATGCAGAGTGGCAGGTTCTTAGCCCCCCCCCCCCCGCCCCCCACCATGGCCCCTTTCTTCACTGCTGCCACTGCTCCTTCACCTCACACCAGAATAGATTTTCCTAGTAACAACTGAGACATGCAACTAAATAAAATTAAAACAGTCAATATTAACATATTGCATAACACAATATGTTCTTTATCTGCAATGGAATTACAAGATAAGAAATTTAAATTCCATTTGAATCACATTTCAGTTAAATGTTTTGTCTTTTTTTTTTTTTCTTTTCTTTTAACCCATCAACTGTATTACAGATGAACTACTTAAAATTTTCAGAATCGTTTATTGTATATCTGAAATAATTGAGATGTTTTATTTTTATAACAAATAAATTTACAACTAAGTAATATAAAACTAGTAAAAAGTAGCATTACACAGAATGTGTCTTTGTCTTACAGAAATTGGGAGGAGCCCCACAGAGAGAAGTAAACATGGTCGTCCACTGTCTAGGTAATGACAAAATTCTCATTTGTTGATTGTAAATAGTTTTATGATAGATATGTTATGGTTTTAAAAAAAAATTACTACTCAGACTGAAATTTTTTTGTGGGTTTCCCCTTAGTGTTAAATACCTGTGCCCACTGAAGCTCTGTTAAATGTCCCCACAATGAATATTCCAGTCTTCAGTTGAGTGTTATCCAATATGAAACCTGCTGGCAGGTTAAAACTATGTGGTGGTGCATTGGGACATGAACCTTTACCTGTTTTGGGCATGTTCTGTACCAGCTGAGATACCCAAGAAAAGTCATGACTCATCTCCACAACTTTACTCTCTCTCTCTCTCTCTCTCTCTCTCTCTCTCTCTCTCTCTCTCTCTCTCTCTCTCTCTCTCTCATTCACCGTCTCTCTTCATAGTGTTAAAGTAAATGTCTTTCAGAAACACTTTCATCTGTTTCTGATCATATTTTAACTATTTTACATAGGTTTCTTCTTATACAGAATCTTATTTGTGCAGGTGAGGGTGCTGACACACACACTAAAAGAATGTGGCGAGGGCAGCACCAGGATAAGAGGAGGATTATCTGTAGAGGTATGACATAGATTATTAAAATATCATTAAAATAATACAAAGTAATTTTGCCACATTGTCAGTTGTTTCAAGCAGAAAGATATCGTTAAACTGTCAAACTCTGAAAGCACACAGAATAGTACTGTGATATTAGTATCTGTTTGATAACATAAGCCTGCATGTAATGTTTCTATTTAACAATAGTAAAGTTCCATGCACTATCAGAAATAATGGCTTCTTGCTTGCCAACATTAGAAATGTAATTTTCAATAAGTTATTAGATTGGCAGTGCACTAGAGGCACTTTTCAAGATATGTAATTCAATATGTATTTGGAAAATAGGTTGCGTATTGTAACATGTTTTAACACCTGCATGACCCCAGGGAATGGAGCCACATAATGTTAATGGCAAGGGTTTGCAGGGGTTTCTTGGTAATGATTGGGTGTAGCTCACCATTGGAGCCATAGTTAGAAGCTTCCTTATTTTGACAGAGATGTCATCTCTAGATAATATATTGTACTCTCCTTTGAAGGTAAGGAAAATAGCAATAGTCAATGATTTTCCAAACACATTTAGCCACTTTAGGATCCCCAATGCTCTGTGGGTGTGCAAGATTAAATTCTCCAGTCTGTCCGCTGGAATGCAATCCCACCAGTTATCATACCATTCACACTATGTGAAATGGCAATAAAATAATACATTATTGTGAAGCATATAATATCTAACTAGTGCCTCAAGTCAGTTTAGTGTAAATTGTGTTCCGATTTCTCTCCAACTGGATTCTCTGTCTTGGAATTACACACGTCACTGAAGATGTGTAATGCAGATGATAAATGTTGTCTTGACTCAGTAAGACCTCGTATGTCATATTTTGTTCCTTAGATCCCAAGTTACTGGAAATTCCTTCTTGCACACACAATAATACCTCAACTACTTCACTGTTCTCCCCCTTTATGTAAACTATTTCAAAATTGTATTCTTGAATTGAAATGATCATGCATGAAGTAATTTACAATCAAGAAAAAAGCTTAAAGGTTGATAGTATACTATGATGCGATTACCAACAAAACAGTGATGGAAGTTCCTAAAAGTGCACACAGTTGTGAGAACTTCCAATTCAGTGGCTGTGTAGGCTCATTAGCAGAGAGTATTGCACAGTGTGTTCATCTGCCATCAATACCTCTGATTTGAAAGAGACAAGCTCCCAATCTGGTACATGAAGCATGAGTTGTCAAACAAAAATCCTGAGACATATCTAGATGGCACAACTATTGTGTATTCTCTAGTACATCTTTGATCTTCCTGAAAGTAGATTGGCATACTTCTGATGAAATGTATAGGTTTGTATATTAAGTTTAGTAATGGTTCTGCATTTAATAATTAATCTGGAATGAAATGATTACAGAAGTTTCCTAAATCTAAAGATACGTTTAATTGTCTCTTTCTCTGGGATACAGGGAAGCTATGAACAGGTTGTATTTTCGTTTCATCAGTTAGGACATCCTGGGACATAATAATGTGCCCAAGAAATTTATTCCCTCTTTACCATATTTGAATTTTTTTTTCAAATTGCCCGTAACATCTTACTACTGAAATTATTTTCTCTACCATCTCCATGTGCTCTTCCCAAGTTTGTGTGGCAGCCAACAAATTGTCCACAAATTAAATAATTCTTTCCAGTAATTCAGGGCCTAATACATAGTCTAGTGCTGGTATAAACACACCACCACTCATGTTGAGAATAAATGGTATCATTCTAAACAGTAGCTGTGACCTACAAAAATTAAGAACAGGTTGCTTTAGAGAGGGTCCATCTAGTAGTATCTGCCAGTATGGCTCACTCAAATTGATGTAAATTACGTACATGATCCCTTGGATCCACTGTGTTTGTTGATCTAAATTTTCTGGTTGGATTCTCACAGGGTTATTATTTTATTAATTTCACTCACTACAATACCAACCTAAGACTTTTCCCAGCTTTAGCTACAGCTAACAGTGGGCTACAATATTGGCTTTTTGATGGCTGAATCATTTTCCAGTCTGTCATAATGATCATCTTTATCTCTTTTGCCACAGTTGCCTATTTCAAATAAGGAATGGACATAGAGATAGACAGAATGGTTCATAAGATAGAATGCTTTTTCTTCAAATACTTTAGTTCATTTCACTAAAATATTAACTAGAGCTGTTCTCTGAATTTTATTCAGATACTGAGATTCTCAGTACATAGGATCAATTTGATGTTCAGTATCCAATTCAGTTAATATTGTGGTATGCTGGTGTAATAATTTGGTAGTATCTATGTAGATTAACTATGATTTGTTCCCTGGAAATATTTTTCATGGGCTAGACTGCTCTCAGTGACATCAGATTCTGCTTTACATTTGTTAACATAATTTATCATTCCCCATGTAGAGATCTACTATTGCCTTCTTTTCACATACGAAATGAATACCTATTATACAGTCCATGATTAATGCCTTCACTATGTGCAACATGTCCGTCATTACTACATTTACTACCACTAATAAAACACAGGTCTGTCAGTTAATTATCTGAGATTGTGCACTGCACCTATCATTACTATGATCCTACAACAATTGATCAGCAAATTGGGCATGACATGATTTTTGACATGATTTTTCAAACAGGCCTTGGGAAATATATATACCTGCCTGCCACACAATTTGTGATAAACTGACAGTTTATGTTGTCATTGGATGGATAAAAAACTACTCAACAAGAGGTGGCAGGAGAAACACACACACACACACACACACACACACACACACACACAAAGTTTTACTTATGCATGACTTTGGAGCTAGTGGCTTCTTCTTCTGGGAGAAGGGTTGAAGAAAGAAGAGGGGTGGAGGGAAAGGAACTGGAGAGGTTTAGGAAAAGGGGTTGAGTTCAGAAAATATGCCCAGAACCCAGGGTCAGAGAAGAATTAGTGGGCAGGACAAGAAGGAAAGACGGAAAGACGGATTGTTGGGAAAGGCACGGAAAGAGATTTGAAAACCTGAGAACTTCAAGGTGGAAGACAGGGTAACATGCAAGGCACATTTCACTGCTAAAACGCCATGCATGATTTAATAAGAGTGAAGATCTGAATGCATCGTATATAATAGAGATGGGAGGAGACGGCAAAAATACACAGGTCAGAAAACGAAAGATGTAGGAAACTAAAACAGAGTTTGGGAAGGATTAGTTCCTGTGCAGAAATGCTAAGATGGAAGATATTTATGTAAATTAAGGCCAGGTGGATGCCAAGGACAGAGAACATTTTGTAGCTCTAGTCCCCACCTGCAGAGTACTGAGAAACTGGTGTCTGGTGGAACAGTTGAAATAGAACAAGTGGTGAAATGTGCTCTGAGGTCATAACTGTCATGTTGCAGAGTATGCTCTGCAACAGGATACTGTGTGTTACTGGTACACACTTTCTGCCTATGTCCATTCACCCTGTAAACTTAGTGCTATTCATGCTGATGTAAAAGGCCAAACATTGTTTACGTTACAACTGATATGACATGTAGCTCTTCATGGGGGGGATGTCCCTTTGATAGTGTGTTTTGCCAGTTACAGTGCTGGTATAAGCGGTGGCAGGAGGGTGCATAGCGAAAGAGTTGCAACAGGGACTGTCACAGTGGTAGGAGGCACAGGGTACAGAGATGAGTGCAGAAAGAGCATAGAGTCTTACAAAAATATTGCGGAAATTGAGAGTACAGTGAAAAGCTATTCTAGGTATGGTGGCCAATATCTCAGACAAACTGGATTTCATTTCAGAGCGTCGTTTTAGGAAGTCATGGCTTTGTTGAAGTAGCTGATTTCTACTTTCCAGACCAGGATAATACTGGGTGACAAGTGATGTGCTCCAAAGTTGGTTTTGGAGCAATTACCAGTACCAGGATTGGATGTGATGGTCTGGGAAACCTGCTTTTGAACTAGGCTGGTGGGGTGAGAATGATGGTATAAAGTGTGTGCATCTGAACAAATACATTTGCTTCGAAAGTCAAGGCTGTATGGAAGGGAACATTTGACATGGAAAAGATGGCAACTGTCAACATGTAAGGACTGTTGTTTGTTAGTGGGTTTAATATGGACAGACATCTGTAGCTGGCGTTCAGTGAGGATGAGATAAACATCAAGGAAAGAGGCATGGGATTCAGAATAAGACCATGGGAAATGTAATTGGGAGAAGGTATTTAGAGATACCAAGAATTTTAACAGGTCAGCTTCAGTATGAGTCCATATGGCAAAGATGCCATCAATGTATCTAAACCGACGTAGGGCCTGGATACTTATGGATTCCAGGGAAGTCCCATTCAAGCAGGTCATGAAAACTTTGGCAGATGAGGAGGTATCATGGCTGCTGTGACCATACCCCTGATCTGATTGTACGTCTACCCCTCAGAGGTGAAGTAGTGGCTGGTAAGTATAAAATTAATTATGGTAAGCAAGAAGCATGTCATAGGTTTTGAATCAGGTGGACACTGACTGAGGAAATGTCCAGGAGCAGGAAGACCATGCTCATGGGAAGGTTGGTCTAGAGGGAAGTGGCATCAACAGTGACTAGCAAGATGTATGGTGGGAGTGGCATAGATTTCAGATGAACTACAAAATGATTGATGTCTTTAATATAGAAGGGAAGTCTTTGTACTATGGGTTGCAGCTATTTGTCAATTAAGGCAAATATACATTCGGTGGGTGCTTTGAAGGCAGCAGCTGCAGGATGGCCAGGACAAATGGTTTTGTGGATTTAAGGAAGAAGGTAAAATGTGGGAGTGTGTGGTTTGGGTGGTGCAAAAAGTTCTATGGATTGGAGTATTAGTCCTTGTTACGGGTGTGAGGTTTTAAGGAGGGACTACAGATCAATACGAATAACAGAAATAGAATCTCGATAGTAGATGCTGTATGTAGAAGTGTCAGACAGCTGGCATAGACCTTCACTAACATACTCCTGACAGTCAAGTACCACAGTGGTAGATACTTTGTCTGCTGGGAGGATAATGGTGGAGTCCTCAGCTTTTAGAGAACACAGCCTGGAGTTCTGTAGAAGATAGGTTAGGGTCATGTTCTAGAAAACTGAGGAAGGATTGTGAAACAATACTGGATGTGAAGAATTCTTGAAAGGCTGGTAAGGGATGATTTTGAGGTAGTGGTAGTGGATCAAGTTAAGTTCATGGTCAGAACTATTTAAGACAGGCTTCAATGTTGTTAGCTTTTGGAAAGGTTTTTGGATTGGGTTGGAAAGTGATATTTCTAGTTGACATTCTGTGTGAAGGAAATTAAGACCTTCACCAAAGCAGCATGATTAAATGCAGATTTAGGTCTGAAAGTGAGAGCCTTAGATAATACATATAACTCAGAATGGGAGAGTGCTTTAGGCGAAACGCTGAGAATACTGTTTTGGCTGGTTCTTGTGATTGAGTTATTATTGATTGAGGAGGCAGTGATAAAGGCTGTGGTATGTTAAGGGGAGACAGGTGTGAGCCATCTTCTTTATGCCAGCAATGCAAATTTCCAAGATATACAGGTATCATTTCTGAACAAACTATTAAACATAGAACTGTTGCGGCCACATAAGTAAGCATTGCTTCACACAGTGGAGAATGGCAAAACAGAGGCACACCGGCGACTGAGGTATTGTTAAGTAAGCAGGCACAGATAGCCTTGCTGGCAGCAGCAGTCTACCAACAGACTGATGCAAGGATGCACACAGACCGAAAACCGAGCGAAGCCTGGAGATTGCTGAGTAAGGGGAAGTGAGGCCAGCACGCTAAGTTACACTGCAATATACTGTGAGAATAATAACAAAAAGCTACCACCGAGGGTAAAAAAGGTCCTCCTGCCGGATATAAATAGTGGAGCGCAGGCAGCGACAGACAGAAGCCATTGGGAACCAGTTCGGATCTGAGGACGGATGTAGTCCATGTCTGAATGTTCACTCTTCACAGGTGACGATTCTGGAAGTCTGTTCCAGCTCACAGGAGTCATCTGCCCACTGTCAGATGTCAACATCAGCTAAGGAGGTCGGCCCAAGTTCGATCGGCACCATGGCTGACTAACTACAGCGAGAACTTCTAGCAGGACCGACCACAGCACGGTCTTGGTCACAGATGCCGCTGGGGACTGACACCCGGACTTCATGGCAACCTGGCCTTACGGCGCGTGTTCCGTCCATGACAGGACTTCGCGGACAATGCAATTGATGGCTTCTCAGCCGCTGGTGCAGCGGGGAACCGGGCGGTGAAGAATTCATCTCAATCACAGGGCATCTTGGCTTCAGCAGAGCACTGATGGCCTGAGGCCTCTGAGTGCAATCAGCGGCGCATGTTCCGTGCATTGTCAGACAATCTACACAGCAGCAGCCAGGCGGAGGGATCTGCAGGGCTGGGCAGTCACGACGAGGGATAAATTGTAAAGAAAGTTCAATAAATAATTGTAAAACTCCATGCCGTCTCAGTCTTTGGCACAGCCACTGTGTCTGCTGCTAACAAGTACTGCAGAAGTCATAACAAGTGGCGCCGTAGGCATAGCAAGTTGTGTCAGATGCACCCTCACCACGACTTTGACTAGCACCATGCAGAGGAACCAAGAAACACCGAATAGGGTGAGACCAGAAACTGCCTTCTCTGTATGTTTTCTGTGTAGCTAGACATGTCGAGGATAGTGTTAAGGGATTTGTGTGTGTAATTTGAAAGGCCTACGAGCCCTGTAGGCTTGCCGCAGTTTCGTGGGAATGATAGTCACATTAACTTAGTACCATCTAAATGTGTAGTGTGTGGATTAACAGGTCAAGTCTCTCCTTGCGATAAATTTGTCTTTTCCAGTGTGGCAGATTGTTCAGTGGCTAATTTGAGACCTTCCTTCTCGGGTAAAACATCAGAGGACGTGAATGTTTTCGTTTAAGGTGTACGTAGTACGGCTAGACTGTGTGGCTGGTCGGATGAAATGTGTTTGCAAATGATGAGGTAATGGTTAGTAGGTGATGCAAAGACTTATGTGGCATACTACAAAGGGTTAAGGATGCTACTATGTTCACAGAGTTGGCTGAGGGATTATTGAAAAGGTTTAAGAAACCAAACAGTGGCAGATCTTTTAGAGAAAAATTGGGGAGGATAATGCAAAAAATGGGTGAAACAGTAGAAAAATTTTCAGACAGAATTAGGAGAATGAATGCGCACACGTATGAGTTAATGCAATATGTGAATGCATATGAAGTTGTATTGAAAGAAGCAGGGAATAGAGCTTTAGATGCATTTTTGCAAGGGGTCTTGCCAGATTTTTCATGCCGGATACGGATGGAAAATCCAAATGACTTAGTAGCAGCATTACGCATAGCTACACATTTGCAGGAAGTGGATAGCGCCGCTAGAAGTCGCAATGACAAGAAAATGTTTTAGTCTTCCAAAGAGTGTTACTGTTGTGGGAAGCAAGGTCATTTTAAGGGACAATGTTGGGAACCGCAGTGTTTCAATTGTCAGAAAATAGGGCATAAGGCACAGCAGTGTAAAGCCAAGAAATGGGTTAATGATACAGCAGGTAAAAAACTGATAAACCGAAAAGGGAGTGTTCCTGCTGTCGAGAGGCATTCCCAGTAAGATGAGGTACTCAGAGAGTGCACAAAGAGGTGGATTGTAGTTAGATTGTTTGGATAAATGGTAAGTGGTGAAGAGTTTTAGTGGATACTAGAGCGCATGTAGCAGTTGTCAGTGTGGACCTCATGGACAAGAAAGTATTGCGTGCAGTAGGTGATAAAAAATTTGATGCACTTGGGACAGCACCGCTCAAGTTTAAGATAGGGAATGTGTGATTCCAGGAGCAAATGGACATGCTGTAAACTGTGGAACAGGGATTTTCAGTGAAACTTGGGTTGGACTTTCTGATTAAACATCATGCCAAAATTGACCTTTTGCAACATACGCTGGAACTGGATGGGAATTGGTTCTCAATGGGTACAGCCGTAGCAAATGTTTCAGAAATGCAAGGTGCACCAAAAGCTAAGGTGATACCAACTAAACTGCATACAAGTGCATTACAGTTGATTTGGCGTGACAAAGGATGAACAGCTACAAGGAAGTTGATCTGGGTACCAACGGATGTCGATGAGCCACAGCAGGGGTTATTCTTGGTAGAGCCACTACTGAGTAATGAGGTTTTAGATGAAAAGTATTGCTTTATTCGTAGTAGTGTATCACGGGTAAAGGGCATAAACAAGCAGTTTATGGTTCCGGTGAGTTTAGATAATTTCGGGCGGGATGATGTTGATCTGCCAAAGGGATTGGTAATAGCCACAGTAGGGTTATTGGATGAAGAGGACATCAATAGTTCGAGGCTAGACTATAATGTAAAGCAAACCGTCAGTACATCTGCACTTCGTGACAAGGTAAATCATTTGAGAGGAAATGATCGTTCGGGTATGGAAGCATCATTACTAAAGTATAAAGCATTGTTTGAAGCACAGGGTACATTACATGCTACACCGATAACACAGAATAATATTCCGATAGGGAATCACGCTCCGGTGTATCGTAAGCCATACAGACTACCAAAACAATTACAACCAGTAGTAGGGCAATTAATAGAGTAACAACTGGAAGATGGGATAATCCAGCACAGTAATAGTCCTTGGTCTAATATTGTGGTCCTAGTTCCAAAGAAGACACCGGACAGTTTGAAAAAATTTCGCTTTTGTTGTGATTAAAGACATTTGAATGAATGAACGGACGGTGGCAGACGTATATCTGATTCAGAATATCACAGAAACGTTAGACAACCTAGGGCAGTGAAATTTTTCTCCACTATGGATTTGCGAAGCAGTTATCACCAGATTGAAGTATGTTGGGGGACAGGTCAAAAACAGCATTTGCAACACTTTGTGGTCACTTTGAGTATAAAAGAATGCAGTTTGGACTAAAAAAACGCTCCAACAACATTTCAGAGGTTGAAACCAAAATAATGCATGGTGTATCTGCATGACATTACAGTTTTTTCGAGAGATATAGAGTAGCATGTGGAATGGTTAGAGGTAGTGTTTAAAAGATTAGAAGCAGTACGGCTAACACTAAGTTTGGACAAATTCCATTTTGCGCAAGCACAAGTAAGTTACCTTGGGCATGTTATCAGTCAGGAGGGGGTACAGATGGATCCTTGTCTCACTTCTGCAGTAAGAGATTTTCTTGCTCCGCAAACGGTTAAACAACTACAATCGTATATTAGTCTTGCGAGCTATTATCAAAAATTTGTACAGGGGTTTGCAGAAATAGCGAGGCCACTTAGTAAGTTGCTAAGAAAAGGTGTCCCCTTCCAGTGGACGTCAGAGTGGGAGAAAGCATTTCAAGAGTTGAAACGGATACCGACATCAGATCCAGTTTTGAAGTTTCCAGACTATTCGAAGGAGTTTATACTACAATGTGACACGTGTAATAATGCTCTTGCGGTTGTACTTGGGCAAGAAATTGATGGCAAAGAACATCCGATTGTGTTCCCATCTCGTCAACTTAACAAGGCGGAACTAAATTACTCCACAACGGAGGAGGAATTATTAGTGGTAATATACGGGATTTTGCACTTAAAATGTTATCTGTACGGTAGAAGGTTTAAGGTTGTGACAGATCATTGAGATCTGAAATGGTTATTAGGTCTGAAAGACCCAGCGAGTAGGCTAGTGAGACGGGCGCTGAAACTCAGTGAGTTAGATTATGGGGTAATACATAAGCCAGGTGTGAAACATGCCAATGCTGACGCATTGAGCAGGAATGTGGCAGTATTACAAGTAACAGGGGTGACTGAAGACGAGTGGAAAAGGGCACAATCCGTGGATAGTGATTGCCAATTGTTCAGAAAGCAACTGCAGTTCCTAGTACAGGACGGGTTACTTTGCAGGTCGACAAATTGCGGCCCGCGCGTCGTCGTACCAGCAGTGTTAAGATCTGAAGCTTTGCAACAGGCGCATGACCATTTTCTTTCAGGACATGGCGGGAGAAGAGCTACAGATAGGCGGATAGCAGAGAAGCTTTTGTGGAGGACACGACATCAAGATGTGGACGAGTATGTCAGGAATTGTGTGCCATGCACACAGCGTGCAGACTCGAGCCATCAAAAGATTCAGCTTCAAAGATTACCAGAAGCAGAAAGACCTTTCCGACAAATCAGAATTGATGTATTAGGCTCATTTAATAGGAGTGCAGCAGGGAATAAGTATGTGTTAACAGTGATTGACCACTTTTCTAGGTATTTAGTCATGGTCGCATTACCAGATCAGAAAGCAAGTATGGTGGCACAAGCTTTAATTAATAATTGGTTACTCAGGTATGGGATACCTCAGCCCTTAATCTCTGATCAAGGTACTAATTTCACGTCTGATCTGAAGAAGCAACTGTGTAAGTTACTGAAGGTAAAGAAACTATGGACTAGTCCATTCCATCTATAAGCAAACGGATGAACGGAGAGAGTGCATCGCACAATCGCTAAGATGTTGAGTCACTATGTAAATAGTCAACACACCAACTGGGATGTGTACTTGCCATTTGTAACCAGTCCATATAATAGTATGTACATACGCCAACAGGATTGTCGCCGTACGAAGTGGTGTACAGGCGGAAGATGCCATCACCTTTTGACATGCTTCATCCAAGGCTGGGAGCGGAGGGCGAGCATGTAAGGCAATTTGCGAAAAACATTAAAGAAGTATGGCAGAGAGTTACACGAGATAACACAAAAGAATGGATGGAAGGTACAACAAGGAAGTTGCCACAGTACAGAGTAGGCCAATAGGTGCTACCAGCTAATCCGTGTGTTCCAAAAGGGAGAACCAAGAAGTTCACAAACAAGTTCCAGGGACTGTACCAGGTAGTGTAAATGAAATCACCTGTCAATGTAAAATTACAATTGCGTACCAAGACAATGGTGGTTCACGTTAGTAGAGTTAAGCCGTTCCTGGGAGTAGTCGATCCGTGTGTATGTACTTCTCATTCTGGCAGAAAGCGAAAAGAGGTGCCAGAAGCAGACAGTAAACTAGGTATTAAGTATAAGTTCCATTCAAGGGATGTGTAGTTAGCAGTAATTATCATGTGTGTATTATTTTTGTGCACAGACTAGGGTTATTTTATTGGTATTAAGGGGTAGTGATAGGAGTTATTTTTTCTTCCCTCTCCATTCTGTTGTTGATGCAGGAGGGGATAAAAGTGGATAGCATGGGGCGTAGTCCTCCGGCAGCTGACAAAAGCTGGCCAGGTACAGGATATTCCGTTGCGAAGTGGGATGATGTTCGGGAAACAACCGGATGTGGTCCTCATGAGTTAAGAGTGGACGCTTCAGTTGGCACTCAATATCCTGCAGGTAAGGAACGAGATGTGGCAGCTACAGGAGGTGGTATCGAGTGTGGAAACAGTTGCATCTAAGAATGGAATATTACGGGACATGCAAGAAGAGTACGAGGCTTTGGATAGGTCGTGTAAGAAAATAAGGGAACAACTGTGCCAAGTCATGAGCATGATTCCAGGGAGGAGAAAGAGAGTAAAAAGGGGATTGTTGAATGCAGGTGGGAAGTTGCTGAAAATAATTTTTGGAACAGCAGATAGAGACTATATTGAGGGTTTGAACAATTCTTTAACAGTTACTCGCAACAGGGAGGAAAGAATAGGGAAGTTAGTGGATATACACACAACAGAGATACGGGCATTAGGTACAGAGTTGTTGAATGCGACATGCATGGTGGGTTGGATGGCTACAGGGTTATGAGCATATATACAACAAACACGGAAATTATTGAATACGGATCTGGAACAGGTACAAATGCAATTGGATATAGTGGAAAGGAAGCTGGAAATGGCCAAATTGCTGCAGGAACTGGTTAACAGCATTGGTGATTCACAAGTGAGGATGGATGAATTGCAAGAGGCAGTACATCACGCATTGCACTGGCAGGTGAGTGTGATGTTGATGTCACCAGAAAAATTCAGACGGAGCCTGCAGCAGGCAGAGGGAGAGTTTCCAGAGGGGGTAGTGCACATAGTGCTGATAATTGAAGCGAGTATGTCACTTTTTTATCGTATGTCTAGGATTAAGGTAACAACGGATCTAGTTAAGATGTATATAGAGATTAGATTTTCAGTATCTAGTGTGGGGAGACAGTATCACTGTTACATAGTGCATCCTTTTCCAGTCAGATGGGAGCGCATGGGGAAGGGCGTACAGTTCAGGACACAGGAGGTTTTATTAATTTCTAAGGAGGGGGATACTCATGCTACTATGTCGAGTTTGGACTTGAGTAGATGCCTAACTGAGTCAGTTTCCATTTGTCCATCACGGGTTGTTTTCACGGGCAAAGGGTCATGTGAGATCCAGTTATTTAGGGCAGAAGCAGAAGCTTGGTTGTGTCAGAGAATAATAGTGCTATGCAATGGATATCAGCCAAGTGTTATGACAATGGAAATTGGACAGCAAGCACGGAGATGGAATTACGGGACAGTGGTTTGCTAATCAACGGGACAAATTGTGAAATAGTAGGGGATTGTTTCAGCTTACCAGCGACAGTCATGGGAGTCACCAAGATTACAGATATGCATCTGACATTGTACTGGCCAGATGAGTCATTCAGTATTACTCCGGGAGAAAATTTGATGTATATTAACACCACCTTGGATGCTACACTATTGCAAACAATAGATAAACTAGTAGATTCGGGGAAAGGTCAAATTTCAATGCAGCAATTATTAAGGAATGTGGAGGAGTACGATACCAGGTGGAAATGTAGCATAGTGACCATTGGTATATCAACCAGTACAATTACCGTGTTGAATTTATTTATTGGTGTGGTATATGTCTTATGAGGATTCAGCATGCTAATACAAGACCGCTCCATGAGATTCCTGTAGACTGGATTACCAGTAGGACAAGAGTCACCGCAACATGGATGTATATAGGAAATAAGTAGAATATAGGATAGAACTAGAGTTAATGTATAGGGTAAATACGGGGACGAATTTAATTTTTAGGAGGAGGCAGTGTTGCAGCCACATGTAGTAAGTGTTGTTTCACGCAGTGGAGAATGGCAAAACAGAGGCATGCCAGTGACTGAGGTGTTGCTAAGTAAGCAGGCACAGATAGCCTTGCTGGCAGCAGCAGTCTACCAACAGACTGATGCAAGGATCCACACAGACAGAGAGCCGAGTGAAGCCTGGAGAGTACTGAGTAAGGGGAAGTGAGGCCAGCACGCTAAGTTACGCTGCAATATACTGCAGGAGTAATAACAAAAAGCTACCACTGAGGATATAAAATGTCCTCCTGCCGGATATAAATAGTGGAGCGCAGGCAGCAACAGACAGAAGCCATTGGGAAGCAGTGCGGATCTGAGTACGTATGTGGTCCATGTCCGAATGTCCAGTCTTCATAGGTAATGATTCTGGAAGTCTGCTCCAGCTCGCAGGAGTCATCCGTTTGCTGCCAGATGTCAACTTCAGCTCAGGAGGTCGGCCCAAGTTCGATCGGCACCATGGCTGACTAACTACAGCGAAAACTTCCAGCAGGACCGGCCGCAGCGCGGTCTTGGTCACAGGCGCCACCGGGGACTGACACCCGGACTCCACGGCAACCCGGCCTCACAACGCGTGTTCCGTCCATGACGGGACCTCGCGGACATCGTGATTGACAGCTTCTCAGCCGCTCGTGCAGTGGGATGTCAGGCAGTGCCGAGTTCATCTCAACCACAGAGCATCGTGGCTTCAGCGGTGCGCTGGTGGTCTGAAGCCCCAGAGTGCGATCAGTGGTGCGTGTTGCATGCATTGTCGGACAATATACACAGCAGCAGCCAGGCGGAGGGATCCGCAGGGCTGGGCAGTGGTGACAAGGGAGAAATTGTAAAGAAAGTTCAATAAATAATTGTAAAAATCCACGCTGTCTCAGTGTTTGGCGCAGCCACTATCTGCTGCCAACAAGTACGGCAGAAGTTGCAACAAGTAGCAGATGGCCATAACAGAACCTTGAAACCTTGTATGCATATTTTCAGTAACAATTGCTTTAATCTATGCAAACTCAGGCACATTGAATTTGTAGAGAACATTTGACATTTTTTTTCAAACTTTTGGTTATAAAATAGTGGTACCTACAGGATAAAAAAATGTAGCTTTGAGAAAACATTGTTTAAAGTTTTATTTGTATATTATTTACAAATTTTCGTTACAGTACATAAATTAATATTTTCCTCCACCATATTCAGAATCATCTGAACTGTAGGTATCCTCCCATCTTTTATTATTGGCTCTCCTTTTTTTCTCTCTTCTTTTCTGGAATTGAGAGCAGCTATGTCTGCTTTACGAATTCTTAAAAAATAGATATTACGCAATGCCAGTGTAGTGTTTGCCTCTGCATTTACTCCAAGTCTTTCCAGTACCTCAATTTTTCTTAATGTTCCACCATTAAAACAGCATCTAATACCCCAAATTTTAAATTTTCTTAGTGTACAAAGACCATTTTCAGTAGGTGATTCCAAATTACAGAGTTCAAATTTTGAGTTTTTCCATGTACGCACTTCTTGAGTAGATAAGTACTAGTCAAGTCCATAAATATAGGTTTTATTGCACTCATAAGTGCTAGAGGTAAAGAGTGTTTGTGTTTATAATTTTTACCAGCTCATAATGCCTGATTATATTTGCACCAAGTTTCAGAACCGTTTGGGCAAAGGCTGTGTTGTGGTCTTCATCACTTGATACTTTATTGAAAAATATTGCCAATACAGCTCTTTTCATATTTTTCCAAATCATTACAGTTCCTTCTTATGGCTGACCCGTAGTAAACTTGCAGCTTGTCTGTTTCACAGTTTGTAAGATGTCCTTTTCCTCAAAGTCTTTTTCTCTCTTATAATTTATTTCCTGCCATTTCCTTCAGAAGCTTTCTCAGTTTTGAGCCAAGTCTTTTCTGAACATGTCCTATGCATTCTAGTTTTGTAATCTGAACATCAGGGCCATATGGGTTCTCTTCACAGATTTTTGCAAATGCTTTACTGTCGCCATCATAGAGATATTTTGTGTACATGACACCTCTTGCTGAAATATTTTCCGTACTCCAGCCACCATCATACCCCCACTTGGTTCACTATAATTTTTTTCACAGGTGTTTTTTGCTCCTGGATCATATTGACAAACAAATCAAAATTTACTCATCACTTCTACATCTAAAACTTTTCCAATGTCAAAAGGTGTAAATGGAAACAATGCCCCTGAGAGACATGTGCCCTCGTTTCTGCCATGAACCATCAAAACAAGCTGTTGTGTGTGGAATTATCTTCAGTGTTTTCATTTGTCACTGGATGAGCTGCTTCTTTCATTGACAAGTTACACACCTCACTGACAGCTGATCCAATGACTTTATAATAAACTGAAAATCGAGTGGGAGGCTGAGGAACATCTGAAAGTGCACAGAAAATCTTTCCTGCCTGCATGCCTATGTCTATTGATCTTAATCCATATACAAGGCATATATTATTGTCATATAACTTTGTTGGGCTTAAGATAGACATCATTGTTGCCACAGTATATGTGCACTTAGCACATTCTAAAACTAGCTGACTAGCAATACCCTTGCAAATATTTCTGTTCTCACCCAAAGATACAACCACCAAACCCCTTGCAATGTGTTTGTGAACTGATAAATTCACTCAGTATCTTCAAGTCATTTATAATATTTCCACAATTTCCTCTGTTTTGAAGGTTTTTGTGTCAGTCAAACACAGAATTAAGTTTTACTTTCAACTTCATTTTTGATGCACTTACAGGGCTTGAAGTATGTGAAGGCAGACATTCTTCTTGTTTGCTGCTTTTATTACTTGTGTATTGATTTCCTCTGAATCTTGTCTTTGTTGAAAACTTCTTTATTCCTGGCATTTCCTTCGTAGAAATGAACCACAGCAGCAATTCACGTGTGTAAATAAACAGAACAAAGTGATCACTGTCTGTTGTCAAATCACATGTATTTGTCACCCTGATTACAGTCTGGAAAACTATTGAAATGTAAATCAAAGATACTAACATCACAAGGACATACCACAGGGTCATATGCACAAAATATTACAGTAACACGAAAATGTGTGTGACACTTGATGGACGACGACTTGGGAACCACATGGAGCCCACCGTTCATATTGTAATATTGATGATATCCCAGAAAATTGTCAGATTTGCATGATACAAAAATCATTTTACAAAGAAAACTACAAGGCATTTAAAATGACCATAAAAGAAATTTTGATTTTTTGAGCTGATTTTGCACATGTCTCCCCTTAAGGAGGTTGGCCAAGCTCAGTTTGTAGGGGAGTAGTGGTGGCTGATGGTGTCACTGCATAGGGAGCTGCGGAGAAACAGGAAAGGAAACATCACTGTTGTAGTTTAGGAGGAGGAGGGATTAGCTTTTTGCGATGAGGACTGGCATGCTGTTGCAGTCTGAAATTAGCTTGGTAGAAGGAAACAGGTAGGGCAGATAATTGCTGGAATTTGTAGAAGGAGAAAGTCTGGTGGAGTGGAAATTGGCAGATGAGACATATAGAACACAGATAAGCCAGGTAACTGCAAGAGATTGCTATATTTGAAACTGCAAAAGAGCCTAGTGTAGTCCAGGGTTACATCCAAAAACAGAGTTTCAATGTTAGGCCTGTTGGAGTAACACCAAGAGGTAAGCAGGTTTCAAGAAACAGTGTATGGGACCTTAGTTTTGATAGTGCATTATGAAAAGAATGGATGTAATGTGATTCATCATGGCAAGGGACGACGGTATGGAGTGTTGGAAATGGTGCGAGAGGAAAAAAAAAAAATAAAAAAAAAATAGAGAAGCAGAAGGTGAAAAAGATTGAAAAATGGAAGAAAAGCAAGGATTTTTTTTTTTTAATCAGAAAAATTCATGCACAAATCATGAGAACAGGCAATAGTTAACAAGAGATAATGAGTGGAAGAGAATTTCTTGCCAGCAAAGTGGTCAATATGAAATACGAAAAAGGACAGCTCCTTTCTGTGGCAGCCCCTTCATGGGCTACTTGGAGGGGGCCTTCCTGGAATTCACAAGGTTTCAGCCCTTAGTTTGATTTAGATACATTGATGACATCTTTTCCTTATGGACTCATGGTGAGGCTGACACATTAAAATTCCTGCAATCTCTGAAGACCTTCTCCCAATTAAATGTCACATGATCCTATTCTGAATCCCATGCCACTTTCCTTGATGATCATCACATCCTCACCAAAGGCAAGCTACACACTTCTGTCCAAATTAAATCTACTAACAAACAACAGTACTAACATTTTTACGGTTGCTGATGGTTGCCATCCTTCCAATGTCAAATGTTCCCTCCCATACAATCTTGGTATTCAAGGCAAACATATTTGTTCTGATACAGATTCCTTGCAGCATTACCCCACTATTCTCACCTCAGCCTTGACTGGGTGTAATCACCCCACCAGCCTGGTTCAAAAGCCGGTTTCCCAGGCCATCACATCCAATCCTGGTACTGTGGATCACTGCAAAAGACAGCTTCGGAACACATCCCTTGTTACTCAGTGTTATCCTGGTCTTGGTGTAGTAATCATCTACTTCGACAAGGCAATGACTTCCTATAATCGTGCCCTGAAATGAGATACATTTTGTGAGATTTTGCCCACCACAGCAGTGAAATGAAATTATCGTGTGGCATTGATGCTTGGGAGGCCCCATCAGGGGAAGTTCAACCACTGAGTTGCACGTCTTATTTCATGTGATGCCACATTGGGTGACTTGTTATAAAATGACTTTTATCTTAATAATAAGAATATTTATATACAGGGTGTTACAAAAATGTATGGCCAAACTTTCAGGAAACATTCCTCACACACAAATAAAGAAAAGATGTTATGTGGACATGTGTCAGGAAACGCTTAATTTCCATGTTAGAGCTCATTTTAGTTTCGTCAGTATGTACTGTACTTCCTCGATTCACCGCCATGATTTCATACGGGATACTCTACCTGTGGTGCTAGAACATGTGCCTTTACAAGTACGACACAACATGTGGTTCATTCACGATGGAGCTCCTGCACATTTCAGTCGAAGTGTTCGTATACTTTTCAGCTTCTCAACAACAGATTCGGTGACCGATGGATTGGTAGAGGCGGACCAATTCCGTGGCCTCCATGCTCTCCTGTCCTCAACCCTCTTGACTTTCATTTATGGGGGAATTTGAAAGCTCTTGTCTATGCAACCCCGGTACCAAATGTAGAGACTCTTCGTGCTCTTATTGTGGACGGCTGTGATACAATACTCCATTCTCCAGGTCTGCATCAGTGCATCAGGGATTCCATGTGACAGAGGATGGATGCATGTATCCTCGCTAACGGAGGACATTTTGAACATTTCCTGTAACAAAGTGTTTGAAGTCACACTGGTACATTCTGTTGCTGTGTGTTTCCATTCCATGATAAATGTGATTTGAAGAGAAGTAATAAAATGAGCTCTAACATGGAAAGTAAGTGTTTCCGGACACATGTCCACATAACATATTTTCTTTCTTTGTGTGTGAGGATTGTTTCCTGAAAGTTTGGCCATACCTTTTTGTAACACCCTGTATGTGTTTAGATAGAGGGAGAGAGATTGATTTTTGATTGAGATTTTTACTTTAAGTTCTAACTGGTACCTGAATTTTGGTTGCTGCCTCCTTGAATGATCAGCTTCTGCACCAATTGGTGACATATTATAGTTTGGAGGAAGTTATTGTTCTTTAATGCTTAAAATATGGCTCTGTTAGTTACTCGGCCATATTGCGGATAGCTTTGAGCTCAAGTTTTTGTAGCTTTTCATATCTAAGGGACCACTGTTGTAAGTAAATAAGATAAAACAACAATCTGCTTTTCAAGATAAAAAGTGATTGCTTGGCACACAAACTTCCTTTGAACTACACGTCCTGCTACATCGAAATTGGTCAGTGGAGTTCAGCACCATACTGTTGTACAGGAACATAATCCAGTTACTGTAATTAAGAAATTATGAGAGGTTGTTACATATTGAATGAAAACTATAGAGAATGCATTTCTTTTCCTGTGCTTTAGTGAACTTTTTACACTTACAATTCTGTTAATTGATAGATGGTGATAACAATGAAGTTCACCGCCTTTTCCAAAAACAAGATATTTCTATTCTTCACCTCCAGAAAATTTGTATACATAAATGTTTCATAACTCTTACACATACTTTACTCACTAAAATATCAATTTTCATTAAATGTAACAATACGTTCTGATCGGTGATCTAGGAACACGCCCTCTTTAAACAAGATACAAATTAAGAGTCCTTTTTTTAATTTTTTTATTTATTTCTTTTTTATATTATTTAATAATAATTCAATTGTCCTTTTTTTAGAGGTTGTACTCAAATATTCACAACTACTATCATTGCGGGGACTGTGTACTACTTTTTGAGTAACATTTACGGTATTTACATACATTACTGAGCTTCTCAGAGTAAAATCAGGCACAAATTAGTTAAAAAAAGGGCAGTGAGGCACACACAACATTACATTGTGTGTCAGTGATTATGAAATGATGATGACAACAACACAACACCAGTCCACAAGCAGAGAAAATCTCCAACCTTGCATGATAGGCAAACATGTTACCACTCAGCCAAGCAGTCAGACAACTCCACAGTATTGTTGTCAGACCCGATGCTCCTTCTGTCCCCATCTCCCTATCCCATGGCTCCCACCCCTGTGCCTGTCCCTGCTGCAAGTTTCCCTATGCACCCCCTTACCACTGCCTATACCAGCCCTCGAGCTAATGTGGCCCTCCTTCCTTTCCAGGCTGCATACCTTCCCTTTCCGCATCCTTCCCCATCCCCCATCTTCGCCCCCCCCCTCACCTCTGGCTCTTTCCTTCCCTTTCTCCCCCTCTGGGAGTATAGTTTGTGCCTACGTCCGGAGACGGACGCTCGAAACTGTTCCAAATTCCTCGCTTTCTACGCTTGCAAGTCCTCGTCCTTCCTCTGTCCTTCTCTTTTCCTTCCCTCTTCTCTTTGCCCTTTTCTCCGCTGCGGCGTTTGAGATCCCTCTTCTTTCCTTCCCCTTTCTCTTTTTTCCTCCCTGTGCGTGTCTGAAGGCCGACCCACGCACTTCCATGCGTAGCCGGTGACGGGGTAACGCGTGATTCCCCGCCCCGGGTAGACAGGTAGGACACGTACGTACCCCCTGGTAACGGCCAGGCCCAGGGAGGGGTGATTACCCGAGCTGATACCTTCCGAAAGTGCCGATTGGTCCCTCCGTCCGTTTGTCGGGAGGTGTGACCTGAGGTGTGAACAATCACCTAAGGCGGGTGTGCCCTCAGTGAGGGCCCCCACAAGGGAGGAGCGCGCCATCGGAGACGCCGGTAATCATGGGGGATTCTTCCGCAATGGTTTCCTCACCTTCCACTATGTCTGCTCACAAACGTAAGTTCACTGAGTCTCAGCCACAGACGGTTCTTCCATCGTTGCCACAGTTCCTTGTTGTTTCTCGGTCTGACGAAGGTCACGACTTCTCCACGGTCAACCCTTTCATTATTCAGAAAGGTGTCGACGCAATTGCAGGTCCTGTAAAGTCTTGTTCCAGATTACGGAATGGCACCCTGTTGTTAGAAACACACAGTGCCCTCCAGGCACAAAAATTGCAGCATACTTCTCTGCTCCACACCTTCCCTGTCCGGGTGGAACCGCACCGTACCTTAAATTCCTTGCGTGGAGTCGTTTATACACGCTCCCTCGATGGATTGTCTGACGAAGAAATTCAGCACTACCTTCTGACCAGGGCGTAATGTCTGTTCATAGAGTTACGAAAAGGGTTGACACGAACATCGTTCCAACCCGCACTGTCTTCTTGACATTTGACAGAGTTCAACTCCCATCGAAAATCAAAGCAGGCTATGAGATAATTTCCGTTCGCCCTTACATCCCAAACCCTAAGTGTTGCTATCGCTGTCAGCGGTTCAATAACACCAGCCAGTCCTGTTCCAATCCGGCCAAATGTGTTACGTGTGGCAAGGATGCCCATGAGGGTGCTTGTCCACCTCCATCCCCTCGCTGCATCAACTGTATGAGTGACCACGTTGCTTCCTCTCGAGATTGCCCCGTTTTTAAGGACGAAAAGCTCATCCAGGAAATAAGAGTGAAGGAAAAGGTGTCGACTTTTGCTGCTCGAAAATTATTCGCCAGTCGACAGCCCACCGTGCCTCAGACAGGAAAATACAGCACTGTCCTTGCTTCTCCTCGGCCAACAAAGGAGGCGGCCACGCAGACTTGTGACCTCACCTTTAGTACCACGGTCATCAGATCGGCCAGCGCAAAGATCGCCCGTTCAACCTCACGACTTTCGCCTGCCCACTCTATGGCTCACGCTTCGTCGGGTTCTGCTAAATCTCGAGCCCAAAAGTCAGACGCCAAGTCTTCGAAAAAAGAGCATACTCGTGAAGAGTTTTTATGTACTGCAACTTCACAACCATCAGTTCCTCCTTCATCTAAACATCATACTTCCAAGATGGCTACAAAGAAACACAGTTCCTCTCCTTCTCCGCCAAGGCGTGTCCCATCTACAGCACCACCTGGCGGAAATCGCCCTCAGCCGTCTTCTGTGTCGCCGAGGCGCACTGCTGGTGGCCGGTCAACCGGCCGATCGCTGGTGGCAGGAGCTGCTCCTGACCAACCTATGGATCAGGATCTTATGCCTTCGGCTGAATGCCATTCCATGCTGTCGGTCGCAAGCTCTGAGCAGTCGTTGAGTTGACAGCACCCTTGGTCACATTCCTCCATTTTCTGTTCACCCTATGTCCATTATCCACTGGAATATCCGCGGCATTCGAGCCAATCGGGATGAATTGTCGATCCTCTTACGATCCTACTCGCCAGTCATCTTCTGTCTTCAGGAAACAAAGCTGCGTCCCCCATGACCGCTTTGTTCTCCCTCATTTTCAGTCCGTCGGATATGACCTCCCCTCTGTTGAAGGCACTCCAGCCCATGGAGGACTCATGATTCTTATCCATGATACTCTCCATTATCACCCAATCCCCTTAAACAGTTCGTTCCAAGCTGTCGCCATCCGTCTTTCCCTTTCTGGATACACGTTCTCTCTTTGTACGGTATACATTCCATCGTCCACACCAATGGCACGAGCTGATCTCCTTCATCTTCTTGGTCAGCTTCCACCCCCCTATTTGCTGGTTGGGGACTTCAATGCCCACCACCTGCTTTGGGGATCTCCACATCCTTGTCCACGTGGCTCACTATTGCTAGACGTCTTCCACCATGCGGATCTAGTTTGCCTCAACACTGGGGTCCCCACATTTTAGTCTGCATCCACGACAAATTTATCTCATTTGGACCTTGCGGTCGGTACTGTTCCGCTAGCTCGGCGCTTCGAATGGTTCGCCCTTGACGATACACACTCGAGTGACCACTTTCCATGTGTCCTTAGACTGCAGCCTCAACTGCCATATATGCGCTCGCGACGCTGGAAGTTTGCCCAAGCCGATTGGACACTTTTTTTGTCTCTCGCGACATTCGATGACGGTCGCTTTCCCAGCATCGACGATGCGGTCACACATATTACCGACGTTATTCTTACAGCTGCGGAACGTTCAATACCACGCACCTCCGAATTGCCCCGGCGCCCCCCAGTTCCTTGGTGGAACGAGGCATACCGTGACGCAATACGTGAGCGGCGATGTGCTCTTCGCATTTTCCGTCACCATCCTACTTTGGCCAACTGTATCCGATATAAGCAGCTCCGTGCGCGATGCCGTCGCGTCATCCGCGATAGCAAGAAGGCAAGCTGGAAATTCTTTATTAGTTCATTTAACACCTTCACTCCCTCCTCGGAAGTTTGGAGTCGGCTTAGACGGTTCTCAGGCGCGCCTAGTTTCTCCCCAGTCTCTGGGCTCACTGTCGCGCATGACACATTAGTGGACCCCATCGCGATTTCTAACTCGTTGGGTCAGCACTTTGCTGAGATTTTGAGCTCTTCAAATTACCCACCAGCGTTTCTCCCGAAGAAACGTGCAGCGGAAGTGCGACATCTTGCTTTCTCCTCTCAAAATCACGAAAGCTACAATACTGTTTTCTCCATGCGGGAACTCCAACATGCGCTCTCTTCTTCTCGCTCCTCCGCCCCAGGACCGGATGGTATCCATGTCCAAATGTTGCTGCATTTATCAACCCATAGTCTGCGTTACCTCCTTCGCCTCTATAATCGAATTTGGACAGACAGTACCTTTCCCAGACGATGGCGGGAAGCTATTGTCGTTCCCGTTCCGAAACCTGGAAAGGACAAACATCTCCCCTCTAGCTATGGCCCCATTTCTCTCACGAGTAGTGTCTGTAAGGTTTTGGAGCGTATGGTGAATTACTGTTTAGCTTGGTGGCTGGAATCCCACAGTCTTTTAACACCAGCCCAATGCAGATTCCGAAAGCATCGTTCTGCAGTTGACCATCTTGTTGCTCTCTCCACTTATATCATGAACAATTTTCTCCGGAAACGCCAATCGGTAGCAATATTTTTTGATCTGGAGAGAGCATACGATACCTGTTGGAGGACAGGCATCCTCCGCACACTGTTCTCTTGGGGCTTTTGAGGCCGGCTGCCCCTTTTTCTTCGTGAATTTATGGCAGAGCGCACATTTAGGGTGCGGGTGAACACTACCCTCTCCCGTACTTTCTCCCAAGAAAACAGGGTACCCCAGGGCTCCGTGCTGAGTGTTGTACTGTTTGCCATTGCCATAAATCCAATTATGGATTGTCTCCTTCCTGATGCCTCGGGCTCCCTCTTTGTGGACGATTTTGCGATCTACTACAGCTCTCAACGGACCAGCCTTCTTGAACGACGTCTTCAAGGATGTCTCGATCGCCTCCACTCGTGGAGCATCGAAACTGGCTTCCGTTTCTCACCCAGTAAGACCGTTTGTGTTAATTTTTGGCGACGTAAGGAGTTTCTTCCGCCCTCCTTACATCTAGGTCCTGTCAACCTTCCGTTTTCAGACGTCACTAAAATCTTGGGTCTTATGTTTGACAGAAAACTGTGCTGGTCCTCCCACGTTTCTTATCTTTCGGCTCGCTGTCTGCGATCGCTTAACACCCTCCGTGTCCTGAATGGTACCTCCTGGGGAGCGGACCGAGTGGTCCTTCTCCACCTCTATCGCGCCTTAGTGCGCTCGAAATTGGATTATGGAAGCATAGTCTACTCCTCTGCTTGGCCGTCTATTCTTCGGCGTCTCGACTCTATCCACCACCGTGGATTACGTTTAGTGTCTGGAGCTTTTTACACTAGCCCTGTGGAAAACCTTTATGCTGAGACTGCTGAACCTCCGTTGTCCAATCGGCGAGCACTCCTCCTGAGTCGTTATACTAGCCATCTGTCTTCCATGCCTGCTAATCCAGCCCATGACCTTTTTTTCGACGCCTACTTTGATGTAGGGTATGCAGGCCGCTCCTCCTCCCGACTACCCCTGGGAGTCCGCTTCCGTCAACTGCTCCATTCTCTTTCCTTCCGCTTTCCTAAAACCTTCTTGACAGCTTGGGGTACAGCACCGCCTTGGCTCCATCCCCGGATCTGCCTGCTCCGTGACCTTTGTCAATTTCCCAAGGATGGTACCCCTACACTTGTTTATCATCGGGCATTTGCTGCTCTATGTGCACAAATGACGGACGCCACATTTATTTACACCGACGGCTCGAAAACATCGTTAGGTGTAGGGAGTGCCTATATTGTTGGCGACACCCCAAATCACTTTCGGCTTCCCGACCAGTGTTCGGTTTATACTGTAGAGCTTTACGCTGTTCTCCTGGCTGTCCCCTACATCCGCTGCCATCAGCGGATACAGTACGTAATCTGCTCGGATTCTCTCAGCTCTCTCCTCAGTCTCCAAGCTCTTTACCCTGTGCACCCTCTGGTCCACCGGATTCAGGACTGTCTGCGCTTGCTCCACATGGGGGGGGCGTCTCGGTGGTGTTCCTCTGGCTCCCGGGACACGCTGGTATCTGTGGGAATGAGGCGGCTGATATAGCAGCCAAGGCTGCAGTTCCTCTTCCTTGGCCAGCTATTCAGTCGCTTCCCTTCACCGATCTACGGAGCGGTTTATGTCGCAAAGTTGCTCATTCATGGCATGCGCATTGGTCAACACTTCCCCGTAATAAATTGCGGGAAGTGAAAGCCCTTCCTTGCGCTTGGACCTCTTCCTCCCGAACGCGTCATCGGGAGGAGGTAATTTTAGCTAGACTCCGGATAGGGCACTGTCTTTTTAGCCATCGACATCTTTTAAGCGGCGATCCTCCCCCACTCTGTCCCCACTGCTCTCAGCTGTGGATGGTCAGACACCTTTTAATTGAATGCCCCTATTTTAATCCGTTACGCTCCCGTCTACAGCTGTCGCCTGATCTATCGTCGATTTTAGCAGATGACACGCGCTCAGCCGACCGCGTTCTCCAGTTTATTAGTGACAGTGAAATGACGTCAGTCATTTGAAGCCTTTTTGGGGACAAGCACCCCTTTCTGTAGTGGATTTTTAAGTATTCCTTCTGCTTTTAGTTTCTCCAATTTTATGGGTTTGTTCCCATTGCTGCTGGTTTTCAATTTCGGATTTTTACTGTTTAAGTCACGGGCTGGGCGCTAATGACCATAGAAGTTTTGCGCCCTAAAAAAAAATATACCAGCCCTTTAATTAGCAAAATATTTAATATCAAAGGGAGAGCAACCTGTGAAACAACAAGTATCGTATACCAGCTGTTATGCAAAGACTGTTGAGCCTTTTACATCTGCATGGACTACCACAAATTTGTCAGTTTGAATGGACAAAGGGAGAGGGTATATACTGGCAATACACAATATCCTGTTGCTGAATACGCTCTAAAACGTTACAGTTGTGATGTCGGTGCCTGTTTCCATAATTGTGTAATCTGGGATTCTTCCCAGATTCCAGCTTCTAAGAACTCCACAGCTCTAAGGTTTTCAAATTTCATTCGGTACAGTCCTCAACAATTAATCTTTCCTTGACATCCCATCCACTAAGTCTCACCTGACCCGGGGTGCTGGGTGACTTTTCTGAATTCTTCTGTTTTTTAAACCTCTCCAGTCTCTTTCCCTTCACCTTTCTTCCTCCTCCTTTAATCCATCTGCCAGAAGATGGAGCCATGGGCACCAAAAGCTTACACAAGTAAAACTTTTGTATATGTGTGTTTTCCTGCTGCCACTTTGTGAGTAGACTCTTTTTACCTATATATTTACATTATATTCTCAAAATTGATCATTTTCTGTGTTACATTTCATGTTGTCATCAATGAATTGTTCCCAAGATCACTACACTCGTCACATCATATTTAGTTAATCTTGTCATGCCTGCCCCCTTCCCATTCTTTGACTGACAGTTTGTGGCTAAGCAGAGTCAAATGCAGATTTCTGAATGTGGTACATACAGTTGTTTATTGTATACAGTACCATTTCCACTCAGATGATCATTATCGAAATTACTATTATTTGCCCTAGATTAGTTAACTGGCTGATATTGCCACTGTGGAGCACAGTTCCTGTGTCTGTGTCTGTGTCTGTGTGTGTGTCTGTGTGTGTGTGTGTGTGTGTGTGTGTGTGTGTGTGTGTGTGTGTGTGTGTGTGTGATAGTCTTTTTGTTGTGCCTACCTATGACTTAGTATCTCTGCTATATGGCGAGCAACAACCATCACTTTCATAATATTGTTACATTCAAGTTTGCGTATCGGACATTGTGTGTCATTATTATTGCTTAATAATGTCATCAGTATTATGAATATTACTAGTAGCTTTATCAAAGAGAACCAATTTCAGTGATTTTTTTCCTGTTTTTGCGTGATGGTAAAACACATTTGTGAACGGCTAATTCCGAATCCAGAACAGATAAATTTGTCGAGGAATCTTTGGATCTAGCATAACTGTGGCAACAGCTATTCCAGCTCACAATATTTAAAATGCTTTATTGCAAAAGTCAGATGCTATTGTGAATCATCTGAATGAACTTGTGACTCAGCAAAGTTCTTTTGCAGCTGAGAGTACTGGAATTACAAACAAGCAAAGTACTAAAGTGACTGACATTATGGTACTTTTGTCTCATCCAGAAGCTATGGCACAAAACAAAGTGAAATGGTTAAAAAACATATAGCCAAAGTCACAGAGATTGCTAAGAGACTGGATAAAATTGCAAAATGTTTAGCTGAGGAAATTAACATACTAAAGCATACTCATGCATGTTTACCAGAATTTGTGCAAGAACGTTGCACAGGATCGGAGGATGTTTGGAAAAAAGCAGAACGAATTGTTTAACACAGTTCAATGTGTAAGAAGTGAAATGGAAAATATCACTATTGGACAAAAGTAGATTACACAACAGAATGATAGAAGAATTTATCACTTGGTCTGTAAACAACAAGGCACAACTTAAGTAAATTAGTTGACACAAAATCACTAGAATAAGTAGGAAAAACCTCTGGAGAAATTCACAACATAAAAACAAAGATGGATATTTCAGTGGGAAGTGAATTACTGATGGTTAATGAAAGAGTAACCAGCAGTCTTAATATCAGTGAAGCATGAACAACTTGGAGAAATGGAAAAGAATGTAGTAGGTGTTGAAGAAATTGCAGGGATGACATATCATGGTCATCAAAGAAACTTTCATGCAGAACCAACACATGCAAAATTACTGTGTATGCAGCCCAATTCATTAGCTAACATGTTCTGAACATAACATGTAGCATGATAGCAGCATTAACAACCAAACCTGTGTCAGACAGCAGGCTGCAAAATTTCATAACTGTGAGACCTCGTTCACCTTGGGTTTCTTGCAAGAGTGTTAAGAAGTGCTACACTAAATGCCAGTGTTTCATCATGCTATCAGGTTAGGTGGAAGGCAGGACATCAGCACTTCATGTGAACTGGGTAGTTAGCATCAACAGAAGCTTAGTAAAGCCATATGACTGAGAATTATCGTGTCACTTTGTTACATGAAGCAAGAAGCTGTGTTGCTAACAGAAGAAGGCATACTGAACATTGTTATGGACCAGTCTGTTGGTATAATAAAAGTGTTAAGCAAATAGGGCCCAATATGAATCGCTGTTACATTCGTATTAAGAAATCCAACATGGTCATAAATACTCCAGCATTTGAGTTCAGAAGAGAATTGGTCAGAAGGATCAATGGGGTACAGGACATGTATACTCCATTCGCTGACCCGATATTAATGCTAGGTGTAAGTCTGCTCTAGATTTCCTGCTCGTACCTGGCACTGCCAACAACCACCGGAGAGATGTCCTCCTCTCTGTAAGCACCAGTGAAGAGTTTGGCCCTGCTGACAACTTCCAGTGCAGATGGGAAGTCTTGGGGGGTCTTCCGTGTAGACTTGGGCCAGGACAACAATGTTCCTGACTCTTCAGCGAAGCCACGGGGCCTACCTGCACGACAGACCAGGGTCAGCGCACTTCTCAACCACATCACAGCCATCATCATGGTTCAGAAAGCAGAGTTGAGCCACAGTTACAGGAGGGTATCCTCCTAGGCCAGCTAAATTCTTGTAATATTATCTCTTCACACTGATGAAAAGACATGAATAATCATAAAGTCTGTGTGAGATCACCATCGTAAATTTTGTTCATTGACCCTAGGGAGGTAATTCCTTTCTTAGATTTCCACTGGTTTGGTGATTCATGGGTTGAACTATCTGTATTACCCACCACCAGAGCAATGGGAGAGAGCTGAATGAAGTAGTGTCATGTCTGCTCCGTGACAGCAAGCTCATCTCGTCATCGAAGGCAAGAGGATTTGGTGGTTCAGTGTTTGATGGACTACCAATGTGCATCACTTCAGTTTCTTTTCATTTTTTCTTTGGAAATAGTCCGAACAGAATTCCGTACAAAATGCTAAGAAAACCTTTGCATTGCACCGACTGTACATCAGCCTATTTTTTTTTTTTTTTTTTTTTTTTTGGTTGTCGGCATTCTTTTGTAATGTAATTGTTAGTTTGTTATTGTTACTATTGTATTATTACCTGTTCACTGTTAAGGGGTTTCCTACCTCTGTTGTGTGTCCATGCAGGTGATCAGTGAATTTGGAAGACTGGAATGTGGGTTGTTTTTTCCACACAGATTACATGGTGTTACAAAGTATCAGGAGCTAACAAAGCTTAAAAACCAAAATGCTTTTGCACATCCTCTAGGACCATCCATATGAGCATGATAAACATTTTGCTAAGTAGCTGTCCCTAGTCCACCTAAGAATTTGCAATATCATCACAAATATTTGGCAATTACGTGATAGTGCACTTACTTCCAAATGTAGTCCTATTAAATTCTTTTTTATTTCCCTTTCCATTTTGTTAACTTATGCTATGCAGTTCTCATGTAGGATGACATGCTGAGACAGAAAATTTAATTGTTTTACTCCAGCAATGCTGTTCTTCACGTAAGTAACAATCACAACTCTTAACTCTAACTTTGCGTTATGAGGTTCAGTGATCAATAATGCAGCATCTCATTAGCTCTGTTGTTCCATGCCAGTCTTGTGATGCAAGGGCAGCATGAGATTTCTGTTCTAATTGTGGTGCAGGCCGCTACTCTAGGTTTCTGTTTTCCACTATATTGAACTCTAGAATGCTAAAAGGGGGGAACATTGCTATTAAAACATAGTCAATATTAGGGGAAAAGGGTCAGGATGGAAAGGCTAAAGTTATCATTAAACAAACCACTCTAATTTCCTTTAATAATTGCTATTATTTTAGAATTTACATTTCTTAAACATCATTTGTGTAACTTGAGACACAGTAACTATGAGTTCATATTTCACAAGTGACTTTAATAAATGCACATATTTTCGATTTTTCCTGCTTGTAGGTGGTATAATGGAAACCTCACGAGGGCATAATGGAAATTGGTTTTTTATTACCAATAATATTTAAAACACAAGGAAAACTAATACTTTGAAGTCTGAAAATTATTTGAAAGGTTAATAATTTCTTAGTAAGTGTAAACACAAATTTAAAATGTTACTATTGTCGAATACACAGTGGAGCAAATAAAAGAGGCATTGAGAACAGAGCTAGAAGGTACAGCGAAACACAGCATAAAGAAGGAAATACAATCCTAACCTGACTGTAGCATAGGCTGAAAGTGACCACCATTCATCTCTTGGCACTTTTGGGCCCTGATAAGCAAGTTGCTGAAGGCAGATTGAAGCTAGACTTACGGAATTAAACTAAAATGTCCTGCTGCAGTTTTTTAAGACTCTGAGTGTTGTTGCAATACATTTTAGACTTGAGGGCTCCCAACATAAAGTGATCACCCACTGACAGATGAGGTGGCCTGGGTTGCCAACTAGGACTGCAACCAGACTAACCCCCGCTAACAACCCTGTCAGATGTGAAGATTGTGTAAATGTTCTCCAGGGTTTGACTGGCTATATGGGCAGTGGCTCCATCTGTAGGTGTTTTCCTTCTCCATTAATGCTGTCTTAGATTGGTTTTGAACTGTTGGCAGTGTAATATTCCAAAGTCAGCATCTGATGAAAGAAGATGGGACAACCTTTTGACCATGCAATAGTGTTTCTTGGAAGTTATGCAGATTCTTCATTGCCCAGAACCTATGATCCTGCAAGTTGATATAACCACTCAGGTGAAACCAGGCTTCATCAGACATAAGGAACAGATCCATGCCCAAGCCATTCATTGTTATCTCAGTGAACAGCCACTCACAAGACTGGAGCTGTTGAGAAGCATCTACTGGTTGTAATGCACGAACAACATACATTTGGTGGGGATGCATGTGCAGATCCAGGTGTAATATTTTTCTGCACGATCGGTGGGGTCTGCCAGTCTCTTGTGATAGGCATTGGATTGATTTGGTAGGACCTAAAGCATTTTCTGGTGAACTGAGCAACTGATGTGCGAGCATGTTTCAGAATGGTCTTTTGACGTGTTCAAAACAGGTTATTTATGCTTCCATTTTCAGACTGAGCATTGTGTGACACTTTTTGCTGGCACTTTGATACCATTAAACTTCTCAGCAAACAACTGTCCATACTTTGTCCATGACTTGGTTGTCACATAACTTTCCATAAAGAACATCCACTGTTCCACTGTGAATACCATTATCCCCCTTGCACTACTCAACTCACAGTGGCACAGCCACATATTTGCAATCTGGACTCAGGGCCAAGACACCCTGTCTTTGTTCTTTCACAACCTCAACATCTTCTCTCCCATCCACTTCACGTGGTCCTCCTCAGTCCAGTGTGCCGCCTTCCTATATGTTGACCAACTCATCTCTGATGGCTCCGGCTCCACCTCTGTCCACATTAAACCCACCAATAGTACTTGCGTTTTGATGGCTGTCATGCCTTTCACACCAATAGATCCTTCCTGTACAGACTGGCCACACGTGGACAGCATATCTGCAGAGACAAAAACTCACTTGTTAAATATTCTGAGGGCCTCGAGAAGGCCTTTACATACACACTATCCCACAAACCTGGTCCACAAACAGATGTCCCATGGCACTTCTCCTCACACTCCCAATCCTCAAACCACCTCCAAGAACCAGCTGCAAAGGAGTATCCCCTTCATTGCCAGTACCACCAATAGGCTGGGACAACTGAACCACATTCTTTGCTAGGGCTTTGATTACCTATCATTGTGCCCTGAAATGAGGGACACCCTCCCTGAGATACTTCCCACCACTCCTAAAGTGGTGTTCAATCACCCACCCAACTTCCACAACATCCTCGTCCATCTCTATGCTTTTCCCAAATCCTACCCTTGCCACAAGGATCTTATTGCTGTGGAAGGCCCAGGTGCAAAACCTGCACAATCCATCCACCCACTCAACAGTTCCTATTCCAGTCCTGTCAAAAGTTTATACTTGAACATCAGGTGACAGGTCTCCTGTGAGAGCAGCTATGTCATTTACCAGCTGTGTGGCAATAATTGCACAGCTTTTCATATTGGTAAGACCACCAACCAGCTGTTCAGCAGGATTCCAAACTGTAGCCGAGACCAAAGTAGACCACTCTGTGGCACAATATGCAGCTGAACTCTCCTTTTTTTTGCTACTTTTCCCCCTTCCCCCCTCCACCCTGACCACAATGTACTGACACTGCGCTGTTGGCAGTCTAGTCTGTGCACTCTCCACCAGACAGGATTCATTGCTCACCCCACCCGTACAGTACCACCCCTTCCCCTTGCCCACCCTCTCAGATTGTTGGTTGCATCCCACATCATAGTTGCATTCCAGCCTGAGACTCTGCACTTGGTGGTCGTATGTTCATGAGGTATGCTTGCTTGTGTGTGTGAATGCCATGCATGTGTCTCTTAATGATAAAGGCTGTCTCCACAAGCGTTGTATAAGTGTCTTTTAATTGTGCCTGTCTGCAAGTTGACATGTCCTCTTCATGGTAAATAGCAATCTATCTTTTCCTACATTGTTGATGTTATTATTAGATTCAGTCGGGGGAACAAGGCACTATACTATGTGAATATAAGCACACATGGCCACTTAATGTAATGAAATGTATTTATTAGATGCACTGATACAAAGTTACAATTCACTAGTGATCACAGTGGTGAGAGAAAACAGAGTTAAAGACAATACCACTGAGTATTGCAGCAAGTAAGGCAGACAGGTACATTTACACACAAGACAAATATGTAACTTTATCCTGCTCAAATGTTCAGTTCATCCTTCATGAACTCCTCAACAGTGTAGTAGCAGCTTTTGACAAGTATATCATATAGCTTTGTTTTCAGTGTCTCTAGGTTCATACTCAGAACATTCTTTCCTTTTAGCTTGTTAAGAATTTTCATTGCCATATACTGAGGAGACTGCGCATATAGGTTTAAGCGATGAGTGGGAAGCATAATATTGTCTTTGTTTCTCATGTTATATGCGTGATTGAAACAGTTTTTCTCAAATAACTCTAAATTGCTATGTAGAAAGATGATAATAATATAGATGTATAAGGAGGGAACTGTTAATAATAATTGTTGTTTTTCAAATAGTGGGTGACGTGATGTCCTTGGATGGGCAGTACACATGTTCCTTATTATTCTTTTCTGTAACTTTAGCATGCACAATGTATTGCTTGAATTTCCCCAAAAAATAATACCATACCTTACAACTGATTGAAAGTAGCTGTGGTATGCAATTTTCCTTGTATTCATGTCTGTTGCACCAGCTAATATTTGCATAGCAAATGCAAAGCTACATAATTTGTTTAACAGGTAGTCAATATGTTTATTCCAATTTAAATTTTTGTCTAGGTTTAACCCTAAAAACTTCAAAGAATCTACTTCTTCTATATCCTTATTTTTATGAGTTATTGTAATTTCTTGGGGCTTTGGCTGTTTTGTTCTGAACTGGACTATGTGGGCTTTGGGGATGTTCAATCTTAATCCATTCAGTTGGAACCATGTTTCTAGTTTGTTCATTGTGTTTATTATGTAAAGAGGGATGTTTTCTGGCTCCTGGTTTTAAATTACTACAGATGTGCCAGCTGCCAATAAAATTGATGGAGCATTTATATTGTTCGGTCAATCATTAACATCGAACAAAAACAAAATATTCCCTAGAATCGAGCGTTGAGGGACACCTTGGGCTACTGTTTTCAATTTTGAATAGTAATTTGCTGCATTTGATGAGACAATCACTCTTTGTTTCCTATTTGATAAGTATGAAGTAAGCCAATTTAGAACATTAGCCTTGACCCCATACTTGCCAAGCTCATAGATGAGCAGTGCATGATTTACAGAATCAAAGGCTTTTGTGAGATCACAAAAGATTCCTGCAAGTTTATTATGGTTGTCTAATGATGTGCTGATCTTGTCAATAAACTTGTTAATTGAATCAGTAGTACTTTTGCCATGCTGGAAACCAAATTGGTTTTCCGTAATAATACAAGGTCCAGCAGAAAAACCTCCCCTTTAAGGAAAGCTAATAAAAACAAAACCAAATAAGGTAGAACAATTTTATTTATACTAAATAAAAGTACATATTATGCCATTTTAGAAAATACTCTTATGGTCTTACTTTTTAAATAAAACATCCCTTAAATGGCTTCCTGCACTGTCGACACACTGTTTGAGTCTTTCCCTGAAGTTATTCATTACTCTTTGAGTCATTTCAGGTGGAATAGCTTCAACCTCTTGTGTAATTGCTTCTTTCAGGGCTCGTAAAGATTGTGGACGTTGTTCATAAACTTTTGCTTTTAAATAGCCCCATAGAAAGAAATCACAGGGCGTTAAGTCCGGCGATTGTGGGGGCCAGCCAATGTCTCCACGCAACAAGATCACATGTCCAGGAAACATTTCCTTCACCAATGCCAGTGACTGCCGCGCTGTGTGGGCAGTAGCACCATCTTGCTGGAACCACATGTTCTCTATTTCACCAAAAAGCTCCCTTAGTTGTGGTTGGAGAAAGTCGCGGAGCATGGCACAATAGCGTTCACTGTTGACGGTTAAATTCCTGTCATTTTCTTCGAAAAAGTAAGGACCGATCACTCCGGAATTGTAAACAGCACACCATACTGTTACTTTAGGGCTATGAAGTGGTCGTTGATGAAGTTCTTGGGGATTGTGTTCACACCAGTACCTGCAATTTTGGCTGTTCACTGTTCCGGCAAGGTGAAAGTGTGCTTCATCAGAAAAAATCACAATATCGTTGGGACGAATGTTCCGAAGAAGGTCTTGGCACAAACTTACACGGACACCACAGTCTCGTTCACTCAGTTCCTGCATAGTTACAATTTTGTAAGGATGCATTTTAAGATCTCGATGCAAGATTCTTCTCACACTTCGATCAGATATCCGTAATGCTGCCGCATGCTTTTTAGCGGATCGTCGAGGAGATTGTTGAACTGAAGCTCTAACTGCATCAACATTTCCGGGGCCTGTTGCAGTCCGTGGTCGTCCAGGTGGTTTCCTTTTTAATGCGGAACCTGTCTCACGAAAGTTAGCAACCCAAGAATAAATTGTTTTCTTATCGGGAACAGGGTCCCGTCGTCCGAGCGCAAAGCGAACGCGAAAAGCACGTTGATTATTAATAGGCGATTCACCATTTTGAATAAAATCTTCCACTACAAAGGCACGATGTTCACCAGACCACGCCATGGCGTACACTGAAAACGGCACGTAGGCAGCTACTTAACGACGTGCCCCCCACCACTCTGCTCCTTCTACTGTCCGCTGCACGTTACTTTGTAATCGGGGAGTTTTTTATGCCGGACCCTGTATCATATTTCTCCATAAAATTACGAATCTGCATAGCAGCAGCATTTTCAAAGATTTTTGATAGGACTGGAAGGAGGGAGGTGGGATGATAATTCCCCATATCCTCTCTTGACCCTTTCTTGAGCAACGATTTTACTTCTGCATACTTCAGCACCTCTGGGAAGCTTCCTTGTTCAAGGATTGGTTTATTAATTTAGATAGTGGGTATCCTGTTATTTTACACACAAATTTAAGGACTTTTGCCGGTATTCCATCCCAACCTGCAGAATTTTTGTTTTTTAGTTTTAATATAATTTTTTCTACATCTATTGTTGAAATTGTTTTGAATTTTGTGAGGCGTTCAGAATTAAGATTTAGCCTAAAGGTACATATATTGTTCTCATAATCTGCAACATTAACCTCTGGTTTCACTACATTAATAAAGAACTCATTGAAGCATTCTGAAATTTGAGCCGGATTTACAATGATCTCATCTTCAAGCTTAATTGTACCAATTCCATGACTAGAGGCTTTGATACCTAATTTGTGTTTTACAACTGACCACACTGCCTTTTATTCTCATGTTTGAAGATTAATTTATTATTTGTCATTTTTACTTTGCTGCTTTGACAACTTTCTCAAATGTACTTTTGTATCGTTTAACATATTCAATAAAGTCAATTTTTTTATTATATCTTAGTTCCTTATGTAGCTGCCTTTTCTTATCACTGGAGATTTTTATACCTTTAGTGATCCGTTTTAATTTTATCATTTTATTAAAATAAGTTTTTTGTGGAAACATTTCATTGAAAACACTTAGAAAATCCCTTAGAAATGCTTCAAAATTTGCTGTGTATGAAACATTTTTATCAAAGTGCTATTCTATCTCCTTCAGCTTATCATGGAATAGTCAAAGTTTCTTGTTTGAAGATCCTTTTTACATAAACTTTATTACATGTGTCTTCTCTACCTGCTCTAGGTAGCTCAATGAATAATGCTGAATGATCAGAAATTCCTAGATCTAGACAAAATTTATATCCACCTTCAAGTATGTAATTCATTAAAACATTGTCAATACATGTAGCTGACTGAGCATTTTCTCTTGTAGATTCAGAAAAATTTAATTTGAAGCCATATTTTTATTAAGTCTGTAAATTTTGATACCTCACATGTTTCATTCAACACATTGATGTTGAAATCAGCAGCAACTAAATTTTTTTTCCTCTTTCCTTTCCTGAGGTATTCTAGCAAACTCTGAAATTTACGTAGGAAGTCCTCAGTTGTCACCTTCCCTGGGATTCTATAATTTTGATATTATAACAACATTTAAGTCCCTTAACACAGCAACCCTAAAAAATACACTCTTCATTAAAACAATTGAAGTCACATCTTACATGGTAATCTAAAGCAGAATGAATGAGTATGCATGAACCTCCTCGTGACTTATTTATCCTACAAAAGCTGGTAGCTACCTTGAAGTTTTCTATTTTATTTAAGATTTTTATGTTATCACTACTAAGCCAATGTTCATTTAAACAAATTACATTAATATTTAGAAATTCAGATAAAAAAACTTGTAGCTCATCTAACTTAGAGCTTCTGTCACATGAGTATTCACCACTTAAACAATTTATATTACAATGCATTATATAGTTACTACTAAGATCATCAATTTTATTTTTTAATGACCTAATATTTAATAACGAGCCATCCTCACAAAAGGGTAGGTCTCGATTCTTCTGTAGCAGGCCATCAGCTTGCTCACTTGGCTTGTGCATTTCTTTGTCATTTCAGTATTGTGTACTTACATCCATAATTACTCCACCTGCAGGTCCGGGGTAAGAAAAGGCCTGAGTGACTAAAAGGAGTCCCTCCCCCTCAAAGGGGTAGTTTGTGCCTGCGTCCGGAGATGGTCAGTTCAATGACTTACATTTGTGGTCATTTTGGTTTTACACTTATTCTGGTTTCTTCCTTCCTGTTTGTTTCCTTTCTTTGTCCTTCTCCCTCTCTCACTGTCTTCCTTGCCTTCTTCTCCTTGCCTTCTTCTCCTTGCCTTCTTCTCCTTGCCTTCTTCTCCTTGCCTTCTTCTCCTTGCCTTCTTCTCCTTGCCTTCTTCTCCTTGCCTTCTTCTCCTTGCCTTCTTGTCCACCCTATGGTCTCCGCCTTGGCGTTTGAGACAGTCTGTCCTTTCCCTCCTCCTCTCCTTTTTTTTCCCCTCTTCTTCTTTCCTCCTTGTGCATGCCTGAAGGCCGACCCACGCATTTGCACATGTAGCCAGTGATGGGGTAACACATAATTCCCTATTCTGGGTAGACAAGTAAGCCACGCACGTACCCCTTGGTAAAGGCCAGGCCCAGGGAGGGGTGATTGCCCAAGCTGACACCTTCCGACCATTGGTCCCTCCGTCCATTTCTCGGGAGTGTGACCGGAAGTGTAAACATTCACCTAAGGTGGGAGCGCCATCTGAGAAGGTCCCCACAAAGAAGGAACGCGCCATCGGAGATGCTGGCAATCATGGGGGCAATCTCTCGACTTCTGCCCAAAAACGGAAACTTGACCAGCCACCAGTGACAAAAGTATTACCACCTGCTCCAAAGTTCCTCGTAGTTTCTAGATCTGAGGACAGAAAGGATTTTTCATCTGTCAACCCTTTCATTATTCAGAAGGGCGTAGATACCATAGCCGGACCTGTCAAGTCTTGTACCAGGATGCGTAAAGGTACCTTGTTGTTGGAAACTGAGAGCACCTTTCAGGCACAAAAACTCCTTCAGGCCACACTCCTGTACTCATTCCCTGTCCGGGTGGAGGCTCACCGAACTTTGAATTCGTCGCGTGGTGTGGTATATACTAGATCACTCGACGGATTGACTGACGAGATTCAGTCTTTCCCTGCTGAGCAGGGCATGACGGCTGTCCATAGGGTCATGAAATAGGTTGACAATGACCTTGTAGGGACTCGGACACTTTTCTTGACCTTTGATAGTGTTCAGCTGCTGTCGTGCATTAAAGTGGTCTATGAGGTTATTTCTGTTCGCCCCTACGTCCCGACAGCTACGCACTGCTACCAGTGTCAGCATTTTAATCACACCCACCAGTCTTGTTCTAATGCAGCTAAATGCGTCACTTCTAGCAGGGATGCCCATGAGGGCAACTGTCCACCTCCGTCCCCTCGTTGTGTGAACTGTCAGGGTGACCATGCAGCGTCTTCCCGCGACTGTCCCATCTACAAGGATGAACACTGTATACAGAAAATTCAGGTCAAAGAGAAAGTGTCCACCTCAGCTGCTTGCAAGCTATTTGCTAGTAGTAAGCCCATGCTGCTCCCAGCGGGGAAATACAGTACTGTCCTCGCCTCTCCTTGGCCTACCAGGGAGGTGTTGACGCAGACATGCGATCTGACCTTTAGTGCTACAGTCATCCGTTTGGCCAGTGCTAAGATCACCTGGTCAATGTCTCCTCTTCCTCCCGTCACCCCTAACACACAAGCACCTTCTTCAGCTTCTGCCAAGACTAAGAATCAGAAGTCAGATGCACAGGCCTTCAAGGAGGAACCGTGCCGTGAAGACTTCCTACATACCCCGAACTCCCAGCCGTCGACCAGTACTTTGAGTAAACAACCTTCCATGAAGGCTCATAGGAAGCAAAGTTCTCCTTCTCCGCCATGGTATGTTTCTTCTCCTGCACCACCCAGTGGTTGCCACCCCAGGCCGTCATCCGTTTCGCCTGGCCGCACCACTTGTAGCTGAACATCTGGCCGTTCGCCGGTGGAGGAAGCTCCCCCTCCTGGCCATCTTAATATGGTGGCCGACAAACCTATTGAAAAAAGTGGACGATGACTCTCCACCTATTGATAACGGCAGCAGTGCTCGCTCGAAGCCAGACCCTCAGCGTACTTCGAGGTGACCCCTTCTTGTTTCTCATTTTTCTATTTCTTCTCATGATGGCACTTCTTCATTGGAATATTCGTGGCATTTGCTCCAACTGAGAGGACTTAACATTTCTGCTACACTTGCACTGTCCGCTCATAGTAGCTCTCCAGGAAACGAAGCTACAGCCATGCGATCGAATTGACTTGGCACACTATGCCTCTGTGCGTTTTGACCTACCCCCTGTGGCAGGTATTCCGGCTCATGGAGGGGTTATGTTGCTGGTCCGGGATGATATGTACTATGATCCCATCACATTGCACACAGATCTGCAGGCAGTTGCCGTCTGAATTACTCTCCCCACTTTTACATTCTCCATTTGTACAGTTAACAGTCCATCGTCGTCTGCCATTACTAGGGCAGACATGATGCAATTTATTGCTCATCTACCTGCAACATTTTTGTTGACTGGAGACTGCAATGCCCACCATCCCCTTTGGGGCTCTCCAGCATCCTGCCCGAGAGGCTCGCTGTTAGCAGAACTTTTCTACCACCTCAGTCTTGTCTGCCTCAATACTGGCACCCCTACTTTTCTTTCAGACACAACTCACACCTATTCCCATTTATACCTCTCTATATGTACTACCCCACTTGCACACCAGTTTGAGTGGTACGCTCTTTCTGATACGTATTCGAGCGAACACTTCCCTTGTGTTATCCATCTCCTGCATCATACCCCATCTCCATGCTCAACTAGCTGGAACATGTCCAATGCAGACTGGGGGCTCTTCTCTTCCAGAGCGACATTTCAGGATCAAATCTTCGCCAGCTGTGATAGTCAGGTCGCACACCTCATGAAGTCATTCTCACTGCTGCTGAAAATTCCATCCCTCATACTACTTCTTCTCCATGTCGCGTACCAGTCCCCTGGTAGATCACAGCATGTAGAGACGCTTCACTATAAACAACACTAGGTCTGCTTTGTGTCTTTGGGTCGATTCCACAGTGCCAGGTCTTATAGGCGATGACATCTCGGTAGGCAAAAGATTCTATTCCAGGTAGCGATGCATTCTCACAGCAGACAATTGCATGTGTAAACCACCCACTGCCAGCTGCTCCAGTTGCAACATCGAGTGAAAAATTAACTCGTCAGTGGGTGGCTTTATGCACCTTTAAACGCCACCATACGATGGCGAATTGTATTAGTTCTAAACAATTATATGCGCAGTGTTGTCATATTATTAAAGAAAGCAATAAAGCCAGCTGGGCTGCTTTCACAAGCTCCTTCAACAGTTTTACTCCTTCTGTTGTCTGGGGTAGCTTGCGCCGGCTATCTGGCACTAAGGTCCACTCACCAGTTTCTGGCTTGACAGTCGCAAATGACGTCTGTGGCCCCTGAGGATGTCTCCAATGCCTTCGGCTGATTTTTCGCACAGGTTTCAAGCTCCGCTCATTACCACCCTACCTTCCTCCCCCTAAAACAGGCAGAGGAGGCAAGACCACCTAACTTTCGCTTCTCGAATCATGAAAGTTATAATGCCCCATTCACCATGCAGGAACTCGAAAATGCACTTGACCGGTCACGGTCCTCCGCTCCAGGGCCTGATTCTATTCATATTCAGATGCTGAAGAACTTTTCTCCTGTGGGTAAAGGTTTTCTTTTTCGTACTTATTATCGCATCTGGATTAAGGGTCATGTTCCCACATGCTGGCGCAAATCTATTGTTGTCCCGATTCCTAATCTGGGGAAAGACAAGCACGTGCCTTCCAGTTATCGACTCATTTCCTTTACCAGCTGTGTCTGTAAGGTGATGGAACAAATTGTTAACTCTCATTTGGTTTGGCTGCTCGAATTTCGATGCCTACTTACCAGTGTACAATGTGGATTTTGTAGGCGCCGCTCTGCTGTTACCTTGTCGAGCTTCATTATCAATAACTTGTTCTGGAAGCACCAGACAGTGGCTGTGTTCTTTGATTTGGAGAAGGCTTATGACACCTGTTGGAGGGCAGACATTCTCCGCACCATACATACATGGGGCCATCGTGGTCACCTCCCTCATTTTATATGTGCATTTTTAATGGATCAACAGATCAGGGTAAGTGTGTGTTCTTTCCTGTCCGACACCTTTCGCCAGGAGAATGGGGTGCTACAGCGCTCAGTTTTTAGCGTCGCTGTCTTCGGCATAGCAATCAATCCAATAATGGATTGCCTCACAGCTGATGTATCAGGCTTCCTTTTCGTGGAAGATCTTACCATCTACTGCAGCGTGCAGCGTACATGTTTCCTGGATCACTGTCTTCAGCGTTGTCTTGACCGTCTTTACTCCTGGAGTGTCGCTGATGGCTTCTTCTGCCGAGAAGACAGTCTGTATTAAATTCTGGCACTATAAAGTGTTTCTCCCACCGTCCTTACGTCTCAGTCCTGTTGCTCTCCCATTCATGAGACCAACGAAATTTTTAGGTCTTACATTAGACAGGAAACTTAGCTGGTCTCCACATGTCATATTTGGCTGCCCATTGTACCCATTCCCTAAATGTCCTCCGTGTTGTCAGCAGTGCATCGTGGGGAGTGGATCGAACCATGCTACTTCGCCTATATTGGTCAATCGCCTGCTCAAAGCTGGATTATGGGAGCCTTGTATACTCCTCTGCACGGCCGTCCATCTTACGCCGCCTCAACTCTACACAACATCGGGGTTATGTCTTGCAATAGGAGCATTCTATACTAGTCCCGTCGAGAGCTTTCATACTGAAGCCTGTGAATTGCCATTAACCTACTGGCACGAAATACTGCTTTGTTGGTATGCCTGTCAGGTATTATCAATGCCTGAACACCCTTCTTAACATTCCTTTTTTGATGACTCTCTCGACCGTCAATACGGGTTGTATGTATCTGCCCTGCTACCTCATGGAGTTCGCTTTTGTCGCCTACTTCAGCACCTTGATTTTTCACTCCCTGCAACCTTTAGAGTGGGCGAGAGCCAAACGCCACCTTGGCTCCACGCTCAGGTTCGCGTTCACCTTGTCCTCAGCTCGCTCTCAAAGGAGGTTACCCCAGCTTCGGTATACTGCTCTCGGTTTGTCGAACATTATTCAAAGTTCATTAATACGATCTTCATTTATTCAGATGTCTCTAAAACCAAAGACGGTGTAGGGTGTTCTTTTATTGTCGGGGCACACAGTTTCAAATACTGGCTCCATGGCCATTGTTCGGTCTTCACAGCTTAGCTCTTTGCCCTCTACCAGGCTGTTCTTTACACCTGCTGCCACCGACATTCTGCTTATGTCATCTGCTCTGATTCCCTGAGCGCCATCCAGAACCTCAGTGATCCATATGTGGTTCACCCTTTTGTGCACCAGATCCAACGCTCTCTTCATCAGCTGATGGTTCTCCGGTTACCTTTATCTGGGTTCCTGGCCATGTCGGTATCCCTGGGAACAAAGCTGCGGATGCCACGGCCAAGGATGCGGTCCTCCAGCCTCGGACAGCTTCTTGTTGTGTGACTTCATCGGATTTTAGCAGGGTCATTTGTCAGCGCATTTTATCGCTGTGGCATGCCGATTGGTCTACACGTACTGAAAACAAGCTTCGGGCCTTGAAACCTCTCCCCACGGCATGGACGACCTCTTCACGCCTTTATCGGTAGGAGTAGGTTATTTTGGCCTAGTTACAGATCGCACCCTGCATGTTCAGCCATCTCCATCTGCTGACGGATGCATCGACGCCGTTCTGCCCATGTGGGCAATTGCTGACGGTATGCCACCTTTCAACGTCCTGTCTGAATTTTAATATACTGTGCGTTGATCTTGGCCTGCCATGTACTCTGGACGACATTTTAATGGATGACCCAGAAGCAGCTGCTCGCGTTCTTTGTTTTATCCGCTTGACAAATCTGTCGCAGGACATTTGATTATGCTGTTTTCTTTTAATACCTTGCCTGTTAATGTGCCTTTTATTGTGTTGTCCTTTTTCGTTGCTGTTTTAGCATTGTGCCTCGCATTGTATTCATAACTTAGTCTGGGCGCTAATGACCACTAGTTGTGCGCCCTAAAACCACAAAATAAATAAATAAATAAATAAATCCATAGTTACATTCTTGATGGCACTGGATCTGTATGGTGCTGAAGCGATTTCCCTGGTGCCAGCCATAAAAAAAATCACTGTTCCTCTCCGGAACTTTCCTTGTTCCGGAAGACACACGTACAGCAGCTTGTTTGTCTTCCAGTATTTTTGGAGCTTGCAGAATTAGTGCTACATTTCGTTTTGGCTTGAACGTTTCCTAATTTGAGTTGGTTCCCCAGCTTGAATGTTACTTTCTGACCTATTGGTTTTAAACCATTTCGTGATTTGACACTGATTGATGGTTATATTGTTCGCTGCATGAAAAGAATGCTTTGTTACTTGCGATTGATTTCCACTTGTCCTGGGTACTTCATAGCACCGCGAAATCCGAGTGAAAAATTTTTCTGTAAGTACCTCCTTTCCTAATGAATTCAAATGAAGACCATGAACTGTATAGAGCCTTCACTCCAAACTGTTTATGTCAATAACGTCTGCATTTACGAAGTGAGTACACATTTCACTGAAACTCTTGTTTGCGGCATGAATTTCACTGTTTACACACGACCATCTCAGTAAATCGTGACAATGCAGGATATTTACAAAGAGTACATTCATGCGAGATAAATTATTGAGGCATTCCCGGGAGCGGAAAGACTTACCTTAGGGGAAAAAAGGATGGGTATACACTCGCTCGCTCGCGCGCGCGCGCGCACACACACACACACACACACACACACACACACACACACACACACACACACACACACATATCCATCCATGGAGCAACTATATCCTGTTCCCCAACAGAGTTTCAACTATATATCATTGTGCCCGGAAATGAGGAATGTTTTAATCACTATCCCTTCCACAGTAGTATCATTGTCCATCCCTACTCAACCTCTGCTTGCTGCCCTTTACCTCGTGGCACACACCCCTGAATACACACAGATGCAAGACTTGTCCCATACATCCTCTCTCCACTGCCTACTCCAGACTAGTCACAAACATCATCTGTCTCATCAAAGACAATGCCACCAATGAAACCAGTCATGTGATCTATGAGCTAAGCTGCAACCACTGAGCTGTATTTTATGGGGACACGACAACTGACAAGCTGTGTGTTCACACAAATGACAACCAAAAAACTGTGATGAAGAAACAGTTGGACCAGTCAGTTTCTGAGCATGCTGCCCAGCATGACGTCGTTAATTTCAATGACTGCTTCACAGCCTGTGCCATCTGGATCCTTACCACCAACACCAACTTTCCTGAACTGCACTGGTGGTAACTCTCTCTACAGTATAGTCTATGTTTAAGTGACCCTCCTGGCCTCATCCCAGATCAGTCACTGTCTTCCACCAACCTACCTCATTCCAGCACTCAATTCCACTAATGCACCCACAGTTCTTATACTTTTCTTATACTTATCTCCTTTTCTGATGGCCCTCTCTCTCGTATCAAACTAGCTGCCCTGTTCTCTCCCCACCTTGTCCCTTTATCCACCCACAAGCAGCATTTAACTGTCACCCTACCCTGCTATCCATTTGTGCCCCAGCCTCCTTACCCCCCCCCACCCCCACCCCCACCACCACCACCACCACCACCACCACCACCACCACCACCACCACCAGTTTGATTCCCCCGTAATGTGCTGCTGCTTGCAGTCTGGTCTTGGGTGCCAGAGACTGTGTGTTTTTGTGTTTTTCTTTGCTCTGATAAAGATTTGTTATGATCATTAATATGCAGCCAATCTGCAAGGTACCAACATTAGTTACTAAAGAATGGGATTATCATTGTCTACCTTCAAAGAATAGCTCCACAGTTTGGGGCACTTCCTTGATGTTGCTTCTGGATTTGAAGCATTTAAAACACTGTGCACCTCTATATTATTTCTGTTATCTCTCTCTGTACATAATGTTAATATTCAAGAACATATGTATAAGATTATTCAAATTTTCTTTCGCCTGTGATCAAATCCAACAGATTTCCTAAAATTAACATCTTTCCAGTTTTAATATATATATTGAGCAATAATGGCTGTTTAGTAGTACTGCAATTCACTAAAACAAAACATTAGTTGTCAGCAACACTATCCTACAAGGATTTTTGTGCATGATCTTTCAAATGGCCCTGAAGAGAAGTTCCCACTGTCATATTTGTAATCCTCAACTATTTCATGTTGCAGGTTCAGAACCCACTGAACTATTGAGATGATCATCATCAAGATCCAGTGTAGGTCTTAAGTGCTCAGTCAAATGCTTCTCGCAATATATCTCCCATGTTATCTTCATCTCTCTCTTCTTCCATTTCTATAATGTTGCCCTCAATTATATCTCCCTGGTATAGACCCCCTATACAGTGATAAGCCAAAACATTATGACCACTGCCCACTGCGATGCTGGATGTCACCTAATGACATTACAGGCACACGACACACTACAAAGGTATGCAAGTGGGGAGCAGATGCATATGGTGGATCACCCTAGTGAAGATACAGGTTGAAAATGGGGAAATTCATTGAGATAAATGACTTTCACAGGGGGCAGTATTCATGTGTATCACTTTAGATGGGCTGCTACTTCCAAGTTAATTATTAATTTTGGTATTTGAATTTTCTGTACATTGATGGTACCATAAGAGTAGTTTAAACAGTGACTTTATTATTCAGTACATGCCTTGAGATTACCATGTGACATGTCTCATTACAGAATTGGTTGTCCTGCACAGAGCGTGATCTGGCCACTACTTGGGCAGTGGTGGACTCCCTGCAGCAGGAGGCTATGCAAATCAGAGCTGAGCACCCAAGGAAAGAGAGCGGATCTGGGAGAGGACTGACCAGATTAAACTCGTGTTGGAGCAGAGAACACAGATGGTGAGAACCTGTAGCAATCTCTGTTGTGCACTATGTATAGTTTCATTCAACTTTAGTTCCACAAGAGTTGTCAGTCCACCTGTATCTCTGCACAGATAAGCCAAAACGTAATTATCTCTGTTCAGGATGAGACTGGATGTTGCCTGGTGGTGTTTCTGGCATTTAATATGGTGAGGGAAGTGTATCAGGAGGGCAGAAATGAATGGGGAATCATTCTGGTGGTGACGGGGATCGCAAATGAGGATATTGTCTGGGGAAAATGACTTTGAAAGAGAGCAGTTTATTATAGCTAATTCTCAGAAACAGTAAAGCTAGTGTGCTGTAAGTGTGCTGCTGCTGTTGTGAGTGTCTGTGGAATGTCGCTGAGGTGAGACATCGAATAGGAGGCAAAGTGTTGCATATCCTTGCATTTTCATAAAATGTGGAGGTCAGATACTTTCCCTCTGTGTAGAAAAGAAGAGGTGGCAGCCTGTAGCAGATATGGTGACAGAGTATAGCATTGGCACAAAGACAAGTTTTTAAGAGCACTCAATTTGGTGTACATTGTCAAGAACAGCAATTTGTAGCAGACCACATATAAAAGCTCCTGTGTCGACCCGATGACATTTGGATTATGATAAACAGTGGGTACAAGATCATAGAGATAGGAACATGATTTGATGTAAACTTGTTGCCCAATCAGACAACACATGTTACATGTTACATGTTACACTGGAACAGTAAACGTGTGCAGGTGTGTCGTCATATGGGCGAGATGGTGCTCAAAAAAAAAAAAAAAAAAAAAAAAAAAAAAAAAAAAAAACACTGTTATGGATGAAGTTGAGTAGCTATGAGGAAGTGTATTAGGAATGTTTGTCAGCAGGATTTTTGTCTGTGTTGAGATGCCAGACTTGTGCTGCAGTGCCAAATTGTGGAGCGAGATACTGAACTGACACTGCTGTCAATGCTAATAAATTTGGCTGATGTAGAACTGATGGAACGCATCTATAGTACTTTCGCAGATCATCTCTGCACCCGTGAAAGAGGGACACTTAATTTATGAAATTCTGTGACCTGTATCTATACATCAGATGAACCATTCATATAGAAACATACAGAACACTCGACAAATTCAGACCGTGCACAAACCCTGCAGATATGATATGGGGCTGCAGATGTGATATGGGGCTGCAGATGTGATATGGGGCTGCAGATGTTATATGGGGCTGCAGATGTTATATGGGGCTGCAGATGTTATATGGGGCTGCAGATGTTATATGGGGCTGCAGATGTTATATGGGGCTGCAGATGTTATATGGGGCTGCAGATGTTATATGGGGCTGCAGATGTTATATGGGGCTGCAGATGTTATATGGGGCTGCAGATGTTATATGGGGCTGCAGATGTTATTAAGATGGGCGTCCTGTCTTGGCATGAGTATGGCTTTTTAGTAATTATGCCAAGAAAAAGACTCCCTGGTGGGTGAGAAGCTTATTGCAGCTTCTTTCAGAAATACTGCACTCAGGGTTCCGACAAGTACGACATTGTAGCAACTGTCCCATCAAAGAGCCACTAGTGGGAGAGAAGCTTTCTCCAGCGTCTTTCACAAAAATTACATGTTGGCTTATGGATCAAATATGATGACTGTGGCTTTGAAATCACTGTAAGTACCAAGATGAGTGGGAGAGAAGCTTACTGCAGTTCATTTCAGAAATACTTCAAATAGGGTTATTGATCAAATGCAACAAGGACGGATTTGTTGTATATATTCCAAAAGAGAAAGTAGTGTGAAAGAAATGATCTGCAGATTCTTTAGAAATTTTTCACATACGGTTAATTATCAAATGTGATGATCATGGCTTTGTTGACACTGTACCTACTGAGAGGACTGTGAGAGAAGCATTCTGCAGCTTCGTTCATAAATATTTCACATAGGGTTGTGGATCAAATGTGACAATCATAGCTTTGTAGTCACTACATCAACTGAAAGCAGTGACAGAGATGCTTTCTGAAGCTTCTTTCAGAAATACATCACATACGATTATGGATCAAATGCAGTGATCGTATTTGTATTCAGTATACAAACAGGAAGCAGTGTGAGAGAAGCTCCTGCAGCTACTCTCTGGAATATTTCACACAGCATTTTTCATCAAATCTGATTATCATGGCATTGTTGTCACCTTACCTACCAAGAGAAGTGTGAGAGAAGCTTTCTCCAAATTCTTATAGAAATATGTCATGTAGGTTATTTATCAGGTCTGACAATCGTAGCTTTGTAGTCACTGTACCAACCGAGAGGAGTGTGAGTGAAGCTTTCTGCAGCTTATTTCAGATATTTGTCACATAGAGTTATGGATCAAACAGGAGGATCACGGATTTTAGTTTCTCTTCCAACAAAGACATTAGTGTAGGATAAACATTCTGCTGCTTCCATCAGAAATATTTCACATAGGGTTACGGAGTAAATACGATGAACATGGCTTGGTAGTAACTACACAAACAGAGAGCAGTGTGAGAGAAGCTTTCTGCAGCTTCTTTGAGAAATAGTTCTCATAGGGTTATGGAGCAAGTGCGATGATCATTGCTTTGTAGTCACTACACATACAGAGAACAGTGTGATGGAAGCTTTCTGCAGCTTCTTTCTGGAATATTTCACATAGGGTTGTTTATCAAATGTGATCATCATGGCTTTGTTGCCACCGTACCTACCGAGAGCAGTCTGAGAGAAGCTTCCTGCAGCTTCTTTCTGGAATATTTCACATAGGGTTTTTTAACAAATGTGATAATCATGGCTTTGTTGCCACCGTACCTTCAGAGAGCAGTGTGACACAAGATTCCTGCAGCTTCTTTCAGAAGTACTTCACGTAGTGTTATGGAGTAAATGTGATGATCGTGGCTTTGTAGTACCTTCACATACAGGGTGCATTGTGAGAGAAGCTTTCTGGAGCTTCTTTCTGGAATATTTCACATAGGGTTATTTATCAAATGTGATAATCTTGGCTTTGTTGTCACCGTACCTACCAAGAGCAGTGTGAGGGGAGCTTTCTGCAGTTACTTTCTGAAATATTTCACATTGGGTTACTTATCAAATGTGATAATCATGGCTTTGTTGCTGCCGTACCTACCAAGAGCAGTGTGAGAGAATATTTCTGCAGCTTCATTGGGAAATATTTCACATAGGGTTATGGAGCAAAGGCTATGATTGTGTCTTTGTAGTAACAACAGAAACACGGAGCAGTGTGAGAGAAGCTTTCTGAAGCCTCTTTCAGAAATATTTCACGTAGGATTCTAAAGCAAATGCGATGATCGTGACTTTTTAGTACCTACACAAACAGAGATTAGTGCGAGAGAAACTTTCTCCAGCTTCTTTCTGGAATCATTCACATAGGGCTACTTATCAAATGTGATAACCAAACCACTCATTTTTAGGTCATAAAAAAAGTGTGTTTTAGGCACCTAATGTAGGCTCCTTCAGTAGTTCATTTAGGCTATATAAAACCTGAATTAGGCTCTAATAAAAATCATGCAGAAAACATAAAAGTAAATTAAAATACACAGTTTTGACAGTATGAACATGTTATTAGTCATCAAAACAAGGAGAATGAATATTTACACAGTTACAGAGCACATTAATGTTGAACATAACTCCTAATATTTTTGAGTTCCTGCAAGGTAAAGATCTCCGTAAAAAAGATGTGGCAATGGTTTAATTAATACATTCCTAGTTTCACATATTCTGACCATAGTTGGCTTCACTATGAATAACCAAAATCTTTTCTAGGTTTTCTAGTGAAAAACTGTGGAACTTGTCAGTCAGAATCAGTTTATACGCTGAAAAAGAACGTTCTACATCAACAGATGTGACAGGGATGTACTTCATTTTCAGCACATGTTGGACAGGAATGCTGCAGTCAGGAGTGCTGGATTTTCCACTAAGTATGTCGGCAGCTGCACACAACTCCTTCAGGCCAGTGTTCTTCTGCAAAACCGTTTGCATGTTTGCCCGTACTTTTTCTCCTACTTCAACTGGTGCTTCATTTTTTCATTTTGACTTCTTCAAGCAAAGAAATATTGATGTAGATAGGTCTCCATGAGCCTTCTAATTGTGAAATCATTCTTGCCATAAATGTGTAGTAGGCCCTAATGTAAGATAAGTCCCGTTTTAAAGAAGAATCTTTGAGTAACTCCATTGCTACAGTTACGGATGCAGCATCCTCCGGTATATTTTCAACCATCTTCTGGACAGCTGAGAGATGCATACTATAGTATTCTGCTGCTATCAGCCAGTGACAACAGACTTTGGCAGCAATGGGACATCTGGAAGCTGTTCTTTGAATGCCTGTATCCTTGTTGGTGCCTTAACAAAAATTTTCTTCCCCATAGATATTACTTTATTTACTTAAGGAAATTGTAGCCTTACTTGATCTGCTTTGCGGTTGATCCCATGTACTATACAAGTTATGTAAAGCATCAATGGGTAGAATATTTTTCATAGTTGAAACATTGCTATCATATATGCAGCAGCATCAGTGACGGCCAGAAGCACCTTATTCTCATCCACTCCATTTGGGTATAGCACCTTAAGCCCATTGTTCACAAACTGTGCTATTGTTTGTTGGTTAGTTTTTGCAAGCTGTTTTGAGTAAATAAAATGAGCCGTGGATGGAGCATCTGGATATAGCTTCCCAATAATCAGGTTTGCAATTTAACAGCCAAGACTGTCAGTAGTTTCATCCACAGAAATCCATATACAAGATTCTCCAACATCATCTCGGATTCTGTGCAATGCAGCATTGTAAGCTGAATCCACACAATTCTTACATAAAGTTGACTCTGCAGGAATAGATCGATGGCAGTATTTCACATGAAAACCTCTGAAAATAGGGTTTTCTAGTTTCTGAAAGGGATGTTTGCTGCCACAAGTGCATGACACAAATCACTGCAGAACTTGTATCTCTTGCAGAATTCACCAGATTTATTGTTTAAAAGAGTTTGCTTCAATTTTGACTTTCGTTCAAAATTAGGTTTATGTGTGATACCATCTGCATGCTGAGTTAAGTAAGATTTCTTAACATTCGAAACCTAATATGAGAGAAAAGGGAAATGCAGTTTAGAATTACATATAAAGAGTATTTCATATTACTAAAAGATAGTGATAAAAAAGAATCTTAAGTGACAGGAAAATAAGAAGTGTAAGAAAAATATCAACTAACCTCCTTGTTGCATGCTTGGCAGAAAATAATTTTCCTATCTGTTGTATAATGCGGAAAATCTGGCAGTCACTGCCTTATATGAGTAGACATTGAACTAGCTGTTTTTGGCATGGCGTAGTATTCTCACACAGAAACTAGAATTTATTTTGCACTTAGAACATCAGTAACACTTAAAGAGTCAGTCGATATACAATGTACTGATTTGTTTTCGCTGCATGGGAGCAGTAGGGAAGTACCGTACTGGTTGCTGAACATACGGCACCTGACAGATGGCCGCCCCTTCTGGACGAGCAAATGGAATCTACTGGTGCTTCAGATGAAAACATCTCACTACTGGCAAATTAATTTTCAAACCAGAAAATTCACGTATAAAACCTTTCACAAAACAGAGTAGTTTGATAGGACTACCTGTAAGCAGCAGCGAGAAAATGCGCGAAGGACAGTAATTTAGCTATAGAGGGTGTCTGCGATTAACATTGTAATATTTTAATCAGTGCTCAACTTAAGGCCTATGAAACAGTTTGTTTGTGAAAATACACAGCTGACCAGAATTCTATGAACGAAATATTTTCAAATATAACATTTAGTACTCCTATGTTAAATTCTAATGTGTAACTCAAATCTTTGACCGGTTCCCATTCACTCATCTATGTTAAGCACTGTTGCGCTCGGTGCGTACTTGGATGGATAACCATTCAACTGTGCTGAGTGCTGTTGGTAGTAAGGCAAGCAAAGGAATTGTAAACAGTATCTAAAGACCTTCGCTTTTGGTGAGACATAAAGCCCTAAGTTTACTTTCTTTTTCCAATCTTTGAAAACACAAGAACTGTCAGATTAACGAAATAGGTACTTTTTAGGATTTTGATGCCAAAATAGGCAAAATTGGGTGTAAACATCGAAATACACAATTTTAGGTTCTATAGAACTAAGGGTATTCAGATCAGTTAGTCATGAAATGCATAACTACCAACTTATATGCAAATTGGAGCTTAGGAAAAAAAAAAGGTTCTAACCTCACAATCCATCAACATATTTTTTACATATGAATAATAAAACAGCTATAAACATTATTTGGTATTAACAGGGATAGCAATATAAAAAAATTAAAAAAGACCGAAGTGTTAGGCAAATACGAAACATGAGCGCATATCAACTAGCCAACGTGCTGCACGCTGCGCAGAAAATATTTTTTTCCATCTGTCATATAGTATGGAAAAACTTGGAGCAACTGTCTTATATCCAGAATGAGATTTTCACTCTGCAGCGGAGTGTGCGCTGATATGAAACCTCCTGGCAGATTAAAACTGTGTGCCCGACCGAGACTCGAACTCGGGACCTTTGCCTTTCGCGGGCAAGTGCTCTACCACTGAGCTACCGAAGCATGACTCACGACCGGTACTCACAGCTTTACTTCTGCCAGTACCTCGTCTCCTACCTTCCAAACTTTACAGAAGCTCTCCTGCGAACCTTGCAGAACTACCACTCCTGAAAGAAAGGATATTGCGGAGACATGGCTTAGCCACAGCCTGGGGGATGTTTCCAGAATGAGATTTTCACCCTGCAGCGGAGTGTGCGCTGATATGAAACCTCCTGGCAGATTAAAACTGTGTGCCCGACCGAGACTCGAACTCGGGACCTTTGCCTTTCGCGGGCAAGTGCTCTACCACTGAGCTACCGAAGCACGACTCTTGACCGGTACTCACAGCTTTACTTCTGCCAGTACCTCGTCTCCTACCTTCCAATCTTTACAGAAGCTCTTGCCTGCGAAAGGCAAAGGTCCCGAGTTCGAGTCTCGGTCGGGCACACAGTTTTAATCTGCCAGGAGGTTTCATATCAGCGCACACTCCGCTGCAGAGTGAAAATCTCATTCTGGAAACATCCCCCAGGCTGTGGCTAAGCCATGTCTCCGCAATATCCTTTCTTTCAGGAGTGCTAGTTCTGCAAGGTTCGCAGGAGAGCTTCTGTAAAGTTTGGAAGGTAGGAGACGAGGTACTGGCAGAAGTAAAGCTGTGAGTACTGGTCGTGAGTCGTGCTTCGGTAGCTCAGTGGTAGAGCAATTGCCCGCGAAAGGCAACTGTCTTATATGATGAAAAAGGCATTTTGGAGGATATTACAGCCGATAGGAAAAATAGACACTAACGTCGAAATAAGCATTCTTAGGTTCTATAGAATTAACGCTACTAAGTGTAAATAGTCATGAAACGCATAATTACAAATTTTTATGCAAACAGGAACAAAATAGGTTGGTCTAATAATAACCACAGCTTTGTTGCAACTATACATATAGAGAGCAGTGTGAGAGAAGCTTTTCTGCAGCTTCATTCATGAATATTTCTCATAGGGCTATTTATCAAATCATGGATTTGTTGAAAGCGTACTTTCAGAGAGCAGTGTGACAGAAGCGTCCTGCAGCTGCTTTCTCAAATAGTTCTTAATGGGTTATGGAGCAAATGCGATGATGGTGGCATTGAAGTAGCTACACGAACAGCGAGCAGCGTGAGAGAAACTTCCTGCACCTTCTTTCTGGAATATTTCACAGAGGGTTACTTATCAAATGTGATAAACAAGGCCTTGTTGCCATTGTACCTTCAGAGAGCAGTGTGACAGTAGCATTCTGCAGCTTATATCCGAAATTGTTCTTTGAGGGTTATGGAGCAAATGTGATGAATGTGGCTTTGTAGTAACTACACAAACAGCAAGCAGAGTGAGAAAAGCTTTCTGCAGCTTCTTTCAGGAATATTTCACATATGGTTATTTATCAAATGTGATACACATGGCAGTGTTGCAACCGAACCTTCATAGAGCAGTGTGACAGAAGCACTCTGCAGCTTCTTTCTGAAATAGTTCTTACATGGTTATATAGGAAATGCGATGATCATGGCTTTGTAATAACTACACAAACAGCACGCACCCTGAAAGAAGATTTCTGTAGCTTCTTTTTGGGATATTTCACATATGGTGTTTATCATGTATGATAATCATGTCTTTGTTGCATCGGAACATTCAAAGAACAGTGTGACACAAGCACTCTGCAGATTCTTTCTGAAATAGTTCTTACATGGTTATATAGAAAATGCTATAATCATGATTTGTAGTAACTTCACTAACAGCGAGCACCATGAAAGAAGGTTTCTGCAGCTTCTTTTTGGAATGTTTCACATATGGTTATTAATCTAATGTGATAACCATGGCGTTGTTGAAACCTTACCTCCAAAGAGCAGTGTGACAGAAGCACTCTGCGGCTCCTTTCTGAAATAGTCCTCACATTGTTACATAGGAAATGCAATGATCGTGCCTTTGTAGTAACTACACAAACAGCGAACACCCACAAAGAAGCTTTCTGCAGCTTCTTTTTGGAATGTTTCATATAGGGTATGTACCATTTATGCTAATCGTGTCTTTCATGCAACCGTATCTTCAAAGAGCAGTGTGACAGAAGCGGTCGGCAGCTGCTATCCTAAATAGTTCTTACATGGTTATATAGAAAATGCTATAATCGTGATTTGTAGTAACTTCACTAACAGTGAGCACCCTGAAAGAAGCTTTCTGCAGCTCGTTTTTGGAATGTTTCAGATAGGGTATGTACCATTTATGATAACATGTCTTTGTTGCAACTGTATCTTCAAAGAGCAGTGTGACAGAAGCACTCTGCAGCTTCTTTCTGAAATAGTTGTTACATTGTTATAAAGGAAATGCGATGATTGTGCCTTTGTAGTAAGTACACAAACAGCGAGCACCCTGAAAGAAGCTTTCTGCAGATTCTTTTTGGAATATTTCTCATATGGTATTTATCATTTATGAGGATCTTGTCTTTCTTGCAACCGTAACTTCCATGAGCAGTGTGACAGAAGCGATCAGCAAACCTTTCAGAAATTGTTCTTACATGGTTTTATAGGAAATGCGATGATCATGGCTTTGTAGTAACTACACAAACAGCGAGCACCCAGAAAGAGGCATTCTGCAGCTTCTTTTTAAATGTTTGAGATAGGGTATGTATAATTTATGATAATCATGACTTTGTTGCAACCGTATCTTCAAAGAGCAGTGTGACAGAAGCACTCAGCAGCTTCTTTCTTAAATAGTTCTTACATGGTTTTATAGGAAATGCGATGATCCTGCCTTTATAGTAACTACACAAACAGGGAGCACCCTGAAAGAAGCGTTCTGCAGCTTGTTTTTGGGATGTTTCAGTTAGTGTATGTATAATTTACGATAGTCATGTCTTTGTTGCAACCGTATCTTCAAAGAGCAGTGTGACTGAAGCATTCTGCAGCTTCTTTCTGAAATAGTTCTTACATGGTTTTATAGGAAATGCAATGATGGTGCCTTTGTAGTAACTACACAAACAGCGAGCACCCTGCAAGAAGCTTTCTGCAGCTTGTTTTTGGAATATTTCGCATATGGTATTTATCATTTATGATAGTCATGTCTTTGTTGCAACCGTATCTTCAAAGAGCAGTGTGACAGAAGCACTCTGCAGCTCCCTTCTGAAATAGTTCTTACATGGTTATATAGGAAATGCGATGTCCATGGCTTTGTAGTAACTACACAAACAGCGAGCACCCTGAAAAAAGCTTTCTCCAGTTTCTTTTTGGAATACTTCGCATATGGTATTTATCATTTATGAGAATCATGTCTTCATTGCAACCGCATCTTTAAAGAGCAGTGTGACAGAAGCACTCTGCAGCTTCTTTCAGAAATTGTTGTAACGTGGTTTTATAGGAAATGCGATGATCGTGGCTTTGTAGTAAATACACAAACTGCGAGCACCCTGAAAGAAGCTTTCTCCAGCTTCTTTTTGGAATGTTTCTCGATAGGGCATGTACCATTAATGATAATCATGTCTTTGTTGCAACCGTATCTTCAAAGAGCAGTGTGACAGAAGCACTCTGCAGTTTATTTCTGAAATAGTTCTTACATGGTTTTATAGGAAATGTGATGATCTTTGCTTTGTAGTAACTACACAAACTGCGAGCACCCTGCAAGAAACTTACTGCAGGTTGTTTTTGGGATGTTTCAGATAGGGTATGTATCATTTATGATAGTCATGTCTTTGTTGCAACCGTATCTTCAATGCGCAGTATGACAGAAGCAATCTGCAGCTCTTTCCTGAAATAGTTCTTACATTGTTATATAGGAAATGCGATGATCGTGCCTTTGTAGTAACTACACATGCATCGAGCACACTGAAAAAAACTTCCTGCAGCTTCGTTTTCGAATATTTCACCTATGGTTATTTATCAAATGTGATAATCCTTGTGTTGTTGCAACCGTACATTCAGAGAGCAGTGTGACAGAAGCACTCTGCAGCTTCTTTCTAAAATATTTCTTACATGGTTATATAGGGGATGCGAGACCATGGCTTTGTAGTAATTACACAATCAGCAAGCACCCTGAAAAATGCTGTTTACAGCTTCTTTTTTTAATATTTCACCTATGGTTATTTATCAAATGTGATATTCCTGGAGTTGTTGCAACCGTACCTTCAGAGAGCAGTGAGAGAGAAGCACTCTGAGGCTTCTTTCTGAAAAACTTCATACATGATTATTTAGATAATGTGATGATCGTGGCTTTGCAGTAACTTCAGAAACAGCGAGGACCCTGAAGAAAGATTTCTGCAGCTTCTTTTTGGAATATTTCACCTATGGTTATTTATCAAATGTGATAATCCTGGAATTGTTGCAACCGTACCTTCAGAGAGCAGTGTGACAAAAGCACTCTGCAGCTACTTACTGAAAAACTTCTTACATGGTTATTTAGGAAATGTGATGATCGTGGCTTTGTAGTAACTACAGAAAGCTACTTCAGAGAGCAGTGTGACAGAAGTACTCTGCAGATCCTTCTGAAATAGTTCTTACATGGTTATATAGGAAATGCGATGATCGTCGCTTTGTAGTAACTACACTAACAGCGAGCACCTTGAAAGGAGCTTTCTGAAGCTTCGTTTTTGAATATTTCACCTATGGTTATTTATCAAATGTGATAATCCAGTCGTTGTTGCAGCGGTACTGTCAGAGAACTGTGTGACAGAAGCACTCTGCAGCTTTTTTCTGAAATAGTTCTTACATAGTTATACAGGAAATGCAATGACCGTGGCTTTCTAGTAACTACACAAACAGTGAACTCGGTGAGAGAGCTTTCTGCAGCTTCGTTTTTGAATATTTCACGTATGGTTATTTATCAAATGTGATAATCCTAGCGTTGTTGCAACCGTACCTTCAGAGAGAAGTGTGACAGAAGCATTCTGCAACTTCTTTCTGAAATAGTTCTTACATGGTTATATAGGAAATGCGATGACTGTGGCTCTCTAGTAACTAAACAAACAGCGAGCACAATGAGAGGAGCTTTCTGCAGCTTCTTTTTGGAATATTTCACTTATGGTTATTTATCAAATGTGATATTCATGTCATTGTTGCAAACGTACCTTCATAGAGCAGTGTGACACAACCACTCTGCAGTTTCTTTCTGCAATAGTTCTTACATGGTTATATAGGAAATGCGATGACCGTGGCCCTGTACTAACTACACAAGCAGTGAGCACCGTGAGAGAAGCTTTCTGCAGCATCGTTTTTGAATATTTCACCTATGGTTATTTATCAAATGTGATAATCCTGGCGTTGTTGCAACCGTACCTGCAGAGTGCTGTGTGACAGTAGCACTCTTCAGCTGCTTTCTAAAAAACTTCTTACATGGTTATTTAAAAAATGCGATGATTGTGGCTTTGTAGTAACTACACAAACAGTGAGAACCCTGAAAAAAAACGTTCTGCAGCTTCTTTTTTAATATTTTACTGATGGCTATTTATCAATTGTGATATTCATGTCATTGTTGCAAACGTACCTTCAAAGAGCAGTGTGACAGAAGCACTCTGCAGTTTCTTTCTGCAATAGTGCTTACGTGTTTATATAGGAAATGCGATGACCGTGGCCCTGTACTAACTACACAAGCAGTGAGCACCGTGAGAGAAGCTTTCTGCAGCTTCGTTTTTGAATATTTCACCTATGGTTATTTATCAAATGTGATAATCCTGGCGTTGTTGCAACCGTACCTGCAGAGTGCAGTGTGACAGAAGCACTCTTCAGCTTCTTTCTAAAAAACTTCTTACATGGTTATTTAGAAAATGCGATGATCGTGGGTTTGTAGTAACTACACAAACAGCGAGCACCATGAGAGAAGCATTCTGCAGCTTCGTTTTCGAATATTTCACGTATGGTTGTTTATCAAATGTGACAATCCTGGCGTTGTTGCATCCGTACCTTCAGAGAGCAGTGTGACAGAAGCACTCTGCAGCTTCTTTCTGAAATAGTTCTTATATGGTTGTATAGGAAATGAAATGATCGTGGATTTGTAGTAAGTACACAAACAGCGAGAACTCTGAAAAACGCTTTCTGCAGCTTCTTTTTGGAATATTTTACTGATGGCTATTTATCAAATGTGTTATTCATGTCATTGTTGCAAACGTACCTACAAAGAGCAGTGTGACAGAAGCACTCTGCAGTTTCTATCTGAAATAGTTCTTACGTGGTTATATAGGAAATGCAATGACCGTGGCTCTGTGGTAACCACACAAACAGCGAGCACCGTGAGAGAAGATTTATGCAGCTTCGCTTTTGAATATTTCACCTATGGTTAATTACCAAATGTTATAATCCTGGCGTTGTTGCAACCGTACCTTGAGAGAGCAGTGTGACAGAAGCATTCTGCAGCTTGTTTCTGAAATATTTCCTACATGTTTATTTAGGAAATACGATGACCGTGTATCTGTAGTAACTACACAAACAGCGAGCACTGTGAGAGAAGATTTCAGCAGCTTCGTTTTTGAATATTTTACATATTGTTATTGATCAAATGTGACAATCCTGGCGTTGTTGCATCCGTACCTTCAGAGAGCAGTGTGACAGAAGCACTCTGCAGCTTCTTTCTGAAATAGTTCTTACATGGTTATATAGGAAATGCGACGATCATGGCTTTTTAGTAACTACACGAACAGTGAGATCCATGAAAAAAGCTTTCGGCAGCTTCTTTTTGTAATATTTTACTGATGGTTATTTACCAAATGTGTGAATTATGTCATTGTGGCAAGCGTACCTTCAAAGAGCAGTGTGACAGAAGCACTCTGCAGTTTCTTTCTGCAATAGTGCTTACGTGTTTATATAGGAAATCCGATGACCATGGCCCTGTAGTAACTAGACAACCAGCGAGCACCGTGAGAGAAGCTTTCTGCAGCTTCGTATTAGAATATTTCACCTATGGTTATTTATCCAATGTTATAATCCTGCCGTTGTTGCAACTGTACCTTGAGAGAGCAGTGTGACAGAAGCACTCTGCAGCTTCTTTCTTAAATAGTTCTTACATGGTTATATAGAAAATGCGATGACCGTGGCTCTGAAGTAACTACATAAACAGCGAGCACTGTGAGAGAAGCTTTCTGCAGCTTCGTATTAGAATATTTCACCTATGGTTATTTATCAAATGTGATAATCCTGGCATTGTTGCAACCGTACCTTAAGAGAGCAGTGTGACAGAAGCATTCTGCAGCTCCTTTCTGAGAAACTTCTTACATGTTTATTTAGGAAATGCGATGATCGTGGCTTTGTAGTACTACACAAACAGTGAGCACCGTGAGAGAATCTTTCTGCATCTTCGTTTTTGAATATAAAACCTATGGTTATTTTTCAAATGTGATAATCCTGGCGTTGTTGCAATCGTACCTTCAAAGAGCAGTGTGACAGAAGCACACTGCAGCTTCATTCACAAATAGTTCTTACATTGTTATATAGGGAATGCAATGATCATGGCTTTGTAGTAACTACACTAACAGCGAGAACCGTGAAAAAAGCTTTCTGCTTCTTTATTTTCTAAAATTTCACTTATTGTTATCTATCAAATGTGATAATCATGTTGTTGTGGTAACCGTACCTTCAAAGAGAAGTGTGACAGATGCACTCTGCAGTTTCTTTCTGAAATCGTTCTTACATGGTTATATAGTAAATCTGATGACCGTGGCTCTGTAGTAACTACACAAACAGCGAGCACCATGAGCGAAGCTTTCTGTAGCTTCGTTTCTGAATATTTCACGTATGGTTATGAACCAAATGTGATAATCCTGGCTTTGTTGCAAACGTACCATGAAAGAGCAGTGTGACAGAAGCACTCTGCAGCTTCTTTTTGAAATAGTTCTTACATGGTTATATAGGAAATGCGATGTCCGTGGCTTTGTAGTAACTAAACAAACTGCGAGCACCATGAGAGAAGCTTTCTGAAGCTTCGTTTTTGAATATTTCACCTATGGTTATTTATAAAATGTGATAATCCAGTCGTTGTTGCAATGGTACTTTCAGAGAGCTGTGTGACACAAGCATTCTGCAGCTTCTTTCTGAAATAGTTCTTACATCGTTATATTGGAAATTCGATGATTGTGCTTTTGTAGTAACTACACAAACAGCGAGCACCGTGAGAGAAGCTTTCTGCAGCTTCGTATTAGAATATTTCACCTATGGTTATTTATCCAATGTTTTAATCCTGCCGTTGTTGCAACTGTACCTTGAGAGAGCAGTGTGACGGAAGCAATCTGCAGCTTCTTTCTTAAATAGTTCATACATGGTTATATAGAAAATGCGATGACCGTGGCTCTGAAGTAACTACATAAACAGCGAGCACCGTGAGAGAAGCTTTCTGCAGCTTCGTTTTTGAATATTTTACATATTCTTACTTATCAAATGTGATAATCCTGACTTTGTTGCAACCATACCTTCAGAGAGCAGTGTGACAGAAGCAGTCTGCAGCTGCTTTCTGAAATATTTCTTGCATGGTTATATAGGAAATGCGATGATCGTGGGTTTGTAGTAACTACACAAACAGCGATCACCTTGAGATAAGTTTTCTGCAGCTTCGTTTTTGAATATTTCACCTATGGTTATTAATCAAATGTGATATTCCTGGTGTTGTTGCAACCGTACCTTCAGAGCAGTGTGACAGAGCCACTCTGCAGCTTCTTTCTGAAATAGTTCTTACATGGTTATATAGGAAATGCCATGATCGTGGCTCGTAGTAACTACACAAACAGCGAGAACTCTGAAAGAAGGTTTCTGCAGCTTCTTTTTGGAATATTTCACTTATGGTTATTTATCAAATGTGATATTCATGTCGTTGTTGCAAACGTGCCTTCAGAGAGCAGTGTGACAGAAGCACTCCGAGGCTTCTTCCTGAAATATTTCTTACATGGTTATATAGGAAATGCGATGACCGTGGCTCTGTAGTATCTACACAAACAGCGAGCACCGTGAGAGAAGCTTTCTGCAGCTTCGTTTATGAATATCTCACCTATGGTTATTTATCAAATGTGATAATCCTGGCATTGTTGCAACCGTACCTTCAGAGAGCAGTGTGACAGAAGCAGTCTGCCGCTTCTTTCTGAAATATTTCTTACATGGTTATATAGCAAATGCGATGACCGTGGCTCTGTAGTAACTACACAAACAGCGAGCACCGTGAGAGAAGATTTCAGCAGCTTCGTTTTTGAATATTTTACATATTGTTATTGATCAAATGTGATAATCCTGGCGTTGTTGCAACCGTACCTTCAAAGAGCAGTGTGACAGAAGTAGTCTGCAGCTTGCTTCTGAAATAGATCTTACAAGGTTATATATGGAATTGCGATGTCTGTTGCTCTGTAGTATTTACACAAACACCGAGCACCGTGAGAGAAAATTTCAGCAGCTTCGTTTTTGAATATTTTACATTTTGTTATTTATCAAATGTGATAATCCTGGCGTTGTTGCAACCGTACTTTCAGAGAGCAGTGTGACAGAAGCACTCTGCAACTTCTTTCATAAATAGTTCTTACATCGTTATAAAGGAAATGCGATGATCGTTGCTTTGTAGTAACTACACAAACAGTGAGCATGGTGAGAGAAGCATTCTGCAGCTTCGTTTTTGAATATTTTGCATATTTTTATAAATCAAATGTGACGATCATGGCAGTTTTGCAACCGTACCTTCAAAGAGCAGTGTGACAGAAGCATTCTGCGACTTCTTTCTGAAATAGGAATTACATGTTTATATAGGAAATGCGATGACCATTGCTCTGTAGTAACTACACAAACAGCGAGCACCATGAGAGGAGCTTTCTGCAGCTTCATTTTTGAATATTTCAGCTATGGTTATTTATCAAATGTGATAATCCTGGCATTGTTGCAACCGTACCATCAGAGAGCAGTGTGACAGAAGCAGTCTGCCGCTTCTTTCTGAAATATTTCTTACATGGTTATATAGCAAATGCGATGACCGTGGCTCTGTAGTAACTACACAAACAGCGAGCACCGTGAGAGAAGATTTCAGCAGCTTCGTTTTTCAATATTTTACATATTGTTATTGATCAAATGTGATAATCCTGGCGTTGTTGCAACCGTACCTTCAAAGAGCAGTGTGACAGAAGAAGTCTGCAGCTTCTTTCTGAAATAGATCTTACAAGGTTATATATGGAATTGCGATGTCTGTTGCTCTGTAGTATTTACACAAACACCGAGCACCATGAGAGAAGCTTTCTGCAGCTTCGTTTTTGAATATTTTACATATTGTTATTTATCAAATGTGATAATCCTGTCGTTGTTGCAAACGTGCCTTCAGAGAGCAGTGTGACAGAAGCACTCTGCAGCTTCTTTCTGAAATATTACTTACATGGTTATTTAGGAAATGCGATGACTGCGGCTCTGAAGTAACTACATAAACAGCAAGCACCGTGAGAGAAGCTTTCTGCAACTTTGTTTTTGAATATTTTACACACTGTTACTTATCAAATGTGATAATCCTTGCATTGTTGCAACAGAAACTTCAGAGAGCAGTGTGACAGAAGCACACTGCAGCTTCATTCACAAATAGTTCTTACATTGTTATATAGGGAATGCAATGATCATGGCTTTGTAGTAACTACACTAACAGCGAGAACCGTGAAAAAAGCTTTCTGCTTCTTTATTTTCTAAAATTTCACTTATTGTTATCTATCAAATGTGATAATCATGTTGTTGTGGTAACCGTACCTTCAAAGAGAAGTGTGACAGATGCACTCTGCAGTTTCTTTCTGAAATCGTTCTTACATGGTTATATAGTAAATCTGATGACCGTGGCTCTGTAGTAACTACACAAACAGCGAGCACCGTGAGCGAAGCTTTCTGTAGCTTCGTTTCTGAATATTTCACGTATGGTTATGAACCAAATGTGATAATCCCGGCTTTGTTGCAAACGTACCATGAAAGAGCAGTGTGACAGAAGCACTCTGCAGCTTCTTTTTGAAATAGTTCTTACATGGTTATATAGGAAATGCGATATCCGTGGCTTTGTAGTAACTAAACAAACTGCGAGCACCATGAGAGAAGCTTTCTGAAGCTTCGTTTTTGAATATTTCACCTATGGTTATTTATAAAATGTGATAATCCAGTCGTTGTTGCAATGGTACTTTCAGAGAGCTGTGTGACACTAGCATTCTGCAGCTTCTTTCTGAAATAGTTCTTACATCGTTATATTGGAAATTCGATGATTGTGGTTTTGTAGTAACTACACAAACAGCGAGCACCGTGAGAGAAGCTTTCTGCAGCTTCTTTTTGGAATATTTCATTTATGGTTATTACTCAAATGTGATATTTATGTCATTGTTGCAAACGTACCTTCAGAGAGCAGTGTGACAGAAGCACTCAACAGTTTATTTCTGCAATGGTTCTTTCGTGTTTATATAGGAAATGTGATGACCGTGGCCCTGTAGTAACTACACAAACAGCGAGCACCGTGGGGAAAGCTTTCTGCAGCTTTGTATTTGAATATGTCACCAATGGTTATTTATCAAATTTGATAATCCTGGCGTTGTTGCAACCGTACCTACAGCGAGCAGTGTGACAGAAGCATTCTGCAGCTTCTTTCTGAAATATTTCCTACATGTTTATTTAGCAAATATGATGACTGTGGCTCTGTAGTAGCTACGCAAACAGCGAGCACTGTGAGAGAAGATTTCAGCAGCTTCGTTTATGAATATTTTTCATATTGTTATTTATCAAATGTGATAATCCTGCCGTTGTTGCAACCGTATCTTCAGAGAGCAGTGCGACAGAAGCATTCTGCAGCTTCTTTCTGAAATAGTTCTTACATGGTTATATAGGCAATGCAATGATCATGGCTTTGTAGTAACTACACAAACATCGAGAACGCTGAAAAAAAGATTTCTGCAGGTTCTTTTTGGAATATTTTACTGCTGGTTATTTACCAAATATGAGAATTACGTCATTGTGGCAACCATAAATTCAAAGAGCAGTGTGACAGAAGCACTCTGCAGCTTTTTTCTGAAATAGTTCTTACATGGTTATATAGGAAATGCAATGATCGTGTGTTTGTAGTAACTACACAAACAGCGAGCACCGTGAGAGGAACTTTCTGCAGCTTCGTTTTTGAATATTTCATCTATGGTTATTTATCAAATGTGATAATCCTGGTGTTGTTGCTACTGTATCTTCAGAGAGTTGTGTGACAGAAGCACTCTGCAGCTTCTTTCTGAAAAACTTCTTACATGGTTATTTAGGAAATGCGATGTTCGTGGCTTTGTAGTAACTACACAAACAGCGGGAACTCTGAAAAAACATTCTGCAGCTTCTTTTTGGATTATTTCACTTATGGTTATTTACCAAATGTGATGATAATGTCATTGTTGCAAACGTACCTTCAGAGAGCAGTGTGACAGAAGCACTATGCAGACTCTTTCTGAAATAGTTCTTACGTGATTGTATAGGAAATGCGATGACTGTTGCTCTGTAGTATCTACAAAAACACTGAGCACCGTGAGAGAAGCTTTCTCCAGATCCATTGTTGAATATTTTACATATTTTTATTTATCAAATGTGATAATCATGGCATTGTTGCAACCGTACCTTGAGAGACCAGTGTGACAGAAACAATTTGCAGCTTCTTTCTGAAATATTACTTACATGGTTATTTAGGAATTGCGATGACCGTTGCTCTGTAGTATCTATACAAACAGCGAGCACCGTGAGAGAAGCTTTCTGCAGCTTCGTTTTTGAATATTTCACCTATGGTTATTTATCAAATGTGATAATCCTGGTGTTGTTGCAACCGTAACTTCAGAGAGCAGTGTGACATAATCAGTCTGCAGCTTGTTTCCGAAATATTTCTTACATGGTTATCAAGGAAATGCGATGACTGTGGGTCTGTAGTAACAACACAAACAGCGAGCACCGTGAGAGAAAATTTCAGCAGCTTCGTTTTTGAATATTTTACATTTTGTTATTTATCAAATGTGATAATCCTGGCGTTGTTGCAACCGTACCTTCAGAGAGCAGTGTGACAGAAGCACTTTGCAGCTTCTTTCTGAAATAGTTCTAACATGGTTATAAATTAAATGCGATGACCGTTGCTCTGTAGTATCTACACAAACACCGAGCTCCGTGAGAGAAGGAATCTGCAGCTTTGTTTTCGAATATTTGACCTATGGTTATTTATCACATGTGATAATCCTGGTGTTGTTGCAATCGTACCTTGAGAGAGCGGTTTGACCGAAGCACTCTGCAGCTTCTCTCTGATATAGTTCCTACATGTTTATTTAGGAAATGCGATGATCGTTGCTTTGTAGTAACTACACAAACAGTGAGAATGGTGAGAGAAGCTTTTTGCAGCTTCGTTTTTGAATATTTTGCATATTTTTATAAATGAAATGTGATAATCATGGCGTTTTTGCAACCGTAGCTTGAAAGAGCAGTGTGACATAAGCACTCTGCAGCTTCTTTCTGAAATATTTCTTACATGGTTATTTAGGAAATGCGATGACTGTGGCTCTGAAGTTTCTACACAAACACCGGGCACCGTGAGAGAAGCTTTCTCCAGCATCGTTTTTGAATATTTTACATATTGTTATTTACCAAATGTGATAATCCTGGCGTTGTTGCAACCGTACCTTCAGAGGGCAGTGTGACAAAAGCAGTCTGTAGCTTCATTCTGAAATAGTTCTTACATGGCTATATAGGAAATGCAATGACCGTTGCTCTGTAGTATCTACACGAAAAATGAGCACCGAGAGAGAAGGTTTCTGCAGCTTCATTTTTGATTATTTTACATATTGTTATTTATCAAATGTGATAATCTTGGCGTTGTTGGAAACGTCCCTTCAGAGAGCTGTGGGAAAGAAGCACTCTGCAGCTTCTTGTGAAATATTACGCACATGGTTATTTAGGAAATGTGATGACTGTGGCTTTGAAGTTACTACATAAACATCGAGCACCGTGAGAGAAGCTTTCTGCAGCTTCGGTTTTGAATATATTTCATATTGTTATTTATCAAATGTGATAATCGTGGCGTTTATGCAACCGTACCTTCAGAGAGCAGTGTGTCAGAAGCAGTCTGCAGCTTCCATCTGAACTAGTTCTTACATGGTTATATAGGAAATGCGATGACCGTTCCTCTGTAGTATCTACACAAACACCAAGCACCGTGAGAGAAGCTTTCTCCAGCTTCGTTTTTGAATATTTTACATATTGTTTTTTATCAAATGTGATAATCCTGGATTTGTTGCAACCGTACGTTCAGAGAGCAGTGGGACAAAAGCACTCTGCAGCTTCTTTGTGAAATAGTGCTTACATGGTTATGTAGGAAATGCAATGACCGTTGCTCTGTAATTTCTACACAATCACTGAGCACCGTGAGAGAATCTTTCTGCAGCTTCGATTTTGATTATTTTACATATTGTTATTTATCAAATGTGATAATCTTGGTGTTGTTGCAACCGTACCTTCGGAGAGCAGTGTGACAGAAGAGGGTCTGCAGCTTCTTTCTGATATAATTCTCACATGGTTATATAGGAAATGCGATGACCGTTGCTCTGTAGTATCTACACAAACACTGAGCACCACGAGAGAAGCTTTCTGCAGCTTCGTTTTTGATTATTTTACATACTGTTATTTATCAAATGTGATAATCTTGGGGTTGTTGCAACCGTACCTTCAGAGAGCAGTTTGACAGAAGCAATCTGCAGCTTCTTTCTGATATAATTCTCACATGGTTATATAGGAAATGCAATGACCGTTGCTCTGTAGTATCTACACATACACCGAGCATCGTGAGAGAAGCTTTCTGCAGCTTCGTTTTTGATTATTTTACATATTGTTATTTATCAAATGTGATAATCCTGGCGTTGTTACAACCGTACCTGCAGAGAGCAGTGCGACAGAAGCGGTCTGCAGTTTCTTTCTGCAATAGATCTTTCATGTATGTGTAGGAAATACGATGACCGTGGCCCTGTAGTAACTACACAAACAGCGAGCACCGTGGGAGAAGCTTTCTGCAGCTTCGTATTTGAATATTTCACTGATGGTTATTTACCAAAAGTGAGATTTATGTCGTTGTGGCAACCATACAATCAGAGAGCAGTGTGACATAATCAGTCTGCATCTTGTTTCTGAAATATTTCATACATGGTTATCAAGGAAATGCAATGACCGTGGGTCTGTAGTAACTACACAAACAGCGAGCACCGTGAGAGAAAATTTCAGCAGCTTCGTTTTTGATTATTTTACATTTTGTTATTTATCAGATGTGATAATCCTGGCGTTGTTGCAACCGTACCTTCTGAGAGCAGTGTGACAGAAGCACTCTGCAGCTTCTTGTGAAATATTACTCACATGGTTATTTAGGAAATGCGATGACTGTGGCTCTGTAGTATCTACACAAACACAGTGCACCGTGAGCGAAGCTTTCTGCAGCTTCGTTTTTGAATATTTTACATATTGTTATTTATCAAATGTGATAATCCTGGCGTTGTTGCAACCGTACCTTCAGAGAGCAGTCTGACAAAAGCAGTCTGCAGCTTCTTTCTGATATAATTCTCACATGGTTATATAGGAAATGGGATGACCGTTGCTCTGTAGTATCTACACAAACACTGAGCACCGCGAGAGAAGCTTTCTGCAGCTTCGTTTTCAATATTTTACATATTGTTATTTATCAAATGTGATAATCATGGCATTGTTGCAACCGTACCTTCAGAGAACAGTGTCACAAACACTCTGCAGCTTCTTTCTGTAATAGTTCTTTCATGATTATATAGGAAATGCGATGACTGTTGATCTGTAGTATCTACACAAACACCGAGAACTGAGAGAGAAGCTTTCTGCAGCTCCGTTTTTGAATCTTTTACATATTGTTATTTATCAAATGTGATAATCCTGGATTTGTTGCAACCGTACCTTCAGAGAGCAGTGTGACAAAAGCAGTCTGCAGCTTCTTTCTGAAATAGTTCTTACATGGTCATATAGGAAATGCAATGACCGTTGCTTTGTAGTATCTACACAAACACTGAGCACCGTGAGAGAAGCTTTCTGCAGCTTCGTTTTTGATTATTTTACATATTGTTATATATCAAATGTGATAATCTTGGCATTGTTGCAACCGTACCTTCAGAGAGCAGTGTGACAGAAACACTCTGCAGCGTCTTTCTGAAATAGTTCTTACATGGTTGTATAGGAAATGCGATGACCGTTGCTCTGTGGTATCTGCACAAACACAGTGCACCGTGAGCGAAGCATTCTGCAGCTTCGTTTTTGAATATTTTACAAATTGTTTTTCATCAAATGTGATAATCCTGGCATTGTTGCAACCGTACCTTCAGAGAGCAGTGCGACAGAGCCACTCTGCAGCTTCTTTCTGAAATAGTTCCTACATGTTTATTTAGGAAATGCGATGATCGTTACTTTGTAGTAACTACACAAACAGTGTGTCATGGTGCGATAAGATTTCTCCAGCTTCCTTTTTGAATATTTTACATATTGTTATTTATTAAAAGTGGTAATCCTGGCGTTGTTGCAACCGTACCTTCAGAGAGCAGTGGGACAGAAGCAGTCTGCCGCTACTTTCTGAAATATTTCTTACATGGTTATATAGGACATGCGATGACCGTGGCTCTGTAGTAACTACACAAACAGCGAGCACTGTGAGAGAAGCCATCTGCAGCTTGGTTTTTTAATATTTTACATATTGTTATATATCATATATGATAATCATGGTATTGCTGCAACCGTACCTTCAAAGAGCAGTGTCACAGAAGCACTCTGCAGCTTCTTTCTGAAATAGTTCCTACATGTTTATATAGGAAATGGGATGATCGTTTGCTTTGTAGTAACTGCACAAACAGCCAGCACTGGGAGAGAAGCTTTCTGCAGCTTCGTTTTTGAATATTTTGCATATTTTTATAAATCAAATGTGATGATCATGGCGTTGTTGCAACCGTACCTTCAAAGAGCAGTGTGACAGAAGCATTCTGCAGCTTCTTTCTGAAATAGGAATTACTTGTTTATATAGGAAATGCGATGACCATTGCTCTGTAGTAACTACACAAACAGCGAGCACCATGAGAGAAGATTTCAGCAGCTTCGTTTTTGAATATTTTAAATATTGTTATTGATCAAATGTGATAATCCTGTCGTTGTTGCAACCGTACCTTCAAAGAGCAGTGTGACAGAAGCATTCTGCAGCATCTTTCTGAAATAGGTATTACATGTTTATATAGGAAATGCGATGACCGTTGCTCTTTAGTTACTACACAAACAGCGAGCACCGTGAGAGGAGCTTTCTGCAGCTTCGTTTTTTAATATTTCAACTATGGTTATTTATCAAATGTGATAATCCTATCGTTGTTGCAACCGTAGCTTCAAACAGTAGTGTGACAGAAGCACTCTGCAACTTCTTTCATAAATAGTTCGTACATGGTTATAAAGGAAATGCGATGATCGTTGCTTTGTAGTAACTACACAAACAGTGAGCACGGTGAGAGTAGCTTTCTGCAGCTTCGTTTTTGAATATTTTGCATATTTTTATAAATCAAATGTGATAATCATGGCGTTGTTGCAACCGTACTTTCAAAGAGAAGTGTGACAGAAGCATTCTGGAGCTTCTTTCTGAAATAGTGCTTACATGTTTATATAGGAAATGCGATGACCGTTGCTCTGTAGTATCTACACAAACATCGAGCACAATAAGAGAAGCTTTCTGCAGCATCGTTTTTGAATATTTTACATATTGTTATTTATCAAATGTGATAATCCTGTCGTTGTTGCAAACGTGCCTTCAGAGAGCAGTGTGACAGAAGCACTCTGCAGCTTCTTTCTGAAATATTACTTACATGGTTATTTAGGAAATGCGGTGACTGTGGCTCTGAAGTAACTACATAAACGGCGAGCACCGTGTGAGAAGCTTTCTGCAGCTTCGCATTTTAATATTTTTAATACTGTTATTATCAAATGTGATAATCCTGGCGTCGTTGCAACCGTACCCTCAGAAAGCAGTGTGACAGAAGCAGTCTGCTGCTTGTTTCTGAAATAGTTCTTACATGGTTATATAGGAAATTCGATGACCGTTGCTCTGTAGTAACTACACAAACAGCGAGCACTGTGAGAGGAGCTTGCTGCAGCTCCGTCTTTGAATTTTTTACATATTGTTATTCATCAAATGTTATAATCCTGGCGTTGTTGCAACCGTACCTTCAGAGAGCAGTGTGACAGAAACACTCTGCAGCTTCTTACCGAAAAATTTCTTACATGGTTATTTAGGAAATGGGATTATCGTGGTATTGTGGTAACTACACAAAGAGCGAAAACCCTGAAAAAAGCTTTCTGCAGCTTCTTTTTGGAATATTTTACTGATGGCTATTTATCAAATGTGATATTCATGTCATTGTTGCAAACGTACCTACAAAGAGCAGTGTGACAGAAGCACTCTGCAGCTTCTATCTGAAATAGTTCTTACGTGGTTATATAGGTAATGCGATGATCGTGGCTTTGTAGTAACTACACAAACAGCGAGCACCATGAGAGAAGCTTTCTGCAGCTTCTTTTAGGAATATTTCACCTATGGTTCTTTATCAAATGTGATAATCCTGGCGTTGCTGCAACCGTAACTTCAGAGAGCAGTGACAGAAACACTCTGCAGCTTCTTTATGAAATAGTTCTTACATGGTTATTTAGGAAATGAGATGACTGTGGCTCTGAAGTTACTACATAAACTGCGAGCACTGTGAGTGAAGCTTTCTGCAGCTTCGGTTTTGAATATATTTCATATTGTTATTTATCACATGTGATAATCCTGGCGTTGTTGCTACCGTTCCTTCAGAGGGTAGTGTGACAGAAGCACTCTGCAGCTTCTTTCTGAAAAACTTCTTACATTATTATTTAGGAAATGCAATGATCGTGGCTTTGTAGTAAGTACACAAACAGCGAGAACTCTGAAAAACGCTTTCTGCAGCTTCTTTTTGTAATATTTTACTGATGGTTATTTACCAAATGTGTGAATTATGTCATTGTGGCAAGCGTACCTTCAAAGAGCAGTGTGACAGAAGCACTCTGCTGTTTCTTTCTGCAATAGTGCTTACGTGTTTATATAGGAAATCCGATGACCATGGCCCTGTATTAACTAGACAAACAGCAAGCACCGTGAGAGAAGCTTTCTGCAGCTTCGTATTAGAATATTTCACCTATGGTTATTTAGCCAATGTTATAATCCTGCCGTTGTTGCAACTGTACCTTGAGAGAGCAGTGTGACAGAAGCACTCTGCAGCTTCTTTCTTAAATAGTTCTTACATGGTGATATAGAAAATGTGATGACCGTGGCTCTGAAGTAACTACATAAACAGCGAGCACCGTGAGAGAAGCTTTCTGCAGCTTCGTTTTTGAATATTTTACATATTGTTACTTATCAAATGTGATAATCCTGACTTTGTTGCAACCGTACCTTCAGAGAGCAGTGTGACAGAAGCAGTCTGCAGCTTCTTTCTGAAATATTTCTTGCATGGTTATATAGGAAATGCGATGATCGTGGGTTTGTAGTAACTACACAAACAGCGATCACCTTGAGATAAGTTTTCTGCAGCTTCGTTTTTGAATATTTCACCTATGGTTATTAATCAAATGTGATATTCCTGGTGTTGTTGCAACCGTACATTTAGAGCAGTGTGACAGAGCCACTCTGCAGCTTCTTTCTGAAATAGTTCTTACATGGATATATAGGAATTGCGATGATTGTGGTTCTGTAGTAACTACACAAACAGCGAGCACCGTGAGAGAAGCTTTCTGCAGCTTCGTTTTTGAGTATTTTACCTATGGTTATTTATCAAATGTGATAATCCTGGCGTTGTTGCAACTGTACCTTCAGAGAGTAGTGTGACAGAACCACTCTGCAGCTCCTTTCTGAAAAACTTCTTACATGGTTATTTAGGAAATGCCATGATCGTGGCTTCGTAGTAACTACACAAACAGCGAGAACTCTGAAAAAAGGTTTCTGCAGCTTCTTTTTGGAATATTTCACTTATGGTTATTTATCAAATGTGATATTCATGTCGTTGTTGCAAACGTAACTTCAGAGAGCAGTGTGACAGAAGCACCCTGCAGTTTCTTTCTGCAATAGTTCTTTCATGTTTATTTAGGAAATGTGATGACCGTGGCCCTGTTGTAACTACACAAACAGCAAGCACCATGGGAGAAGCTTTCTGCAGCTTTGTATTTGAATATTTCACCTATGGTTATTTATCAAATGTTATAATCCTGGCGTTGTTGCAACCGTACCTTGAGAGAGCAGTGTGACAGAAGCACTCTGCAGCTTCTTTCTGAAATAGTTCTTCCATGGTTATTTAGAAAATGCGATGATCGTGGCTTTGTAGTAACTACACAAACAGTGAGAACCCTGAAAAATAACGTTCTGCAGCTTCTTTTTGGAATATTTTAATGATGGCTATTTATCAATTGTGACGTTCATGTCATTGTTGCAAACGTACCTTCAAAGAGCAGTGTGACAGAAGCACTCTGCAGTTTCTTTCTGAAATAGCTCTTATATGGTTGTATAGGAAACGTGATGATCGTGGGTTTGTAGTAACTACACAAACAGCGAGCACCGTGAGAGGAGCTTTCTGCAGCTTCGTTTTTGAATATTTCACCTATGGTTATTTATCAAATGTGATAATCCTGATGTTGTTGCAACCGTATCTACATCTACATCTACATTCATACTCCGCAAGCCATCCAATGGTGTGTGGTGGAGGGCACTTTACGTGCCACTGTCATTACCTCCCTTTCCTGTTCCAGTCGCGTATGGTTCGCTGGAAGAACGACTGTCTGAAAGCCTCCGTGCGCGCTCTAATCTCTTTAATTTTACATTCATGATCTCCTCGGGAGGTACAAGTAGAGGGAAGCATTATACTCGATACCTCATCCAGAAACGCACCCTCTCGAATCCTGGCCAGCAAGCTACACTGCGATGCAGAGCGCGTCTCTTGCAGAGTCTGCCACTTGAGTTTATTAAACATCTCCGTAACGCTATCACGGTTACCAAATAACCCTGTGACGAAACGCGCCGCTCTTCTTTGGATCTTCTCTATCTCCTCCGTCAACCCGATCTGGTATGGATCCCACTCTGATGAGCAATACTCAAGTATAGGTCGAACGAGTGTTTTGTAAGCCACCCCCTTTGTTGATGGACTACATTTTCTAAGCAGTCTCCCAATGAATCTCAACCTAGTACCCGCCTTACCAACAATTAATTTTATATGATCATTCCACTTCAAATCGTTCCGCATGCATACTCCCAGATATTTTACAGAAGTAACTGCTACCAGTGTTTGTTCCGCTATCATATAATCATACAATAAAGGATCCTTCTTTCTATGTATTCTCAATACATTACATTTGTCTATGTTAAGGGACAGTTGCCACTCCCTGCACCAAGTGCCTATCCACTGCAGATCTTCCTGCATTTCGCTACAATTTTCTAATGCTGCAACTTCTCTGTATACTACAGCATCATCCGCAAAAAGCCGCATGGAACTTCCGACACTATCTACTAGGTCATTTATATATATATTGTGAAAAGCAATGGTCCCATAACACTCCCCTGTGGCATACCAGAGGTTACTTTAACGTCTGTAGACGTCTCTCCATTGATAACAACATGCTGTGTTCTGTTTGCTAAAAACTCTTCAATCCAGCCACACAGCTGGTCTGATATTCCGTAGGCTCTTACTTTGTTTATCAGGCGACAGTGAGGAACTGTATCAAACGCCTTCCGGAAGTCAAGAAAAATAGCATCTACCTGGGAACCTGTATCTAATATTTTCTGGGTCTCATGAACAAATAACGCGAGTTGGGTCTCACACGATCGCTGTTTCCGGAATCCGTGTTGATTCCTACATAGTAGATTCTGGGTTTCCAAAAACGACATAATACTCGAGCAAAAAACATGTTCTAAAATTCTACAACAGATCAACGTCAGAGATATAGGTCTATAGTTTTGCGCATCTGCTCGACGACCCTTCTTGAAGACTGGGACTACCTGAGCTCTTTTCCAATCATTTGGATCCCTCCGTTCCTCTAGAGACTTGCACTACACGGCTGTTAGAAGGGGGGCAAGTTCTTTCGCGTACTCTGTGTAGAATCGAATTGGTATCCCGTCAGGTCCAGTGGACTTTCCTCTATTGAGTGATTCCAGTTGCTTTTCTATTCCTTGGACACTTATTTCGATGTCAGCCATTTTTTCGTTTGTGCGAGGATTTAGAGAAGGAACTGCAGTGCGGTCTTCCTCTGTGAAACAGCTATGGAAAAAGGTGTTTAGTATTTCAGCTTTACGCGTGTCATCCTCTGTTTCAATGCCATCATCATCCCGGAGTGTCTGGATATGCTGTTTCGAGCCACTTACTGATTTAACGTAAGACCAGAACTTCCTAGGATTTTCTGTCAAGTCGGTACATAGAATTTTACTTTCGAATTCACTGAACGCTTCTCGCATAGCCCTCCTTACGCTAACTTTGACATCGCTTAGCTTCTGTTTGTCTGAGAGGTTTTGGCTGCGTTTAAACTTGGAGTGAAGCTCTCTCTGCTTTCGCAGTAGTTTCCTAACTTTGTTGTTGTACCACGGTGGGTTTTTCCCGTCCCTCACAGTTTTACTTGGCACGTACCTGTCTAAAACGCATTTTACGATTACCTTGAACTTTTTCCATAAACACTCAACATTGTCAGTGTCGGAACAGAAATTTTCATTGTGATCTGTTAGGTAGTCTGAAATCTGCCTTCTATTACTCTTGCTAAACAGATACACCTTCCTCCCTTTTTTATATTCCTATTAACTTCCATATTCAGGGATGCTGCAACGGCCTTATGATCACTGATTCCCTGTTCTGCACTTACAGAGTCGAAAAGTTCGGGTCTGTTTGTTATCAGTAGGTCCAAGATGTTATCTCCACGAGTCGGTTCTCTGTTTAATTGCTCGAGGTAATTTTCGGATAGTGCACTCAGTATAATGTCACTCGATGCTCTGTCCCTACCACCCGTCCTAAACATCTGAGTGTCCCAGTCTATATCTAGTAAATTGAAATCTACACCTAAGACTATAACATGCTGAGAAAATTTATGTGAAATGTATTCCAAATTTTCTCTCAGTTGTTCTGCCACTAACGCTGCTGAGTCAGGAGGTCGGTAAAAGGAGCCAATTATTAACCCAGCTCGGTTGTTGAGTGTAACCTCCACCCATAATAATTCACAGGAACTATCCACTTCTACTTCACTACAGGATAAACTACTACTAACAGCGACGAACACTCCACCACCGGTTGCATGCAATCTATCCTTCCTAAACACCGTCTGTACCTTTGTAAAAATTTCGGCAGAATTTATCTCTGGCTTAAGCCATCTTTCTGTACCTATAACGATTTCAGCTTCGGTGCTTTCTATCAGCGCTTGAAGTTCCGGTACTTTACCAACGCAGCTTCGACAGTTGACAATTACAATACCGATTGCTGCTTGGTCCCCGCACGTCCTGACTTTGCCCCGTACCCGTTGAGGCTGTTGCCCTTTCTGTACTTGCCCTTGTGTGTAGTGGACTCCTGACCTATCCAGCGGAACCCGAAACCCCACCACCCAATGGCGCAAGTCGAGGAATCTGCAGCCCACATGGTCGCAGAACCGTCTCGGCCTCTGATTCAGAACCTCCACTCGGCTCTGTACCAAAGGTCCGCAGTCAGTCCTGTCGACGATGCTGCAGATGGTGAGCTCTGCTTTCATCCCGCTAGCGAGACTGGCAGTCTTCACCAAATCAGATAGCCACCGGAAGCCAGAGAGGATTTCCTCCAATCCATAGCGACACACATCATTGGTGCCGACATGAGCGACCACCTGCAGATGGGTGCGCCCTGTACCCCTCATGGCATCCGGAAGGACCCTTTCCACATCTGGAATGACTCCCCCCGGTATGCACACGGAGTGCACATTGGTTTTCTTCCCCTCTCTTGCTGCCATTTCCCTAAGGGGCCCCATTACGCGCCTGACGTTGGAGCTCCCAACTACCAGTAAGTCCACCCTCTGCGACTGCCCGGATCTTGCAGACTGAGGGGCAACCTCTGGAACAGGACAAGCAGTCGTGTCAGGCCGAAGATCAGTATGAGCCTGAGACAGAGCCTGAAACCGGTTCGTCAGACAAACTGGAGAGGCCTTCCGTTCAGCCCTCCGGAATGCCTTTCGCCCCCTGCCACACCTTGAGACGACCTCCCACTCTACCACAGGTGAGGGATCAGCCTCAATGCGGGCAGTATCCCGGGCAACCACAGTCGTAGTCCGATCGGGGGATGCGTGGGACGAGCTGGCCGTCCCCGACAAACCCCCATCCGGACCCCCACAGTGATGCCCATTGGCAACAGCCTCAAGCTGTGTGACCGAAGCCAACACTGCCTGAAGCTGGGAGCGAAGGGATGCCAACTCAGCCTGCATCCGAACACAGCAGTTGTAGTCCCTATCCATGCTAAAAACTGTTTTGCAAAGAACGTCTGAACTAATCTACAGAGAGCGCAAACAAATCGACAAAATTTAAACACTTATTAAAATACAAGATTGCCTAGTAAATGCAGTAATGCTGCTACTTGCGCACTGCTGACACACTGCCCGGCAGCGGAAGGAGACTACGCGATTTTACACTATTCAGGTACTAAAACGCGGTGCTACAACTCTCAAATACTATAATACGCCCAAAATTTATGAATTAAACAATGCAAGTACCAAAAACACGCAAATTAAATTAAGAATTAAACTATGTAAGAAATGAGTGAGCTAGGAGTATAAGACTTGCTGCTGCAGCTGCTTATCCAACGGCGGCAGGGAGCACCTTCAGAGAGTTGTGTGACAGAAGCACTCTGCAGCTTCTTTCTGAAAAACTTCTTACACGGTTATTTAGGAAATACGATGATCGTGGCTTTGTAGTAACTACACAAACAGCGAGAACTCTGAAAAAAGCTTTCTGCAGTTTCTTTTTGGAATATTTTACATATTGTTATTTATCAAATGTGATAATCCTGGCGTTGTTGAAACCGTACCATCAGAGAGCAGTGCGACAGAGCCACTCTGCAGCTTCTTTCTGAAATAGTTCCTACATGTTTATTTAGGAAATGCGATGATCGTTGCTTTGTAGTAACTACACAAACAGTGAGCATGGTGCGATACGATTTCTCCAGCTTCCTTTTTGAATATTTTACATATTGTTATTTATCAAAAGTGGTAATCCTGGCGTTGTTGCAACTGTACCTTCAGAGAGCAGTGGGACAGAAGCAGTCTGCCGCTACATTCTGAAATATTTCTTACATGGTTATATAGGAAATGCGATGATCGTGGGTTTGTAGTAACTACACAAACAGCGAGCACCGTGAGAGAAGCTTTCTGCAGCTTCGTTTTTGAATATTTTACATATTGTTATATATCAAATGTGATAATCCTGGCATTGTTGCAACCGTACCTTCAGAGAGCAGTGTGACAGAAGCAGTCTGCAGATTCTTTCATAAATAGTTCTCACATGGTTATAAAGGAAATGCAATGGTCGTTGCTTTGTAGTAACTACACAAACAGTGAGCACGGTGAGAGAAGCTTTCTGCAGCTTCGTTTTTGAATATTTTACATATTGTTATTTATCAAATGTGATAATCCTGGCGTTGTTGCAACCGTACGTTCTGAGAGCTGTGAGACTGAAGCACTCTGCAGCTTCTTTCTGAAATCGTTCTTACATGGTTATATAGTAAATCTGATGACCGTGGCTCTCTAGTAACTACACAAACAGCGAGCACCGTGAGCGAAGCTTTCTGTAGCTTCGTTTCTGAATATTTCACGTATGGTTATGAATCAAATGTGATAATCCTGGCTTTGTTGCGACCGTATCATGAAAGAGCAGTGTGACAGAAGCACACTGCAGCTTCTTTTCGAAATAGTTCTTACATGGTTATATAGGAAATGGGATGTCCGTGGCTTTGTAGTAACTAAACAAACTGCGAGAACCATGGGAGAAGCTTTCTGAAGCTTCGTTTTTGAATATTTCACCTATGGTTATTTATAAAATGTGATAATCCAGTCGTTGTTGCAACGGTACTTTCAGAGAGCTGTGTGACACAAGCATTCTGCAGCTTCTTTCTGAAATAGTTCTTACATCGTTATATTGGAAATACGATGATTGTGGTTTTGTAGTAACTACACAAACAGCGATCACTGTGAGAGAAGCTTTCTGCAGCTTCGTTTTTGAATATTTCACCTATGGTTATATATCAAATATGATAATCCTGGCGTTGTTGCACCCGTACCTTCAGAGAGCAGTGTGACAGAAGCAGTCTGCAGCTTCTTTCATAAATAGTTCTCACATGTTTATAAAGGAAATGCAATGGTCGTTGCTTTGTAGTAACTACACAAACAGCGAGAACTCTGAAAAAAGCTTTCGGCAGTTTCTTTTTGGAATATTTTACATATTGTAATTTATCAAATGTGATAATCCGGCGTTGTTGCAACCGTACGTTCTGAGAGCAGTGTGACAGAAGCACTCTGCAGCTTCTTTCTGAAATAGTTCTTACATGGTTATATAGGAAATGCGATGATCGTGGGTTTGTAGTAACTACACAAACAGCGATGACTGTGAGAGAAGCTTTCTGCAGCTTCGTTTTTGAATATTTCACCTATGGTTATATATCAAATATGATAATCCTGGCGTTGTTGCACCCGTACCTTCAGAGAGCAGTGTGACAGAAGCAGTCTGCAGCTTCTTTCATAAATATTTCTCACATGGTTATAAAGGAAATGCAATGGTCGTTGCTTTGTAGTAACTACACAAATAGTGAGCACGGTGAGAGAAGCTTTCTGCAGCTTCGTTTTTGAATATTTTATATATTGTTATTTATCAAATGTGATAATCCTGGCGTTGTTGCAACCGTACGATCTGAGAGCTGTGAGACTGAAGCACTCTGCAGTTTCTTTCTGAAATTTATCTTACATGCTTATATAGGAAATGCGATGACCGTGGCTCTGTAGTATCTACACAAACAGCGAGCACCGTGAGAGAAGCTTTCTGCAGCTTCGTTTATGAATATCTCACCTATGGTTATTTATCAAATGTGATAATCCTGGCGTTGTTGCAACCATACCTGCAGAGAGCAGTGTGACAGAAGCAGTCTGCAGCTTCTTTCTGAAATAGTTCTTACATGGTTATATTGGAAATACGATGACCGTGGCTCTGAAGTATCTACATAAACAGCAAGCACCGTGAGAGAAGCTTTCTGCAGCTTCGTTTTTGAGTATTTTACATATTGTTATTTATCAAATGTGATAATCATGTTGTTGTGGTAACTGTACCTTCAAAGAGAAGTGTGACAGATGCACTCTGCAGTTTCTTTCTGAAATCGTTCTTACATGGTTATATAGTAAATCTGATGACCGTGGCTCTCTAGTAACTACACAAACAGCGAGCACCGTGAGCGAAGCTTTCTGTAGCTTCGTTTCTGAATATTTCACGTATGGTTATGAATCAAATGTGATATTCCTGGCTTTGTTGCGACCGTACCATGAAAGAGCAGTGTGACAGAAGCACACTGCAGCTTCTTTTTGAAATAGTTCTTACATGGTTATATAGGAAATGGGATGTCCGTGGCTTTGTAGTAACTAAACAAACTGCGAGCACCATGAGAGAAGCTTTCTGAAGCTTCGTTTTTGAATATTTCACCTATGGTTATTTATAAAATGTGATAATCCAGTCGTTGTTGCAACGGTACTTTCAGAGAGCTGTGTGACACAAGCGTTCTGCAGCTTCTTTCTGAAATAGTTCTTACATGGTTATATAGGAAATGCGATGATCGTGGGTTTGTAGTAACTACACAAACAGCGATCACTGTGAGAGAAGCTTTCTGCAGCTTCGTTTTTGAATATTTCACCTATGGTTATATATCAAATATGATAATCCTGGCGTTGTTGCACCCGTACCTTCAGAGAGCAGTGTGACAGAAGCAGTCTGCAGCTTCTTTCATAAATAGTTCTCACATGGTTATAAAGGAAATGCAATGGTCGTTGCTTTGTAGTAACTACACAAACAGTGAGCACGGTGAGAGAAGCTTTCTGCAGCTTCGTTTTTGAATATTTTACATATTGTTATTTATCAAATGTGATAATCCTGGCGTTGTTGCAACCGTACGTTCTGAGAGCTGTGAGACTGAAGCACTCTGCAGCTTCTTTCTGAAATAGTTCTTACATGGTTATATAGGAAATGCGATGATCGTGGGTTTGTAGTAACTACACAAACAGCGATCACTGTGAGTGAAGCTTTCTGCAGCTTCGTTTGTGAATATTTCACCTATGGTTATATATCAAATATGAAAATCCTGGCGTTGTTGCACCCGTACCTTCAGAGAGCAGTGTGACAGAAGCAGTCTGCAGCTTCTTTCATAAATAGTTCTCACATGGTTATAAAGGAAATGCAATGGTCGTTGCTTTGTAGTAACTACACAAACAGCGAGAACTCTGAAAAAAGCTTTCTGCAGTTTCTTTTTGGAATATTTTACATATTGTTATTTATCAAATGTGATAATCCTGGCGTTGTTGCAACCGTACGTTCTGAGAGCAGTGTGACAGAAGCAGTCTGCAGCTTCTTTCTGAAATAGTTCTTACATGGTTATATAGGAAATGCGATGATCGTGGGTTTGTAGTAACTACACAAACAGCGATCACTGTGAGAGAAGCTTTCTGCAGCTTCGTTTGTGAATATTTCACCTATGGTTATATATCAAATATGATAATCCTGGCGTTGTTGCACCCGTACCTTCAGAGAGCAGTGTGACAGAAGCAGTCTGCAGCTTCTTTCATAAATAGTTCTCACATGGTTATAAAGGAAATGCAATGGTCGTTGCTTTGTAGTAACTACACAAACAGCGAGAACTCTGAAAAAAGCTTTCTGCAGTTTCTTTTTGGAATATTTTACATATTGTTATTTATCAAATGTGATAATCCTGGCGTTGTTGCAACCGTACGTTCCGAGAGCTGTGAGACTGAAGCACTCTGCAGCTTCTTTCTGAAATAGTTCTTACATGGTTATATAGGAAATGCGATGATCGTGGGTTTGTAGTAACTACACAAACAGCGATCACTGTGAGAGAAGCTTTCTGCAGCTTCGTTTGTGAATGTTTCACCTATGGTTATATATCAAATATGATAATCCTGGCGTTGTTGCACCCGTACCTTCAGAGAGCAGTGTGACAGAAGCAGTCTGCAGCTTCTTTCATAAATAGTTCTCACATGGTTATAAAGGAAATGCAATGGTCGTTGCTTTGTAGTAACTACACAAACAGCGAGAACTCTGAAAAAAGCTTTCTGCAGTTTCTTTTTGGAATATTTTACATATTGTTATTTATCAAATGTGATAATCCTGGCGTTGTTGCAACCGTACGTTCTGAGAGCAGTGTGACAGAAGCACTCTGCAGCTTCTTTCTGACATAGTTCTTACATGGTTATATAGGAAATGCGATGATCGTGTGTTTGTAGTAACTACACAAACAGCAATCACTGTGAGAGAAGCTTTCTGCAGCTTCGTTTTTGAATATTTCACCTATGGTTATATATCAAATATGATAATCCTGGCGTTGTTGCACCCGTACCTTCAGAGAGCAGTGTGACAGAAGCAGTCTGCAGCTTCTTTCATAAATAGTTCTCACATGGTTATAAAGGAAATGCAATGGTCGTTGCTTTGTAGTAACTACACAAACAGTGAGCACGGTGAGAGAAGCTTTCTGCAGCTTCGTTTTTGAATATATTACATATTGTTATTTATCAAATGTGATAATCCTGGCGTTGTTGCAACCGTACGTTCTGAGAGCAGTGTTACAGAAGCACTCTGCAGCTTCTTTCTGAAATAGTTCTTACATGGTTATATGGGAAATGCGATGATCGTGGGTTTGTAGTAACTACACAAACAGCGATCACTGTGAGAGAAGCTTTCTGCAGCTTCGTTTTTGAATATTTCACCTATGGTTATATATCAAATATGATAATCCTGGCGTTGTTGCACCCGTACCTTCAGAGAGCAGTGTGACAGAAGCAGTCTGCAGCTTCTTTCATAAATAGTTCTCACATGGTTATAAAGGAAATGCAATGGTCGTTGCTTTGTAGTAACTACACAAACAGTGAGCACGGTGAGAGAAGCTTTCTGCAGCTTCGTTTTTGAATATTTTACATATTGTTATTTATCAAATGTGATAATCCTGGCGTTGTTGCAACCGTACGTTCTGAGAGCAGTGTGACAGAAGCACTCTGCAGCATCTTTCTGAAATAGTTCTTACATGGTTATATAGGAAATGCGATGATCGTGGGTTTGTAGTAACTACACAAACAGCGATCACTGTGAGAGAAGCTTTCTGCAGCTTCGTTTTTGAATATTTCACCTATGGTTATATATCAAATATGATAATCCTGGCGTTGTTGCACCCGTAACTTCAGAGAGCAGTGTGACAGAAGCAGATTGCAGCTTCTTTCATAAATAGTTCTCACATGGTTATAAAGGAAATGCAATGGTCGTTGCTTTGTAGTAACTACACAAACAGTGAGCACGGTGAGAGAAGCTTTCTGCAGCTTCGTTTTTGAATATTTTACATATTGTTATTTATCAAATGTGATAATCCTGGCGTTGTTGCAACCGTACGTTCTGAGAGCTGTGAGACTGAAGCACTCTGCAGCTTCTTTCTGAAATAGTTCTTACATGGTTATATAGGAAATGCGATGATCGTGGGTTTGTAGTAACTACACAAACAGCGATCACTGTGAGAGAAGCTTTCTGCAGCTTCGTTTTTGAATATATTACATATTGTTATTTATCAAATGTGATAATCCTGGCGTTGTTGCAACCGTACGTTCTGAGAGCAGTGTTACAGAAGCACTCTGCAGCTTCTTTCTGAAATAGTTCTTACATGGTTATATGGGAAATGCGATGATCGTGGGTTTGTAGTAACTACACAAACAGCGATCACTGTGAGAGAAGCTTTCTGCAGCTTCGTTTTTGAATATTTCACCTATGGTTATATATCAAATATGATAATCCTGGCGTTGTTGCACCCGTACCTTCAGAGAGCAGTGTGACAGAAGCAGTCTGCAGCTTCTTTCATAAATAGTTCTCACATGGTTATAAAGGAAATGCAATGGTCGTTGCTTTGTAGTAACTACACAAACAGTGAGCACGGTGAGAGAAGCTTTCTGCAGCTTCGTTTTTGAATATTTTACATATTGTTATTTATCAAATGTGATAATCCTGGCGTTGTTGCAACCGTACGTTCTGAGAGCAGTGTGACAGAAGCACTCTGCAGCATCTTTCTGAAATAGTTCTTACATGGTTATATAGGAAATGCGATGATCGTGGGTTTGTAGTAACTACACAAACAGCGATCACTGTGAGAGAAGCTTTCTGCAGCTTCGTTTTTGAATATTTCACCTATGGTTATATATCAAATATGATAATCCTGGCGTTGTTGCACCCGTAACTTCAGAGAGCAGTGTGACAGAAGCAGATTGCAGCTTCTTTCATAAATAGTTCTCACATGGTTATAAAGGAAATGCAATGGTCGTTGCTTTGTAGTAACTACACAAACAGTGAGCACGGTGAGAGAAGCTTTCTGCAGCTTCGTTTTTGAATATTTTACATATTGTTATTTATCAAATGTGATAATCCTGGCGTTGTTGCAACCGTACGTTCTGAGAGCTGTGAGACTGAAGCACTCTGCAGCTTCTTTCTGAAATAGTTCTTACATGGTTATATAGGAAATGCAATGATCGTGGGTTTGTAGTAACTACACAAACAGCGATCACTGTGAGAGAAGCTTTCTGCAGCTTCGTTTTTGAATATTTCACCTATGGTTATATATCAAATATGATAATCCTGGCGTTGTTGCACCCGTACCTTCAGAGAGCAGTGTGACAGAAGCAGTCTGCAGCTTCTTTCATAAATAGTTCTCACATGGTTATAAAGGAAATGCAATGGTCGTTGCTTTGTAGTAACTACACAAACAGCGAGAACTCTGAAAAAAGCTTTCTGCAGTTTCTTTTTGCAATATTTTACATATTGTTATTTATCAAATGTGATAATCCTGGCATTGTTGCAACCGTACGTTCTGAGAGCTGTGTGACAGAAGCACTCTGCAGCTTCTTTCTGAAATAGTTCTTACATGGTTATATAGGAAATGCGATGATCGTGGGTTTGTAGTAACTACACAAACAGCGATCACTGTGAGAGAAGCTTTCTGAAGCTTCGTTTTTGAATATTTCACCTATGGTTATATATCAAATATGATAATCCTGGCGTTGTTGCACCCGTACCTTCAGAGAGCAGTGTGACAGAAGCAGTCTGCAGCTTCTTTCATAAATAGTTCTCACATGGTTATAAAGGAAATGCAATGGTCGTTGCTTTGTAGTAACTACACAAACAGTGAGCACGGTGAGAGAAGCTTTCTGCAGCTTCGTTTTTGAATATTTTACATATTGTTATTTATCAAATGTGATAATCCTGGCGTTGTTGCAACCGTACGTTCTGAGAGCAGTGTGACAGAAGCACTCTGCAGCTTCTTTTTGAAATAGTTCTTACATGGTTATATAGGAAATGCGATGTCCGTGGCTTTGTAGTAACTAAACAAACTGCGAGCACCATGAGAGAAGCTTTCTGAAGCTTCGTTTTTGAATATTTCACCTATGGTTATTTATAAAATGTGATAATCCAGTCGTTGTTGCAACGGTACATTCAGAGAGCTGTGTGACACAAGCATTCTGCAGCTTCTTTCTGAAATAGTTCTTACATGGTTATATAGGAAATGCGATGATCGTGGGTTTGTAGTAACTACACAAACAGCAATCACTGTGAGAGAAGCTTTCTGCAGCTTCGTTTTTGAATATTTCACCTATGGTTATATATCAAATATGATAATCCTGGCGTTGTTGCACCCGTACCTTCAGAGAGCAGTGTGACAGAAGCAGTCGGCAGCTTCTTTCATAAATAGTTCTCACATGGTTATAAAGGAAATGCAATGGTCGTTGCTTTGTAGTAACTACACAAACAGTGAGCACGGTGAGAGAAGCTTTCTGCAGCTTCGTTTTTGAATATTTTACATATTGTTATTTATCAAATGTGATAATCCTGGCGTTGTTGCAACCGTACGTTCTGAGAGCAGTGTGACAGAAGCACTCTGCAGCATCTTTCTGAAATAGTTCTTACATGGTTATATAGGAAATGCGATGATCGTGGGTTTGTAGTAACTACACAAACAGCGATCACTGTGAGAGAAGCTTTCTGCAGCTTCGTTTTTGAATATTTCACCTATGGTTATATATCAAATATGATAATCCTGGCGTTGTTGCACCCGTACCTTCAGAGAGCAGTGTGACAGAAGCAGTCTGCAGCTTCTTTCATAAATAGTTCTCACATGGTTATAAAGGAAATGCAATGGTCGTTGCTTTGTAGTAACTACACAAACAGTGAGCACGGTGAGAGAAGCTTTCTGCAGCTTTGTTTTTGAATATTTTACATATTGTTATTTATCAAATGTGATAATCCTGGCGTTGTTGCAACCGTACGTTCTGAGAGCAGTGTGACAGAAGCACTCTGCAGCTTCTTTTTGAAATAGTTCTTACATGGTTATATAGGAAATGCGATGTCCGTGGCTTTGTAGTAACTAAACAAACTGCGAGCACCATGAGAGAAGCTTTCTGAAGCTTCGTTTTTGAATATTTCACCTATGGTTATTTATAAAATGTGATAATCCAGTCGTTGTTGCAACGGTACTTTCAGAGAGCTGTGTGACACAAGCATTCTGCAGCTTCTTTCTGAAATAGTTCTTACATGGTTATATAGGAAATGCGATGATCGTGGGTTTGTAGTAACTACACAAACAGCGATCACTGTGAGAGAAGCTTTCTGCAGCTTCGTTTTTGAATATTTCACCTATGGTTATATATCAAATATGATAATCCTGGCGTTGTTGCACCCGTACCTTCAGAGAGCAGTGTGACAGAAGCAGTCTGCAGCTTCTTTCATAAATAGTTCTCACATGGTTATAAAGGAAATGCAATGGTCGTTGCTTTGTAGTAACTACACAAACAGTGAGCACGGTGAGAGAAGCTTTCTGCAGCTTCGTTTTTGAATATTTTACATATTGTTATTTATCAAATGTGATAATCCTGGCGTTGTTGCAACCGTACGTTCTGAGAGCTGTGAGACTGAAGCACTCTGCAGCTTCTTTCTGAAATAGTTCTTACATGGTTATATAGGAAATGCGATGATCGTGGGTTTGTAGTAACTACACAAACAGCGATCACTGTGAGAGAAGCTTTCTGAAGCTTCGTTTTTGAATATTTCACCTATGGTTATTTATAAAATGTGATAATCCAGTCGTTGTTGCAACGGTACATTCAGAGAGCTGTGTGACACAAGCATTCTGCAGCTTCTTTCTGAAATAGTTCTTACATGGTTATATAGGAAATGCGATGATCGTGGGTTTGTAGTAACTACACAAACAGCAATCACTGTGAGAGAAGCTTTCTGCAGCTTCGTTTTTGAATATTTCACCTATGGTTATATATCAAATATGATAATCCTGGCGTTGTTGCACCCGTACCTTCAGAGAGCAGTGTGACAGAAGCAGTCTGCAGCTTCTTTCATAAATAGTTCTCACATGGTTATAAAGGAAATGCAATGGTCGTTGCTTTGTAGTAACTACACAAACAGTGAGCACGGTGAGAGAAGCTTTCTGCAGCTTCGTTTTTGAATATTTTACATATTGTTATTTATCAAATGTGATAATCCTGGCGTTGTTGCAACCGTACGTTCTGAGAGCTGTGAGACTGAAGCACTCTGCAGCTTCTTTCTGAAATAGTTCTTACATGGTTATATAGGAAATGCGATGATCGTGGGTTTGTAGTAACTACACAAACAGCGATCACTGTGAGAGAAGCTTTCTGCAGCTTCGTTTGTGAATATTTCACCTATGGTTATATATCAAATATGATAATCCTGGCGTTGTTGCACCCGTACCTTCAGAGAGCAGTGTGACAGAAGCAGTCTGCAGCTTCTTTCATAAATAGTTCTCACATGGTTATAAAGGAAATGCAATGGTCGTTGCTTTGTAGTAACTACACAAACAGTGAGCACGGTGAGAGAAGCTTTCTGCAGCTTTGTTTTTGAATATTTTACATATTGTTATTTATCAAATGTGATAATCCTGGCGTTGTTGCAACCGTACGTTCTGAGAGCAGTGTGACAGAAGCACTCTGCAGCTTCTTTTTGAAATAGTTCTTACATGGTTATATAGGAAATGCGATGTCCGTGGCTTTGTAGTAACTAAACAAACTGCGAGCACCATGAGAGAAGCTTTCTGAAGCTTCGTTTTTGAATATTTCACCTATGGTTATTTATAAAATGTGATAATCCAGTCGTTGTTGCAACGGTACTTTCAGAGAGCTGTGTGACACAAGCATTCTGCAGCTTCTTTCTGAAATAGTTCTTACATGGTTATATAGGAAATGCGATGATCGTGGGTTTGTAGTAACTACACAAACAGCGATCACTGTGAGAGAAGCTTTCTGCAGCTTCGTTTTTGAATATTTCACCTATGGTTATTTATAAAATGTGATAATCCAGTCGTTGTTGCAACGGTACATTCAGAGAGCTGTGTGACACAAGCATTCTGCAGCTTCTTTCTGAAATAGTTCTTACATGGTTATATAGGAAATGCGATGATCGTGGGTTTGTAGTAACTACACAAACAGCAATCACTGTGAGAGAAGCTTTCTGCAGCTTCGTTTTTGAATATTTCACCTATGGTTATATATCAAATATGATAATCCTGGCGTTGTTGCACCCGTACCTTCAGAGAGCAGTGTGACAGAAGCAGTCTGCAGCTTCTTTCATAAATAGTTCTCACATGGTTATAAAGGAAATGCAATGGTCGTTGCTTTGTAGTAACTACACAAACAGTGAGCACGGTGAGAGAAGCTTTCTGCAGCTTCGTTTTTGAATATTTTACATATTGTTATTTATCAAATGTGATAATCCTGGCGTTGTTGCAACCGTACATTCTGAGAGCTGTGAGACTGAAGCACTCTGCAGCTTCTTTCTGAAATAGTTCTTACATGGTTATATAGGAAATGCGATGATCGTGGGTTTGTAGTAACTACACAAACAGCGATCACTGTGAGAGAAGCTTTCTGCAGCTTCGTTTGTGAATATTTCACCTATGGTTATATATCAAATATGATAATCCTGGCGTTGTTGCACCCGTACCTTCAGAGAGCAGTGTGACAGAAGCAGTCTGCAGCTTCTTTCATAAATAGTTCTCACATGGTTATAAAGGAAATGCAATGGTCGTTGCTTTGTAGTAACTACACAAACAGTGAGCACGGTGAGAGAAGCTTTCTGCAGCTTCGTTTTTGAATATTTTACATATTGTTATTTATCAAATGTGATAATCCTGGCGTTGTTGCAACCGTACGTTCTGAGAGCAGTGTGACAGAAGCACTCTGCAGCATCTTTCTGAAATAGTTCTTACATGGTTATATAGGAAATGCGATGATCGTGGGTTTGTAGTAACTACACAAACAGCGATCACTGTGAGAGAAGCTTTCTGCAGCTTCGTTTTTGAATATTTCACCTATGGTTATATATCAAATATGATAATCCTGGCGTTGTTGCACCCGTAACTTCAGAGAGCAGTGTGACAGAAGCAGATTGCAGCTTCTTTCATAAATAGTTCTCACATGGTTATAAAGGAAATGCAATGGTCGTTGCTTTGTAGTAACTACACAAACAGTGAGCACGGTGAGAGAAGCTTTCTGCAGCTTCGTTTTTGAATATTTTACATATTGTTATTTATCAAATGTGATAATCCTGGCGTTGTTGCAACCGTACGTTCTGAGAGCTGTGAGACTGAAGCACTCTGCAGCTTCTTTCTGAAATAGTTCTTACATGGTTATATAGGAAATGCGATGATCGTGGGTTTGTAGTAACTACACAAACAGCGATCACTGTGAGAGAAGCTTTCTGCAGCTTCGTTTTTGAATATTTCACCTATGGTTATATATCAAATATGATAATCCTGGCGTTGTTGCACCCGTACCTTCAGAGAGCAGTGTGACAGAAGCAGTCTGCAGCTTCTTTCATAAATAGTTCTCACATGGTTATAAAGGAAATGCAATGGTCGTTGCTTTGTAGTAACTACACAAACAGCGAGAACTCTGAAAAAAGCTTTCTGCAGTTTCTTTTTGCAATATTTTACATATTGTTATTTATCAAATGTGATAATCCTGGCATTGTTGCAACCGTACGTTCTGAGAGCTGTGTGACAGAAGCACTCTGCAGCTTCTTTCTGAAATAGTTCTTACATGGTTATATAGGAAATGCGATGATCGTGGGTTTGTAGTAACTACACAAACAGCGATCACTGTGAGAGAAGCTTTCTGAAGCTTCGTTTTTGAATATTTCACCTATGGTTATATATCAAATATGATAATCCTGGCGTTGTTGCACCCGTACCTTCAGAGAGCAGTGTGACAGAAGCAGTCTGCAGCTTCTTTCATAAATAGTTCTCACATGGTTATAAAGGAAATGCAATGGTCGTTGCTTTGTAGTAACTACACAAACAGTGAGCACGGTGAGAGAAGCTTTCTGCAGCTTCGTTTTTGAATATTTTACATATTGTTATTTATCAAATGTGATAATCCTGGCGTTGTTGCAACCGTACGTTCTGAGAGCAGTGTGACAGAAGCACTCTGCAGCTTCTTTTTGAAATAGTTCTTACATGGTTATATAGGAAATGCGATGTCCGTGGCTTTGTAGTAACTAAACAAACTGCGAGCACCATGAGAGAAGCTTTCTGAAGCTTCGTTTTTGAATATTTCACCTATGGTTATTTATAAAATGTGATAATCCAGTCGTTGTTGCAACGGTACATTCAGAGAGCTGTGTGACACAAGCATTCTGCAGCTTCTTTCTGAAATAGTTCTTACATGGTTATATAGGAAATGCGATGATCGTGGGTTTGTAGTAACTACACAAACAGCAATCACTGTGAGAGAAGCTTTCTGCAGCTTCGTTTTTGAATATTTCACCTATGGTTATATATCAAATATGATAATCCTGGCGTTGTTGCACCCGTACCTTCAGAGAGCAGTGTGACAGAAGCAGTCTGCAGCTTCTTTCATAAATAGTTCTCACATGGTTATAAAGGAAATGCAATGGTCGTTGCTTTGTAGTAACTACACAAACAGTGAGCACGGTGAGAGAAGCTTTCTGCAGCTTCGTTTTTGAATATTTTACATATTGTTATTTATCAAATGTGATAATCCTGGCGTTGTTGCAACCGTACGTTCTGAGAGCTGTGAGACTGAAGCACTCTGCAGCTTCTTTCTGAAATAGTTCTTACATGGTTATATAGGAAATGCGATGATCGTGGGTTTGTAGTAACTACACAAACAGCGATCACTGTGAGAGAAGCTTTCTGCAGCTTCGTTTGTGAATATTTCACCTATGGTTATATATCAAATATGATAATCCTGGCGTTGTTGCACCCGTACCTTCAGAGAGCAGTGTGACAGAAGCAGTCTGCAGCTTCTTTCATAAATAGTTCTCACATGGTTATAAAGGAAATGCAATGGTCGTTGCTTTGTAGTAACTACACAAACAGTGAGCACGGTGAGAGAAGCTTTCTGCAGCTTTGTTTTTGAATATTTTACATATTGTTATTTATCAAATGTGATAATCCTGGCGTTGTTGCAACCGTACGTTCTGAGAGCAGTGTGACAGAAGCACTCTGCAGCTTCTTTTTGAAATAGTTCTTACATGGTTATATAGGAAATGCGATGTCCGTGGCTTTGTAGTAACTAAACAAACTGCGAGCACCATGAGAGAAGCTTTCTGAAGCTTCGTTTTTGAATATTTCACCTATGGTTATTTATAAAATGTGATAATCCAGTCGTTGTTGCAACGGTACTTTCAGAGAGCTGTGTGACACAAGCATTCTGCAGCTTCTTTCTGAAATAGTTCTTACATGGTTATATAGGAAATGCGATGATCGTGGGTTTGTAGTAACTACACAAACAGCGATCACTGTGAGAGAAGCTTTCTGCAGCTTCGTTTTTGAATATTTCACCTATGGTTATATATCAAATATGATAATCCTGGCGTTGTTGCACCCGTACCTTCAGAGAGCAGTGTGACAGAAGCAGTCTGCAGCTTCTTTCATAAATAGTTCTCACATGGTTATAAAGGAAATGCAATGGTCGTTGCTTTGTAGTAACTACACAAACAGTGAGCACGGTGAGAGAAGCTTTCTGCAGCTTCGTTTTTGAATATTTTACATATTGTTATTTATCAAATGTGATAATCCTGGCGTTGTTGCAACCGTACGTTCTGAGAGCTGTGAGACTGAAGCACTCTGCAGCTTCTTTCTGAAATAGTTCTTACATGGTTATATAGGAAATGCGATGATCGTGGGTTTGTAGTAACTACACAAACAGCGATCACTGTGAGAGAAGCTTTCTGAAGCTTCGTTTTTGAATATTTCACCTATGGTTATTTATAAAATGTGATAATCCAGTCGTTGTTGCAACGGTACATTCAGAGAGCTGTGTGACACAAGCATTCTGCAGCTTCTTTCTGAAATAGTTCTTACATGGTTATATAGGAAATGCGATGATCGTGGGTTTGTAGTAACTACACAAACAGCAATCACTGTGAGAGAAGCTTTCTGCAGCTTCGTTTTTGAATATTTCACCTATGGTTATATATCAAATATGATAATCCTGGCGTTGTTGCACCCGTACCTTCAGAGAGCAGTGTGACAGAAGCAGTCTGCAGCTTCTTTCATAAATAGTTCTCACATGGTTATAAAGGAAATGCAATGGTCGTTGCTTTGTAGTAACTACACAAACAGTGAGCACGGTGAGAGAAGCTTTCTGCAGCTTCGTTTTTGAATATTTTACATATTGTTATTTATCAAATGTGATAATCCTGGCGTTGTTGCAACCGTACGTTCTGAGAGCTGTGAGACTGAAGCACTCTGCAGCTTCTTTCTGAAATAGTTCTTACATGGTTATATAGGAAATGCGATGATCGTGGGTTTGTAGTAACTACACAAACAGCGATCACTGTGAGAGAAGCTTTCTGCAGCTTCGTTTGTGAATATTTCACCTATGGTTATATATCAAATATGATAATCCTGGCGTTGTTGCACCCGTACCTTCAGAGAGCAGTGTGACAGAAGCAGTCTGCAGCTTCTTTCATAAATAGTTCTCACATGGTTATAAAGGAAATGCAATGGTCGTTGCTTTGTAGTAACTACACAAACAGTGAGCACGGTGAGAGAAGCTTTCTGCAGCTTTGTTTTTGAATATTTTACATATTGTTATTTATCAAATGTGATAATCCTGGCGTTGTTGCAACCGTACGTTCTGAGAGCAGTGTGACAGAAGCACTCTGCAGCTTCTTTTTGAAATAGTTCTTACATGGTTATATAGGAAATGCGATGTCCGTGGCTTTGTAGTAACTAAACAAACTGCGAGCACCATGAGAGAAGCTTTCTGAAGCTTCGTTTTTGAATATTTCACCTATGGTTATTTATAAAATGTGATAATCCAGTCGTTGTTGCAACGGTACTTTCAGAGAGCTGTGTGACACAAGCATTCTGCAGCTTCTTTCTGAAATAGTTCTTACATGGTTATATAGGAAATGCGATGATCGTGGGTTTGTAGTAACTACACAAACAGCGATCACTGTGAGAGAAGCTTTCTGCAGCTTCGTTTTTGAATATTTCACCTATGGTTATATATCAAATATGATAATCCTGGCGTTGTTGCACCCGTACCTTCAGAGAGCAGTGTGACAGAAGCAGTCTGCAGCTTCTTTCATAAATAGTTCTCACATGGTTATAAAGGAAATGCAATGGTCGTTGCTTTGTAGTAACTACACAAACAGTGAGCACGGTGAGAGAAGCTTTCTGCAGCTTCGTTTTTGAATATTTTACATATTGTTATTTATCAAATGTGATAATCCTGGCGTTGTTGCAACAGTACGTTCTGAGAGCTGTGAGACTGAAGCACTCTGCAGCTTCTTTCTGAAATAGTTCTTACATGGTTATATAGGAAATGCGATGATCGTGGGTTTGTAGTAACTACACAAACAGCGATCACTGTGAGAGAAGCTTTCTGCAGCTTCGTTTTTGAATATTTCACCTATGGTTATATATCAAATATGATAATCCTGGCATTGTTGCACCCGTACCTTCAGAGAGCAGTGTGACAGAAGCAGTCTGCAGCTTCTTTCATAAATAGTTCTCACATGGTTATAAAGGAAATGCAATGGTCGTTGCTTTGTAGAAACTACACAAACAGTGAGCACCATGAGAGAAGCTTTCTGCAGCTTCGTTTTTGAATATTTTACATATTGTTATTTATCAAATGTGATAATCCTGGCGTTGTTGCAACCGTACGTTCTGAGAGCAGTGTGACAGAAGCACTCTGCAGCTTCTTTTTGAAATAGTTCTTACATGGTTATATAGGAAATGCGATGTCCGTGGCTTTGTAGTAACTAAACAAACTGCGAGCACCATGAGAGAAGCTTTCTGAAGCTTCGTTTTTGAATATTTCACCTATGGTTATTTATAAAATGTGATAATCCAGTCGTTGTTGCAACGGTACTTTCAGAGAGCTGTGTGACACAAGCATTCTGCAGCTTCTTTCTGAAATAGTTCTTACATGGTTATATAGGAAATGCGATGATCGTGGGTTTGTAGTAACTACACAAACAGCGATCACTGTGAGAGAAGCTTTCTGCAGCTTCGTTTTTGAATATTTCACCTATGGTTATATATCAAATATGATAATCCTGGCGTTGTTGCACCCGTACCTTCAGAGAGCAGTGTGACAGAAGCAGTCTGCAGCTTCTTTTTGAAATAGTTCTTACATGGTTATATAGGAAATGCGATGATCGTGGCTTTGTAGTAACTAAACAAACTGCGAGCACCATGAGAGAAGCTTTCTGAAGCTTCGTTTTTGAATATTTCACCTATGGTTATATATCAAATATGATAATCCTGGCGTTGTTGCACCCGTACCTTCAGAGAGCAGTGTGACAGAAGCAGTCTGCAGCTTCTTTCATAAATAGTTCTCACATGGTTATAAAGGAAATGCAATGGTCGTTGCTTTGTAGTAACTACACAAACAGTGAGCACGGTGAGAGAAGCTTTCTGCAGCTTCGTTTTTGAATATTTTACATATTGTTATTTATCAAATGTGATAATCCTGGCGTTGTTGCAACCGTACGTTCTGAGAGCAGTGTGACAGAAGCAGTCTGCAGCTTCTTTCATAAATAGTTCTCACATGGTTATAAAGGAAATGCAATCGTCGTTGCTTTGTGGTAACTACACAAACAGTGAGCACGGTGAGAGAAGCTTTCTGCAGCTTCGTTTTTGAATATTTTACATATTGTTATTTATCAAATGTGATAATCCTGGCGTTGTTGCAACCGTACGTTCTGAGAGCTGTGAGACTGAAGCACTCTGCAGCTTCTTTCTGAAATAGTTCTTACATGGTTATATAGGAAATGCGATGATCGTGGGTTTGTAGTAACTACACAAACAGCGATCACTGTGAGAGAAGCTTTCTGCAGCTTCGTTTTTGAATATTTCACCTATGGTTATATATCAAATATGATAATCCTGGCGTTGTTGCACCCGTACCTTCAGAGAGCAGTGTGACAGAAGCAGTCTGCAGCTTCTTTCATAAATAGTTCTCACATGGTTATAAAGGAAATGCAATGGTCGTTGCTTTGTAGTAACTACACAAACAGTGAGCACGGTGAGAGAAGCTTTCTGCAGCTTCGTTTTTGAATATTTTACATATTGTTATTTATCAAATGTGATAATCCTGGCGTTGTTGCAACCGTACGTTCTGAGAGCAGTGTGACAGAAGCACTCTGCAGCTTCTTTCTGAAATAGTTCTTACATGGTTATATAGGAAATGCGATGTCTGTGGCTTTGTAGTAACTAAACAAACTGCGAGCACCATGAGAGAAGCTTTCTGAAGCTTCGTTTTTGAATATTTCACCTATGGTTATTTATAAAATGTGATAATCCAGTCGTTGTTGCAACGGTACTTTCAGAGAGCTGTGTGACACAAGCATTCTGCAGCTTCTTTCTGAAATAGTTCTTACATGGTTATATAGGAAATGCGATGATCGTGGGTTTGTAGTAACTACACAAACAGCGATCACTGTGAGAGAAGCTTTCTGCAGCTTCGTTTTTGAATATTTCACCTATGGTTATATATCAAATATGATAATCCTGGCGTTGTTGCATCCGTACCTTCAGAGAGCAGTGTGACAGAAGCAGTCTGCAGCTTCTTTCATAAATAGTTGTCACATGGTTATAAAGGAAATGCAATGGTCGTTGCTTTGTAGTAACTACACAAACAGTGAGCACGGTGAGAGAAGCTTTCTGCAGCTTCGTTTTTGAATATTTTACATATTGTTATTTATCAAATGTGATAATCCTGGCGTTGTTGCAACCGTACGTTCTGAGAGCTGTGAGACTGAAGCACTCTGCAGCTTCTTTCTGAAATAGTTCTTACATGGTTATATAGGAAATGCGATGATCGTGGGTTTGTAGTAACTACACAAACAGCGATCACTGTGAGAGAAGCTTTCTGCAGCTTCGTTTTTGAATATTTCACCTATGGTTATATATCAAATATGATAATCCTGGCGTTGTTGCACCCGTACCTTCAGAGAGCAGTGTGACAGAAGCAGTCTGCAGCTTCTTTCATAAATATTTCTCACATGGTTATAAAGGAAATGCAATGGTCGTTGCTTTGTAGTAACTACACAAACAGTGAGCACGGTGAGAGAAGCTTTCTGCAGCTTCGTTTTTGAATATTTCACCTATGGTTATATATCAAATATGATAATCCTGGCGTTGTTGCACCCGTACCTTCGGAGAGCAGTGTGACAGAAGCACACTGCAGCTTCTTTTTGAAATAGTTCTTACATGGTTATATAGGAAATGCGATGTCCGTGGCTTTGTAGTAACTAAACAAACTGCGAGCACCATGAGAGAAGCTTTCTGAAGCTTCGTTTTTGAATATTTCACCTATGGTTATTTATAAAATGTGATAATCCAGTCGTTGTTGCAACGGTACTTTCAGAGAGCTGTGTGACACAAGCATTCTGCAGCTTCTTTCTGAAATAGTTCTTACATGGTTATATAGGAAATGCGATGATCGTGGGTTTGTAGTAACTACACAAACAGCGATCACTGTGAGAGAAGCTTTCTGCAGCTTCGTTTTTGAATATTTCACCTATGGTTATATATCAAATATGATAATCCTGGCGTTGTTGCACCCGTACCTTCAGAGAGCAGTGTGACAGAAGCAGTCTGCAGCTTCTTTCTGAAATAGTTCTCACATGGTTATAAAGGAAATGCAATGGTCGTTGCTTTGTAGTAACTACACAAACAGCGATCACTGTGAGAGAAGCTTTCTGCAGCTTCGTTTTTGAATATTTCACCTATGGTTATATATCAAATATGATAATCCTGGCGTTGTTGCACCCGTACCTTCAGAGAGCAGTGTGACAGAAGCAGTCTGCAGCTTCTTTCGTAAATAGTTCTCACATGGTTATAAAGGAAATGCAATGGTCGTTGCTTTGTAGTAACTACACAAACAGCGAGAACTCTGAAAAAAGCTTTCTGCAGTTTCTTTTTGGAATATTTTACATATTGTTATTTATCAAATGTGATAATCCTGGCGTTGTTGCAACCGTACGTTCTGAGAGCAGTGTGACAGAAGCACTCTGCAGCTTCTTTCTGAAATAGTTCTTACATGGTTATATAGGAAATGCGATGATCGTGGGTTTGTAGTAACTACACAAACAGCGATCACTGTGAGAGAAGCTTTCTGCAGCTTCGTTTGTGAATATTTCACCTATGGTTATATATCAAATATGATAATCCTGGCGTTGTTGCACCCGTACCTTCAGAGAGCAGTGTGACAGAAGCAGTCTGCAGCTTCTTTTATAAATAGTTCTCACATGGTTATAAAGGAAATGCAATGGTCGTTGCTTTGTAGTAACTACACAAACAGTGAGCACGGTGAGAGAAGCTTTCTGCAGCTTCGTTTTTGAATATTTTACATATTGTTATTTATCAAATGTGATAATCCTGGCGTTGTTGCAACCGTACGTTCTGAGAGCTGTGAGACTGAAGCACTCTGCAGCTTCTTTCTGAAATAGTTCTTACATGGTTATATAGGAAATGCGATGATCGTGGGTTTGTAGTAACTACACAAACAGCGATCACTGTGAGAGAAACTTTCTGCAGCTTCGTTTTTGAATATTTCACCTATGGTTATATATCAAATATGATAATCCTGGCGTTGTTGCACCCGTACCTTCAGAGAGCAGTGTGACAGAAGCAGTCTGCAGCTTCTTTCATAAATAGTTCTCACATGGTTATAAAGGAAATGCAATGGTCGTTGCTTTGTAGTAACTACACAAACAGTGAGCACGGTGAGAGAAGCTTTCTGCAGCTTCGTTTTTGAATATTTTACATATTGTTATTTATAAAATGTGATAATCCTGGCATTGTTGCAACCGTACGTTCTGAGAGCTGTGAGACTGAAGCACTCTGCATCTTCTTTCTGAAATAGTTCTTACATGGTTATATAGGAAATGCGATGATCGTGGGTTTGTAGTAACTACACAAACAGCGATCACTGTGAGAGAAGCTTTCTGCAGCTTCGTTTTTGAATATTTCACCTATGGTTATATATCAAATATGATAATCCTGGCGTTGTTGCACCCGTACCTTCAGAGAGCAGTGTGACAGAAGCAGTCTGCAGCTTCTTTCATAAATAGTTCTCACATGGTTATAAAGGAAATGCAATGGTCGTTGCTTTGTAGTAACTACACAAACAGCGAGAACTCTGAAAAAAGCTTTCTGCAGTTTCTTTTTGGAATATTTTACATATTGTTATTTATCAAATGTGATAATCCTGGCGTTGTTGCAACCGTACGTTCTGAGAGCAGTGTGACAGAAGCACTCTGCAGCTTCTTTCTGACATAGTTCTTACATGGTTATATAGGAAATGCGATGATCGTGGGTTTGTAGTAACTACACAAACAGCGATCACTGTGAGAGAAGCTTTCTGCAGCTTCGTTTGTGAATATTTCACCTATGGTTATATATCAAATATGATAATCCTGGCGTTGTTGCACCCGTACCTTCAGAGAGCAGTGTGACAGAAGCAGTCGGCAGCTTCTTTCATAAATAGTTCTCACATGGTTATAAAGGAAATGCAATGGTCGTTGCTTTGTAGTAACTACACAAACAGTGAGCACGGTGAGAGAAGCTTTCTGCAGCTTCGTTTTTGAATATTTTACATATTGTTATTTATCAAATGTGATAATCCTGGCGTTGTTGCAACCGTACGTTCTGAGAGCTGTGAGACTGAAGCACTCTGCAGCTTCTTTCTGAAATAGTTCTTACATGGTTATATAGGAAATGCGATGATCGTGGGTTTGTAGTAACTACACAAACAGCGATCACTGTGAGAGAAGCTTTCTGCAGCTTCGTTTTTGAATATTTCACCTATGGTTATATATCAAATATGATAATCCTGGCGTTGTTGCACCCGTACCTTCAGAGAGCAGTGTGACAGAAGCAGTCTGCAGCTTCTTTCATAAATAGTTCTCACATGGTTATAAAGGAAATGCAATGGTCGTTGCTTTGTAGTAACTACACAAACAGCGAGAACTCTGAAAAAAGCTTTCTGCAGTTTCCTTTTGGAATATTTTACATATTGTTATTTATCAAATGTGATAATCCTGGCGTTGTTGCAACCGTACGTTCTGAGAGCAGTGTGACAGAAGCACTCTGCAGCTTCTTTCTGACATAGTTCTTACATGGTTATATAGGAAATGCGATGATCGTGGGTTTGTAGTAACTACACAAACAGCGATCACTGTGAGAGAAGCTTTCTGCAGCTTCGTTTTTGAATATTTCACCTATGGTTATTTATAAAATGTGATAATCCAGTCGTTGTTGCAACGGTACTTTCAGAGAGCTGTGTGACACAAGCATTCTGCAGCTTCTATCTGAAATAGTTCTTACATGGTTATATAGGAAATGCGATGATCGTGGGTTTGTAGTAACTACACAAACAGCGATCACTGTGACAGAAGCTTTCTGCAGCTTCGTTTTTGAATATTTCACCTATGGTTATATATCAAATATGATAATCCTGGCGTTGTTGCACCCGTACCTTCAGAGAGCAGTGTGACAGAAGCAGTCTGCAGCTTCTTTCATAAATAGTTCTCACATGGTTATAGAGGAAATGCAATGGTCGTTGCTTTGTAGTAACTACACAAACAGCGATCACTGTGAGAGAAGCTTTCTGCAGCTTCGTTTTTGAATATTTCACCTATGGTTATATATCAAATATGATAATCCTGGCGTTGTTGCACCCGTACCTTCAGAGAGCAGTGTGACAGAAGCAGTCTGCAGCTTCTTTCATAAATAGTTCTCACATGGTTATAAAGGAAATGCAATGGTCGTTGCTTTGTAGTAACTACACAAACAGCGAGAACTCTGAAAAAAGCTTTCTGCAGTTTCTTTTTGGAATATTTTACATATTGTTATTTATCAAATGTGATAATCCTGGCGTTGTTGCAACCGTACGTTCTGAGAGCAGTGTGACAGAAGCACTCTGCAGCTTCTTTCTGACATAGTTCTTACATGGTTATATAGGAAATGCGATGATCGTGGGTTTGTAGTAACTACACAAACAGCGATCACTGTGAGAGAAGCTTTCTGCAGCTTCGTTTTTGAATATTTCACCTATGGTTATTTATAAAATGTGATAATCCAGTCGTTGTTGCAACGGTACTTTCAGAGAGCTGTGTGACACAAGCATTCTGCAGCTTCTATCTGAAATAGTTCTTACATGGTTATATAGGAAATGCGATGATCGTGGGTTTGTAGTAACTACACAAACAGCGATCACTGTGACAGAAGCTTTCTGCAGCTTCGTTTTTGAATATTTCACCTATGGTTATATATCAAATATGATAATCCTGGCGTTGTTGCACCCGTACCTTCAGAGAGCAGTGTGACAGAAGCAGTCTGCAGCTTCTTTCATAAATAGTTCTCACATGGTTATAAAGGAAATGCAATGGTCGTTGCTTTGTAGTAACTACACAAACAGCGATCACTGTGAGAGAAGCTTTCTGCAGCTTCGTTTTTGAATATTTCACCTATGGTTATATATCAAATATGATAATCCTGGCGTTGTTGCACCCGTACCTTCAGAGAGCAGTGTGACAGAAGCAGTCTGCAGCTTCTTTCATAAATAGTACTCACATGGTTATAAAGGAAATGCAATGGTCGTTGCTTTGTAGTAACTACACAAACAGCGAGAACTCTGAAAAAAGCTTTCTGCAGTTTCTTTTTGGAATATTTTACATATTGTTATTTATCAAATGTGATAATCCTGGCGTTGTTGCAACCGTACGTTCTGAGAGCTGTGAGACTGAAGCACTCTGCAGCTTCTTTCTGAAATAGTTCTTACATGGTTATATAGGAAATGCGATGATCGTGGGTTTGTAGTAACTACACAAACAGCGATCACTGTGAGAGAAGCTTTCTGCAGCTTCGTTTTTGAATATTTCACCTATGGTTATATATCAAATATGATAATCCTGGCGTTGTTGCACCCGTACCTTCAGAGAGCAGTGTGACAGAAGCAGTCTGCAGCTTCTTTCATAAATATTTCTCACATGGTTATAAAGGAAATGCAATGGTCGTTGCTTTGTAGTAACTACACAAACAGTGAGCACGGTGAGAGAAGCTTTCTGCAGCTTCGTTTTTGAATATTTCACCTATGGTTATGTATCAAATATGATAATCCTGGCGTTGTTGCACCCGTACCTTCAGAGAGCAGTGTGACAGAAGCACACTGCAGCTTCTTTTTGAAATAGTTCTTACATGGTTATATAGGAAATGCGATGTCCGTGGCTTTGTAGTAACTAAACAAACTGCGAGCACCATGAGAGAAGCTTTCTGAAGCTTCGTTTTTGAATATTTCACCTATGGTTATTTATAAAATGTGATAATCCAGTCGTTGTTGCAACGGTACTTTCAGAGAGCTGTGTGACACAAGCATTCTGCAGCTTCTTTCTGAAATAGTTCTTACATGGTTATATAGGAAATGCGATGATCGTGGGTTTGTAGTAACTACACAAACAGCGATCACTGTGAGAGAAGCTTTCTGCAGCTTCGTTTTTGAATATTTCACCTATGGTTATATATCAAATATGATAATCCTGGCGTTGTTGCACCCGTACCTTCAGAGAGCAGTGTGACAGAAGCAGTCTGCAGCTTCTTTCATAAATAGTTCTCACATGGTTATAAAGGAAATGCAATGGTCGTTGCTTTGTAGTAACTACACAAACAGTGAGCACGGTGAGAGAAGCTTTCTGCAGCTTCGTTTTTGAATATTTTACATATTGTTATTTGTAAAATGTGATAATCCTGGCGTTGTTGCAACCGTACGTTCTGAGAGTTGTGAGACTGAAGCACTCTGCAGCTTCTTTCTGAAATAGTTCTTACATGGTTATATAGGAAATGCGATGATCGTGGGTTTGTAGTAACTACACAAACAGCGATCACTGTGAGAGAAGCTTTCTGCAGCTTCGTTTTTGAATATTTCACCTATGGTTATATATCAAATATGATAATCCTGGCGTTGTTGCACCCGTACCTTCAGAGAGCAGTGTGACAGAAGCAGTCTGCAGCTTCTTTCATAAATAGTTCTCACATGGTTATAAAGGAAATGCAATGGTCGTTGCTTTGTAGTAACTACACAAACAGCGAGAACTCTGAAAAAAGCTTTCTGCAGTTTCTTTTTGGAATATTTTACATATTGTTATTTATCAAATGTGATAATCCTGGCGTTGTTGCAACCGTACGTTCTGAGAGCAGTGTGACAGAAGCACTCTGCAGCTTCTTTCTGAAATAGTTCTTACATGGTTATATAGGAAATGCGATGATCGTGGGTTTGTAGTAACTACACAAACAGCGATCACTGTGAGAGAAGCTTTCTGCAGCTTCGTTTGTGAATATTTCACCTATGGTTATATATCAAATATGATAATCCTGGCGTTGTTGCACCCGTACCTTCAGAGAGCAGTGTGACAGAAGCAGTCTGCAGCTTCTTTCATAAATAGTTCTCACATGGTTATAAAGGAAATGCAATGGTCGTTGCTTTGTAGTAACTACACAAACAGTGAGCACGGTGAGAGAAGCTTTCTGCAGCTTCGTTTTTGAATATTTTACATATTGTTATTTATCAAATGTGATAATCCTGGCGTTGTTGCAACCGTACGTTCTGAGAGCTGTGAGACTGAAGCACTCTGCAGCTTCTTTCTGAAATAGTTCTTACATGGTTATATAGGAAATGCGATGATCGTGGGTTTGTAGTAACTACACAAACAGCGATCACTGTGAGAGAAACTTTCTGCAGCTTCGTTTTTGAATATTTCACCTATGGTTATATATCAAATATGATAATCCTGGCGTTGTTGCACCCGTACCTTCAGAGAGCAGTGTGACAGAAGCAGTCTGCAGCTTCTTTCATAAATAGTTCTCACATGGTTATAAAGGAAATGCAATGGTCGTTGCTTTGTAGTAACTACACAAACAGTGAGCACGGTGAGAGAAGCTTTCTGCAGCTTCGTTTTTGAATATTTTACATATTGTTATTTATAAAATGTGATAATCCTGGCATTGTTGCAACCGTACGTTTTGAGAGCTGTGAGACTGAAGCACTCTGCAGCTTCTTTCTGAAATAGTTCTTACATGGTTATATAGGAAATGCGATGATCGTGGGTTTGTAGTAACTACACAAACAGCGATCACTGTGAGAGAAGCTTTCTGCAGCTTCGTTTTTGAATATTTCACCTATGGTTATATATCAAATATGATAATCCTGGCGTTGTCGCACCCGTACCTTCAGAGAGCAGTGTGACAGAAGCAGTCTGCAGCTTCTTTCATAAATAGTTCTCACATGGTTATAAAGGAAATGCAATGGTCGTTGCTTTGTAGTAACTACACAAACAGTGAGCACGGTGAGAGAAGCTTTCTGCAGCTTCGTTTTTGAATATTTTACATATTGTTATTTATCAAATGTGATAATCCTGGCGTTGTTGCAACCGTACGTTCTGAGAGCTGTGAGACTGAAGCACTCTGCAGCTTCTTTCTGAAATAGTTCTTACATGGTTATATAGGAAATGCGATGATCGTGGGTTTGTAGTAACTACACAAACAGCGATCACTGTGAGAGAAGCTTTCTGCAGCTTCGTTTTTGAATATTTCACCTATGGTTTTATATCAAATATGATAATCCTGGCGTTGTTGCACCCGTACCTTCAGAGAGCAGTGTGACAGAATCAGTCTGCAGCTCCTTTCATAAATAGTTCTCACATGGTTATAAAGGAAATGCAATGGTCGTTGCTTTGTAGTAACTACACAAACAGCGAGAACTCTGAAAAAAGCTTTCTGCAGTTTCTTTTTGGAATATTTTACATATTGTTATTTATCAAATGTGATAATCCTGGCGTTGTTGCAACCGTACGTTCTGAGAGCAGTGTGACAGAAGCACTCTGCAGCTTCTTTCTGACATAGTTCTTACATGGTTATATAGGAAATGCGATGATCGTGGGTTTGTAGTAACTACACAAACAGCGATCACTGTGAGAGAAGCTTTCTGCAGCTTCGTTTTTGAATATTTCACCTATGGTTATATATCAAATATGATAATCCTGGCGTTGTTGCACCCGTACCTTCAGAGAGCAGTGTGACAGAAGCAGTCTGCAGCTTCTTTCATAAATAGTTCTCACATGGTTATAAAGGAAATGCAATGGTCGTTGCTTTGTAGTAACTACACAAACAGTGAGCACGGTGAGAGAAGCTTTCTGCAGCTTCGTTTTTGAATATTTTACATATTGTTATTTATAAAATGTGATAATCCTGGCGTTGTTGCAACCGTACGTTCTGAGAGCTGTGAGACTGAAGCACTCTGCAGCTTCTTTCTGAAATAGTTCTTACATGGTTATATAGGAAATGCGATGATCGTGGGTTTGTAGTAACTACACAAACAGCGATCACTGTGAGAGAAGCTTTCTGCAGCTTCGTTTTTGAATATTTCACCTATGGTTATATATCAAATAGGATAATCCTGGCGTTGTCGCACCCGTACCTTCAGAGAGCAGTGTGACAGAAGCAGTCTGCAGCTTCTTTCATAAATAGTTCTCACATGGTTATAAAGGAAATGCAATGGTCGTTGCTTTGTAGTAACTACACAAACAGTGAGCACGGTGAGAGAAGCTTTCTGCAGCTTCGTTTTTGAATATTTTACATATTGTTATTTATCAAATGTGATAATCCTGGCGTTGTTGCAACCGTACGTTCTGAGAGCTGTGAGACTGAAGCACTCTGCAGCTTCTTTCTGAAATAGTTCTTACATGGTTATATAGGAAATGCGATGATCGTGGGTTTGTAGTAACTACACAAACAGCGATCACTGTGAGAGAAGCTTTCTGCAGCTTCGTTTTTGAATATTTCACCTATGGTTTTATATCAAATATGATAATCCTGGCGTTGTTGCACCCGTACCTTCAGAGAGCAGTGTGACAGAAGCAGTCTGCAGCTTCTTTCATAAATAGTTCTCACATGGTTATAAAGGAAATGCAATGGTCGTTGCTTTGTAGTAACTACACAAACAGTGAGCACGGTGAGAGAAGCTTTCTGCAGCTTCGTTTTTGAATATTTCACCTATGGTTATATATCAAATATGATAATCCTGGCGTTGTTGCACCCGTACCTTCAGAGAGCAGTGTGACAGAAGCAGTCTGCAGCTTCTTTCTGAAATAGTTCTCACATGGTTATAAAGGAAATGCAATGGTCGTTGCTTTGTAGTAACTACACAAACAGCGATCACTGTGAGAGAAGCTTTCTGCAGCTTCGTTTTTGAATATTTCACCTATGGTTATAAATCAAATATGATAATCCTGGCGTTGTTGCACCCGTACCTTCAGAGAGCAGTGTGACAGAAGCAGTCTGCAGCTTCTTTCATAAATAGTTCTCACATGGTTATAAAGGAAATGCAATGGTCGTTGCTTTGTAGTAACTACACAAACAGCGAGAACTCTGAAAAAAGCTTTCTGCAGTTTCTTTTTGGAATATTTTACATATTGTTATTTATCAAATGTGATAATCCTGGCGTTGTTGCAACCGTACGTTCTGAGAGCAGTGTGACAGAAGCACTCTGCAGCTTCTTTCTGAAATAGTTCTTACATGGTTATATAGGAAATGCGATGATCGTGGGTTTGTAGTAACTACACAAACAGCGATCACTGTGAGACATGCTTTCTGCAGCTTAGTTTTTGAATATTTCACCTATGGTTATATATCAAATATGATAATCCTGGCGTTGTTGCACCCGTACCTTCAGAGAGCAGTGTGACAGAAGCAGTCTGCAGCTTCTTTCATAAATAGTTCTCACATGGTTATAAAGGAAATGCAATGGTCGTTGCTTTGTAGTAACTACACAAACAGCGAGAACTCTGAAAAAAGCTTTCTGCAGTTTCTTTTTGGAATATTTTACATATTGTTATTTATCAAATGTGATAATCCTGGCGTTGTTGCAACCGTACGTTCTGAGAGCAGTGTGACAGAAGCACTCTGCAGCTTCTTTCTGACATAGTTCTTACATGGTTATATAGGAAATGCGATGATCGTGGGTTTGTAGTAACTACACAAACAGCGATCACTGTGAGAGAAGCTTTCTGCAGCTTCGTTTTTGAATATTTCACCTATGGTTATTTATAAAATGTGATAATCCAGTCGTTGTTGCAACGGTACTTTCAGAGAGCTGTGTGACACAAGCATTCTGCAGCTTCTATCTGAAATAGTTCTTACATGGTTATATAGGAAATGCGATGATCGTGGGTTTGTAGTAACTACACAAACAGCGATTACTGTGACAGAAGCTTTCTGCAGCTTCGTTTTTGAATATTTCACCTATGGTTATATATCAAATATGATAATCCTGGCGTTGTTGCACCCGTACCTTCAGAGAGCAGTGTGACAGAAGCAGTCTGCAGCTTCTTTCATAAATAGTTCTCACATGGTTATAAAGGAAATGCAATGGTCGTTGCTTTGTAGTAACTACACAAACAGTGAGCACGGTGAGAGAAGCTTTCTGCAGCTTGGTTTTTGAATATTTTACATATTGTTATTTATCAAATGTGATAATCCTGGTGTTGTTGCAACCGTACGTTCTGAGAGCTGTGAGACTGAAGCACTCTGCAGCTTCTTTCTGAAATAGTTCTTACATGGTTATATAGGAAATGCGATGATCGTGGGTTTGTAGTAACTACACAAACAGCGATCACTGTGAGAGAAGCTTTCTGCAGCTTCGTTTTTGAATATTTCACCTATGGTTATATATCAAATATGATAATCCTGGCGTTGTTGCACCCGTACCTTCAGAGAGCAGTGTGACAGAAGCAGTCTGCAGCTTCTTTCATAAATAGTTCTCACATGGTTATAAAGGAAATGCAATGGTCGTTGCTTTGTAGTAACTACACAAACAGTGAGCACGGTGAGAGAAGCTTTCTGCAGTTTCGTTTTTGAATATTTCACCTATGGTTATATATCAAATATGATAATCCTGGCGTTGTTGCACCCGTACCTTCAGAGAGCAGTGTGACAGAAGCAGTCTGCAGCTTCTTTCTGAAATAGTTCTCACATGGTTATAAAGGAAATGCAATGGTCGTTGCTTTGTAGTAACTACACAAACAGCGATCACTGTGAGAGAAGCTTTCTGCAGCTTCGTTTTTGAATATTTCACCTATGGTTATAAATCAAATATGATAATCCTGGCGTTGTTGCACCCGTACCTTCAGAGAGCAGTGTGACAGAAGCAGTCTGCAGCTTCTTTCATAAATAGTTCTCACATGGTTATAAAGGAAATGCAATGGTCGTTGCTTTGTTGTAACTACACAAACAGCGAGAACTCTGAAAAAAGCTTTCTGCAGTTTCTTTTTGGAATATTTTACATATTGTTATTTATCAAATGTGATAATCCTGGCGTTGTTGCAACCGTACGTTCTGAGAGCAGTGTGACAGAAGCACTCTGCAGCTTCTTTCTGACATAGTTCTTACATGGTTATATAGGAAATGCGATGATCGTGGGTTTGTAGTAACTACACAAACAGCGATCACTGTGAGAGAAGCTTTCTGCAGCTTCGTTTTTGAATATTTCACCTATGGTTATATATCAAATATGATAATCCTGGCGTTGTTGCACCCGTACCTTCAGAGAGCAGTGTGACAGAAGCAGTCTGCAGCTTCTTTCATAAATAGTTCTCACATGGTTATAAAGGAAATGCAATGGTCGTTGCTTTGTAGTAACTACACAAACAGTGAGCACGGTGAGAGAAGCTTTCTGCAGCTTCGTTTTTGAATATTTTACATATTGTTATTTGTAAAATGTGATAATCCTGGCGTTGTTGCAACCGTACGTTCTGAGAGTTGTGAGACTGAAGCACTCTGCAGCTTCTTTCTGAAATAGTTCTTACATGGTTATATAGGAAATGCGATGATCGTGGGTTTGTAGTAACTACACAAACAGCGATCACTGTGAGAGAAGCTTTCTGCAGCTTCGTTTTTGAATATTTCACCTATGGTTATATATCAAATATGGTAATCCTGGCGTTGTTGCACCCGTACCTTCAGAGAGCAGTGTGACAGAAGCAGTCTGCAGCTTCTTTCATAAATAGTTCTCACATGGTTATAAAGGAAATGCAATGGTCGTTGCTTTGTAGTAACTACACAAACAGCGAAAACTCTGAAAAAAGCTTTCTGCAGTTTCTTTTTGGAATATTTTACATATTGTTATTTATCAAATGTGATAATCCTGGCGTTGTTGCAACCGTACGTTCTGAGAGCAGTGTGACAGAAGCACTCTGCAGCTTCTTTCTGAAATAGTTCTTACATGGTTATATAGGAAATGCGATGATCGTGGGTTTGTAGTAACTACACAAACAGCGATCACTGTGAGAGAAGCTTTCTGCAGCTTCGTTTGTGAATATTTCACCTATGGTTATATATCAAATATGATAATCCTGGCGTTGTTGCACCCGTACCTTCAGAGAGCAGTGTGACAGAAGCAGTCTGCAGCTTCTTTCATAAATAGTTCTCACATGGTTATAAAGGAAATGCAATGGTCGTTGCTTTGTAGTAACTACACAAACAGTGAGCACGGTGAGAGAAGCTTTCTGCAGCTTCGTTTTTGAATATTTTACATATTGTTATTTATCAAATGTGATAATCCTGGCGTTGTTGCAACCGTACGTTCTGAGAGCTGTGAGACTGAAGCACTCTGCAGCTTCTTTCTGAAATAGTTCTTACATGGTTATATAGGAAATGCGATGATCGTGGGTTTGTAGTAACTACACAAACAGCGATCACTGTGAGAGAAACTTTCTGCAGCTTCGTTTTTGAATATTTCACCTATGGTTATATATCAAATATGATAATCCTGGCGTTGTTGCACCCGTACCTTCAGAGAGCAGTGTGACAGAAGCAGTCTGCAGCTTCTTTCATAAATAGTTCTCACATGGTTATAAAGGAAATGCAATGGTCGTTGCTTTGTAGTAACTACACAAACAGTGAGCACGGTGAGAGAAGCTTTCTGCAGCTTCGTTTTTGAATATTTTACATATTGTTATTTATAAAATGTGATAATCCTGGCATTGTTGCAACCGTACGTTCTGAGAGCTGTGAGACTGAAGCACTCTGCAGCTTCTTTCTGAAATAGTTCTTACATGGTTATATAGGAAATGCGATGATCGTGGGTTTGTAGTAACTACACAAACAGCGATCACTGTGAGAGAAGCTTTCTGCAGCTTCGTTTTTGAATATTTCACCTATGGTTATATATCAAATATGATAATCCTGGCGTTGTCGCACCCGTACCTTCAGAGAGCAGTGTGACAGAAGCAGTCTGCAGCTTCTTTCATAAATAGTTCTCACATGGTTATAAAGGAAATGCAATGGTCGTTGCTTTGTAGTAACTACACAAACAGTGAGCACGGTGAGAGAAGCTTTCTGCAGCTTCGTTTTTGAATATTTTACATATTGTTATTTATCAAATGTGATAATCCTGGCGTTGTTGCAACCGTACGTTCTGAGAGCTGTGAGACTGAAGCACTCTGCAGCTTCTTTCTGAAATAGTTCTTACATGGTTATATAGGAAATGCGATGATCGTGGGTTTGTAGTAACTACACAAACAGCGATCACTGTGAGAGAAGCTTTCTGCAGCTTCGTTTTTGAATATTTCACCTATGGTTATATATCAAATATGATAATCCTGGCGTTGTTGCACCCGTACCTTCAGAGAGCAGTGTGACAGAAGCAGTCTGCAGCTTCTTTCATAAATAGTTCTCACATGGTTATAAAGGAAATGCAATGGTCGTTGCTTTGTAGTAACTACACAAACAGCGAGAACTCTGAAAAAAGCTTTCTGCAGTTTCTTTTTGGAATATTTTACATATTGTTATTTATCAAATGTGATAATCCTGGCGTTGTTGCAACCGTACGTTCTGAGAGCAGTGTGACAGAAGCACTCTGCAGCTTCTTTCTGACATAGTTCTTACATGGTTATATAGGAAATGCGATGATCGTGGGTTTGTAGTAACTACACAATCAGCGATCACTGTGAGAGAAGCTTTCTGCAGCTTCGTTTTTGAATATTTCACCTATGGTTATTTATAAAATGTGATAATCCAGTCGTTGTTGCAACGGTACTTTCAGAGAGCTGTGTGACACAAGCATTCTGCAGCTTCTATCTGAAATAGTTCTTACATGGTTATATAGGAAATGCGATGATCGTGGGTTTGTAGTAACTACACAAACAGCGATTACTGTGACAGAAGCTTTCTGCAGCTTCGTTTTTGAATATTTCACCTATGGTTATATATCAAATATGATAATCCTGGCGTTGTTGCACCCGTACCTTCAGAGAGCAGTGTGACAGAAGCAGTCTGCAGCTTCTTTCATAAATAGTTCTCACATGGTTATAAAGGAAATGCAATGGTCGTTGCTTTGTAGTAACTACACAAACAGTGAGCACGGTGAGAGAAGCTTTCTGCAGCTTCGTTTTTGAATATTTCACCTATGGTTATATATCAAATATGATAATCCTGGCGTTGTTGCACCCGTACCTTCAGAGAGCAGTGTGACAGAAGCAGTCTGCAGCTTCTTTCTGAAATAGTTCTTACATGGTTATATAGGAAATGCGATGATCGTGGGTTTGTAGTAACTACACAAACAGCGATCACTGTGAGACAAGCTTTCTGCAGCTTAGTTTTTGAATATTTCACCTATGGTTATATATCAAATATGATAATCCTGGCGTTGTTGCACCCGTACCTTCAGAGAGCAGTGTGACAGAAGCAGTCTGCAGCTTCTTTCATAAATAGTTCTCACATGGTTATAAAGGAAATGCAATGGTCGTTGCTTTGTAGTAACTACACAAACAGTGAGCACGGTGAGAGAAGCTTTCTGCAGCTTCATTTTTGAATATTTTACATATTGTTATTTATCAAATGTGATAATCCTGGCGTTGTTGCAATCGTACCTACCGAGAGCAGTGTGACAGAAGCAGTCTGCAGCTTCTTTCTGGAATGGTGCTTACATGGTTATATAGGAAATGCGATGAACGAGCTCTGTAGTATCTACACAAACGGCGACCACCATGAGAGAAGTGTTCTCCAGCATCGTTTTTGTATATTTAACATATTGTTATTTACCAATATGATAATCCAGTCATTGTTGCAACCGTACCTTCAGAAAGCAGTGTGCCAGAAGCTGTCTGCAGCTTCTTTCTGATATAATTCTCACATGGGTATGTAGGAAATGCAATGACCGTTGCTCTGTAGTATCTACACAAACACTAAGCACCGCGAGAGAAGCTTTCTGCAGCTTCGTTTTCAATATTTTACATATTGTTATTTATCAAATGTGATAATCATGGCATTGTTGCAACTGTAACTTCAGAGAGCAGTGTGACAGAAGCACATTGCAGCTTCTTTCTGAAATATTACTTACATGGTTATTTAGGAAAAGCGATGCCTGTGGCTCTGAAGTTACTACATAAACGCCGTGCACTGTGAGAGAAGCTTTCTGCAGCTTCGGTTTTGAATATATTTCATATTGTTATTTATCACATGTGATAATCCTGGCGTTTTTGCAACCGTATCTTCAGAGAGCAGTGTGACAGAAGCACTCTGCAACTTCGTTCTGAAATAGTTCTTACATTGTTATATAGGAAGTGTAATGACCGTTGCTCTGTAGTATCTACACAAACACCGAGCACCGTGAGAGAAGCAATCTGCAGCATTGTTTTTGAATATTTTACATATTGTTATTTATCAAATGTGATAATCCTGGCGTTGTTGCAACCGTATCTTCAGAGAGCAGTCTGACAGAAGCAGTCTGCAGCTTCTTTCTGAAATAGTTCTGACATGGTTATATAGGAAATGCAATGACGGTTGCTCTGTAGTATCTACACAAACACTGAGCACCGTGAGAAAAGCTTTCTGCAGCTTCGTTTTCAATATTTTACATATTGTTATTTATCAAATGTGATAATCATGGCATTGTTGCAACCGTACTGTCACAGAGCAATGTGACAGAAACACTCTGCAGCTTCTTTCTGAAATAGTTCTTTCATGGTTATATAGGAAATGCGATCACCGTTGCTCTGTAGTATCTGCACAAACACCGAGAACTGTGAGAGAAGCTTTCTGCAGCTCCGTTTTTGAATCTTGTACATATTGTTATTTATCAAATGTGATAATCCTGGCGTTGTTGCAACCGTACCTTCAGTGAGCATTGTGACAGAAGCACTCTGCAGCTTCTTTGTGAAATAGTGCTCTCATGGTTATATAGGAAATGCGATGACGGTTGCTCTGTAGTATCTACACAAACACCGAGCACCGTGAGAGAAGCATTCTGCAGCTTCCTTTTTGAATATTTTACATATTGTTATTTATCAAATGTGATACTCCTGTCGTTGTTGCAACCATACCTTCAGAGAGGAGTCTGACAGAAGCACTCTGCAGCTTCTTTGTGAAATAGTGCTCACATGGTTATATACGAAATGCGATGACCGTTGCTCTGTAGTATCTACACAAACACAGAACACCGTGAGCGAAGCATTCTGCAGCTTCGTTTTTGAATATTTTACATATTGTTGTTTATCAAATGTGATAATCCTGGCGTTGTTGCAACCGTACCTTCAGAGAGCAGTGTGACAAAAGCAGTCTGCAGCTTCTTTCTGAAATAGTTCTTACATGCTTGTATAGGAAATGCAATGTCCGTTGCTATGTAGTATCTACACAAACACTGAGCACCGTGAGAGAAGCTTTCTGCAGCTTCGTTTTTGATTATTTTACATATTGTTATTTATCAAATGTAATAATCTTGGCATTGTTGCAACCGTACCTTCAGAGAGCAGTGTGACAGAAGCACTCTGCAGCTTCTTTGTGAAATAGTGCTTACATGGTTATATAGGAAATGCGATGACCGTTGCTCTGTAGTATCTACACAAACACCGAGAACTGTGAGAGAAGCTTTCTGCAGCTCCGTTTTTCAATCTTTTACATATTGTTATTTATCAAATGTGATAATCCTGGCGTTGTCGCAACCATATCTTCATAGAGCTGTGTGACAGAAGCAGTCTGCAGCATCTATCTGAAATAGTTCTTAAATGGTTATATAGGAAATGCGATGACCGTTGCTCTGTAGTATGTACACAAACACCGAGCACCGTGAGAGAAGCTTTCTGCAGCTTTGGTTTTGAATATATTTCATATTGTTATTTATCAAATGTGATAATCCTGCCGTTTTTTCAACCGTATCTTCAGAGAGCAGTGTGACAGAAGCAGTCTTCAGCTTCTATCTGAAACAGTTCTTACATGGTTATATAGGAAATGCGATGACCGTTGCTCTGTAGTATCTACACAAACACCGAGCACCGTGAGAGAAGCTTTCTGCAGCTTCGGTTTTGAATATATTTCATATTCTTATTTATCACATGTGATACTCCTTCCGTTTTTGCAACCGTATCTTCAGAGAGCAGTGTGACAGAAGCAGTCTGCATCTTCTATCTGAAGTAGTTCTTACATGGTTATATAGGAAGTGCGATGACCGTTGCTCCGTAGTATCTACACAAACACCGAGCACCGTGAGAGAAGCATTCTGCAGCTTCGTTTTTGAATATTTTACATATTGTTATTTATCAAATGTGATAATCCTGGCGTTGTTGCAACCGTACCTTCAGAGAGCAATGTGACAAAAGCTGTCTGCAGCCTCTTTCTGAAATAGTTCTGATATGGTTATATAGGAAATGCAATAACCGTTGCTCTATAGTATCTACAGAAACACCGAGCACCATGAGAGAAGCTTTCTCCAGCTTCGTTTTTGAATATTTTACATATTGTTATTTATCAAATGTGATAATCCTGGCGTTGTTGCAACTGTACCCTCATAGAGCAGTGTGACAGAAGTACTCTGCAGCCTCTTTCTGAAATATTACTTACATGGTTATTTAGGAAATGCGATGACTGTGGCTCTGAAGTTACTACATAAACTGCGAGCACTGTGAGAGAAGCTTTCTGCAGCTTCGGTTTTGAATATATTTCATATTGTTATTTATCAAATGTGATAATCCTGGCATTTTTGCAACCGTATCTTCAGAGAGCAGTGTGACAGAAGCAGTCAGCAGCTTCTTTCTGAAATAGTTCTTACATGGTTATATAGGAAATGCGATGACCGTTGCTCTGTAGTATCTACGCAAACACCGAGCACCGTGAGAGAAGTTTTCTGCAGCTTCGGTTTGGAATATATTTCATATTGTTATTTATCAAATGTGATAAATATGGCGTTTTTGCAACCGTATCTTCAGAGAGCAGTGTGACAGAAGAAGTCTGCAGCTTCTATCTGAAATAGTTCTTACATGGTTATATAGGAAGTGCGATGACCGTTGCTCTTTAGTATCTACACAAACACCGAGCACCGTGTGAGAAGAATTCTGCAGCTTCGTTTTTGAATATTTTACATATTGTTATTTATCAAATGTGATAATCCTGGATTTGTTGGAACCGTATCTTCAGAGAGCAATGTGACAGAAGCACTCTGCAGCTTCTTTCTGAAATATTACTTACATGGTTATTTAGGAAATGCGATGACTGTGGCTCTGAAGTTACTACATAAACTGCGAGCACCGTGAGAGAAGCTTTCTGCAGCTTCGGTTTTGAATATATTTCATATTGTTATTTATCAAATGTGATAATCCTGGCGTTGTTGCAACCATATCTTCAGAGAGCAGTGTGACAGAAGCAGTCTGCAGCTTCTATCTGAAATAGTTCTTACATGGTTATATAGGAAATGGGATGACCGTTGCTCTGTAGTATCTACACAAACACCGAGCACCGTGAGAGAAGCTCTCTGCAGTTTCGTTTTGGAATATTTCATGCATGGTTATTTATCAAATGTGATAATCCTGGCGTTGTTGCAACCTTACCTTCAGAGAGCAGTGTGACAGAAGTACTCTGCAACTTCTTTCTGAAAAACTTCTTACATGGTTATTTAGGAAATGCAATGAACATGTCTTTGTAGTAACTACACAAAAAGTGAGCATGGAGAGAGAAGCTTTCTGCAGCTTCGTTTTTGAATATTTTGCATATTGTTATAATCAAATGTGATAATCATTGCGTTGTTGCGAATGTACCTTCAAAGAGCAGTGTGACAGAAACACTCTGCAGCTTCTTTCTGAAATAGTTCTTAGAGTGTTATATAGGAAATGCGGTGATCGTTGCTTTGTAGTAACTACACTCATGGAGAGTAGAGTGACAGAAGCATTCTGCAGCTTCATTCTGGATATTCCTTAGAGGGTTATTTATAAAATGTGATAATCATGGATTTGTTGCCACCATAGCTTCAGAGATCAGTGTGCAGAACCATCCTGGAGCTCCTTTCTGAAATAGTTCCTAGATAGTTATGTAGCAAATGCGGTGATTGTGGCTTTGTAGTAACTACACAAACAGCAAGCAGCATGAGAGAAGCTTTCTACAGCTTGTTTCTGGAATATTTCCCATGGAAAAAAAAAAAAATATTTCCCATAGGGGTATTTATTAAGTGTGATAATCATGGCTTTATTGCGATCGTACCTTTAGGGAGCAGTGTGACAGAAGCGTCCTGCTGCTAAATTCTGAAATAGTTCTTAGAAGCTTATGGAGCAAATGCAACGATCGCGGCTTTGTAGCAACTGAGCAGCGTGAGAGAAGCTTTCTGCAGCCTCTTTATGGCATATTTCACATAGGGTTATTTATCAAATGTGACAATCAATTCTTTGTTGGCACCGTAATTTCAGAGAGCAGTGTGACAGAAGAGTCCTGCAGCTTCTTTCTGAAATAGTTCTTAGAGGGTTATTGAGCAAATGCAATGATCATTGCATTGCAGGAACTTCACAAACCAAGAGCTGCGTGAGAGAAGTTTTCTGCAGGTATTTTCTTGAATATTTCACATCCACCCGGGGGTCCGCAACTCTTTTGTGGATACGTGCGTGGCGAGCACGGGGCCCCAAGCTATTGCAGCCTTCTTTCTCTCCAGGGCTGCATTTCCTTCCCCTTCCCCTTCCCCTCCTTTCACCTCCTTGCTCCTTTCCCATCGCCCTCTCCTCTCCCTCTCTTGGTGTCCTTGCTTATGTTGGCCCCCGCCATCCTCCTGGTTCTGTTGGTTTTACAATCCGGCTTTGTTGCGTAATCATCTCCTCCTTTTGGCATTCCTTGGTCCCCCTCTGGGGTTTGACCTCCATTACAAAATTTCTCCTCCGTAGTGTGAACCATTTGGGGAAGAGCACCATACCTAGTGTTTCCGACGTGCGCCCTCCTAGTACATTCCACCTTTTCATTCACGTCGTTGTCTGATGCTGGGTTGCATAGCCAGCAAGGTAGCCAACCCGTGTGGTGGGGTCGCTATGTACCAGTATGGTTGATCCCCCTGAACACACAGGGATCACACTTCTGATACCTGAGCTGTTACATCCTCATGCATCCCCTGGAGTGGTTGCTTGTCATCCTGGAGCATCGGCACTCCCGGCAATGGCCGCCGTGCCAGACGGCCCTTGCCGTGGCTGGATGGCACCCGTGATGAGAGCACCTCATCGGAGTGGGTGGTATCAGGGAAGACGTTATGCACATGAATTGCATACGGGTCCAGAACTCTGGCCATTCTTCTGCGGCCATCTCTCTGTGTGGAACTGATTCTTCAAGTGCTGCTTCTCTTGCCCCTTCGGCCTTCCCTTCCATTGCTACCGCCTGGGGAGAAGGTCAGGCCCTTCGGCTAGGGGCAAAACCTTTCCCCCGTTATCTATTTTGCACCAGGACTGATGGAGATACTTTCACCAATACCAAACCTTTATTCTTTGTGGAACACATTGAAGACAAGTTTGGCGAAGTGGACTCCCTGAGCAAGAAGCTGTCTGGTTCGTTGCTGATCAAAACTGCTTCAGCTGTCCAATCTGCGGCCCTTTGTGCCTGTACCCATCTTCGCACAATTCCTGTGTCCATTACCCCCCACCAGTCTCTAAATATGGTACAAGGTGTGATTTTTCACAGGGACCTCATCCTTCAAACTGATGAGGAACTTCGGGACAATCTCGGACGGCGGGGTGCTCACTTTGTTCGGCGTGTCCAGATGGGTCCTAAAGACAATCGTATTGATACTGGTGCCTTTATCCTGGCCTTTGAATGGGATACCTTCCCTGGGAAAATTGAGATCATGGTTTATCGATGTGATGTGAAGCCGTACATCCCACCTCCTATGAGGTGTTTTAAGTGCTTGCATTTTGGACACATGTCTTCCCACTGTTCACAGGCCCCTCTCTGTGGTGACTGTAGATGTCCACTCCATGAGAGGAGTCCTTGTGTTTCCCCTCCTGTGTGTGTAAATTGTCATGGTAGTCATTCTCCACGTTCACCAGATTTCCCAGTATATAAGAAGGAAAAGAAGATACAGGAGTATAAGTCCCACGATCGTTTAACCTACACAGAGGCCCATAAGAAATATACACGTCTTCACCCTGTGTCCATGACATCTAGTTACTCCTTGGTTACATCTTCACCCCTTCCTCCCTCTTCCTTACCCCCATCCCGGACCCCTCTCCTCCCCCCTTCCCCTGCGGCTCCCACACCTTCTCCTCTGGGCACTGCTCCCCCCTCCCCAGCCGGAGAAGTGTCCCACTGCTTCGGCATCTGCCGGTCAAGGGCGCCTCTCCCGGGATGCCCCTTCCTGGCACCTTCCAGGCCAAAGATCTGCTGCTGCGCGACGACCGTGAGAGCTGCGGTCTGTCGGCCCCAAGGTCGCCCGGTCTCTTTCTGTTCCCAATCTTGCTGCAGCTGGCTCCTTTATGCCACACAGCCCTCCTCGATGTCAGCCTGAAAAGAAGAAGAAACATAAGTCCCAGGACAAAGAGCCTCTGGTGTCACCAGAGGTCCCTTCCCCGACTTCACATCCAGATTCTGACCTGTCGTTTATGAATGTCGCCCACTCCTTGTCGGTGACGGGTGGGGATCCGGCAGTATGACTGGCTTTAGCGTGTTAGCCCCCATTTAAATCATCGTTCTGTGGTTCTGCAATGGAATTGTAATGGATACTATCGTCACCTCCCAGATTTGAAATCCCTTCTTTCGTCTTACTCTGCAGCTTGTGTGGTTCTCCAGGAATCTCATTTTACTGATTCTCACTCACCGACCCTCCGTGGGTTCCGTGTTTTCTTTCAAAATCTGGTCGGACCTCTGCGGGCTTCTGGTGATGTTTGTACGTTGGTCCGTACAGACATTGCTAGCACGTGGATTCCTCTTCAAACTACATTGGAAGCGGTTGCTGTTAGGGTCCACTTACACTCTGCGGTCACGGTTTGCAATCTTTATCTCCCTCCTGACAGGACTCTTCAACCTGCTGCCTTAACTTCCCTTCTTCAGCAACTTCCTCCTTGGGGATTTTAATGCTCATCATCCCTTGTGGGGCAGTGCCTTTCCATCTAGACGAGGTCTTCTTACAGACCAGTTTATTGCAGACCACGACTTGTGCCTTCTTAATGATGGCTCCCCTGCTCATTTCAGTGCCGGTCATGGTACGTTGTCTGCCATTGATCTTTCTCTTTCTTCTCCCTCTCTCCTCCCTTCATTACACTGGTCGCCACATGACGACCTTCGTGATAGTGACCATTTCCCGTTGATTATCTCGCTCCCTTCCCGCTCCCCGATGGACAGGTTACCTCGTTGGTCTTTCCAATGTGCCGATTGGCCTCTATACACTGCACAGGTCGTGTTTTCTCCCTCTTTGTCGGGTTGTATTGATGACGTCCTACATGACGTGTCTGACACAATTATTCGCGCTGCTAACCTTACTGTCCCACGCTCATCTGGACCATTTCGTCGCCGGCAAGTCCCATGGTGGAATACGGCCATTGCCATTGCCATCCGTGATAGCTGTCGAGCTTTCCAACACTTTAAGAGGCACCCTTCTGTAGCCAGCCTTACTAACTTTAAACGCCTTCGCGCTAAAGCCCGTTATTTAATCAAACAGAGCAAGTGAATATGTTGGGAACGATTCGTTTATTCCCTTGGTTCTACTGTCCCTCTGTCACGGGTACGGGCTACACTATGCTCTCTCCAAGGTTGCCATCGACAGTCCACCCTCCCAGGCCTTCACCTCCCAGATGGCCTTTGTACGGACCCATTAGTTCTTGCAGAATATCTTGCGACCCATTTTGCAGTGGCCTCAGCATCAGCCTCCTATCCAACTGCTTTCCTTCACCAGAAACAGCGGGCTGAAGCTTCCACCTTATGTTTTACCCCTTGTGAGTCAGAATCATAAAACGAATCTTTTACTGAATGGGAATTCCTTTCTGCTCTATCTTCTTCTCATGATGCGGCCCCTGGGCCTGATTCCATTCATAACCAACTGCTTCAACATCTCAGTGTTCCACAACGGCAACATCATCTTCGGGTGTTTAACCGTATCTGGCTCCAGGGTGACTTCCCTTCTCAGTGGAGGGATAGCATCGTGGTTCCTGTCCTTATGCCTGGTAACCTGTTGACAGCTATCGGCCAATTAGTTTGACCAATATTGTTTGTAAGCTACTTGAATGGATGGTAGCCCGTCGGCTCAATTGGGTCCTCGAATCTCGGGATCTATTGTCCCCTTACCAGTGTGGATTTTGAGAGGGATGGTCTCCAATCGATCATTTACTTCACTTGGAATCCGCAGTTCAGCAGGCTTTTTCCCAGCACCACCATTGGGTTGCAGTGTTTTTTGACCTTTGGAAGGCCTATGACATGGACTGGCGCCATCACATCTTACTTACCCTTCATCAGTGTGGTCTACGGGGCCCACTCCCGATTTTTATCCGCCTGTTCCTGTTCCATCGGTCATTCAGAGTTCGAGTTGGTACTGTTTTTAGTTCTCCATGGACCCAGGAGACCGGCATCCCACAGGGTTCTGTCTTGTGTGTCCTTCTTTTCCTCATTGCTATCGATGGACTTGTGGCCTCTGTCGGTCCTTTGGTCGCCCCTGCCCTGTAGGTGGATGATTTCTGCATTTGGATTACTTCCTCTTCGATGGCATCTGCAGAGCGGCAGCTCCAGGGAGCTATATGGCGTGCCTCTGCATGGACCCTCTCACATGGGTTCCAATTCGCTCCTCTAAAATCGTGGGTGGTCCACTTCTGTGGCCGTACTACGATCCACGCTGATCCAGAGCTCTATCTCGATGCGCACCAATTGCCTGTGGTCCCACAGTTTCGTTTCCTGGGTCTTCTTTTTGACAACAAGCTCACTTGGCTGCCCCATATCAGACATCTGAAGGTAGGATGTTTCCGTAAACTCAATGTCCTTCGCTTCCTTGCCCACTCCTCTTGGGGTGCGGACTCTTCTCCCCTTCTCAGTCTTTATCGTGGTCTAGTTATGTCTCGCTTGGACTATGGTTGTCAAGTTTATAGTTCAGCTGCTCCTTCCACACTGCACGAGCTGGATCCAGTCCACATCGTGGTATCAGTTTCGCCACCGTTGCCTTCCCTACTAGGCTTGTTGATAGTCTCCTGGATGAAGCTGGGGTCTCCCCCCCCCCACCCCCCACCCCCTTTCTTTTCGGCGTTTCCAGCTTCTAGTGTCTTATGCACTCACTATCCATTCCTCTCCCACTCATCCTTCCAATTCTATCCTGTTCCCAGAACATGGACGTCATCCACCAGACTCCCACCCTCGGGCGGGTTAACCGGTTGAGCTACGCTTTGCGTCTCTTTGCCGTGATTTTCAGCTTCCTTCTTTGTCCTGCCTTCCTCGCTCCCTCCCCTCCACCCCCCATTGGTTAGTTCCTCGGCCTCGAATTCGGATGGATCTCCGCAGAGGTCCTAAAGATTCCAACCCCCTGGTGGTGTTCCGTTCCTTTTTCCGCCAAATTTTATGAGAGTTTCGGGATGCTGTTGTTTTTTTCACTAATGGCTCTAAATCTGCTGATCATGTGGGGTATGCCTTCACGTCCTCTGTCAGAACGGAAAATCATCTGCTGCCACCTACATGTGGGGTGTTTACTGCGGAACTGATGGCAATTTCCCAGTCCCTTAACTTTATTAAACAGTCCCAACACAACCGCGATTTGTTATGTACGGACTCGATGAGTGGTCTTCTTCCTATTGACCGGTGTTTTTCACACTATCCCTTGGTCTCTGCCATCCACGACCATCTCGCTGATATTCACCGTGCTGCTTGTTCCATTGACTTCCTTTGAGTCCCTGGCCATGTGGGTATTCCGGGTAATGAGCTCGCTGATCGTTTGGCTGGGGGAGCAGTCACCAACCCCCCGTTTTCTGTAACCCCTCCTGCAGTGGATTTACGGTTTCACATCAAATCCCACTTCACACAGTCATGGGCCAATTCTTGGGAGGCTACTCCTCTGTCTAATAAACTTCGTGCGATTAAGGTGACAGCAGGCCCGTGGCGTACTTCCTTTCGCCTCTCCCGAAAGGACTCGACCACACTGTGTCGTCCCCGCATTGGCCATAACAGGCTGACCCATGGTTTTCTTTTGCGTGATGAAACACCCCCACTTCGTGGTTGTGGAGCATTCCAGTCAGTAGCCCACATTTTGGTTGAATGCCCCCTTCTTTTGGCTCTGCGTGCTAAGTACAGACTCCCCCACACTTTACCTTTGATGTTGGCTGACAATTCCCGGATGGTCTCTCTGGTTCTCGGTTTCCTCCAGGAAAGTGGTTTTTATTCTCAGTTTCAAGGTTTTTAATCTGTCTATGGTATTGGGGCAGGGCGGTGAGTGTTTGGGTGTCTCCCACTGTAAGCAGTTTTCAGAGATTCCCGATTCACCTCCCTGAACGAAATCCTGTTTTCTTCCCCTTTTACTCTGTTTTACCCTTTTTTTTTTTTAACGCTTGGTTAGACTCCTTTTCCCATACATACTTTCTTCATTGTAGTGGTTGTACCTTTTAAGTCGAAGGTGGTCATGCCTATGCAACTTCTGCATAGCGTTGTGTTCGTTCTCTTGCTGACTTCTCTCATTTTGTTTCTACCATTGACAACATGACTGTCCCTTTACATTTTTAGCCCTTTCCCTTTCATTGTTCTGACTTTCCTGAGATGTCAATTTAGCAGAATGGACCACATTTGAAACAAGGGACTGATAACCTTGCTGTTTGCTCCCTTAAACCTCAAACAACCACCCAACCAACCAATATTTCACATTGGGTTATCTATCCAAGGTGATAAATGTGGCTTTGTTGCAACAGTACTTTCAGAGAGCAGTGTGACAGAATCATCCTGCAGTTACTCTCTGAAATAGTTCTTAGAGGGTTATGGAGCAAATGCGATGATCGTGGCTTTGTACTAACTACACAAATGGAGAGAAGCATGAGAGAAGCTCTCTCCATGTTTTCTCTGGAATATTTCCCATAGGGTTATTTATCAAATGTGGTAATCATGGCTTTGTTGCCACCGTACCTTCATAGAGCAGTGTGACAGAAGCATCCTGCAGCTACACTCAGAAATAGTTCTTAGACGGTTATGGAGCAAATGCGATGATCGTCTCTTTGTAGTATCTACACAAAACAGAGAGAAGTGTGCAAGAAGGTTTCTGCAGCTGCTTTCTGAAATATATCATGTAGGGTTATTTATCTAATGTGATAATCATGGCTTTGTTGTGACCGTACCTTCAGACAGCAGTATGACAGAAGCGTCCTGCAGGTTCCCTCTGAAATAGTTCTTAGAGGGTTATGGAGCTAATGCAATTATCGTAGCATTGTAGTAACTACAAAAACTGTGAGCACCGTGTAAGAAGCTTTCTGCAGCTTCTTTGTGGAATATTTCACATTGGGTTATCTATCAAATGTCATAATCATGGCTTTGTTGCCACCATACCTTCAGAGAGCAGTGTGACAGAAGCTTCCTGCAGATTGTCTGAGAAATAGTTAACATAGGGTAATGGAGCAAATGTGATCATCATGGCTTTGTAGTAACTATACAAACAAAGAACAGTGTGAGAGAAGCTTTCTGCAGCTTCTTACTGGAATATTTTAGATAGGGTTATTTATTAAATGTGATAATCGTGGCTTTGTTGCCTCTGTACATTCAGAGAGCAATGTCACAGATGCTTCCTGCAGCTTCTTTGAGAAATAGTTAATGTAGCGTTAAGGAGCATATGTGATGATCATGGATTGTAGTAACTACACAAACAGCGAGCAGTGTTCGAGAATCTTTCTGCAGTTTCTTTCATCAATATTTAAAATAGGGCTATTTATCAAATGTGTTAATCATGGCTTTGTTGCCACCATACCTTCAGAGAGCCATGTCAAAAAGCTACTGCAAGCTTCATTCTGAAATAGTTCACATGGGGTTATGGAACAAATTCGATGATTGTGCTTTGTATTAACTACACAGACAGAGTGCAGTGTGTGAGAAGCTTTCTACCGATTCTTTTTTGAATATTTCACATAGGGTTATTTATCAAATGCAGAAATCACAGATTTCTTGCCACCGTACGTTCAGCACTCAATGTGACAAAAGCTTCCTGAAGCCTCTTCCAGAAATAATTCACAAAGGGTTACGGAGCAAATGCAATGATCGAGCCTTTGTAGTAACTAAACCAACAGTGAGCATTGTGCGAGAAGCTTTCTGCAGCTTCTTTCTGGAGAATTTCACATACGGTTATTTATCAAATGTGATAATCATGGCTTTGTTGCCACCGTACCTTCAGAGAGTAGTGTGTCACAAGCTTCCTGCAGTTTTTTCTGAAATAGTTCTTATAGGGTTATGGAGAAAATTCGAAGATCGTGTCTTTGTAGTAACTACACACAAAGAAAGCAGTGTCCCAGAAGCGTTCTGAAGCATCCTTCTGGAATGTTTCACATAGGTTTAATTATCAAAATTGATAATCAAGGCTTTGTAGCCACCATACCTTCAGAGTGCAAGGTGACACATGGTTCCTGCAGCTTCTTTCAGAAATAGTTCACAAAGGGTTATGGTGCAAATGCGATTATCGTGGCTTTGTAGTAACTACAGAATCAGAGAGCAGTGTGTGAGAACCTTTCTGCAGCTCTTTTCCACAATATTTCACATAGCGTCACTTATTAAAAGTGCTAATCACGACTTTGTTCCCACAGTACCTACCGAGTGGAGTGCGAGAGAAGCTTCCTGCAGCCTCATACAGACATATTTCACACAGGGTTACTTATCAAATGTGATGATTATTCCTTTGCTGTCACTGCACCTACCGAGAAGATTGTGAGTGAAGCTTCATGCAGTTTCTGTCAGATTTATTTCACATAGGGTTATGGATCAAATGCGACGATCATTGCTTTGTAGTTACTATACCAACAGAGTGCAGTGTGAGAGAAGCTTTGTGCAGTTTCTTGGTAGTCACTACACCAACAGAGAGCTGTGACCCACCAGGGGTCCACAACTCTTTTTGTAGATACGTGCATCCACTCGTTGCATCAACTGTATGGGTGACCACACTGCTTCCTCTACAGATTGCACCATTTTTAAAGACGAGCGGCTCATTCAGGAAATCAAAGTGAAGGAAAAGGTGTCGACCTTTGCTGCTCGAAAGTTATTCGGCAGTCAAAAGCCCACTGTGCCTCACGCAGGTAAATACAGCACTGCCCTTGCCTCTCCTCGGCCAACAAAGGAGGCAGCCACGCAGACTTGTGATCTCACCTTCAGTGCCACGGTCGTCAGATCGGCCAGCGTAAAGATCGCACGTTCAGCCTCCCCACTCTCACCTGCTCACTCTATGGCTCACCCTTCATCAGGTTCTGCTAAATCCCGAGCCCCAAAATCAGAGACTTAGACTTCCAAAAAAGAGCCTACTCCTGAAGATATTTTACGCACCCCGACATCGCAACCATCGATTCCTCCTTCCTCTCAACGTCCTATTTCCAAGAATTCTCATAAGAAAAACAGTTCCTCTCCTTCTCTGCCATGGCGTGTTTCATCTACAGCACCACCTTGGGGTACCTGCCCTCGGCCGTCTTCTGTGTCGCCGAGGCGCACTGCTGGCGGCCGATCAACCGGCTGAACAGTGGTGGCAGGAGCTTCTCCTGAACAAGCTGAATGCCGTTCCGTGCTGTCGGTCACCGACTCTAAGAAGTCGTTGAGTTGACAGGAACCTTGGTCACATTCTTCCGTTTTCTGTCCACCCTATGTCCATTATCCATTGGAATATCCGCGGCATTTGAGCCAATCGGTATTAATTGTTGATCCTCTTATGATCCTACTCGCCAGTCATCTTCTGTCTTTTGGAAACAAAGCTACAGCACCACGACCGCTTTGTTTTCCGCCATTTTCAGTCAGTCCGATTTCATCTCTCCTCTGCTGAAGGCACTCCAGCACATGGAGGACTCGGGATTCTTCTCCATGATACTCTCCATTATCACCCAATCCCCTTAAACACTTCCTTCCAAGCTGTCGCTGTCTGTCTTTCCCTTTGTGGATACACCTTTATTCTTTGTACTGTATACATTCCATCGTCCACACCAATGGCAAGAGCTGATCTCCTTCATCTACTTTGTCAGCTTCTGTCCCCCCATTTGCGGGTTGGGGACTTCAATGCCCACCACCTGCTTTGGGGATCTCCGCACCCTTGTCCACGCGGCTCACTATTGATAGACGTCTTCCACCAATCGGATCTTGTTTGCCTCAACACTTGGGACCCTACATTTTTGTCTGCCTCTACGACGAATTTCCCTCATTTGGACCTTTCGGTCAGTACTGTTCCGCTAACTCGGCGCTTCGAATTGTTCGCTCTTGCTGATACACATTCGAGTGACCACTTTCCATGCGTTCTTCGATTGCAACCACAGCTGCCGTATATGTACCCGAGACGCCGGAAGTTTGCCCAAGCGGATTGGACACTTTTTTCGTCTCTAGCGACATTCCATGACCGTCACTTTCCTATCGTCGACGATGAGGTCACTCATATTACAGAAGTTATTCTTATGGCTGCGGAACATTCAATTCCTTGCACCTCTGAATCGCCCCCTCCCCCCCCCCCCCCCCCCCAGTTCCTTGGTGGAATGAGGCATGCCGTGATGCAATACCTGAGCAGCGACGTGCTCTTCGTGTTTTCCAGCACCATCCTACTTTGGCCAACTGTATCTGCTCTAAGCAGTTCCGTGCGCGATGCCGTCGCGTCATCCGCGATAGCAAGAAGGCAAGCTGGGACTTCTTTACTAGCTCATTTAACAGCTTCACTCCCTCCTCGGAAGTTTGGAGTCGGATTAGACGGTTATCTGGCGGGCCTCGTTTCTCCCCGATTTCTGTCGCGCATGATACATTAGTGGACCCCGTCGCAACTTCTACCTCATTGAGTCAACACTTTGCTGAGATTTCGAGCTAATCAAATTACTCGCCAGCCTTTCTCCTGAAGAAACGTGCAGCGTAAGTGCGATCTCTTGCTTTCTTGTCTCAAAATCACGAAAACTATAATACTGTTTTCTCCATGCGGGAACTGCAACACGCACACTCTTCTTCTCGCTCTTCTGCCCCAGGACCAGATGGTATCTACATCCAAATGTTGCTGCATTTATCAACCCATAGTCTACGTTCCCTCCTTCACCATTATAATCGAATTTGGACCGACAGTACTTTTCCCAGAAGATGGCAGGAAGCTACCGTCGTTCTTGTTCCGAAACCTGGAAAGGACAAACATCCCCCCTCTAGCTATTGCCCCATTTATCTCACGAGTAGTGTCGGTAAGGTTTTGGAGCGTATGGTGAATTGCCGTTTAACCTGGTGGCTGGAGTACCGCAGTCTTTTAACACCTGCCCAATGCGGATTCCGAAAGCATCGTTCTGCATCTTGTTGCTCTCTCCACTTATATCATGAAACATTTTTTCAGGAAACGCCAAACAGTAGCAATATTTTTTGATCTGGAGTGAGCATAAGATACCTCTTGAGGGACAGGCATCCTCCGCACGCTGTTCTCTTGGGGGTTTTGAGGTCAGCTGCCCTTATCATTCATAAATTTATGCGGACATTTAAAGTGCGGGTGAACAGTAAACTTTCCCGTACTTTCTCCCAAGAAAACGTTGTATCCCAGGGCTCCATCCTAAGTGTTGTACCGTTTGCCATTGCCATAAATCCAATTATGGGTTGTCTCCTTCCTGATATCTCGGGCTCCCACTTCGTGGACGATTTTGCGATCTACTACAGCTCTCAACGGACCAGCCTTCTTGAACGACGTTTTCAAGGATGTCTCGATCGCCTCCACTCTTGGAGCAGCGAAACCGGCTTCCGCTTTTCTCCCAGTAAGACCGTTTGTGTCAGTTTTTGGCGTTGTACAGAGTTTCTTCCGCCTTCCTTGCATCTAGGCCCTGTCAACCTTCTGATCGCAGACGTCGCTAAATTCTTGGGTCTTAAGTTTGACAGAAAACTGTGCTGGTCCTCCCACGTTTCCTATCTTTCGGATCGCTGTCTGCGATCCCTGAACACCCTCTGTGTCCTGAATGGTACCTCCTGGGGAGCACACCGAGTGGTCCTTCTCCGCCTCTATCGCGACTTAGTGCGCTCGAAATTGGACTATGGAAGCATAGTTTACTCTTCTGCTCGGCCGTTTATTCTTCAGCGTCTCGACTCTGTCCACCTCCGTGGATTACATTTAGTGTCCGGAGCTTTTTACACCATCCCTGAGACTGCTGAACCTCCGCTGTCCAATCGGCGCGCTGTCCTTCTGAGTCGTTATGCTAGCCATCTGCCTTCCATGCCTGCTAATCCGGCCCATAACCATTTTTTCGACGCCTCCTTGGAATTAGGTTATGTAGGCCACCCTTCCTCCCTACTATCACAGGGAGTCCACTTCCGTCAACTGCTACATTCTCTTTCCTTCCACTTCCATAAGACTTTCTTGACAACTTGGGGTAGAGCACCGCCTTGGCTCTGGCCCCAGACCTGCCTGCTCCGTGACCTTTGTCATTTTCCCAAGGATGGTACCCCTTCTCTTGTTTATCATCGGGCATTTGCTGCTCAAAGCGCACAAATGAAGGATGCCACATTTATTTACACTGATGGCTCAAAAACATCGTTTGGTGTTGGGAATGCCTATATTGTTGGCGCCACCCCAATTCGATTTCAGCTTCCTGACCAGTGTTAAGTTTTTACTGCGGAGCTTTACGCTGTTCTCCAGGCTGTCCAATACATCCGTCGCCATCAGCGGATACAGTATGTTATCTGCTTAGGTTCGCTCAGCTCTCTCCTCAGTCTCCAAGCTCTTCACCCTGTCCACCCTCTGGTCCACCAGATTCAGGACTGCCCCCATTTTCTCCACTTGGGGGGGCGTCTCTGTGGCGTTACTCTGGATCTCAGGTCATGTTGGTATCTGTGGAAATGAGGCGGCCGATATAGCGTCCAAGGCTGCAGTCTCTCTTCTTCAGCCTGCTATTCACATGACTCCCTTCGCTGATCTACGGAGTGTTTTATGTTGTCGTGTGGCTCTTTTATGGCACGCACGTTGGTTGACACTTCCCAATAATAAATTGTAGGACTTGAAAGCTCTTCCCTGTGCTTGGACCTCTTCCTCCTGAACTCGTCGTCCGGAGGAGGTAGTTTTAACTATACTCCAGATAGGGCACTGTCGTTTTAGCCATCGACATCTTTTAAGTGGCGATCCTCCCCCACTCTGTCCCCCACTGCTGTCAACTGTGGATGGTGAGACACCTATTACTTGAGTTCCCCTGTTTTACTCCGGTACGCGCCCATCTACAGCTGTCGCCTGATATGCGAGTATCTTCCATTTTAGCAGATGACACGCACTCAGCCGATGGCGTTCTCGAGTTTATTAGTGCCAGTGAAATGACGTCAGTCATTTGAAGGTCTTTTTGGGGACAAACAACCCCCCTTCCATAGTGGTTTTTAAGCTTTCCTTCTGTTTTTAGTTTCTCCACTTTTTTTGAGTTTCGCTCTCATTGCTACTGGTTTCCAGTTTCGTTTTTTTACCTTTTCCTAAGTCACAGACCGGGCACAAATGACTGTAGCAGTTTTGCACCCTAAAACCATATAATGAAAAGAGCACTGAGAGAGAAGCTTTCTGCAGCTTTTTTCAGGAGTATTTCACATAGCGTTACTTATCATATGTCATAAACGTGGCTCTTTTGTGACCGTACCTACCGAAAGAAATATGAGAGAAGCTTCCCGCAGCTTCTTACAGAAACATTTCACATAGTGTTAATTATCAAACGTGATGATAGTGGCTTTGCTTTCACTGTACCTACCGAGAGGAGTGTGAGAGAAGCTCACTGCAGCTTCTTTCAGATATATTTCACATAGGGTTATTTATCAAACGCAATGTTTGTAGCTTTGCTGTCACTTTACCTACCGAGAGGAATGTGAGAGAAGCTCACTGCACCTTCTTCCAGATATATTTCACATAGGGCTATTGATCAAATGCGAAGATCATTGCTTTGTAGTCAGTATACCAACAGAGAGCAGTGTGAGAGAAGCTTTCTGCAGTTTCTTACAGAAATATTTATCATATGTCATAATCGTGGCTCTTTATTGACCATACCTACCGAGAGAAGTGTGAGAGAAGCTTACTGCAGCTTCCTACAGAAATATTTCACATAGGGTTATTTTTCAAACGTGATGATTGTGGTTCTTCTGTCACTGTACCTACCGAGAGGAGAGTGAGATCCCCCTGTGGGTCCGGGTGTTAGAATAGGCCCAGGGTATTCCTGCCTTCTTTAAGAGGTGACTAAAATGAGTCTCTCCCCCTCAAGGGGGTAGTTTGCACCTGCGTCTGGAGACGGATGGTTCCATGACTTACATTTGTGGTCATTTTTGTTTTTCGCTTATTCTGGTTTCTTTCTTCCTTTGTTTGTTTCCTTTCTTTGTCCTTCTCCCTTTTTCACTGTCTTCCTTGCCTTCTTCTCTTTGCCTTCTTGTCCACCCTATGGTCTCCGTTTCGGCATTTGAGACAGTCTGTCCTTTCCCTCCCCCTCACCTTTTTTTTTCCCCTCTTCTTCTTTCCTCCCTGTGAGTGCCTGAAGGCCGACCCAAGCCCCCCCCCCCCCTCCTGCGGGTTCAGGGGTATGAATAGGCCCGCAGTATTCCTACCTGTCGTATGAGGCGACTAAAAGGAGTCTCAACTGTTTCGGCCTTTAATGTGATGGTCCCCTGAGGGGTCTGACCGCACTATTTCCAAATTTTTCCGTTAGTGCGTACCATTTGGGGAAGGACACCTTACGTGTTGCATCTTAAATCCATCTTGCCCTAAGATCTGGCACACCTGATACTTTCATGGAGTTGGACTTACATCGAGCTTCTGGCCACATCCGCTGCAGTGTGTTCCGGATAGCATCCCATCCCTCCATTGTGCACTTCCATCTTTGCCCTCGTGATGTACATGGATATTTCGACACCCGACATCCAGCACGGTAGCCAGTCTGTTGTGGTGGGGTCGTCATTTACCCTCTGGTGGTAGCCCCCTGACTACACAAGGATCGCACTGCTGATGCCTGAGCTGCTACCTCCCCATGTATGCCGAGGAGTAGATGCCTATCCCTTTGGGGCATCGGGACTCCCGGCAAAGGCCATCCTGCCAGGTGGTCTTTGCTGCAGCTGGGTGGCACCCGTGGGGAGAGCCCCTGGTCGGAGTGGGTGGCAACAGGGCAGATGACCCGCAATGAAGCGTGGTACATCATCTCTCGCTGGTGGGCCCTCACCAACAGTCTATAAGCAATCGAGGTCTAACCTCAATGGAAAGAAATTTGATCAGAGATCATTTCCCTCCCTGGCCACTCCATGGGAGGAACGTTTGACCAAAGAAGGCAGTGGAGATTATTCACCCCGGTACCTCGTGTGTACACAAGTAGATGGGGAATCATTTATGTCGACCAAGCCCCAGTTTTTGTGGAGCATGTAGAGGACAAGTTCGGGGAGGTGGAGGGCTTGTCCAAAATGCGCTCTGGGTCAGTTCTGATCAAAACAGCATCCTCTGCCCAGTCACGGAGATTGTTCACTCGCGACAGGTTGGGGGATGTTTCCGTCACCATCACTTAAGAGCTTAAACATGGTCCAGGGGATTATATTCCACAGGGATCTTCTTCTGCAGTCCGACTATGAACTACGCGCCTATCCAGAACGACGAGGTGTTCACTTCGTCCGGTGTGTCCATCAGGGTCCGAGGGATAATCAGGTAGCCACTGGTGCCTTCATCTTGGCCTTCGAAGGTGATGTTTTACCCGAAAAGGTCAAGGTGATGGTTTACCGCTGTCATGTGAAGCCATATATCCGTCCTCCGATGCAGTGTTTTAAATGCTGGGAGTTCGGGCACATGTCATTTCGGCATCACATGTCGAGATTGTGGACGTCCTTTGCATCCCAATACTCCATGTGCTCCGCCTCCCATCTGTGTTAACTGTGGAGAACACCATTCCCCCTGCTCGCCAGACTGTAGGATACTCCAGAAGGAACGAAAGATAATGGAATATAAGACCCGGGACCGCCTGACCTACACCAAGGCTAAACGGAAGTATGAGCGACTCCATCGTGTGGCAATGACGTCAACCTACGCCGCTGCTGCAACAATGGTTCTCCCATCGTCACTTATCGTTGGCTCTAAGATCTGTCAGAATCCACCGGCCCCCTTGATTGTGGGGGACACTTCACTCCCTGTTGCTCCTGCTCCATCTTCTTCAGGAGCAACAGCCCCCCCCCCTCCCCCAACCATCGGGGACATCAGTTCCCCCTTCCCAGCTGGAGAAGAGTAAGACTTCTTCGGGTACTCTCGCCAGGAAGGGGTCCCTTGGGGACCTACCTTCGCAAGTTCCGACCAGTGGAAAAGCGGACACCCGCAAGTGGCTGAAACAACCACCAGTCCCTGGTCGTACGGCCTCACGGTCATCGTCCGTCCCTGAGACTGACCCAATGAAGCCCTCCAAGCCTGCACCACCGAAGGCACAGCGAGAGAAACGGAAGAAGAACGAAGTCCCCAAGGCTAACGACATTGCGGTGGCACCCATCCCACCGCTTCCTACAAACACTGCGTCTGAGGACGAGCTGGAGATTCTGGCGTCTGCTGAGGACCTCGATCTCGCCGGTCCCTCAGACGCCATGGAAAGCACTAGCACAGGTGCTCACTCGGAGGCAGCAGGTGACCCAGCGGCGTAATCTGCCTTCCCAGTCCCGTCACGCCTTTCTCAGACATAGACAATACCATCCTCCGGTGGAACTGCAGCGGTTTCTTCCACCATCTAGCTGAGCTCCGCCAACTAATCAGCCTTCACCCGTTCTTCCGCATTGCACTTCAGGAAACTTGGTTTCCAGCAATGCGAACCCCCGCCCTCCGTGGCTATCGGGGTTATTATAGGAACCGGGCAGCTTATGAAAGGGTGTCTGGTGGCGTCTGCATCTACTGAAACACCTTTCAGTGGACGGCAAGCGACACCTCCTCGACCTTTATAACCGTCTCTGGGTCGAGGGTGAGTTTCCATCGCAGTGGCGGGAAAGCATTGTCATCCCTGTTTTGAAACCAGGCAAGAGCCCTTTGGAGGTGGACAGCTACCGCCCCATTAGCCTCACCAACGTTCTTTGCAAGCTTCTCGAACGGATGGTGAGCCGGTGCTTCAATTGGGTACTGGAGTCTCGGGGCCTTCTGGATCCGTCTCAGGGTGCGTTCCGTAAAGGCCGCTCCGCCACCGACAATCTGGTGAGTCTGGAGTCGGCCATCCGTACTGCCTTTGTCCGCCGTCAACACCTGGTCGCTGTCTTTTTCGACATGCAGAAGGCGTACGATACGACATGGCGTCATCACATACTTTCTACGCTTCATGGATGGGGTCTTCGGGGCTCTTTATCTGAAATTTTCTGTCGTATCGTACCTTCCACGTGCAAGTCGCGGCCTCTCATAGTTCCTCCCACGTCCAGGAGAACGGGGTACCACAGGGATCTGTCATCAGTGATGCCTGTTCTTAATCGCAATAAACGGGCTTATTGCAGCGGTGGGAAATTCTGTCTCCGCTTCCCTGTGTGCTGACGACTTCTGCCTTTACTACGGCTCTACTGGCATTGCAGCTGTTGAACGTCAGCTACAGGGCGCTATCCGCAAGGCGCAGTCTTGGGCTGTAGCGCATGGTTTTCAGTTTTCGGCTGCCAAGACGCGCGTTATGCATTTCTGCCGGCGCCGAACGGTCCATCCTGAGCCGCAGCTTTATCTTGCCGACGAACTCCTTGCTGTGGTGGAGACCCACAGGTTTTTGGGTGTAGTTTTTGATGACCAGCTGACTTGGCTGCCTCATATTCGGCAGCTTAAACAGGCATGTTGGCGGCATCTAAACGCTTTGAGATGCTTGAGCCACACCCGCTGGGGCGCCGACCGATCTACCCTGTTACGGCTCTACCAGGCGTTAATCCAGTCCCGTCTGGATTATGGGAGCCTGGCTTACGGCTCAGCATCCCCATCTGCATTGCAGGTGCTGCACCCAATCCTCCACAGCAGGATATGCCTTGCCACTGGTGCTTTCCGTACCAGCCCTGTGGACAGCATACTAGTGGAGGCAGGTGTCCCTCCACTGCAGTTACGGCGCCAACGTTTGCTGGCCGCTTATGTTGCCCATGTTTTCAGTTTGCTCAGGCATCCTAACTATCGGCTACTATTCCCAGAGTCACACGTCCATCTTCCAGAACGTCGACCCAGGGCTGGCAGTACGATCGCGGTCCGCGTCAGAGCTTCTATCCGGGCTTGGGGCCTTACTTCTTCCGCCTCCTTTCATGGCATCTCTGCATACACCCCCATGGTGTGTGCCTCGCCCTCGCCTTCAGCTGGAATTGGCACAGGGCCCGAAGGACTCAGTCCCTCCGGAGGCCTTCCACCACCGCTTCCTTTCCCTCCTTGCAATGTATAAGGGCTCTGGCATTGCGTACACTGACGGCTCGATGGTTGCTGGTCGTGCCGGTTATGCGCTAACTCTAGGGGACCATTCCGAACAACGTTCATTGCCGGCTGCCTTCAGCGTTTACACTGCTGAGCTGGTCGCCATCTTTCGTGCCCTAGAGTATATCCGCTCCTGCTCAGGTGAGTCCTTCGTGATCTGTAGCGATTCCCTGAGCGGTTTACCAGCTGTCGACCAGTGTTTCCCTCGTTCTCGTCTGGTGATGGCTATCCAGGAGTCCCTGCATACTCTTGCCCGTTGCGGCCGCTCTGTGGTCTTTGTGTGGACCCCCGGTCATGTCGGTATCCCGGGCAATGAATATGTTGACCGCCTGACGAAAGAAGTCATCAGTAAACCATCTATGGACATTGGCCCCCCAGAGACTGATTTGCGAGCAGTCCTCCGCCGAAAAGTTTTTGCGCTTTGGGGCGCTGAATGGCGCGATCGGATCACGCCCAATAAACTCCGTGCCATTAAGGAGACGACGACCGTGTGGCGGTCATCCATGCGAGCCAACCGCTGGGACTCAGTCGTCCTTTGTCGGCTCCGCATTGGCCACTCTTGGCTGACACACAGTTACCTACTGCGTCGGGAGGACCCTCCTTTGTGTCGCTGCGGGGCGGCTTTGACAGTGGCCCACATTTTGTTGGCCTGCCCCCTTTTTGCTGTGGTCAGGCAGACATTTGCGCTGCCTGATACGCTCCCTACCCTTTTAACTGATGACCCTGCTATGGCTGGCTTAGTTTTACGTTTTATTCGGGCAGGGGGTTTTTATAATTTAATTTGAGTGTTTATGTTTTATATTATTGTTTTGTCTTGATTCTGACCTTTGGCCTACGGTTTTAAACTGAGTTTTTAATGTGTTCTCGGTGGTTGGCTTTTCCTTTTTTATTCCATGGTCGGCCAACCACCGCCACACTCCGTGTGATTTTAATTTGTTATGTCTGTTCTTTGACTGAGGTTTTCTTGTTCTGTGTTCTCTATTGTCTCTATTATCCGTTTTTTTACTCTGTGTGGTAGTTTTTAAGTTTGGAACAAGGGACCGATGACCGTTGCAATCTGGTCCCTTTAATCCCACAAACCAACCAACCGACCCACGCATTTGCACACATAGCCGGTGATGGGGTAACGCGTAATTCCCAGCCTGGGTAGGCAAGTAAGGCATGCACATACCCCCTGGTAAAGGCCAGGCCCAGGGAGGGGTGATTGCCTGAGCTGACACCTTCCAACCATGCCGATTAGTCCCTCCGTCCGTTTCTCGGGAGGTGTGATCTGAGGTGTAAACATTCACCTAAGGCAGTAGCGCCCTCTGAGAGGGCCCCCACAAGGAAGGAGCGCACCATTGGAGATGCTGGCAATCATGGGGGATTGATCCGCAATAGATTTCTCTTCTTCTTCTCTCTCGACTTCTGCTCAAAAATTGAAACTTGACCAGCCACCAGTGACAAAAGTACTACCGCCTGCCCCAAAGTTACTCGTAGTTCCTAGATCAGAAGATGGAAAGGATTTTTCATCTGTCAACCCTTTCATTATTCAGAAGGGTGTAGATGCAATAGCCAGATCTGTCAAGTGTTGTACCAGGATGCGTAAAGGTACCTTGTTGTTGGAAACTGAGAGCACCTTTCAGGCACAAAAACTCCTTCGGGCCACACACCTGTACTCATTCCCTGTCCGGGTGGAGGCTCACCACACTTTGAATTTGCCGCGTGGTGTGGTATATACTAGATCACTCGACGGATTGACAGACGAGGAGATTCAGTCTTTCCTCACTAAGCAGGGCATGACGGCTGTCCATAGGGTCATGAGAAAGGTCAACAATGAACTTGTACCGACCCGGACACTTTTCGTGACCTTTGATAGTGTTCAGCTGCCATCGCGCATCAAAGCGGGCTATTAGGTTATTTCTGTTCGCCCCTATGTCCCGACACCTACGCGCTGCTACCAGTGTCGGCGTTTTAATCACACCCGCCAGTCTTGTTCTAATGTACTGTCCCATCTACAAGGATGAATGCTGTATACAGGAAATTCGGGTCAAAGAGAAAGGGTCCACCTCAGCTGCTCGCAAGCTATTTGCTAGTAGAAAGCCCACGCTGCTCACAGCGGGGAAATACAGTACTGTCCTCGATTTTCCTCGGCCTACCAGGGAGGTGTCGACACAGACATGCGATCTAGCCTTTAACGCTACGGTCGTCCGTTCGGCCAGTGCTAAGATCGCTCGGTCAACGTCTCCTCTTCCTGCCATCACCACTAAGACACAAGCACATTCATCAGCTTCTGCCAAGACTAAGACCCAGAAGTCGGATACACGGGGCTTCAAGAAGGAACTGTCACGTGAAGACATCCTATGTGCCCTGAACTCCCAGCCATCGACCAGTACTTCGACTAAACGACCTTCCAAGATGGCTCATAGGAAGCAAAGTTTTCGCCTCGGCGTCTTTCTTCTCCTGTGCCACCCAGTGGTTGCCGCCCCAGGCCATCATCCATTTCGCCTGGCTGCACCGCTGGTAGCCAAACATCTGGCCATTCACCAGTGGAGGAAGCTCCCCCTCCCGGCCATCTTAACATTGAGGCCGACGAACCTATTGAAAAAATCGGTGATGACACTCCGCCTATTGGTAGCGGCAGCAGTGCTCGCTCGAAGCCAGGCCCTCAGTAGCCTTCCAGGTGACGCCTTCTTGCTTCTCTTTTTTCTTTTTCTTCTGACGATGGCACTTCTTCATTGGAATATTCGCGGCATTCGCTCCAACCGAGAGGACTTAAAGTTGCTGCTGCACTTGCATTGTCTGCTCGTAGTAGCTCTCCAGGAAATGAAGCTACGCTCATGTGATCGAATTGGCTTGGCACACTATACCTCTGTGCATTTTACCTACCCCCTGTGGCAGGTATTCTGGCTCATGTAGGGGTTATGATGCTGGTCCGGGATGATATCTAGTACGATCCTATCACATTGCACACCAATCTGCATGCAATTGCCGTCTGAATTACTCTCCCCACTTTCACATTTTCCATTTGTGCCAATTACACTCCATTGTCATCTGCCGTTACTAGGGCAGACATGACACGAATTATTGTTCAGCTGCCTGCACCATTTTTGTTGACTGGAGACTTCAATGCCCACCATCCCCTTTGGGGCTCTCCAGCATCCTGCCTGAGAGGCTCCCTGTTAGCAGACCTTTTCGACCACCTCAATCTTGTCTGCCTCAATACTGGTGCCCCTACTTTTCTTTCGGACACAACTCACACTTATTCCCATTTAGACCTCTCTATATGTACTACCCAACTTTCATGCCGGTTTGAGTGGTACCCTCTTCCTGATATGTATTCGAGTGACTACTTCCCTTGTGTTATCCCTTTCCTGCATCATACCCCATCTCCATGCTCAACTAGTTGGAACATTTCCAAAGCAGACTGGGGGCTCTTCTCTTCCAGGGCGACATTTCAGGATCAAAATTTTGCAAGCTGCGATAGTCAGGTCGCACACCTCACGGAAGTCATACTCACTGCTGCTGAATATTCCATCCCTCACACTATTTCTTCTCCATGTGGCGTACTGGTCCCCTGGTGGACCACAGCCTGTAGAGACGCTTTATGTGCTCGTCGACGTGCTTTACGCACCTTACAATCACCACCCTACGTTGGCGAATTGTATTAATTATAAACAGTTACGTATGCAGTGTCGTTGTGTTATTAAAGAAAGCAAGAAAGCCAGCTGTGCTGCTTTCACAAGCTCCTTCAACAGTTTTACTCCCTCTTCTGTTGTCTGGGATAGCCTGCGCTGGCTATTTGGCACTAAGGTCCATTCCCCAGTTTCTGGCTTGACGCTCGCGAATGACGTCCTTGTGGCTCCTGAGGATGTTTCCAATGCCTTCGGCCGATTTATCACAGAGGTTTTGAGCTCTGCTCATTACCACACTCCCTTCCTCCCCTGAAAACAGGCAGAGGAGGCAAGACCACCTAACTTTCGCTCCTCGAATCATGAAAGTTATAATGCCCCATTCACCATGCGGGAACTCGAAAATGCACTTGCCCGGTCACGGTCCTCCGCTCCAGGGCCTGATTCTATTCATATCCAGATGCTGAAGAACCTTTCTCCTGCGGGTAAAGGTTTTCTTTTTCGTACTTATAATCGCATCTGGATTGAGGGTCATGTTCCCACATGCTGGCTGAATCTATTGTTGTCCCGATTCCTAAGCCGGGAAAGGACAAGCACTTGCCTTCCAGTTATCAACCCATTTCCCTTACCAGCTGTGTCTGTAAGGTGATGGAACGAATGGTTAATTCTCGTTTGGTTTGGCTGCTCGAATCTCAATGCCTACTTACCAATGTACAATGTGGATTTCGTAGGCGCCGCTCTGCTGTTAACTTGGCGACCTTCATTATGAATAACTTCTTGCGGAAGCGCCAGACAGTGGCTGTGTTCTTTGATTTGGAGAGGACTTACGACACCTGTTGGAGGGTGGGCATTCTCCTCACCATGCATACATGGGGCATTTGCGACCGCCTCCCTTTTTTTATTCATGCATTTTAATGGATCGACAGTTGAGGGTACGTGTGGGTTCTGTCCTGTCCGACGCCTTTTGCCAGGAGAATGGGGTGCCACAGGGCCCAGTTTTGAGCATTGCTCTCTTCAAAAATGATTCAAATGGCTCTGAGCACTATGGGACTTAACATTTGAGGTCATCAGTCCCCTAGAACTTAGAACAACTTGAACCTAACTAACCTTAGGACATCGCACACATCCATGCCGGAGGTAGGATTTGAACCAGCGACTGTAGCGGTCAAGCGGTTCCAGCCCCCCAGGGGGTCAACAACTCTTTTGTGGATACGTGCGTAGCGAGCACAGGACCCTGAGCTACTGTGGCCCTCCTTCCTTTCCGGGCTGCATACCTTCCTTTTCCGCATCCTTCCCTGTCCCCTATCTTCGCACCCCCTCCCCTCACCTCTGGCTCTTTCCTTCCCTTCCCTTTCTCCCCCTCTGGGAGTATGGTTTGTGCCTACGTCCGGAGACGGACGCTCGTAAATGTGACGCATTCTTCGCCTTCTCTGCTTGTATGTCTTCATCCTTCCTTTCTCCTTCACTTTTTCTTACCTCTTCTCTTTACCCTTTTCTCCGCTGCGGCGTTTGAGACCCCTCTTCTTTCCTTTCCCTTTCTCTTTCTTCCTCCCTGTGCGTGTCTGAAGGCCGACCAACGCATTTTTGTGCGTAGATGGTGACGGGGTAACGCGTAATTCCCCGCCCCAGGTAGACAGGTAGGACACGTACGTACCCCCTGGTAACGGCCAGGCCCAGGGAGGGGTGATTACCCGAGCTGATACCTTCAGAAAGTGCCGATTGGTTCCTCCGTCCGTTTGTTGGGAGGTGTGACCTGAGGTGTGAACAATCACCTCAGAGAGGGACTCCACATGGGAGGAGCGCGCCATCGGAGACGCTGGTAATCATTGGGGATTCTTCTGCAATGGTTTCCTCACCTTCCACTATGTCTGCTCACAAGCGTAAGTTCACTGAGTCTCAGCCACAGACAGTTCTTCCATCGTTGCCACGGTTCCTTGTTGTTTCTCGGTCTGATGATGGTCACGACTTCTCCACGGTCAAACCTTTCATTATTCAGAAAGGTGTCGACGCAATTGTAGGTCCTGTAAAATCTTGTTCCAGGTTACGGAATGGCACCTTGTTGTTAGAAACAGTCAGTGCCCTCCAGGCACAAAAATTTGCTGCGTACTTTACTGCTCCACACCTTCCCTGTCCGGGTTGAAACGCACTGCACTTCAAATTCCTCACGTGGAGGCATTTATACACGCTCCCTCGACAGATTGTCTGACGAAGAAATTCAGCACTACCTTTCTGACCAGGGTGTAACGGCTGTTCATAGAGTTATGAAAAGGGTTGACACGAACATCGTTCCAACCCATACTGTCTTCTTGACATTTGACAAAGTTCAACTCCCATCGAAAATCAAAGCAGGCTATGAGATAATTTCCGTTCGCCCTTACGTCCCAAACCCTACGAGTTGCTTTCGGTATCGGCGGTTCAATCACACCAGCCAGTCCTGTTCCAATCCGGCCAAATTTTTACGTGTGGCAAGGATGCCCATGAGGGTGCTTGTCCACCTCCATCCCCTCGTTGCATCAACTGTATGGGTGACCACGCTGCTTCCTCTCGCGATTGCCCCATTTTTAAGGACGAAAACCTCATCCAGGAAATCAGAGTGAAGGAAAAGGTGTCGACCTTTGCTGCTCGAAAATTATTCGCCAGTCGACAGCCCACCGTGCCTCAGATTGGAAAATACAGCACTGTCCTTGCTTCTCCTCGGCCAACAAAGGAGGCGGCCACACAGACTTGCGACCTCACCTTTAGTGCCATGGCCGTCAGTTCGACCAGCGCAAAGATCGCCCGTTCAACCTCAATACTTTCGCCTGCCCACTCTATGGCTCACCCTTCATCGGGTTTTGCTAAATCTGGAGCCCAAAAGTCAGACAACGAGACTTCGAAAAAAGAGCATAGTCGTGAAGATCTTTTACGTACACCAACTTCACAACCATCGGTTCCTCCTTCATCTAAACATCATATTTCCAAGAAGGCTACAAAGAAACCCAGTTCCTCTCCTTCTCCGCCAAGGCATGTCCCATCTACAGCTCCACCTGGCGGAAATCGCCCTCGGTCGTCTTCTGTGTCGCCGAGGCGCACTGCTGGTGGCCGATCAAACGTCCGATCGCTGGTGGCAGGAGCTGCTCCTGACCAACCTATGAATCAGGCACCTAATCGCCAGTCATCTTCTGTCTTCAGGAAACAAAGCTGCGTCCCCATGCCTGCTTTGTTCCCCCCCATTTTCAGTCTGTCTGATTTGATCTCCCCTCTGTTGAAGGCACTCCAGCCCATGGAGGACTCTCCATTATCACCCAATCCCCTTAAACACTTTCTTCCAAGCTGTCGCTGTCCGTCTTTCCCTTTCTGTATATACCTTTTCTCTTTGTACTGTATACATTCCATCGTCCACACCAATGGCACGAGCTTATCTCCTTCATCTTCTTGGTCAGCTTCCACTGCCCTATTTGCTGGTTGGGGACTTCAATGCCCACCACCCGCTTTGGGGATATCCACATCCTTGTCCACGTGGCTCACTATTGCTAGACGTCTTCCACCAAGCGGATCTAGTTTGCCTCAACACTGGGGTCCCTACATTTTTGTCTGCCTCCACGACAAATTTCTCTAGTTTGGACCATTCGGTCGGTACTGTTCCGCTAGCTCGGCGCTTCGAATGGTTCGCCCTTGATGATACACACTCGAGTGACCAGTTTCCATGTGTCCTTAGACTCGAGCCTCAACTGCCTTATATGCGCCCGCGACGCTGGAAGTTTGCCCAAGCCGATTGGACACTTTTTTCGTCTCTAGCGACATTCGATGAACGTTACTTTCCTAGCGTCGAAGATGGGGTCACACGTATTACCGACGTTATTCTTACAGCTGCGGAACGTTAAATACCACGCACCTCCGAACTGCCCCGGCGACCCCCAGTTCCTTGGAGGAACGAGGCGTGCCGTGACGCAATACGTGAGCGGCGACGTGCTCTTCGTGTTTTCCGCCACCATCCTACTTTGGCCAACTGTATCCGCTATAAGCAGTTCCGTGCGCGATGCCGTCGCGTCATCCGCGATAGCAAGAAGGCAAGCTGGAAATTCTTTATTAGCTCATTTAACACCTTCACTCCCTCCTCGGAAGTTAGGAGTCGGCTTCGACGGTTCTCAGGCGCGCCTAGTTTCTCCCCGGTCTCTGGGCTCACTGTCGCGCATGATACATAAGTGGACCACGTCGCAAATTCTAACTCATTGGGTCAGCACTTTACTGAGATTTCGAGCTCTTCAAATTACCCGCAAACGTTTCTCCCGAGGAAACGTGCAGCGGAAGTGCGACCTCTTGCTTTCTCCTCTCAAAATCGCGAAAGCTACAATACTGTTTTCTCCATGCGGGAACTGCAACACGCACTCTCTTCTTCTCGCTCCTCCGCCCCAGGACCGGATGGTATCCACATCCAAATGTTGCTGCATTTATCAACCCATAGTCTGCGTTACCTCCTTCGCCTTTATAATCTAATTTGGACCGACAGTACTCTTCCCAGACGATGGCGGGAAGCTATCGTCGTTCCTGTTCCGAAACCTGGAAAGGACAAACATCTCCCCTCTAGCTATCGCCCCATTTCTCTCACGAGTAGTGTCTGTAAGGTTTTGGAGCGTATGGTGAATTACCGTTTAGCGTGGTGGTTGGAATCCCGCAGTCTTTTAACACCTAACCAATGCGGATTCCGAAAGCATCGTTCTGGAGTTGACCATCTTGTTGCTCTCTCCACTTATATCATGAACAATTTTCTCCGGAAACGCCAAACAGTAGCAATATTTTTTGATCTGGAGAGAGCATACGGTACCTGCTGGAGTACAGGCATCCTCCGCACACTGTTCTCTTGGGGCTTTCGAGGTCGGCTGCCCCTTTTTCTTTGCGAATTTATGGCAGAGCGCACATTTAGAGTGCGGGTGAACACTACTCTCTCCCGTACTTTCTCCCAAGAAAACGGGGTACCCCAGGGCTCCGTGCTGAGTGTTGTACTGTTTGCCATTGCCTTAAATCCAATTATGGATTGTCTCCTTCCTGATGTCTCGGGCTCACTCTTTGTGGACGTTTTTACGATCTACTATAGCTCTCAACGGACCAGCCTTCTTGAACGACGTCTTCAAGGATGTCTCGATCGCCTCCACTCTTGGAGCATCGAAACCGGCTTCCGTTTTTCTCCCAGTAAGACCGTTTGTGTTAATTTTTGGCGACTTTCTTCCACCCTCCTTACATCTAGGACCTGTCAATCTTCCGTTTTCGGACGTCGCTAAATTCTTGGGTCTTATGTTTGACAGAAAACTGTGCTGGTCCTCCCACATTTCCTATCTTTCGGCTCGCTGTCCGCGGTCCCTCAACACCCTCCGTGACCTGAATGAATGGTACCTCCTGGGGAGCACACCGAGTGGTCCTTCTCCGCCTCTATCGCGCCTTAGTGCGCTCGAAATTAGACTATGGAAGCATAGTTCACTCCTCTGCTCGGCCGTCTATTCTTCGGCGTCTCGACTCTATCCACCACCGTGGATTACGCTTAGTGTCTGGAGCTTTTTACACCAGCCCTGTGGAAAGCCTTTATGCTGAGACCGCTGTCCAATCGGCGAGCAGTCCTTCTGAGTCGTTATGCTAGCCATCTGTCTTCCATGCCTGCTAATGCAGCCCATGACAATTTTTTCGACGCCTCCTTTGATGTAGGGTATGCAGGCCGCCCCTCCTCCCTACTACCACCAGGAGTCCGCTTCCGTCAACTGCTCCATTCTCTTTCCTTTCGGTTTCCTAAAACCTTCTTGACAACTTGGGGTACAGTACCGTCTTGGCTCCGTCCCCGGATCTGCCTGCTCCGTGACCTTTGTCCGTTTCCCAAGGATGGTACCCCTTCACTTGTTTATCGTCGGGCATTTTCTGCTCTATGTGTACAAATGAAGGAAGCCACATTTATTTACACTGATGGCTCAAAAACATCGTTTGTTGTAGGGAGTGCCTATATTGTTGGCGACACCCCAAATCAATTTCGGCTTCCCGACCAGTGTTCGGTTTATACTGTGGACCTTTACGCTGTTCTCCAGGCTGGCCACTACATCCGCCACCATCAGCGGATACAGTATGTTATCTGTTCAGATTCTCTCAGCTCTCTCCTCAGTCTCCAAGCTCTTTACCCTGTGCACCCTCTGGTCCACCGTATTCAGGACTGTCTGCGCTTGCTCCACCTGGGGGGCGTCTCGGTGGCGTTCCTCTGTCTCCCGGGACACGTTGGTATCTGTGGAATTGAGGCGGCCGATATAGCGTCCAAGGCTGCAGTCTCTCTTCTTCGGCCAGCTATTCGATCGATTCCCTTCGCCGATCTACGGAGCGTTTTATGTCGTCGTGTTGTTCTTTTATGGCACGCACATTGGTCGACACTTCCCCATAATAAATTGCGGGACGTGAAAGCTCTCCCTTGTGCTTGGACATCTTCCTCCCGAACTCGTCGTCGGGAGGAGGTAATTTTAACTAGACTCCGGATAGGGCACTGTCGTTTTAGCCATCGACATCTTTTAAGCGGCGATCCTCCCCCACTCTGTCCCCACTTCTCTCAGCTGTGGGCGGTAAGACACCTTTTAATTGAGTGCCCCTATTTTACTCCGTTACGCGCCCGTCTACAGCCGTCGCCTGATACATCGTCAATTTTAGCAGATGACGCGCGCTCCGCCGATCACGTTCTCGAGTTTATTAGTGGCAGTGAAATGACGTCAGTCATTTGAAGCTTTTTTTGGGGACAACCAACCCCTTTCTGTAGTGGATTTTTAAGCCTGCCTTCTGCTTTTAGTTTCTCCAATTTTTTGTTTCGGTCCCATTGCTGCTGGTTTCCATTTTCGGTTTTTTACTGTTTCCTACGTCAGCGACCGGGCGCTAATGACCATAGCAGTTTTGCGCCCTAAAACCAAAACAAAAAGAAAAAGGCGGTTCCAGACTGAAGCGCCTAGAACCGCACAGCAGGAGGAGGTTGTTTTGGCCCGGTTACAGATTGGACGCTGCCGGTTCAGCCATCGCAGTCTGCTGACGGCTGCGCCGGCGCCGTTCTGCCCATGTGGCCAAGTGATGATGGTACGCCACATTTTAACGTCCTGTCCAAATTTTAATACACTGCGCATTGATCTTGGCCTGCCATGTACTCTGGATGACATTTTAGCGGATGACCCAGGAGCAGCTGCTCGCATTCTTCGTTTATCCACTTGACAAACCTGTCTAAGGACATTTGATTATGCTGTTTTCTTTTAATCCCTTGCCTGTTAATGTGCCTTTCATAGTGTTGTCCTTTTTAGTTACTGTTTTAACCTTGTGCCTTGCAGTGCATTCAGAACTTAGTCTGGGCGCTAATGACCACTGTAGTTGTGTGCCCTAAAACCACACAAAAAAAACAAAAAAAAAACAAAAAACAAAAAGTTATGGAACAAATGCGATGATCTTTGCTTTATAGTCACTACACCAACAGAGAGCAGTGTGAGTGAAGCTTTCTGCAGTTTCTTTCGGAAATGGTGGTGGTGGTGGTGGTTAGTGTTTAACGTCCCGTCGACAACGAGGTCATTAGAGACGGAGCGCAAGCTCGGGTTAGGGAAGGATTGGGACGGAAATCGGCCGTGCCCTTTCAAAGGAACCATCCCGGCATTTGCCTGAAACGATTTAGGGAAATCACGGAAAACCTAAATCAGGATGGCCGGAGACGGGATTGAACCGTCGTCCTCCCAGATGCGAGTCCAGTGTACTCTTTCGGAAATATTTCAGATATGGCTATGGAGCAAATGCGATGTTCTTGGCTTGGCAGTGACTACACCAACAGAGAGCAGTGAGAGAGAAGCTTCCTGCAGCTTTTTTTTTCTGGAATACTTCACATAGCTTTTGTTATCATATGTCATAATGGTGGCTCTTTTGTGACTGTACCTACCGAGAGAAGTGTGAGAGAAGGTTTCTGCAGCTTCTTACAGATACATTTCTCATAGGGTTATTTATCAAACATGATGACTGTGGCTTTGCTGTCATTGTACCTACTGAGAGGTGTGTGAGTGAAACTCACTGCAGTTTCTGTCAGATATATTTCTCATAGGGTTATGGATCAAATGCAATGTGTGTGGCTCTGTAGTCACTACACCAACAGAGAGGGGTGTGAGGGAAGGTACCTGCAGCTTCTTTCTGGAATATTTCATGTAGCGTTATTTATCAGATGTGATAATCATGGCTTTGTTGTCACCGTACCTACTGATAGAAGTGTGAGAGAAGCCTTCTGCAGCTTCTTACAGAAATATCTCACATAGGGTTATTTATCAAAGCTTCTCTCAGTAAAGATTCGCATAGGGTTATAGATCCTACCAAACGCGTCTTAAATCTAAAATTTCACTCTGTGGAGATTTCAACATACATATAGGTGATGGAAGCACTAAAGAGAGAGTCTTTATGACTTTGATAAATAGCTATGGGCAGTTTGTTGCAAACTGACTGCCAACAAGACATGATACCTGCCTAGACACAGTTATCACTAGCCTCTATCTGGGACTATAATATCAGTGTACTTGAACCAATGATTGCTGACTATAGTGCATTAGTAATGGAAATAAGTATGAAATGAAATGCTCAAGTCAACAGCAACCAAGCTCATGGCACTCCAGTTACACATTTAGTAAAAGGATAATAAAAGAAGAAAGACTAAACGACCTTAAAATAGCCCTGTCAAGTGTAAACTGGCAGCAAAAAATTGCAGGAATGGGGGCCAGTGCCTCATTTGAATGTCTGTTCCAATCATTAAAAGCTAAATTTCATGACTTATTTCCAGAAATCCACAAGAAGTATCCTACAGGCAAAGCTAAGGGAAGGGACAAACCTACTACAGGGAAGATGTGGTATACCGCTGAGCTAAACAAATTAAAATGCATTGTGCTAATTTCCAGGGACCGTATGAAAGCAGCTAGAGATCTCCCATCTAGAGACCTGCTTCATTGTAACTATGTAAGAGCCAAATGAATTTACAGAAAGCAAGTGGAGGAGGCAAAAAAAGTGATACAATGACAGGTTCATTAAAGAGGCTCACAATCCATGCAAAGCAGCTTGAAACCTGGTAAATGAGTGCAGAAAAATGCCCACCGCGACCTTAAATTCTGGTAGCCCTGACGCCTTCAATCAGTACTTTGTTAGGATAGTGAAAGATACTATTAATGAAATACCTGACCCAGGTCTAGTCCCCACAGGTCACATGAGAAACATAACCAGAAGCATTTTTGAAAGCTGGAAGGAAGAGCACCCTAAGGATATCTAAAAATTATTTAAGTCATACAAGAACTCAGAGAGTGAAGATATCTATGGTATGTCCTGCACAATGCTGAAGAAAATTATTCTAGAGCTTGCTCAACCATTATCTATAGCAATTAACAAATGCTTATCCTCTGGTGTCTTCCCAAAATTTCTTAAACTAGCACAGACAGTACCAATCCACAAAAAAGGTGACCCATGTGAAGTGCTCAGCTACATACCTGTTTCTGTCATTCCTATTCTAGCTAAAGTCATGGAGTCTGTTATGAAACTCCAGTTACAGAATTATTTTGAAGTAAATAAGCTCTTCCAGGACACACAGCATGGTTTTCGCAAGGGAAAGTCAATGTTTATGGCAGCACTGTACTTAACAAGAAAAATAAGGCAAGGATTCTGTTATATCCTAGCCAGTAATGCCACCCGAGCCCGCTGCCAAAAGGTTGGCAGCATCAAAGTCCGGACGCCGTCCGCATGAGCAGCGCCAGCGAGACAGGAAATCGCCGCAAGTCTGCTCACGCCACCGCTGGCTTCTGGTTTCTTAAGCGCTGGAGTCGCGAGCGCTAGAACAGTTCTGGATTCGCCGCTCAGTTGTATACTCGCCACCGAATTGTGTACTTGCTAGTCAGTTGTGTGTTCATCGCAGCAGAGTTGTTGTTTGTCGTCAGCCGACGCTGACCTAGCCGCTCCGACTCGCACTAGACAGATTTCTGTAGACACAGAGTTCACTACTGTGTTTCTGTATCTTCGTTAATAAAGATAAGTACCGACTTTTATTTAATCAGAGTGTTTGGGTTTTCATCTTTCTGTTCACTGTTCCAGCGGACCGGTCAGCCCGCTATTAAAAGTGTGGCGGTGACTTCGTAAGCCGTTTCTACAGCGAATTGTTTGTCGCTACGAACGCCGCCACAAAAGATTCGAAGACAGAGAAAGTGTCACACTTAACAAGGAATTTGACTGCATTTCCCACAAGATATTGCACAATAAGTTGAAGTGTTATGCTGTAGGAGGTGTTGTTCTGGCAACTTTTCAGTCTTATCTGGAAAACCGGAGACAAGTGTTATCAATTCGTGGAGCAACATCACAAGAAACGAAGCTGGAACATGGAGTACCCCAAGGGTCCGTCATAGGGCCTCTCCTGTTCCTTATTTATGTCAATGATATGGGTCATAAGAACAATATGTTACAGTTTGCTGATGACACCACCCTTTTTTCCAAAGGAAGAACTGCTGCAGAATCACTCCAAGAAACAGATGTACTCTTCCAAAACATTAAAGAATGGTTCATCAAAAATAAAATGAAAATGAAAATGAATGAAGAAAAAACACAACATCTGATATGCACCCTTAACAACATCGGATGCCGTGATAATATGCAGGCTGTCAAACTGTTGGGCTTCATGATAGACAGGAAATTAACAATGAACGAACACACAGTGTACGTGTGCTCCAATATATACCTTCATGTAATATACCTTCTGAGGAGGTTAAAAGGTGTATTGACTGATCAATATCTCATAACAGTATGTTATGTCCTATTCCATAGCCACATAAATTATGGCCTACTGTTATGGGAACATTCTGCAGGTTATTCTGAGAACTTTGTTCTGTAGAATTAGTACATCCTTATAATCACATCAAGCAAAAGACAGGGGCACTGCAGGCCTATATTCAAGAAATTAGGAATTCTGACAGTCTTCAGCCAGGATGTATTTTTATGTTTCATCAGTGTGAAACAAAACCAAGGAGTCTTCAGCATGAGGCAAGATACACACAATCACAATACCCATGACGAGAGGAGCATCGAAATACCCAGGTGTCGACTGACGGGAACGCAAGACAGCTTTCCAGTGGTTGCCCTAAAGATGTTCAGCTCACTGCCTCAAGAAGTGCAATCCCTGCCACTAGGAATATTCAGAAGGAGAGTAGCACAGAACCTGAATGAACGCCCATGTACTCCATTGGTGAATTCTTTAATAGTGACCAAAGTGAATGGACAAACAAATGTTGTTTCTATTAAGTATAAATGTCTAAATTTTGTGAATATTTTTTTAAATGTATATCTGTAATTAATCTTGATGCAGTCTGTCCAGTCATGACTGGTAAAAGACACAGGTCTAGTAATAAAGTAATAGTGATCTAATGCAACGATTGTGGCTTTGTAGTCACTGTACCTACCCAGAGACATGTGAGAGAAGCCTTCAGCAGCTTATTTCAGAAAAAATTCACATAGGGTTATGGATCTAATGCAGTGATTGTGGCTTTGTAGTCACTGTAACTACCCAGAGACATGTTAGAAAAGCTCTTTGCAGCTTTTTTCAGAAATATTTCACATAGGGTTATGGATCAAGTGAAATGATCATGGCTTTGTAGTCACTATACCAACAGAGGGCAGTGTGAGAGAAGATTTCAGCAGCTTCCTTCAGAAATATTTCACATATGGCTATGGCTCGAATGTGATGCTAGTGGCGTTATTGTCACTGTACCTACCAAGAGGAGTGTGAGGGAAGCTTTCTACAGCTTCTTTCAGAAGTATTTCACATAGGGTTATGGATCAAATGTAATGATCATGGCTTTGTATCCACTATATCAACAGTGATCAGTGTGAGAGAAGCATTTTGCAGGTACTTTATGAAATATTTCACAGACAGTTGTGGATCTCTCAGTATCACACTGTCCACACTGAACTTTAGTGGACACGTCTTCAGTTTATTTAGTGCCACCTTCATTATACGTGAATGTTGCGACAATGTCACACTAGGAGTGGTCGTTTGCATCTGGATTGCTGCCCCATTATCCAGATGATCTTGATCCAGGACCACACTGTATCTGCGCCAACAAGTGGCAATACTTTTATATGCTCCTGAAAATTTCTTACACACACAATGAAACTGAGCCACATTGATCCCAATGACAAGACATTTTGCCTCCTAGTAGTCTCGACATATCCCCTGAAAATACTCACAAAAAAATATGTCCTGCGTTCAGCCTTTGGCAGAACAAATCTTACCAGTTTCAGCATTTTACCTTAACAAATGGGTTTGTGTACTGACCTTAGAAATTATGTCTAAATATGCTTCTACTGATTGATCCCATTTCTGTGACAAACCATTGAGCTGTCCTCAACAAAACGTCCCTCTCTTCTGTTTACAATACAATTGGTAAAGCCCCTTAATAAGTTGATAAGTTGATCAGATGTCTGTTTCTTATTCAGTCCCTCATGGTACATAACTTGTACCTTTGCGTCACCATTAAACCTTTGCTTTGCAAACTGGCGAGATGAGACATGATGGCATATGGCTTACTTAGAGGCAGCTTTTAAATCACTTATAAATACTGATACATCCTCAGTGAATTTGCCCATAAAAGGAGGCACCCGAAATGGCTGCACCAGGATCTTTAGGGAGGGGATAGAGATTTTCAGTGAGGCTTTTACCTCTACCAGCTCAGCTTGTCCACAGTCATTAATGGTTTGCAAAGTGCCAAAGTGCTTGTGGAATGCAGTATTACTTCACCATAATGGAGCTGCTGAAAACTGTAGCAATGCTACTTGCACTTTAAAAAGTTCAACCACTTTGTGCATCAGTGCTGTTCACATCTCCATTGTTTGTACAACCTCCATTTGATAATACAAAAAATGCTGACTCACCACAGTACACAAAGAACCTGAGACTAAGATTAAATCTTACATGTAGTGCTTACATAAGGTTTGGTTATGGAGTGCAGCAGTGCTCTGAATCTCGTTGGGCCACGATACAGTGTAGCTGGCATTGTTAAGGTGCCTGGCAACTTGTGCCCAGACAAACTGCAGCATTAACAACTAACTGAATTCAGGTAGCATCCTTTACAGTTGCTCATGAAATGTGAAAGGCCTGCAGGTTAATGTGGCTTCAGTAAAGAGACTTTTAAGCTGCGGTAAATGTCCAATGGACTAATTGTGCCTCTAACACAGAAAAATATTCCAAAACCAAGAATCGCCCACTAAAGTGTAGTGGTGGACTGCAAGGTGAGGCAGAATTTGCCTCTGATGCCAGATGACTTCTATTACCAGATGCAATGGTAGTGGGACAGGACGTTATTACGTTGGATGGATTCTGAGGGCGGATTGCGTTCAGCAGGCTGTCCAATCGTAACAACAGGTTTGGTCCCCCCTGCGGGTCTGGTGTAAGAATAGGCCCGAGGTATTCCTGCCTGTCGTAAGAGGCGACTAAAACGAGTTTAAACCGTTTCGGCCTTCCATGTGATGGTCCCCCTTGGGGTTTCACCTCCATTTTTCAAAATTCTACAGAAGTACGAGCCTTTTGGGGAATGATGTCTTACGTGGTGTATCACTGGTCTTCAGTGCACTAAGACCTTGGCACTCAGCATTGTAACGGCGTTGTAACCACACCCAATATTCCTCACATTGGGCCTAAACGCCTGATTGGTTGCACAAGTTATGCCCATAGTGCGTCCCCATCTGCACCTACGATCATGATGGACTTTCCATGGCACCCGAAATCCAGCACGGTAGCCAGCCTGTTGTGGTGGGGTCGTCATGTACCCTCTAGGTTGTAGCCCCTGACAACACAGGGATTGTACTGCCAATACCTGAGCTGCACCCTCCCCACGTCGGCCAAGGAGTAGATGCCTGTCTCCTTGGGGCATCAGGACTCCCGGCAATGGTAATCCTGCCAGGTGGTCCTTCCTGTGGCTGGGTGGCGCCCGTGGGGAGAGCCCCTGGTCAGAGTGGGTGGTATCGGGGCGGACGTTTCGCAGATGAAACGTCAACATGTATCAGGTCGATCTGCGGCCGAGTCTTGTAAAAAGAAAGGTACTGTCTCTGGTTCTGGTTCTCCTGCCCTTTCCCCCCTCCAAGCCCATGTTCTATGTTCAGCACATCGAGGACATCTTCGGGGAAATCAAGGCTCTTAGTAATATGTGTTTGGGGTCCGTTCTTATAAACACCACCTCCACCACACAGTCGGTGGCGCTCCAGCCGTGCGACCGACTAGGGGACATCCCAGTGTCCATTGTCCCGCATCTGGCACTAAATAGGATGCAGGGGGTTATTTTTCATCGGGACCTCCTGCTGCAATCTGATGAGGATCTCAGGGCCAACCTGGAGCGCCGAGGCGTGCATTTCGTCCGGTGAGTCCAGCGCGACCCCACAGACCGTCGCATCAACACTGGGGCCTTTATCCTTGCCTTCGAGGGGGACGTTCTCCCGGAGAAGGTAAAGGTGATGTGCTACCGGTGCGACGTGCGACCTTACGTCCCGCCTCCTATGCGCTGTTTTCGGTGTTTGCGCTTTGGGCACATGTCGTCACGGTGTGAGGCTGAGCCGCTTTGTGGCGATGGTGGACATCCTCTTCGTGAGGAACATACATGCACCCCACCACCTCGGTGCGTTAATTGTCCTGGCATCCACTCGCCTAGATCCTTAGACTGCCCCCGCGTATCAGAAGGAGAAGAAGATTCAAGAACTCAAAACTTTGGATCGTCTCTCTTATTCTGAGGCCAGGAAGAAGTATGACCGCCTCCATCCCGTGACGTTGACCACTTCGTTTGCCTCAGTCGTGTCCACTCCTTCCACAGTATCCTCACCCCTATCCTGTCCCCCCTCCACCTCCTCCACCCATCCCGGGTCTATGCCTCCGCCTCCCAAATCCCTCCCTTCCAATTCCTCCTCCACCGCGGACCCCGCCCCCTCTGCCCCAGGGGCCACCCTTCCTCCTCCTCCCCCTCCGCCGCCTGAGAAGTGATCCTCTTCTCAGGCGTCCATCAGGGAAACGTTCTGGACCCCAGATTCTGAGGTCCGGCGTTCCAAAACGGACCCCGCTCGTGAGGACCTTCTTCGGGTCCAGCCCACCATCCCTGTGCCTCCTCGGGCTTCCTAGAAGGCCTCCAAGAAGAAGTCTCTATCCTGCTCTCCACCCCAGCGCGTTTCGTCTGACACTCCACCCGTGAGTCGCTGCTCCCGGCCGTCCTCAGTTTCGCCGGGATGCTCTGCTGCCAGGCGCTCAGCTGGCCTCTCGTCGGCAAATGATTCTGCCCCTCTTACACAACCCGGGACAGCGGCCGCAGCTGGTGACGACTCGATGGAGCAGGATCCGCCTCCCGCTGGTTGTAGAGTTGTTCCCTCGAAACCTGGCCCTCCGCGGCCTTCGAGGTGACCAGCTCTCCCCCCCATCTCGTTCCCCCTCTTTTTTGACTAGCGATGGCCTTGTTACATTGGAACATAAGAGGTATCCGATCTAATCGGGAGGAATTACTACTGCTCCTCCGCCTGCACTGTCCGCTCGTCCATGGTCTCCAGGAAACCAAGTTGCGCCCAACTGACCGTATTGCCTTTACCCACTATACCTCGGAGCGGTCTGACCTCACCCCTGTGGACGGTATTCCAGCTCATGGTGGGGTCATGTGCTCGTTTGGGACGATGTCTATTACCATCCCATCCAATTGACCACCCCACTCCCATCAATAGATGTCCGTATTACTCTTTCTGCTTTCACTTTTTCAGTTTGTACCATCTACACTCCATCGTCATTCGCAGTTAGTCGGGCTGACATGATGCACCTGATTGTTCAGCTTCCTCCGCCGTTTTTATTGTTTGGCGACTTCAATGAGCATCATCCCCTTTGGGGCTCTCCTGCATCCTGTCAAAGAGGCTCACTCTTGGCGGATGTCTTCAACCATCTCAGTCTTGTCTGCCTCAATACTGGCGCCCCGACTTTCCTCTCGGACTCTACTCATACCTACTCCCACTTGGACCTTTTGATCTGTTCTACCATTCTTGTCCGTCGGTTCGAGTGGTATGTCCTTTCTGACACCTATTCGAGCGACCACATCCCCTGTGTCGTTCGTCTCCTGCATCAAACCCCATCCCTACGACCTTCGAGCTGTAACATACCGAAAGCTGACTGGGGACTTTACTCTTCCCTGGCGACCTTTCCGGACCACGATTTTCTCAGTTGTGACAGGCAGGTCGAATACCTCACAGCTGTTATCGTCAATGCTGCCGAACGTTCCATTCCTCATACTACCTCTTCACGTCGCGTTTCCGTCCCCTGGTGGAATGAGGCTTGTAGAGACGCTATCCGTGCTCGACAGCGTGATTTATGCACCTTTCGCCGCCATCCTACGTTGGCGAATTGTATTGGATACAAACGACTCCGAGCGCAATGCCGTAGAGTCATCAAAGACAGCAAAAAAGCTTGTTGGGCTTCTTTCACCAGATCCTTTAACAGTTTTACTCCCTCTTCTGTCGTTTGGGGTGGCCTGCGCTGGCTGTCGGGCATTAAGGCCCACTCCTCGGTACCTGGCCTGGTCTCAGGTAATGAGGTCCTCGTTGATCCTGTGGCTGTCTCCAACGCCTTCGGCCGGTTTTTCGCGGAGGTTTCAAGCTCCGCCCATTACCACCCTGCCTTCCTTCCCAGGAAAGAGGCAGAAGAGGCTCGGCAACCTTCCTTCCACTTGCTGATTCTGGAAACTTATAATGCCCCCTTTACTATGTGGGAACTCGAACGTGTGCTTGCACTGTCCCGGTCCTCTGCTCCGGGGCCAGATGCCATTCACGTTCAGAACCTGGCACACCTTTCTCCAGCGGGCAAAAGCTTCCTTCTTTGTACCTACAATCGCGTCTGGACCGAAGGTCAGGTCCCCATGCGTTGGCGTGACACCGTCGTTGTTCCTATACCCAAACCCGGGAAGGATAGACACCTTCCTTCTAGTTACCGCCCCATTTCTCTTACAAGCTGTGTCTGTAAGGTGATGGAGCGCATGGTTAATGCTCGGTTAGTCTGGATTCTTGAATCTCGATGGCTACTTATCAATGTCCAATGTGGCTTTCGTCGCCGCCGCTCCACTGTTGACCACCTTGTGACCTTGTCAACATTCATCATGAACAACTTTTTGCGAAGGCGCCAAACTATGCACAGGTGGGGCCTACGTGGTCACCTGCCCCTTTTTATTGATTCCTTTCTAACGGATCGAACGTTTAGGGTACGTGTGGGTTCCGTATTGTCCGACGTCTTCCTCCAGGAGAACGGAGTGCCTCAGGGCTCCGTCTTGAGCGTAGCCCTTTTTGCCATAACGATCAATCCAATTATGGATTGCATTCCACCTAATGTCTCGGGCTCTCTTTTTGTCGATGACTTCGCGATCTAATGCAGTGCCCAGAGAACATGCCTCCTGGAGCGCTGCCTTCAGCGTTGTCTAGACAGCCTATACTCATGGAGTGTGGCAAATGGCTTCCGGTTCTCTGAGGAGAAGACGGTTTGCATCAGCTTTTGGCGATATAAAGCGTTCCTTCCGCCATCCTTACATCTCGGTCCGGTTGATCTCCCATTCGTGGAAACAACTAAGTTTCTAGGGCTCACACTGGACAGGAAACTTTGTTGGTCGCCGCACGTCTTATTTGGCTGCCCGTTGTACACGTTCCTTAATGTCCTCAGAGTTCTTAGTGGTTCATCTTGGGGAGCGGATCGCACTGTCCTGCTTCGCTTGTATCGGTCCATAGTCCGATCGAAGCTGGATTATGGGAGCTTCGTCTACTCGTCTGCTCGGCCATCCCTCTTACGCCGTCTCAACTCCATCCACCATCAGGGGTTACGTCTTGCGACCGGAGCCTTCTACACTAGTCCCGTCGAGAATCTTTATGCTGAAGCTGCCGAATTACCATTGACCTACTGGCGCGATGTACTGCTGTGTCGGTATGCCTGCCGGCTGTTGTCAATGCCCGACCACCCCTCTTATCAGTCCTTCTTCGCCGATTCTCTTGACTGTCAGTACGGGTTGTATGTGTCTGCCCTGCTGTCCCCTGGAGTCCGCTTCCGTTGCCTGCTTCGACAATTGGATCTTGCCCTCCCTACCACCTTCAGAGAGGGTGAGAGCCCGACACCACCTTGGCTCCAGGCTCCGGTTCATATTTATCTCGACCTCAGCTCACTCCTGAAGGAGGGTACTCCGGCTGCAGTGTATTGCTCACGCACGGTTTGTCGAACTTTGTGCTCGACTTGCCGGTCACACCTTTATTTACACCGATGGCTCCAAAACTGACGATGGTGTCGGCTGTGCATTTGTCGTCGGGGCCGCCACCTTTAAATACCGGCTTCTCGACCAATGTTCCAGCTTTACGGCCAAGGTTTTTGCTCTCCATCAGGACGTTCAGTATGCCCGCCGCCACCGCCATTCATCGTATGTACTCTGCTCTGATTCCCTCAGTGCGCTTCAGAGCCTTCGAGCTCCCTATCCGGTCCATCCCTTGGTGCAACGGATCCAGCCATCCCTCCATTCTTTCGCTGATAATGGTTCTCCTGTCAGCTTTCTGTGGGTTCCTGGACATGTAGGAGTGCCTAGGAATGAGGCTGCTGATGCTGTAGCCAAGGCTGCAGCCCTCCTGCCTCGGCCAGCCTCCCATTGTGTCCCGTCATCTGACGTTCGTGGGGTTGTTTGTAAGAGGCTTGTGTCGTTGTGGTGGGATGCTTGGTCATCCCTCCAAGGTAACAAGCTCTGGGCAGTAAAACCGCTCCCAAGTGCTTGGACAACCTCCTCCCGTCCATCTCGGCGAGAAAAGGTCCTTCTGACCAGGTTGCGGATTGGGGATTGCCGGTTTAGCCACGGCTACCTGCTCTCTGGTGACCCAGCCCCGCAGTGCCCTTGTGGTCAAGCATTAACAGTGCGCCATGTTTTGTTGTCGTGTCCAAGCTTTAGTCAATCTCGTGTTGTCCTGTCCCTGCAATCTACTTTACCGGATATTTTAGCTGATGACACTCGAGCAGCTGCTCGTGTTCTGCGTTTTATAACCTTGACTGGCTTGTCCAAAGACATCTAACTTTTTTACTTATTTTATCTGCATCTTTGTCAGGACTTGCTGGTGTCCCCCCCTCCCCTTGAGTTTTACTAGATTCCATGTGCTCTAACAACTGTGACTGGGCGCTAATGACCTCAGTAGTTGAGCGCCCTTAAACCCCAACAAAAAAAAAAAAAATTAAATCAGGTTTGGTGAGTAGATTCCAGTCTGATGCCCAGGAGCATTAATAAAACAGTATTAAGACACCAAACTGTTATCGCTGATAAAGCACAACCGTTGACGTTTCTTCACTCGCTGCAGCTGGCTTTGGCGGGGGGCAGTGGCAGGAGGCATCCACCTGGTACACGCTGACAGAAGTGAGTGGTGGCATCATTGGCTCTGGCCATGTTAGGTCACCAGACCTGTCAGTCCTGCACAGCCGACTAGTTGGAAGAGTGCTTCAGTTACTGGATATATTCCATGAAGACTTAAACTGTGAAACATTACCTACTTTTGTGCTTACCTTTCATTTATTCTGCGCTAGTTTGAACACTTTGATATGTATCACTTCCATCTGGTATGACTGATCATGGCTATTAACCTTGGGGTGACCTAGTTTTGATTAACTTCTGTGTTTTTCGCATTCAGTAACAAATGGGTCTGCAATACTTAAATAAATGTCCAGTACACGCGCAATACACCTGAATGCTATTCTGTTGGTCATGGCCTGAGAATTAACAGACATAAATTTATGTTATGCAACAGATATTTGCATCAGAAACGCATTATCCAACATGAGCGACATGCAAGTGGATCTCCAAGTTAATGTCGTGAGCAGTGCGAAATTGTTAATTCAGTAATTAAAAGGGCTATGCTACTCTCATAGTTAAGTGAACTCAACATTTTCATGACCAGAACAACTTCTTACATCACATAAGTGACAAGGATAGGGAATAGGTGGAGTGTTAACAGGTATGAATTACTGTAAAATTTTTTCATCTATACTGTGGTTTTCCACAATTCTTGATTGATCTTACTCACTTTCTAAACATGGAACAAATTCCTTACTGATTTCTGATCTTCAGTAACAATCTGCAGTACTTAAAGATATAGCCATTCACATGGAACAAATTCCTTATTAATTTAGTTCTGATTTTCTTTGCATTCTACTCTTTTTCAAGGAACAGCTGAATGGTAACCACATTAAAAGAGCAGGTGGAAGACTGTAGTATTTGTTTGCACTCATTCACATTCCATAAATAAGCATGCAACCGTTTATTTACCTCGGATTATTATTGCAAACTATGTCTCGAGGGGATCGAGAGACAGAAGTAGCTTATGCTATTCAGATGGCCACATGGCCACAACGTTTTCCCCCCTATCATGAGATGTGGTATAATTATGGGAGCATAATTTAATATACAGAAGGATATAGTTATTTGTCTGCTATGACCCCAGGTCTTAGTTTGAAAATGTACACTACAGTCGTAAGGCTAGTACTAACGTGTGGACACACAATTTTGATCTGCTTTTGTCCATTATCACTCGATACATGACAAAATCTGAAATATTGGACCTACACAGTCCTGCATGCTATTAATAGAATGTATGCGAAAAGATATGAGTACAAGCCTTGCTTAAAATGAATCTTACATAAAATTCACAAATACGCGACAGTAAGATGCCACCCACTGCACGCATTTCAAATGAGCGTTGACTTCTTAGAATTTACATGATCGGCCCATTATCTATGTATGAGTGAGGTAGGTGAACATAGAAATGCTGTTAGATTGCTTTAGCTGATGTGTGTATCAAATTAAAAAACCACTTAATGAATAGACTCTACGGTCATAGCTCATACAAAGAAGTATCATTAATTTCTGAATTAAATATATGCATAATTTGATTTCTACCGTCTCCTAATAACAGTGATATTAATAGCTTGTACCCCACCAGGGGGCTTGCCATGCTTTGGTAGGCTCATACTTGGCTACCACGTGACCCCAGCCTTTGCAGCATTTTTTCCCTTCCTTGCTCCAAGTCTGTCCTCTTGCTATTTGTTTTCCCCTCCTGTGGGGAAAATGTCTGGTGTGTTGTTTGAGCGTTCTGTATTGTCGCTGACGTAAGAACAGTCTCACCTTTGTTTTTCGCTCCCTTTTTCTTTCTTTGTCTCCCTTCTCCTCTCACTCCTCCAAATCAGCATTTGAGGCTCCTCTTTTTCTTCTTCCTCCCTTTGTGCTCTGGAAGGTCGGACCACGCATATGACGCAAAACAGGTAACTGGGTAACACATTAATTCTCAGCCCCTGGTCGACAGATAGGGTTCGCACGTGCCCCCTGGCACATTCCGGCCCCAGGGAGGGGTGATTGCCTGAGCTCCAACCTTCCCAAATTGCCAATTGGTCCCTCTGTCAGGTGTTCTGGAGGTGTGACCTAAGGCAGGTGCACCCTCTTGTGAAAAGGGCTGCCAGTTGGAAGGAGCATGCCACCAGAGACACTGGCAGTCATGGGGGATTTCCTCAATCATCTTCCCACTCAACTTCTACAAAATGTAAACGCAATGAGGCTAATGATAGAATGACCTTTCCTGCTGCACCACGGTTCGTTCTGGTCTCATGTACTGAAGACAGTCAATCCTTTGCCATGGTAATTCTGTTTATTATTCAGAAAGGTGTTGATGTAATTGCTGGCCCTGTGAAATACTGTACTCGTTTAAGGAATGGCACTTTGCTTGTGGAGACCACTTCTGATTCTCAAGTACAAAAACTGCTTGCACCCTCATTTCTCCACAGCTGCTCTGCCCATGTCGAGGCCTGTAGAACTTAGAATTCTTCCCATGGTGTAATTTACAACAGGCAGCTCAAGGTCTAACCGATGGTGTCACCACATGATACCTTAGCCCGCTTGGTCTCCGTGTCACAGGTGCACACCACCAATAGTTTTTCAGTGTTGGACTCCACAGGCCAACCACCAAAGCATGTTAATGCTTTTGTGGAGTCCATGGAGTAGGATCCTCCTGCTTCTGTGCCATGTAGTGGAGACTGTTCACCATCTGTCATTTGGCAGCAGCCGAGGTGACACACCTACATCACTTCCTCAATATGCCTCTCCTCCAATGGAATGTTGGCAGCCTTCAGTCCCACAAAGAGGATTTATGGCTGAGTTTAGCATTGCAGCATCCCCTTGTACTCTGCCTTCAGGAAACGAAATTGAGCCCTCATGACTGCTTTGTGCTTTCACATTACTTACCGATTCGTTTTGACCTTCCCCCTAAGGTCAGCATTCCATCTCATGGGGGCATCATGCTGCTCATAAGGGATGACATTCATAGCCAACCCATCTACCTGACTACCAATCTTCAAGCTGTTGCAGTTCACGGGGATTTCAACACACATCATCCACTTTATGGTTCTCCCAGGACCTGTCCGAGAGGTGCCCTCTTGGCTGACCTTCTTAACCAACTTAAACTTTTCTGCCTTAACACCAGAGAACTGGAGCACCCACTTTCATTCCTGACTCTTTGCACACCTATACCCATTTGGACCTATCCTTGTGCACTGCCCAACTTGCTCCCTCGTCTAGAGTGGTCTGTTGTTTCTGACGTGTATTCGAGCGACCATTTCCTGTGTCCTATCCATTTGCTGACTCCTACCCCATCGGTGTGCACCCCAAAATGGCATCTTCCTAAGGCTGACTGGCAGCTTTTCTCCTCCCTGGCAGCCTTCGAAGAACGAGATATCTCCAGTTGTGATGACCAGCTGGCATATCTCACAAACGTTATCCTTACTGCTGCAGAACGTTCCATTCCCGGCACTTCCTCTTTACCATGTCATGTCCCATTCCCTTGGTGGACTGAGGCATGCTGCTACACAATTCGACAACAGAGACGTGCTCTCTGCACTTTTAACCATCACCCTACGCTGGCAAACTGTATTCATTATAAACAGATGTGTGCAAAGTGTCATCGCGTTCTTTGGAATAGCAAAAGAGCTAGCTGGACATCATTCATTACTTCTTTCAGCAGTTCCACCCCTTTCTCTGACATGTGGGCCAACCTCCAATGTGTGTCTGGAACCAAGATCCATTCCCCAATTTCCAGCCTGACAGTAGCTGACGATGTCATTGTGGAACCTATTGCTATCCCCAACACCTTCAGCCACCATTTTGCAGATGTTTCGAGCTCTTCCAACTATCACCCTGCCTTCCTCCATCAGAAATGAGTGAAGGAGAAAGGAGACTCAGGCTATACACCTCTCTTCTCTGGATCATGAGTGCTACAATGCCGCCTTTACTATGAAGGACCTAGATCTCACTTTCAGTTCATCTCGATCCTCCGCCCCAGAGCCAGACGCCATCCACATTCAGATGTTGCAGCACCTTCCTCTTGTGGGGGAGCTTTTCCTGCTTAAAATGTACAACTGCATCTGGGCAGGGCACATTCCCTGGGCACTGGCATGAAGCCACCATCATACCCACACCTAATCCCAGTAAGGATAAACACCTTTCTTTTAGCTACACCCCATCTCTCTTACCAGCTGCATTTTCAAGATGATGGAATGTATGATTCATGCCCAGCTGGTATGGTGGCTCGAGTCTTGCAATTTACTGATGAATGCACAGAGTGGATTTAAGGTTTGGCGTTACTTTGTCCACCTCGTTACTTTGTCCACCCATATCACGAAGGGTTTTCTGCAGAAATCCCAGACTTTGGCCATGTTTTTCCATTTGGGGAAGGCATACGACACCTGCTGGACAACTAGTATCTTCCACACTCTTTATACATGGGGTTTCCATGTCTGCCTGTAATGTTTCCTTCAGGAATTTTAAGAAGACCAAGTTTTCAAGGTGAATTTGTGTTCTGCCTTGTCGGACAGCTTTATCCAGGAAAATCATGTCCCTTGGTGTTCCGTCCTGAGCATCATCCTTTTTGCTGTCGTCCACAGCTCATGGTCTCATGGTCGCGTTCTTGCTTCCCGAGCATGGGGTCTCAGGTTCTATTCCCGGCAGGGTAAGGGATTTTCACCTGCCTCGAGATGACTGGGTGTTTGTGTTGTCCTCATCATTTCATCATCATTCACAAAAGTGGTGAATTTGGACTGAGAAAAGGTTGGGAATTTGTACGGTCATTGATAACTGTGCAGTTGAGTGCCCCATAAACCAAACATCATCATCATCATCAATCATCATCTTTTTGCTATCGCTGTTAACCCTATAATGGCCTGTCTCTCGCCGGTCATCTCCTGCTCCCTTTTTGTAGACGATTTTGCCATCTATTGTAGTTCTCCACAGACCTGTCTCACTGAGCAGCATCTTAAGTGATGTCTTAATTTTTTTATTTATTTTTTATTTAAACGTCATGTTTGTTAGGACCAAATTGAAGAGAAAATCTCCAAGGTTGTGGAACGTGTCAGTACATGAAATTACAACATAAAAGTAATAACAGACAAAAATAAAATGGTTATGAACTCGAAAAAAGTAAGTCCTTAAGTTTAAGTAAGCACAATCAACAATACAGCAAGGCTTAATTTTTCAAGGAACTGCTGTAGAGAAAAAGAGTGACCGATAAGGAAACTCTTCAGTTTAGATTTGAAAGCATGTGGATTACTGCTAAGATTTTTGAATTAGAGTTGTATTTTATTGGAAATAGATCAGCAGTATAATGCACACCTTTCTGCATAAGAGTTAAGGAAGTCTTATCCAAATGAAGGTTTGATTTCTGCTGAATATTAACCGAGTGAAAGCTGCTTATTCTTCCGAATAAGCTAATATTGTTAACAAGAAATGACAGTAAGGAATATAGGGGCCGTTGTCAAAATACCTAGACCCGTGAACAGGGGTCGGCAAGATGTTCAAGAACTTCCACTACTTATTGCCCGAATCGCCAATTTCTCAGCCAAAAATATCTTTTTAGAATGGGAAGATTTACCCCAAAATATTATACCATACCACATAAGCAAATGAAAATAAGTAAAGTAGACTAATTTTTGTGCCAAACAATCACTCGCTTCAGATACCATTCGAATAGTAAAAATTGCTGCAGTAAGTCTTTGAACAAGATCCTCAACAAGGGCATTCTATGACAGTTGACTATCTATCTGAACACCTAGAAATTTGAACTGTTCAGTTTCACTAATCATATGCCCATTCTGTGAAATTAAAATGTCAGTGTTTGTTGAATTTTGTGTTAGAAACTGAGTCTTACTGTGATTTAGCGTTACTTTATTTTCTACTAGCCATGAACTTAAGTTGTGAACTACACTATTTAAAATTGAGCCAATGTTGCACACAACATCCTTTACTACCAAGCTAGTGTCATCAGCAAAGAGAAGTATTTTAGTTACCCGTAATACTAGAGAGCATAGCATTTATATAAATAAGGAACAGGAGTGGCTCCAACACTGGGGCACCCCCCCCCCCGCACCCCTCCCCACACCCCACACCCCACACCCCTCCCCACACCCCACACCCCTCCCCACACCCCACACCCCACACCCCCCACCCCACTTGACCGTACTCGACTCAGACCCCACATCACAGCCATTCTCAACATTGTGATAATGACCTTTTGCTGTCTGTAGCTAAAGTGAGAGGTGATCCAGTTGTGAGCTACTCCCCATATTCAATAATGGTCCAACATCTGGTGCAATATTCTGTGATCAACAAAATCAAATGCCTTAGTTAAATCAAAAAATGTGCCTAGTGTTGGTAACCTTTTGTTTAACCCATCCAGTACCACACAGAGAAAAAAAAGACTATAGCATTTTCAGTTGTTAAACGACTTCTGAAGCCGAATTGCACATTTGATAGCTAATCTTGTGATGTAAAATGATCAGTTATCCCTACATACACAGCCTTTACAATTACTTTAGCAAACACTGATGGCATATAAATAGTAATAAAGCCACTCTATAAAAATGGGGAGAGGATTATTGTAAATTATTTTAGACCTGAGTACTTTTATCATTCTGGAAACTGACCTTTCCTAAAGGAAATATTACAAATATGGCTAAATACATGGCTCTAACATGTGCAGCACAGTACTTAAATATTCTGCTAGGCTCTCCACCATAGCCATAGGAATCCTTAGTCTTCAGTGATTTAATTATTGACTCAATCTCCCTCTTGTCTGTATCACAGGGGAGTATTTCAGACATCAATCTCGGAAAGCCATTTGCCAAGAAAGTTGTATGATTCCCTGTAGAAAATAAATTTTTATTTAATTCACCAGCAATGATCATAAAATGGTAGTTAAATACTGCAGATATATCTGATTTATCAGTAAACAATATTTTTATTACAAACTTACCTTATATCATTGACCTAGGGCTGCTGACAAGACACTTCCTTCACAACTGACCATATGGTTCTAATTTTATCCTGTCAATTAGCTATTCTATTTGTGTACCACATTCTCTTTGCCTTCCTAATTACATTTTTAAGCACATTCGAGTACTGTTTGTAATTGGCTATTGTAGCTTGATTGTGACTACTTCTAACATTTTGAAATATTTCTCACTTTGTTTTATATGATATCCTTATCACACTACTCAGCCACCTGGGCTGTCCATTACTGCTAGTACCCCATTTAGAATATTCTAATGGAAAGCAGCTCTCAAAGAGCATGAGAAATGTGTTAAGAAAAGCATTATATTTATCTATGTTATCGGCACTATAAACATCCGGCCACTCTTGTTCCTTGACAAGGATTAAAGAACTCCCTATTGCTGTTGGATTAAATTTCCTACATAGTTTGTAATTATGTGTGACATTTGTTTGAGTACAAAATCCTTTTAGTGTTAAAATTTGTGCATCATGGTCTGAAAGATGATTCACCCTTTTACTAACGGAATGCCCATCTACCAAAGAAGAATGAATAAAAATATTGTCTATGGCTGTGCTACTGTTCCCCTCCACCCTAGTTGGAAAAAACAGTGTCTGCATCAGATCATATGAATTCTGGAGATCTGCTAACATACTTTCTCTTGCACCATCGTATACAAAATTTATGTTGAAGTCACCACATGTATCTAATTTCTGGTACTTCCTCCAGAGTAAATCAAGAACACTCTCTATTGTCTTTACTCATAGTGCATTGACAGTGGCTTACACTTTTCCACTGACAAAACCATCTATATGAATTTCTTGTGGGCGCAAATGGTTTCTCCCACCATCTTCACATCTAGGGCCTGTTGCCCTTCCATTCATTGACAAAACAAAATTCATGGGGCTCATGCTCAATACGAAACTCTCTTGGTCCTCCCATGTCTCTTACCTGGCAGCCCACTGTACTCGGTTCCTCAGTGTCCTGTATGTCCTCAATGGTACTTCCTGGGGTGCTGATCGAAGCACCCTTCCCTGTTTGTACCAGTCCCTTGTCCACCCGAAACTCAACTACGGGTGCTTTGTTTATGCATCTACATATCCATCCCTCTTATGTGTTCTCAACACCCCAGGGGGTCCACAACTCTTTTGTGGATACGTGCGTGGCGAGCACGGGGCCCCAAGCTATTGCAGCCTTCTTTCTCTCCAGGGCTGCATTTCCTTCCCCTTCCCCTCCTTTCACCTCCTTGCTCCTTTCCCATCGCCCTCTCCTCTCCCTCTCTTGGTGTCCTTGCTTATGTTGGCCCCCGCTAGCCTCCTGGTTCTGTTGGTTTTACAATTCGGCTTTGTTGCGTAATCATCTCCTCCTTTTGGCATTCCCTGGTCCCCCTCTGGGGTTTGACCTCCATTACAAAATTTCTCCTCCGTAGTGTGAACCATTTGGGGAAGAGCACCATACCTAGTGTCTCCGACGTACGCCCTCCTAGTACATTCCACCTTTCCTTTCACGTCGTTGTCTGATGCTAGGGTGCATAGCCAGCACGGTAGCCATCCGGTGTGGTGGGGTCGCTATGTACCCTTTTGGTTGAGCCCCCTGAACACACAGGGATCACACTTCTGATACCTGAGCTGTGACCACCTCATGCATGCCTTGGAGTGGTTGCTCGTCGTCCTGGAGCATTGGAACTCCCGGCAATGGTCGCTGTGCCAGACGGCCCTTGCTGTGGCTGGGTGGTGCCCGTGAGGAGAGTCCCTGATTGGAGTGGGTGCTATCAGGGCGGACGCTATGCAAATGAAACGCATACAGGTCCAGAACTCTGGCCGTACTTCTGCGGCCGTCTCTCTGTGTGGAACTGATTCTTCAAGTGCTGCTTCTCTTGCCCCTTCGGCCTTCCCTTCCATGGCTACCCCCTGGGAAGAGGGTCAGGCCCATCGGCTAGGGGCAAATCCTTTCCCTCTGTTATGTAGTTTGCACCAGGACTGATGGAGATACTTTCACCAATACCAAACCTTTATTCTTCGTGGAACACATTGAAGACAAGTTTGGTGAAGTGGGATCCCTGAGCAAGATGTGGTCGGGTTCGTTGCTAATCAAAACTGCTTCAGCTGCCCAATCTGTGGCCCTTCGTGCCTGTACCCATCTTGGCACAATTCCTGTGTCCATTACCCCCCACCAGTCTCTAAATATGGTACAAGGTGTGATTTTTCACAGGGACCTCATCCTTCAAACTGATGAGGAACTTCGGGACAATCTCGGATGGCGGGGTGTTCACTTTGTTTTGCGTGTTCAGAAGGGTCCTACAGACAATCGCATTGATACTGGTGCCTTTATCCTGGCCTTTGAAGGGGATACCCTCCCTGGGAAAGTTAAGATTATGGTTTATCGATGTGATGTGAAGCCCGTACATCCCACCTCCTATGAGGTGTTTTAAGTGCTTGTGTTTTGGACACATGTCTTCCCACTGTTCACAGGCCCCTCTCTGTGGTGACTGTGGATGTCCCCTCCATGAGCGGAGTTCCTGTGTTCCCCCTCCTGTGTGTGTAAATTGTCATGGTAGTCATTCTCCACATTCACCAGATTGCCCAGTATATAAGAAGGAAAAGAAGGTACAGGAGTATAAGTCTCTCAATTGTTTAACCTATACAGAGGCCTGTAAGAAATATACACGTCTTCACCCTGTGTCCATGACATCTAGTTACGCCTTGGTTACATCTTCACCCCTTCCTCCCTCTTCCTTACCCCCATCCCGGACCCCTCTCCTCCCCCCTTCCCCTGCGGCTCCCACACCTTCTCCTCTGGGCACTGCTCCCCCCTCCCCAGCCGGAGAAGTGTCCCACTGCTTCAGCATCTGCCGGTCAAGGGCGCCTCTCCTGCGATGCCCCTTCCTGGCCACCTTCCAGGCCAAAGGTCTGCTGCTGCTGCCGCGTGACGACCGCGAGAACCACGGTGTGTTGGTCACTAGGTCGCTCGGTCTCTTTCTGTTCCCGATCTTGCTGCAGCTGACTCCTTTATGCCACACAGCCCTCCTCGATCTCAGCCTGAAAAGAAGAAGAAACGTAAGTCTCAGGACAAAGAGCCTCTGGTGTCACCAGAGGTCCCATCCCCATCTTCACAACCGGATTCTGACCTGTCATTCATGGATGTCACCCCCTCCTTGTCGGTGACGTGTGGGGACCCGGTGGTGTGACCAGCTTTAGCATGTTCAGACCCCATTGAAATCATCATTCTGCGGGTCTCCAGTGGAATTGTAATCGATACTATCGTCACCTTCTGGAATTGAAATACCTTCTTTTGTCTTACTCTGCAGCTTGTTTGGTACTCCAGGAATCTCATTTTATTGATGTTCACTCACCGACCCTCCGTGGGTTCCATGTTTTCTACCGAAATCAGGTCGGACCCCTGCGGGCTTCTGGTGGCATTTGTACGTAGGTCCGTACAGACATTGCTAGCACATAGATTCCTCTTCAAACTACATTGGAAGCGGTTGCTGTTAGGGTCCACCTAAACTCTGCGGTCACGGTTTGCAATCTTTATCTCCCTCCTGACAGGACTCTTACACCTGCTGCCTTAACTGCCTTTCTTTAGCAACTTCCTCCTTCCTTCCTTCCTTCCTTCCTCCTCCTTGGGGATTTTAATGCTCATCATCCCTTGTTGGGCAGTGCCATTCCATCTAGACGAGGTCTTCTCATAGACCAGTTTATTGTAGACCACGACTTTTGCATCTTAATGATGGCTCCCCTACACATTTCAGTGCCGGTCATGGTACGTCTTCTGCCATTGATCTTTCTCTTTCTTCTCCCTCTCTCCTCCCTTCATTACACTGGTCGCCACACGACGACCTTTGTGATAGTGACCATTTCCCGTTGATCCTCTCTCTCCCTTCCCGCTCCCCGATCGGCAGGTTACCTCATTGGCCTTTCCAACGCGCTGATTGGCCTCTATACACTGCACAGGTCATGTTTTCTCCCTCTTTGTCGGGTTGTATTGATGACGTCCTACGTGATGTTTCTGACGTGATTGTTTGCGCTGCTAGCCTTGCTGTCCCACGCGCATCTGGACCATTTCGTTACCGGCAAGTCCCATGGTGGAGTACAGCCATTGTCATTGCCATCCGTGATACCCGTCGAGCTTTCCAACACCTTAAGAGGCACCCTTCCGTAGCCAGCCTTACTAACTTTAAACGCCTTCGCGCTAAAGCCCGTTATTTAATCAAACAGAGCAAGCGGATATGTTGGGAATGATTCATTTCTTCCCTTGGCTCTACTGTCCCTCTGTCACGGGTATGGGCTACACTTTGCTCTCTCCAATGTTGCCATCAGCAGTCCACCCTCCCAGGCCTTCACCTCCCAGATGGCCCTTGTACGGACCCATTAGTTCTTGCAGAACATCTTGCAACCCATTTTGCAGTGGCCTCAGCATACGCCTCCTATTCAGCTGCTTTCCTTCACCAGAAACAGTGGGCTGTAACTTCCACCTTATGTTTTACCCCTTGTGAGTCAGAATTTTACAACGAATCTTTTACTGAATGGGAATTTCTTTCTGCTCTATCTTCTTCTCATGATACGGCCCCTGGTCCTGATTCCATTCATAACCAACTGCTTCAACACCTCAGTGTTCCACAATGGCAACATCATCTTCGGGTGTTTAACCGTATCTGGCTCCAGGATGACTTCCCTTCTCAGTGGAGGGATAGCATCGTGGTTCCTGTCCTTAAGCCTGGTAAGAACCCCTGTCTTTTGACAGCTATTGGCCAATTAGTTTGACCAATGTTGTTTGTACGTTACTTGTATGGATGGTAGCCCGTCGGCTCAATTGGGTCCTCAAATCTCGGGATCTATTGTCCCCATACCAGTGTGGCTTTTGAGAGTGACGGTCTCCAACCGATCATTTACTTCGCTTGGAATCCGCAGTTCGGCAGGCTTTTTCCCAGGGCTGCCATTTAGTTGCAGTGTTTTTTGACCCTCGCAAGGCCTATGACACGGCCTGGCGCCATCACATCTTACTTACCCTTCATCAGTGGGGTCTTCAGGGCCCACTCCCGATTTTTATCTGCCAGTTTCTGTTCCATCGGTCATTCAGAGTTGGTACTGTTTTTAGTTCTCCACGGACCCAGGAGACGGGCATCCCACAGGATTCTGTCTTGAGTGTCCCTCTTTCCCTTATTGCTATCGATGGACTTGTGGCCTCTGTCAGTCCTGTGGTTGCCCCTGCCCTGCATGTGGGTGATTTCTGCATTTGGATTAGTTCCTCCTTGATGGCATCTGCAGAATGCCAGCTCCAGGGAGCTATACGGCGTGCCTCTGCATTGACCCTCTCACAGGTTTCAATTCTCTCCTCTAAAATCGTTGGTGGTCCACTTCTCTCGCCGTACTACGATCCACCCTGTTCCAGAGCTCTATCTCGATGCACAACGATTGCCTGTGGTCCCACAGTTTCGTTTCCTGGGTCTTCTTTTCGACAACAAGCTCACTTGGCTGCCCCATATCAGACTTCTGAAGGTAGGATGTTTCCGTAAACGCAATGTCCTTCACTTCCTTGCCCACTCCTCTTGGGGTGTGGACCGTTCCCTCCTTCTCTGTCTTTAACGTGCTCTAGTTCCATCTCACTTGGACAATGGTTGTCAAGTTTATGGTTCAGCTGCTCCTTCCACACTGCGCGTGCTAGAGCCAGTCCACCGTCATGGTGTCCGTTTGGCCACCAGTGCCTTCCCTACTAGCCCTGTTGATAGTATCCTGGTTGAACCTGAGATCCCCCCCCCCCCTCCTCCCTTTTTGTTTGGTGGTCCCAGCTTCTGGTGTCTTATGCACTCGCTATCCATTCCTCTTCCACTCATCATTCCTATTCTATCCTGTTCCCAGACCATGGAAGTCGCCCACCCCACTCCCACCCTCGGGCGGGTTGACTGGTTGGGCTCCGCCTTGCGTCTCTTTGCCATCCCTCTGATGGTGTTCCATTCCTTTTTCCACCAAATTTTATGGGAGTTTCGGGATGCTGTTGTTTTTTACACTGATGGCTTTAAATCTGCTGATCATGTGGGGTATGCCTTCACGTCCTCCGTTGGAACGGAAAATCATCTGCTCTCACCTACATGTGGGGTGCTTACTGTGGGATTGATGGCAATTCCCCAGGCCCTTAACTTTATTAAACAGTCCCAACACAACCGCGTTTTGTTATGTACGGACTCAATGAGTGGCTTTCTTGCTATTGACTGGTGTTTTTTTGCGCCATCCATTGGTCTCTGCCATCCATGACCATCTCGCTGATATTCACCGTGCTGCTTGTTCCATTGACTTCCTTTATGTCCCTGGCTATGTGGGTATCCCGGGTAATGAGCTCGCTGATCGTTTGGCTGGGGGAGCAGTCACTTACCCCCTGTTTTCTGTAACCCCTCCTGCAGTGGATTTACAGTTTCACATCAAATCCCACTTCGCACAGTCATGGGCCAATTCTTGGGAGGTTACTCCCCTGTCTAATAAACTTCGTGTGATTTAGGTGACACGAGGCCCGTGGCGTTCTTCCTTTTGCCTCTCCCGAAAGGACTCGACCACAGTGTGTTGTCTCCGCATTGGCCGTACCAGGCTGATACATGGTTTTATTTTGCGTGATCAGCCACCCCCTCGTTGTGGTTGTGAATTCTTCCAGTCAGTTGCCCACATTTTGGTCGACTGCCCCCTTCTTTTGGCTCTGCGTGCTAAGTACAGACACCCCCACACTTTACCTTTGATGATGGCTGATGATTCCCGGATGGTCACTCTGGTTCTCGGTTTCCTCCGGGAAAGTGGTTTTTATTCTCAGTTTTAAGGTTTTTAATCTCTCTGGTGTTGATGCAGGGCGGTGAGTGTTTGGGTGTCTCCCACTGTAAGCCCTGGTTGGAGATTCCTGACTCATCTCCCTGACCAAGATCCTCTTTTCTTCCCCTTTTACTCTTTTTTTACCACTTTTTCTTAAGGATTGGTTAGTCTCCTTTTCCCATACTTACTTCTACATTCTAGCGGTTGCACCTTTTAAGTCACAGGTAGTCTTGCCTATACTGCTTCAGCGTAGCATTGGGTTCGTTCTGTTGCTGACTTCCTTCATTTTGTTATTACCATTGACAACATGACTGCCCTTTTACGTTTCTAGCCTTTTCCCTTTTATTGTTCTGACTTTCCTGAGATGTCACATTACCGAAATAGACCACATTTGAAACAAGGGACTGGTGACCTTGCTGTTTGGTCCCTTAAACCACAACCAACCAACCAACCAACCACGTTTTCTCAACACTGTCCACCATCATAGCATCAATTTGGCCTTCTACACTAGCCTGGTTGAGTGTCTGTATGCTGAAGCTGCTGACCTACCACTGTCATACTGCCGTGACTTTCTCCTCAGCAGGTATGCATGCCATTTGTCTGCCGTGCATGGCCGCCCACCATATGCCTCATTCTTCGATGATTCCTTTGATTGCCGGAATGGGGCATGTCCCTCTTCTCTGTTAGCTCCTTGAGTCCACTTCCGGCACTTGCTATGGAAGCTAAACTTCACACTACCTGCAACTTTCCTGGTGGGTATGAACTATTCACCTTCTTGGTTTCATGCAGCAGCCCCATGTTAATTATGGCCTTCATTTGCTTCCTAATGACACTATTCCAGCCCCAGTCTATTGCCGTCAGTTTCACAACCTTCTGTAGAGGAATGTTGGACGTTGATGGAAACTGTCAGCATGTGGCGTATTAAAACTCATCAGAGTTTCCCAAGTGATTTATTATTTCCCACTACAGTGCCCCATTCCTCTCGGTCTGCGTCACTGGGTCCCACAATGCCAAGGACACCGCTGTCTGTGAAATGGATTGGTGCAGAATGGCTGCCTCAGAGATCCATGCAACGCCGCCCTGCTGTGTGTCGGCCTAGTACGGCCGTGAAGTTGTGACGGCGTCAGGTTGCGTTGACATCAGGCTGCGCCAGCAGCCGATTCAGCAGCCTGCATCCACATTGCCTCAGTGCTGCTCTGAGGGAGCCGCCGGACAGCCCTCTGCGTGCTTCTTCACTGTCATGGTTAATATCGTGGGCAACAACAAGTGCCTGTGTTCCAATGTCAGAATCTGCTGCCTTCACCTCAAGATGCCTCTGGCTTGTGTTAGGAACCGACAAGACTGCCTGTGGTAGCAAGCCATGGCGTGGCTCGCCGCTGGCTGGCTGCAGTCCATGCATCGGCTTCAGAGGGTCGAACTGGCAATCCGCCGTGAACTGAATTGCCGGTGTCCCATCTGCTACTGCGTGTAACCGGTGGTGTGACATGCCCCGCTGTGTGCCCCTGTATTGCTAACACACCACTCTGAGTCACATACTCGTAACACCTAGGTTGGGCAAGTGGGCCCCTCCAGTCTGTAACTTTCGCCATAGAAACTGCTGTGTTTACACTTTTTCAGTGGTTCGGCAGCTCTGTGGCCTCCATTCTACTTCGGAACCACTGGTAACATAACTTACTGTCAACAGGCCCGTGCCTGTCTGTAACTTGTGTGCTCCAAAATATTGCACCGAAGCTAACCTTTTCCTATTATAAATGGTGGTGCCACTACACTTCGCATGGAACTTGGCGATAGTAGCTTTGTATACTCTGATGGCTCTCGGGTGTGCCTTCATTATTGGCACCTGTGTCCTTGGATACTGGCTTCCGGCAAACTGCTGAGTATTTACAGCCGAGGTCATTGCCCTGTATCAGGCCATGGAGTACATCAGGCAACACAGCCTTTTCAATTGTGTCCCATGTTCAGGCCCAGTGCATTGCCCTTCAAAGTCTATGTGAACTGTACACAGCCCATCCCTTAGTGCAGAGGGTCCAGGAAAACTGTCACTTGCTCAATCTTGGGGGAGCCAATGTGATGCTTCTGTGGGTTCCTGGTCATGTCAGTCTGCCAGGAAACGAAGCTGCTGATGCTGCAGCCAAGGCTGCAGTCCTTGTACATCAGCCTATGAGTCCCTATGTTCCCTCCAATGATCTCTGTGTTGCCATATGTCAGGAGCTGGTGTCTTTTTGGCATTGCCAATGGTTTTCCCTTCATGGAAACAAGCTCAGGATTATTAAGTCTCTCTCAGCGGCTTGGACAACCTCCTCTTGGCACTCCCACCATGAGGAGGTCATTTTAACCAGTCTGCATATTGGGCACTGCCTTTTTAGCCATTGTCATTTGATAAGTGGTGATCCCCCACCATTTTGTACACATTGTGCCCAAGTTTTCACTGTCTGCCACTTCCTGATGGTATACCCATATTTTAACCATTTACATTCCTGCTTGGGTTTGCCGTCTGAGTTACTGGCTGTTTTAGCAAATGACGCACGGGCTGTTGACCACGTTTTATTTTTTATCCACCAAAGAAATTTAATTTTTAGTTTTGTAACTCCATTTCAGCATGTTGTCTTTTCTAGCCCTTTTCCCACATACCTGTTTTATGTCAATAGGGACTGATGTAGAGTCATTTTTTAACTCGTCTCTGCCTTCGTGTTCTGCACTTTTGACTTGGGCACGTATGACCCCAGTTGTTTTTTGCACCCTAATGCATAACAAAACAAACAGCCAGATTACATGTTAAAGAGCCTGCTAAGCTAGGACAAAGTCCCGAATTGTAACTACATCAGCACTGACAAAGCAGAATTCACAATTGGCATTTACTCCAAAACAGATGAAATTAATTACACAGTCCTACACTTCATCACGAATTATTTCTATCTAGTAACTTAAGGAAATTAAACTGGATTCCAAGCTATTAAAGCTTGGTTCTTAAAAGATGGTGCAAAAGCATTACTCACCAGATCTTTGCTCACTCAGCCTGCCTTAGACTTCATGGGGTAATGGGAAGGAAGAGTATTTCCACTAACTTTACTTCCCCCCATGGATAACTGGCCATCCTCTCACTAGAGGCAACCCCTCTGAATCTGCTTTGATACTGGAAGTAGTTGATATCCAGATCCCACACCACTATGCTACCCCCAGGCCCTGAGAGAGCACAATGGAAATGAGCTTGCAAATGTGCTGGGTGGATGGCAGCAGCAGTCATAGTGGAGCCCTCCAGACAGTCTGCTAAGACTTATCGTGGACTCCTGAAGTCACTCAGCAATGAAAACTAATGAAATACACCAGAATTTGAATCAAGAACTGCTTCCAATGTGGGTAACTTAAGAAAGAGATACCCTTGGTTTTACAAAGCAGCTGAAATCTTTTAATAAAGACCAGTCCTCCAGTTCAGATTATCTACCAATTAAATTACTTTGAGTATGCTGATATAATAGCTCCATACTTCACACTTACATGCAGCTCCTCACTTGATGAAAGTTGCACAAGTCACACCACTAATCAAGAAATGAAGAAAGAGTAATCCAGTGAATTATTGACCTGTATCACTGACTTCTGTTTGTAGTAGGATTTTGGAACATATACTGTGTTCCAACATTGTGAATTACTTTGTGAGAATAAAGAGCTAGTTGGCATTCACAAGATGAATATATTCTGAATCAGTGCTGACCATCTGCCATTAGAGAGTTTTCTTCAAAGTAACAAGTGCTATCAATAGGGAGTCTCAAATTTACTCCATTTTTATAGAATTCCAAAAGGCTTATGATAATGTTCCTTACAAACAACTTCTAATCAAATTGCATGCACATGGAGTTCCATCGCAGTTGTGTGGCTGGATTCATGATTTCCTGTCAGAGGGGTCGCATGAGATATCCAGCATTCCCCAATGAAGTGTAATAGGTGCTCTACTGTTCCTAATATGTATGAATAGTTTAGGAGACAGTCTGAGGAGCCCTCTTAAACCTGTTTGCAGATGACATTGTCATTTACTGAGTATGACAGGCATCATAGTATCAAAACCAATTGCAAAATGATATAGACAAAATATCTGTATGATGTAAAGAGTGGCAATATGACTAAAAAAAAAATGAAAAGCTTGAGGTGATCTATATGAGTACTGAAAGAACTCCATTAAATTTCGATACATAAGTCCAACCCCTCGTCCAAGTCATGGGAGATGGGCAACGGCACAAAGTAGGGGACTGCCTATAGGGGCGATGTACAGCGGGGACTTCGTGTGCCCCAGGACCGCTACGGTAGCTGAGAAGGCCCTATAGGAACCCTGAAACGTGACGGCTAACGGGGCTCTGGTGAAGCTGCGATAGGCCTAGCAAGCCAGTAGTGGATAAATCAACTGCTTTTAAAAAGGGAACATGCCTCGGATCACAGAACGGATTTAAAGGAAACCGACCAAGCAATGGAAAAGGATTACGAGATGGTTTACGACTGGGCACCTTAAATGTAAGGACTCTAACTGGGAAGTTAGAAGAAATTGTAGAAATGATGGAAAGGAGGAAATTGGACATCTTGGGACTTGCTGAGACTAGGTGGAGAGGAGTTGGTGGAAAACCACTAAGTAAAGGATGTAAACTGTACTGGATAGGGAATGAGAGGGGAAGAAATGGAGTGGCAATAGTGGTCAGAGAGGGTCTGCAGGAGGAGGTGGAAGGTATCAATGATCGAATGATAAAAGCCAGAGTATGGGTGAAAGGAAAAAGCATTGAAATCATCCAAACATATGCTCCACAGGTGGGGTGTACAAAAAAGGAGAAGGAGGAATTTGAAGATGACATGCAAAAGCAGCTAAATGGAGGAAATCAGATTATAATAGGGGACCTCAATGCACATGTTGGCACAGACAGGAAAGGATTCGAGGAGATAATGGGACCAGAGGGCTGGGGGAACCGAAATAGAGAAGGAAAATTGTTGCTGGAATTCTGCAAGAGGAATGGGCTGGCGATCGCAAATTCCTGGTACAAGAAGAGAAGTAGTCACAAAATAACTTTGTACAGTGGGGACTGGTCCCAAACTTCAGTAGTAGACTATGTACTAGTGGATAGGAAGATGATGAGCAGCCTCACAGATGTTAAGGTCATTCCATCTGAGGCCTTAGACAGTGAACATCGGCTGTTGGTAGCCACCCTGAGAGAGAAAAAAGATAGGAGGGCAACAGAAATACAGGAGAAAAGGTTGAAGACATGGATGCTGAAAGAGGATGAACGGAGGACCCAGTACCAGACACTGATCAGGAAGAAGCTGCCAAAGGAAGATCAGAGAACAGTGGAAGAAGAATGGGGAGATTTTAAGAGGGCTCTAGTTGAGGCAGCTGAGACTGTGTGCGGAAGAACTAGCACAAAGAGGAGAAGTAGGGAAACCCCATGGTGGAACAACATATGTAAAGAGACAGTACTTCGAAAGAACAAAGCCTTCAGAGAATGGTTCCAGACCCGAACAGAGGAAGCTAGGGTAAAATATAAGGAAAGCAAGAAAGCGGCACAGACCATAGTAAGGGCGGAGAAGAAGAAGTGGATGGAAAAATGGACAAGAATGTTAGAAGAGGACAGTGAAGGGAACAAAAAAGTACTTTACGCCATGGTAAGAAATAAGAGGAATGACAGAAGCGAGTGCCTGAGGATCATGGATAATAATGGAAGAGTTGTGGAGGAAATGCATGAGCTCAAAAAGATTTGGAAAGTGTACTTTGAAGATCTGTTGAATGCCACCAAGTGGGTAACTAACAGCGATGGAGAGCCTAAGGCAGCAGGCGATTATAATAGTGGGGAAATTGATGATCTAACTTGGAATGAAGTGGAAGAAGCCATAAAGAGGATGAAAGGGGGCAAGGCACTAGGTTGGGACGAAGTAACAGTGGATATGACACAAGCAGCAGGAGAAGTAGGAACCCAGTGGCTATACAGAGTGCCGAGGGTGGTGTGGAAGGAGAACAGAATTCCTGAGGATTGGAAGAAAGGAATTATAGTCCTGATCTTGAAGAAAGGGGATAAAAGGAGATGTGAGAACTACAGAGGAATCACCCTGCCATGCCACTGTGGAAAAATCTATGAAAAGATCCTGGAGAAGAGAATAAGATGCAGTATTGAAAGTAGACTGCAAGAGGAGCAGTACGGTTTCAGACCAGGAAGATCAACAACGGACCTCATATTTGCGGTAAGGCAACTGCAGGAAAGGCACTATGAGTACGGGAAGGACTTAATCATGGCCTTTTTGGATATTGAGAAGGCGTATGACAGTATCTGTAGAGACAAGCTCTTGGATGTGCTGAACGCAAAAGGGATAGATGAAGAGATAACACGAAAAGTTAGAAAAATGTATGAGGGAAGTGAGAGTTGTGTGAAAGTGGGGAGGGAACATACTGCATGGTTCAAGCTGGAAAATGGGCTGCGACAGGGAAGTGCACTTTCGCCTTTATTGTTTATTATTGTTATGGATGAAATCCTACAGCAAGTATCAGATGCAATTGGAGATCATAAAATGAAAGCAGTGCTTTTAGCCGATGACCTGATGTTATGGGGAAATTGCGAGGAGGAGGTGCAAGAGCAGTTAGATGCATGGGAGGCAACGGCAGCACAATATGGAATGCATTTCTCTGCAAAGAAAAGTGAAATAACTGTCACAACAAGGAAGAAGAATAGGCCAAATGTGGATATAACTTGTGGAGGGGGAAAAACTACAAGTGGTAGAGAACTTCAAGTACCTGGGAAGCGTGATTGAAAGTAAGGGGGGAAACGCAATGGAAATAAATGAAAGATGCAGAAAAGCAGGGCAGTTCTACAAATGCATTAGGGGGCTTATTTGGAGCAAGGAGGTGCCACAGAAATCCAAGGGAATTATATACCGAACCTACTTTGTCCCCATATTGGCATACGGAAGTGAGACATGGGTAATGCACAAAAGCGACAAAAGTAGAATACAGGCTAGTGAAATGAAGTTCCAGAGGAGCAGGTTGGGTGTAACAAGATGAGACAGATTGCGAAATGTGTGTGTGAGGGAAAGACTAAAGGAGGAACCAGTACAGGACAGGATAGAAAAATCAAGACTGCAGTGGTATGGACACATGAAGAGAATGGATGAGGGAAGAATTCCAAAGAGGATGTTTGATCTGCAGCTGGAGGGGAAGAGGCCCAGAGGAAGACCAAGAGATAGATGGGTGAAGGGAGTGAAGGAATGTGTGATGAGAAGAGGAGAGAACTGGACGAAGGTGGAAGAGGGGGAATGGTGGAAAGACAGAACACGATGGAAAGGCTTGTGTTCCCGACAGACCCAGCCAGTGGCTGGAAACTGTCCAAGATGATGATGATGATGATGAGATGATAAGTCACATAAATCTATAGACGGTAAGTTCTACCAGTCATGTAGGCATTAAACAGGAACAACTTTAATTGAAATGATCACAGACAATAATGTTGTGGGAAGCCAATGTAATAAATTAATAGAGATCAGAGATCGCATGGAGAGATTTAAATGTTCATCTTCCCTGTGTGTTGTTAGAGAGTGGAATGGTACAGAAATAATGTGAATGCTGTTAAATGAACCTTCTGCCAGGCACTTGCATGTGAATTGGAAAGTAGTCGTGTAGATGTTGGTGGATGAGTATACAGCAGACTGACTTAGGTCCCACCCTCCAGGCAGTTCTGCTACAGACGCACATAGCTGCAATGGAAATTAGCCGTTTTCATGTGAGGCTGCTCCGTGTTTATCATGCCACTGAGAACTTATAATGACAGTACCTGGTCTGCTTCGCCCATCTGATCAGCTTTGCTGAGTGTTCCATGATGTTCCAACATTCCATTCCACTTGCTCTGGCTAGTATATTTTGTAGCATCAGAATAGTGCTGTTGTGTGTAAGTTACACTTTCTTACTTAATCATGCACAGTCAGCAGATTGGTGGCACCTCTGTCTTAAGATATTTTGCTGCATATGCATTTGACTGCCCAGCTCATATGGTATGTAGCAATCTGTTCCGTAAATCAGACATAATAACTGCAATATCGACAGTATCTGCAAACTGAAACTCCAGTGTATTACTATGGCTTGGCCTGGTTTCCTCTGCTTACTGAGTTGCCAGGGAAGATACCTAGATTTTTACTTGGCTACACCAATATATTCTTCTGCGGCACACCACTACATAAGAGAGTGCTACCAGGATTCTACTAAGACTTGGATGTATCAGATGACTATCCACTGGTCAGTATCATTGGAGTGTTCAACATTTTGACAGTAGAACAGATTTTGTTACCAGATTTCATTCACTAAACACCAGAAATAAAGCTCTTTAAATTTTACAGTGAGTGTTTATCTCATATGCAGAAAACATCTGGCCTCCACCACACTTCCCTCATTCCGGACATTGAAAACATTTTGTACATACACAGTCAGTATTTGAAATAAGCATTTAATCTTGGCATTGATACACAGTTCGTTTTGGAGGTTAGTCACATAGTTGAAAATACGAGAGTACGCATTCTGAGCAAGGTTAGCATTCACTGATCTCCACTGCGTACTGGGAGATAGCCAGATTCCCATTCTGTGGATTAGGAAGTGAATCATCTCCCATCTGCTAACGGGGCCAATGTGATATTCAGACATAGAGTGCATGGGAGTCTGCTGAAGCAAGTCTTGTAATTTTTACATCGTAATCAAGGTGTCTCAGTCCACTCGTAAAATAAAAATGTGATGGCAGATTATCCAGGTTTATGTGTGTAACCAACCAGCTCAGGTACTTGGTAGGACTTCATGTTTTGTGGAAGTTTGTGGATTGAATTGTGACTGAAATATATGTAACTGATATGCCACATTGTGTTGGGTACATGTGAATGTTATGGGTAGAAATTAGAGGTCAATATTTCCGTGCTGAGATGATTGTGGAAGAAGGTCTGTCACAAACAGCATTGACCAAAATATTGGAATAGCCAGGAAGGTCAGGCATAACAGTGTTAAGGTGCTAGCTGTTGATAGCATTTGTGTGCACCAGCTGATCAATAGACATAGCAGAATAATACAAGAATAGGATATGTGTTGATAGTGTTGAGGTGTCAAGTAGTCAAGTAGGATCAGGATGCATCTCCTTATGCCAGGGAGTAAGATCCTTACTCACAACAGCCTAGAATTGTTAAAAAAAAAATTATTTCTCAGATTGATTACGCACAATCTTGATTTAAGCTGGAAGTTGAACCATAATTGACATTCATACTTCTTTTGGCTTACAAAAAGATCAAAGAAAGATTTTACTACCATAATGAAACCTTTTTGGAAAGGTGAAATTCATCATCACCAACTATCTTACTTGAACACATCCAAGGACCTCTCTTATAGTATTCTCGTGAATTATTATACCAATTTCAAAGTTATTTTATGGAGGTCAACATTTATCATTTGGAGGTTTGGAGTTAATGACACCTTTTATGCCTTGAACACTTTCAGTAGTATCCTTCTGTAGAACATACTCAAAGGTCTGAGCCATTAGTTGTGAAAATATGCATGGTGCCATCCAGTCTACATTGCCTATTCATTTACACCAAAAAGCATTTTGGTAATCTGGTGTATTATTGTGAAGTCACTTTTTTGGTAGTAACAAATGCTACAATAGAGAAACTTCCTAATTTCCAAACTATTACATAGCAGAATGCCTCATTTCAGTGCACTCACTCCAGAACAATTTCAACAGATGTGGTGTGTTGAAGGAAACCCATATGTTACTGCTGTTACCTGCTGGATTCAGGAAAGGTTTCATATAATACCTGATATTTTCTGCAAATCTATCATGTCACAGCTACAGCATATGTTGAAGATTCTTTGACAGTTCTTGATTCTAGTCTAAAGCACTCTACTAGTCATAACTGTATAGTAATTGTAATAAACTAGTTGCCTATACAACCCATGAATCTTGATAAACTGAACATTGGAATGTGGATTGACTCCCATGAATGGCAACACTTAACAGATGCATGAAGGTGATGTGTTGGCAGAAGAGCCAACACTGTGTTGCTAGAGGAGGCCGAAATGCACGTGTTTAAGCTCACGCAGACTGGCATGAGGTCTGGAACAATTATAGTAGTTGAGTCTAATAAATAAAGTACGAAGCTCTTGGAATACTTATCTTTAATCCATAATTGGAGAACATCGGTCTTGATGATACATAATTACAATCTCAATATAAACTGGTAATGGCGCCTTGCTAGGTTGTAGCAAATGACGTAGCTGAAGGCTATGCTAACTATCGTCTCGGCAAATGAGAGCGTAGTTTGTCAGTATAGAATCGCTAGCAAAGTTGGCTGTACAACTGGGGCGAGTGCTAGGACGTCTCTCTAGACCTGCCGTGTGGTGGCACTCGGTCTGCAATCACTGACAGTGGCGACACGCGGGTCCGACGTATACTAATGGACCGCGGCCGATTTAAAGGCTACCACCTAGCAAGTGTGGTGTCTGGTGGTAACACCACAGAAGGAATTAGTCATAACTGTATAGTAATTGTAATAAACTAGTTGCCTATACAACCCTTGAATCTTGATAAACTGAACATTGGAGTGTGGATTGACTCCAATGAATGTCAACACTTAACAGATGCATGAAGGAATTTATTTGCAAACATGGTAACCTGGAAGTTGTCGTACATTTATTGTTGGGGGCATAGTTGTGAAAGTAAAAAAAAAGAAGTCCTTTTCTAAGTGTGTAACTTTGGGTAGGAGCTTGTAAAGTTAACGAATGGGGACTCTCTTCTCAATTCGATGTTACCCTCATTTATCCTCATTTTCTGTTCAACAGACAGTGCATAAGTGTGGAAAGTGTTCTGCCATAATGTTTTACACTAGCACAATTGACATCTGGTTATATCTTTCACACTGGGAAACCTATTTGTCCCCTTTAAAGAAAGAAAATTGCAGAGAGCATTTCTTCTGCTCTTCAAGGCTCTAGGATCTTAATAGTTTGGTTCCTTTTTCTGCCGTCCTCTCATATGAGGTTGATACCACAAAATACCAACCGGTTACAGACTGTCTGGATCTGAAGAACCATTAACATTACCAGTGTCATCCCGATTTGTTTTCAAGACCCCAGCAGATTGTTTGTTATCAAAACATGACATTCTGACCTCACCTGTACCTCAATCAAAAGATTCTGGCTCATTTTGTGATGTAGATGCAGTAAGAAATCTCCGTTAACTATAGTCAGATTAAAATTACTTGATAGTTGGTGCTTCGTGCTTTGCAGCTTGTTTCCTTCAGAGTGCTCAACATCAGGCCCAAACCTTTTGCTGTTGCAAAACTATCACAACAGTTGGTTAGTTCACTTTCAAGTCCTTACCCAGTTTTTTTTTCCTTGCTGTGTTTGGATCTAGAATCCTGGGTTTGGACCTTTTATTTAGTGTTTCATCACATGTGATAACAACACCAAACCCCCCCCCCCCCCACACACACACACAATACTTATTAAATACACATGTTCCTTAGATAGCACTAACCATACTACTGGATCCTTCTGCACGAGATGTGATGTGGCACCATTCGTTCAGTTGTTACAATTACAGAGATTGGTTTACATTAGATAAGCTTTGCACAACATTGCACAAAGTTAAATTTTTAAAGGCTACCATTCATGATTGTGGCTGGGTCACCATAGCAAAGGATATAACCAGATGCCGTATAGTAGCTTACCATAACACAGTGCTTAGTGTAAAATTTTGACGTGTAGATGTCCGTAGGTTCGAACCTCATCAAATAAAGAGACATTTTTATTTCTAAATCTAATCAAAAGACTTTGATTATTAGTTCTATTGAATTAGTTGGTTTAAATGTAATATTTTTTTTTTATTTCTAATACTTTGCTGTAACATTTTCATCATTGTATTAACTTTTCTATTTTGTCTTACTTATCTTCCTATCACTCTTTATTCATTTGGAATCTGCATATGTCGCCTATAATCTGAAACAAAGTGCCAACCAGGAAAGCTCATTGATTGGTCCCCAATATCTTGTCTCAAAACACAATTTTCAAATCTTGTTCTTGTTATCTTCAGTCCAAAGACTGGTTTGATGCAGGTTTCTGAACAACACTGTGTGTGTGTGTGTGTGTGTGTGTGTGTGTGTGTGTGTGTGTGTGTGTGTGTGTGTGTGTGTGTGTGTGTTTTGTAAGAAGTACAACAGCGACAAATGTGGCTGCAAACTTAAGTCATTACCACATGTAGTTCTAAGTGTTGTATTCAAACTTTTCTCCTTCCCCACAATTCCTCTCTGAACTTCCATTATTGGTTGTGACTGGTTTGGCAAGATACCCTCTTTCTTGTAGGTACTAGATTGGTCTCACTAAAAGAGCAAGACAGGATATTCATTATCAAGAATGCAAGAGCGAAAGAATTCATCAACAAAGATAATGACAGGGTGAACCACAGAGGCCTGATGTCTATCGTTCACTTCCGACAATTATCTCCGTATATCTGCAAGATGTAAAAAATCAACACTGCTAAATCAGCTTTGTTCTATCCTCTCTCTTGAATAAATTACCACTTGACTCATCATTCTTGTGAGGGACTTTCTGCTGCAGAATTATTTCCTAGGTTGACAGATGTAACCTTAACCCTTAGCTACTGGAGGGGTCTATCACACAGCCTTTTCATTTTTTTATGTACAAAACCACTTTATTGATGAATGTATATTTTCATGGCTTCCTGTTGCTTGTTACACTTCTTGGAAACAGACTTTATGGGAATTTTAAATACACCATTTCTGGTACCGCGCGTCATGGTATTTGAATCCGTGTCAGACTTCATGGATGTCGAAGACCCATAGAGGTCTCGGCTGTGGCGGCGCACACCTCCTGGCCCACTTTTAGTGTGGGGGCGCCACAGTGGAACACATAGTCATAGCGGCCAATAGCGGTGCCCCCGATAGCATACTTAAATGCCGGCCACTTGCTCAGCCAGTCAGTCTAATCTTACTTAAGTCGAGTCACACCTCGCTTTGCGCTAGACTGCTTACTTCCAGGTTTGTGTACGAGTTTGTTTCCTTCTGACTCTGTTGTTCGGTCTTGTTGTATTCATTCTGTCCTACGTTGGTCGTGTCGGTCCTCTTCCTTAGTGTTGTTGCTTGGAGGCCTCTCCGCAGGTCCCGCCGCGCCTTCCATCTTTGCTACCCCGCGACTGTCCTGGTCGCAGTTACAACATTTTTGCAACGAGGTAAACATTGGTCATTCTTGGTATGGAGGCGAAGTTGGTCTGTCTGTTGGAGCAACAGCAGCAGCTCATGCAGCAGCAGCCGGTCCAGTTAGACATCTTACAAAAGTCACTGCAGTTGCTAACAGACAAAGTCGATGCCCGGGACGCTTTACTGCACCAGCTTCCGGGTCCACAGGTGTCCAATGTTTTCCCGTGTCCGCCGTCGTTTCCACCCTTTAATTACGCTAAAGAAGACTGGGAAACCTACTTACATAGGCTGAAACAACATTTCACAGCTTTTCAAGTCATGGACGATTCCTTGCAGTGGTCGTTTTTTTTTCTTGGGCCTCTCCGGACATGTTCTTTCTTCTCCGCAAGTTGGCACCATTGTCTGATCCTGTGGCTCTCTCTTTCCAGGAGATCTGCCTTTAGCTGAGAAACTATTATTCCCAATGCTACCACGTAGTCACTTCTCGGCCGGAGTTCCACCAGTGCCATAAACAGACTGGTTAATCGTATCGTTCCTGGGTCAAGGACTTGCAGGTCTCAGCCGTCAATGCGATTTTACGTGCACCGATCAGCAGTGTAAGGCTTCGTATGCGGACTCCCTGATCCGGGATGTGGTGGTTCAGCTGGCTCCCGACCCTGAGGTCCGTACGCCGGCATTGAAACTCGACAACCCCTCCTTGGAAGAAATTCTCCGCATTTCCCTCTCCTTTGAAATTGCTCAAGCAGCTAACGAGCGTCTTATGGCGTGACCGCAGGTGGCAGCGATCCCGGCGTCACGGCGGGTTCCACCCTCTCAACGTCAACGTGGCCCGGTGAAGAGAGACCAGCGCCATCGGGACTCCTTCTTTTCCAAAGTCTCTATGGCATCGGCACCTTCGGTCGCCCCTCGTCGCCGGTCGTGCAGCCCACTTACATCTTGCCCACAGTGCTTTACTGCCCATTCGGGGGCTGATTGTCCCCACCGCTGGAAAACGTGCACACTGTGTAACAAGGAGGGCCACATCCAATTGGTTTCTTGTAGTCACTCGACTCTATCCAGTCCTGCCCCTCCTGAGCCTCAAGATACTGCCCATGCTCTGCAACCGGTCATCCCACAGGATGACCCATCAGCACGGCAGCTTTTCCTCATGCTCCGCATTTTCACAGAGGATGTCAGTTCCACAGCACCTGAACCTCTTTGTCATCGACCATCCATCGGCTGCGAATATTTTTGGCCTGGATGTGTTTAAACTGTTTGGCTTTTAATTTTCCGACGAAATTAAGGTCGTTTCCATGACTGTTCCCCTTCAGGACTTGGACGATCTGTGCTTCACTTTTGCATCGTTGTTTGCACCATATCTTGGATGTTCTTCCAGCTTTCAAGTGCACATCACCCTCTGGCCGACTGCACGGCCTCACTTTTTCTGGTGGCCTTACGGCCAGCGGTCAAGCAGGAACTAGATCGGCTCCAGGCTGCCGGTGTGCTGGAACCTGACACCTATAGAGCATGGGCGACACCACTGGTGGTCATAAACCCAATGGGTCCCTTCGGCTGTGTGGGGACTTTCGCACTACAGTCAATGCTCAGTCCCTTGTAGACACTTACACCATTCCCCGACAGGAAGACCTTCTCGCCACGCTTGCAGGGGGAGAGTATTTTTCCAAGATTGACCTGGCTGAGGCTTACCACCAGTTGCCCTTGAATGCCGAATCTCAGAACATCATGGTTATCAACACGCCTTTCGGATTGTGTAAGTACAAGTGCCTTCCCTTTGGTGTCTGTTTGGTGCCAGCCATTTTCAAGTGATTCCTGGAGCAGCTTACCCAGCATATCCCTGCATGTGTGAATTATCTGGATGACATCTTGGTCACTGGGCGTTCCCGCCAGGAACATTTGCAAAACCTCAGCGCCTTATTACACGCTCTGTAGTCTGCTGGTCTACGCTGTCGGCTGGACAAGTGTGGTTTTTTTCAACCGGAAGTGGAATACTTGGGCCACTGGCTTGGCAAAGATGGCATTCACCCTTTGGGTCATAATGTCGCGACCATTGAGGCTCTTCCTCGTCCCAAGGACTTATCGGAACTGCAGGTGTTTCTGGGCAAGTTTACTTATTACTTAAAGTTCTTGCCCCAGGCTGCCTCCGTTGCTCAACCCCTCAATCACTTGCATCACAAAGGGGTACCTTTTGTTTGGACTCCTGCCTGTGACCTAGCCTTTCTCCATTTAAAGGTGATGCTGAAGTCCACCCCTTGCCTTACTCCCTTCTCTCCGGACCGCCCCTTGGTTGTGACAGCTGATGTGTCGGCATATGGCATTGGGGCTGTCCTCGTGCACCAGGATGCTGATGGCTCTGAACAGCCCATCGCTTATGCCTCTAAGACGTTGACCCAAGGGCAATGGAACTACTCCCAAATTGAGGAGGAGGCCATGGCGATCGTGTTTGCCATACAAAAATTTCATTCCTGTCTCTTTGGGGCAAAATTTACCCTCCTGATGGACCATAAACCCTTGGTTACACTTTTTGGACCCCACTCTCACCTTCCCGAGCAGATGGCTCAATGTCTCCAGTGATGGGCATTGTTTTTACGTAATTACAATTACGCCATCCAGTATATAAGCCTACTGCCCATCATGCTAATGCGAATGCTTTGTCACGTCTCCCAGCAGACCCCTATCCTGCCTTTGACCAACAGGAGGTCCTCTGCTTTCACACTGATTCCGCCTGCTGGGAGCACTGGATGGTCTTCCTCTTATGGCTGCTGACATTGCTGTGGCTACCCGCCGCGACCCTGTCTTGTGGCAGGTTCTCAACTACGTGGTCCACAGGTGGCCATCCTATGTTACTCGTCGGATGCAGTCCAATTTCTGCCCCTGGTGCCACCTGTCCCACAGGCTCTCTATGGTCGATGATGTCCTTCTGTTGGCCACGGAGTCAGATACCCACCGCGTTGTCATCCCTCCGAAATTGCGGCTTCAGGTGCTCAGTTTGTTACACCACAGGCACTAGGGTATGTCTCGTATGAAAGATTTGGCTCGTCGGCATGTGTATTGGCCTGGCATCAATGGCAATATTGAGCGCCTGGTCCGTGGCTGTACTGTCTGTGCGTGTCACCAGCCAAGCCCCCCGCAGTCATTTGCACACTGGCCTGTGCCTCGCCGGTCCTCGGATCGCATCCATGTCGATTTTATGGGCCTGTTTTAAGGATCCATGTGGTTACTCATCATTGATGCCTATTCCAAATACCCATATGTTGTCCGAATGGCATCCACCACCACGGAGGCTACACTCATGGCCCTGGCCCAGGTTCTCGCCATTGAGGGCCTGCCCCTACACGTTGGTCTCCGATAATGGTCCCCAATTCACAGCATCCTCCTTCCACAACTTCTGTCAGGCCAACGGTATCAAGCATATCCATAGACCCCCTTTCCACCCTTCATCCAATGGCGCGGCGGAGAGGCTTGTCCGCACTTTTAAACACCAGTTGACTAAGGCGGTCGACACATCTCCAACCACGTCGGCCCTCACCCTTTTTTGAGCACCAATCGCACTACGCCAATTGACGGTCATAGTCTGGCAGAGGTCCTTCATGGACGACAGCCGCGGACCCTGCTCAATTTGGTGCTGCCGTCCTCCTCCCGCTCCCACTCCCGGCCCTCGCAGCGGTATGCCCCTGGCACAGCCGTGTGGGCCCGCAAGTACGGGCGCAAGGTGGGTTGGACAACCGGAATGGTCGTCACAGCCCATGGGCAGCATGTTACGACGGTGCAGACGTCGAAATGGGTAGAGCGCTGCCATCATAATCAGCTCCACGCTCGTGCTGCCACGGGACTCGCACCACAGCCTCTTTCCCTACCTCCTTCGGGTATGGAAGTGGTCCTTGAGGCACTGTCCCAGCCCCCAGCTGCCGTCTCCCCGTGGGCCTGCCGCCAGCCCTCTCCACCTCCAGGTGGATCAGCGGCTCCCTCCCCCACCCTGGACTCTGGATCAGCTGTCATGGGTACCGCGGGCATCCCTTCCTCCCTGCCGCGAGCGGTTGATACGCCCAGTTCCTCTTCCCACTGCCACCCACCTCAGCACCGTCTGGGGCGTTTCTGCCCCTACACACAAGTTTCAGGGGGGAGGGATCTGGTACCGCGCGCCGTGGTATTTGAATCCGCGCCAGGCACCATGGACGTCGAAGACCCATAGTGGTCTCTGCACCATCGCACCTTAAGCTGTGGCGGTGTGCGCCTCCTGGCCAGCTTTTAGTGTGGGGGTGCCACAGTGCAACACGTGGTCATAGGGGCCAATAGCAGCGCCCCCGATAGCATACTTAAACAGCAGCCACTCGCTCAGCCAGTCAGTCTAATCTCGCTTACGTCGGATTACACCTCGCTTTGCGCTAGACTGCTTACTTCCTGGTTTGTGTACGTGTTTGTTTCCTTGTGACTCTGTTGTTTGGTCTTGTTGTATCCATTCTATCCTATGTTGGTCATGTCCATCCTCTTCTGTTATGTTGTTGTTCGCGGGCCTCTCCATGGGTCCTGCTGCGCCTTCTGTCTTTCCTACTCCACGACCGTCCTGGTCGCAGTTACAACACCATTGTTTAAGAAATTCAAACTTTTGAAAAACAAAACACAGCAAATTGTGTTGTTTATTTTTATTTTGTGTGTTATTAAAATAATAGCACATATTTACTTCTCTACTCACTCACATATTATCATCAGGAAAATAGCATTACAGATTTGCAACATAGCTGTATGGAAAAACATGTTTTAGTTAAGACAAATTAGTAAACTCAAAGCTGATTCCAAATACAATTGTCTTTTTCAGCCTTAGAGTGGTTATTCCACTGTTTAATTCTGTCAAGGGAAAAATTTTGCCAAATTCTTAATTTGAAAATTTGGACAAAAGTAATTACTATATGTATTCTTCTGTGGCCCTGAAGCAAATTTTAATCACTTTCAGCTTGCATGCTTTTCATGCAGACCCTCTTAAAATTCTGCAACCAAATCAATAACACTGAACTGTTGACATGGGTATCTTGTTTTCCACTTCAAACAAGGACGACAAAAAGTTGACTTTCCATTTTTCAAAACAGTATTTTTATATCTGAAGCTCATATTTTCAAAACACCAAGTTTGCTCTTTGTCTTGTAGCTGCCTGGACTACAACTGATTCTGCAGTGTCGAATTCCCTTGTTCTTACATTAGTTTCCTCCTTCGAAAGTATCTTTCTGTTCTTACTGAAGAAGTACACTTCTCCATTGTAGTCATCTATTACATTTACTTCACTTTCAGTTTCCTTCTCCGAATCAGTTTCGTGGTCACTAAATACTTGCAGTCAGGATCAATATCACTGTTATCAAAGTTTTCATCTGAGAATTCACTGATGTATTATTTAACATCCACATCTGTCTTGCATAGAAAACATTGAATAGAAGGTCTAGCCTTCCTCTTAATGGAGAAATGATAATGTTCAACAAAAACACGACACGCAAACACTATGGTATATCTTTGAGACCTTCCGAAACCCAAAAACGAGAAATAAATTGTAACAACAATGCCAGATTTATGGCAAGTGTAGCTTGCTGTCCAATACGAAGGCACACAAAAGAGTCTGCTTCTCCTCAGAGGGGTGTGTGAAATATCATAAGACAAAAGAACTGTTGCGGTCAGAGACGCTATCCATAGTAGTCGAGGGTTAACAATCTTAAAAACATTTGTATGCCACTGATCCAACCTATTATGGCTGCTTATACTGAACTTATCCTCCCATAATTATTATTATGCCTTGTGGGGTACAAGAGCCCTGGTTCCTGGCAGTCGGATAGAAAATTTCATAACTGAGTGAGGTTAAGTAATATTTGGTCTGTATGTCTTCAGCAACTAGTAGACATTCATCAGGAACCAAAGCTAATAAACTCTGGTTCTTGTAGAAGGCTTTGGAAAGCTTCAATAACGTCCTTGCAATAGTTTGGTAATATCCTGTGCCTTTTGTCAAATATATGATAATCACTTCCACGGGACTACATGGATTGGCAGAAACTATAATTTCTTTTGAACTGTGTTTCCAAGGAAATGGGCAAGACTTCTAAAAATCAGATTGTTTGAAATTTCTAAGCATGGTATTGTTTGATATGAGATTAAATTGGTTGTGACCAGTAGGCTGAAAGGAACAGATGACAGGAGATGGGACACTTGCAATCAAGAGGCTGGATAATGGTAGCCAATTCCCCTTCTAAGGCCCTGTGGATCAACCTCCAGCTTGCGACCAGTGGGCGACCAGTGGGCACAAGGGAGCCAATGAGTAATCAAACTGTTCAGCCCAAGTGCTAATGTGCATTCCAAAACACTTGAAACTTCCTAGCAAGGTAGGAAGAGTTTGAACTGAAAACAGCTGCAGTATTGTTCCTGCAAGTTTTTACTGATCTCTCCAACTCTATGACGAGTATTTTGCCTCTGAAAGAGATCATATCCATGGGAGGCTTGTTTTAAGGTCTGGAGTCGTCTTCTTCATTATAACATCTATCATTGCTTACTGCTGTTTTAGCTTCCTCTATTGATCACCAACTTTTTGTTCCACTTCATTTGGAATGGAAGAACATTGACAAAATTGTGTTCTGAGACAGACGGGATGAGGGATGTGGCATCCCTGGTATCACAGGGTGGATTCTCCTTAGATTTCTTGTTTCTTTTTTCTCTTCAACTACTTTAGAACACTGGAACACTAGAGGGCTTACCTGCTATGGTGGTAGGACCTGACGAGGAGCTGACAGCCTTGGAACCTGCAGTCCATGTGCCCTCCAGCCACTGGCTGGTGTCACGTTGTTGTGCAACCTACTGGTTTTGTTTGCACTAACAAAATTATAAAATGAAATTAGGCAAATGAAACTATACTTGTGTGTAAATTCTTCAAATTTAGTGGTTTTGGATAGTAACATATTAGATTCCATTTGACAATGAGGTGCTATTGCAGTACAGTTGGAGAGCCTCTTCAATGCTGTTAGTTTTTGGGGAATAACAAGTGGGCTGCAGCCTAAGGAAGAGACAATGACAAAATTGCAAAACACAAATAAACATCAAATATTAAACTGGATGATATGGTAAGTCTATTAGGACTGGGATGTACACTGACAACTACAGAGGCTAATATTATACACAGTGTCACAAATATAACTGGAAAAAGCAGAGCAGTCAGAGGAAGCAGAGCATGCAGTCACCAATAAACATGTACCAGTGTCCTTGTGCAGAGCACCAGAACATTCAGAGGAACAAATTCCTCACATTTAATAGTTTTTGGTTAATTGATATTCAGACTGACTTCAGTGTTCAAACTGATGCACTGAAGTGACTGTTAGTATGTGGTGCTGCCACATTGGGCACATTCACACACAGATGGCTCATAATATGCTGAATCTCTTAATACCTTACCCAGCCGATAACAGCAGCCAAAAGACAACATTACATGTTCTGCCTGCCCCCTTCTCAACTATCACGTCACTGACATCCTTCATCAAGAATTACTGCATGCCACACAACCATTCCAAATATAATATAGCTTTCCAAATATTGCAAACATGTACAATATCTATCTTATAAATCTCCTCCACGAATTTCTGGTTGAATGAACACAAAGACAAAACCTTGGCAAATAAGTTAAATAATTTCCAGGTTTCAAAATATGAGATGAAGGGGAGAGAAAATTTATGGCTTTTACATTCCTCAGTTAGGAACTTTGAGGATGTGGTGGTGGTGGTGGTGGTGGTGGTGGTGGTGGTGGGGAGTGACCAGCAACTCAATTCACATAAAATGTTCAGCCGCTTCATGAAAGCTCATACGCTTGTACCATCATTCTCCACTAATTGTTTTTTTTTCCTTTCTTTCTTTATTTCTTTCTTTTACATTAAGAGAACTGTGCTGGCATTTAAAGTACTATCTGCATCAGGACCAACATATATTTTTAATCATCTCCAGAGTTTCAGCCATTGTCTGATATTATGTAGAAATTTGTCTGTAAAATGCTCACCCTCTACACCTGTCAGAAAAAGAATTATTACTTGTTTTTGCTGAGATGCACAACTTTAATGCAATTGTTGCACTCTGATAATCCTTAATGAGCATCTGGTACAAAATCTTTCCTGTACTTGTATGTACTGAATTTCAAAATCACACTCTTGAAGTGCTAACATCCAATGAGTTGCTCTGCTGTTCATTGGTTACCAATTTAGTAAGAATGAAGGTGTCCTACAACCCGAAACAATGGTAACATCTTCCCATAAGTAACAGAGAAACTTTGGCATGGAAATGGCATTTATTCCTGTAATTATATACTTCCTCTCAGAGTACACAAGTGCACGACTTGGGAATGTGACAGTAGAATTTTCTTTGACTTAGTTAATCTCATTTAACTGATACATTTCTGTGCCAAGGGAAAAGTAAATGGAATCAGTATCAAGGTAAAATTTGTTGCTTAAGTCAGGATGATGAAGTAGTGGTGCCTCACACAGCTGGTTTTCAATGTTTCATGATGTTACTTAATCCATTTCCAGATGGAGATACAGGTGAAGATAAACAAAATCAAGGATGGAAATGATGTTAGCAATTGCAGAAGCCGAGAAGACTTTAGTTGTCTACAGCACTTTGGTGCAGGAAAATTTCTTACTGCTTCCATTTTTGTCAGATCAGGTTCTATTTCTCACAAAGAAAGTATATGTCTAAAGAATTTAATCTGTGATTTTGTGAATTCTTATTTATGCACCGTGACTGTGACTCTAGCTCTGCTAACTGCTTAAAGTACATGGCATACAATTACTAAATGCCCCCCCCCCCAATGCAGTACCAATTAGAAAGTCATCTACATAGTGTTAAGAATGTCAGTATTTCCCTTAAAACTTCATTAAGTGCACTCATAAAGGCCGCTGATGATATTGACAGACATAAAGGTAATCTGGTGACATCTTACATTCCATAGAAAGGCTCTATACTTTCTGCTATTTACATCTTTCACTTGGTCACATTGTGCAGTAAACCACATCATTTCACCATGAGCACCACCAAATGAATGCACACTGCCATCCCTTTTTGTTAGTTTGGATTGGATTAGAATAGTCACTACCTGAGTGTTAAATTACCTGATTGTCCAACATCGGTTTAATTGTAATTTTTAACTCCTGCTTTCTAGGGCAAAGGTACTGGGTGCAATTTGCTATGTAATGGGTCATGATTCTTTACTTCAATTTTACAAGTGCAGCATCTTATCAGACCAGGTATTCCTGAAAACAGATAGATGTAAGATTTTAATACTTCTAGCAGTTCTTCTCATTTAGCTTCAGGGCATGTCCACTAATGTTTGAATCTCGTTTTGAATACTAGTCTGAGGATGTGAATCATTATTCTCCTGCAGCCCAGCATATCCCTCAGAATTATTTGAAGTTGCAGTTCCTCAGTTTGTCGGTAATGAATGTCCTCATATTTATGAATGCAGCATCCTAATCACCTCTCTTGATGAATCCTTTCAACTCTCTCCTCTCCTCTTCCTTCCACTAGTCAACTCTGGTTTGATAGAAATAGAGTGTAAGAGAATGCATTCACAAACCTCTTCAGAATCAGTCAATTCTGAGAACCAAACCAATGTCTTGTGGTCCAGTAATTAATAGACGGTGCTCATATTCCTCTTTTTAGATTCTAAACTTGAATAGTACCTGGTCTCTAATGGCTTTACTTTGATTGCTTACAGCAATGGCAGTATGCACATGATTAACAGGAAATGTTCAAAGTCCAAAGAGAGAGATTTTTTGAAATAGCTCCCGTTCTCCTTGCCGAAATGACTGTTGCATCCATAATAATTCTCCATATTTGGACTTTTATGAAAGGCATTGAAGTGTATTGTGATTCTCTTTTTCTTGTCTACAAATCTTCTTTCATGTCAGTGACATGTTTGCACTTGCAGTGTTTATTGTGACTCCTGACACATTTCCCACAACTGTCATTTCAGAGTGGGAGATTTCCAAAACTTTACTTAGTTATCTGAATCACAACTTCTCATGTAATGACTTGGGCTTGTGGCACATTCTGGCCATTGATTTTGTACTCTGTCTCCGGCATAGATGGAATTTTTGATTTTATGTCACATTGTTTTTCTCAAGACCAAAATTCATTTAACAATGTGGTTTCAGATTCTTCACACCTGAAAATCTTTTTTTGGATACAAAAATGTCCCAGATATGTGCTAAACATGTGATGTGGCTAATGCACATGTCTATTTTACACTGCTTGGTTTGATATCTCCAAAATTCAGGTTTGAACTGTTGAATAAAGGACACAGGATGTATACTGTGCTTGGAGCCACTATTCTGCAAATTTGGTGCACTAATTCCATTATCTGCAATTATTTGAGGCACATCATCAATCTTAGTCTCTACTTCATTCAATGCTGCAGTAACATCATGCAGTAGAAGGTTTTTACTTACTCAGTTCGACCCTTCATTGCAGTCTGACTTCCAGCGGATTTTTGTCTTTTTAGGTACCCACTACCATTCACCCACAACTGCTGGTGCACTTTTTGCAGCGCATGCTAGTGCACATTGTTGCTGTCAGCGATATCATACTCAAACATGTACAGGTACTTTTCCCTTACAGTAGGTACAGTGGTATAGTGTATCGACAATGTCGCATCCTAACCTCTTTCCTCTTGCACGTTGTTGATCTTCATTATTCGTATGACTTTGCTGTAGATAATGCGCTTGAACAGTATCTTTCCTAGAATTTGATGTTTGGTTTGAAGAATGCCTTCAATGTTCAGTTGATGTATTTTAATACTTGGTTCCACTTCTGTAGATCTTTGCCCCTGGTAAAGAGCTTTTGATGTGGTGTCAAGTTATTCATTCTCTGAGTGGTATATACTTCTCATGTAATCAGAAGATTAGCAAGTGCTGCTGGTTTCACAGCAGCTCCCAGTACTAACATGTAGGGTCCTTTAAGTGTAACACCTGCAGTTGTGAATCTTTATTGACCATCGTCAATTGTGAATCTTCTTAGGTATGTCTTACTTCATGTAAGTTACCTATAAACATAGTGTTCAATGTAGTGCTTCAAGAGAAAGATATGTAGTTCAGTTTTGAATAGATATTTACTAATATTTAAGATTTTAATCTCAATGGGAAGAAGGTTGAAAATTTTTACAACAGCATATATAGCATCTCTCGACAGCAAATGGTTCAAATGGCTTTGAGCACTATGGGACTTAACATCTGAGGTCATCAGTCCCCTAGAACTTAGAACTACTTAAACCTAACTAACCTAAGGACATCACATACATCCATGCCCGAGGCAAGATTCGAACCTGCAACCGTAGCAGCTGTGTGCGGTTCCAGACTGAAGCACCTAGAACCGCTCAGCCACAGCGGCCAGCCTCAACAACACAGACAGTGCATGTAATTCTTTTGTTTAGTGACACACATGCAAACTGCTGAATTTTGTTGTCGAGGATCCAGTCTCTATGAACACAATATGTTAGAGAAAATAAGTGTTGAGAAGCAGTGGTAAATATTTTCAGCTGGCTAAATTATTTGCAACAGGTGGTTCACAGATCAAACTCTTTTTCAGTGCTTAGTGGGGAGATTAGAGTCATATATAGAGTAAGAGAAGAGTTTGCCCAGTGCATAGTTCGATATGACACTACAGATCGCGCAGAAGTGAAATGAGCTGCCTTTCTTCGTCTCCAGAATTAGGCAGAAAAAGGTGCTGAGCTGAATCTGTCAGTCTGATAAATGTGGTGCTTCCAGCACGAACACCCAAGAAGTTGATGGTATCAACTCTTTATCTGCCGGTTATTCAGTGTCGCAGAGTGTTTGTCTGGCTTTTCATGAGTTGATACGAACTGCATAACAGTCGTCTGCAAACAAGGTAAATTTCCATGATGCACCATTCACAACTGCAGGCAGTTTTTAGCATAAATAACACATGCTGAAGGACTCAGGAGGACAAAAGGTGTTTTCGTACCCAAACACTATTCCATCTGTATTACTGAATGACAAGTCTGTTTCCTGACACACAGTACCAGTTGCACTAGCCTATATAACTACTTTCTTTGATTTTCAATATATTATATAAATATGGAGTGAATTTAAATTCCTGTCAAAATGTAGTACTTCAGAGGTATAATCATATCACAAAAGTTTAACACAGCTGGACAGTTATTAGTGAGTCACTGTGGGTACATGTCCTGAGGAAGTGTAGCTCCAGTTACATAAATTATGCACTCTATATTCATCCACTGTTTCATAATGAGAGCACTTAGCGATCTCCAGAAAACTTTAGACATAATTTCAAACCTTTTCTAAATGCTTAACGTCAGATTTTTTCACAGTAATGCATTTGCAAAGCAATCAGAAGTCTGAAGCTGTTTTATACATTAAAGTTTGTCTTTAAAGATACTGTAGATGATTTATATGGAAGGTGTTTTTTATGCACTATAATTTGAGAATATTTTTATGAGAAATTTGCTCATCACTCGTGTCTGAAATTCTCATACCTAGGTGTATATAATAGTACTTTGCAAAGTTTTCTGATATATGTTATTGTATTTTCAGTTAAAGGTTGCTCTTATTGATGTATTTCGTAGATAAGTAACTGATACATGTATTTGCTGAAATGTATCTGTGCCTCTGCCTTAATAATCTAAATGTTAGTTGTGTCTCACACTGTTACATGCATAATAACTTCAACAAGCAGTTTGTGATCTATGTACATTTCTGTTAAAGAGTGCATCAGTATTATAAAATATGCATTATATTAGTATAACCGAGGATGAGATGGGAGTATTGAGCATCTGGATATTATCAGTCTTGACATTGTATATAAATACTGCTTACATTCCAGTAACTGGCTTTAATCCATTTAGGTGTATTTTGGAATGTAAGATTCTACTAGCAACAATTGGCATGTAATAACTATGTAATGTGCCTCGGCATACAGTATCGGAAGACTTTTATATTGTCATTTAGTGTGTCTTTCACAGAAGTGGCAACAGCTGACTAATCCTTCATTCTGTGTGTTGAGGTTGCAAGTACATTTTATTAGTTGTGATCTGCATGATACAGTATGGTCCAGCAATGAAAGGACCGAATCTTCATCCTTCAGTTGTACTTACATCTACTTTATTATACTTTACTTTGTATTTGATACAGACATTTTGCTGTTCATGTGTGGCTAGGCGTGTAGACTGATAATTTGATCTGTATATTACATCTCGTGCAACATGGTACATACTGTTAACGTATTTGTAAGTACAGCCTACAACAGCCATTGTTTTCTATTAAAAAAATGTACACATGCAGGTCCACAGCCTCCAAATTAGGTTATCAAACTGACTAATTGGTACACAGAGAAACTGGTGGTCAAAGTGGTGTAACTAAAGTTGGGAATTTAATAATGACCTTGTAAATATATGGTTTTCATTACTTTTTAAACTTCATTTACTCATAGAAAACTTACTGTAACATAATATAAAAACACACAGAACAAGTTTTACGAAGTTGTATTTACTTTCTGTTAAGTAACCTGTGTATACAGTCAATTACTTGGTTAAATTGTTATCAGCACACAGTCATACAGCTACCACAATGGCAGTATGTTTTCCTACAAAATGTATCTCCATCAGTTGAAACACACTACTTCTAAGATTTCTTAACTTTGCTATTTCTATGTGATGCTTTTCCACAGAATGACATTCTGCATGTGTAATACAGTGTAGGAGGGGTGTTCAGATTGTAATGCACATATTTTTTCTTTGCCAGTGTCACTTTGAAAATATTTGAAATTTTTTGCTGGACGGGAAACCATAGGGGCTGAAGTGGGGAAAATTTAATGGAATTCTGATAAGTGGCAGCACTAGATGCAGTCTTCAAGATGGAGTCTGTAAGGGAGGTGCATTCCAAACAGAAACCTGTTGAGTTTTCAGTGGAAATCCAGATCATCACAGATATTCACAGGTGCTGGCAGAATGTCTACGGACACCTGGTAGTGGAGAAAATAAGAATGCCAGCCACACACAGCTGTGACTCCTGTAATGTTGGAACATATTGACACTATGATTGTGATTTGTCAATCACATCAGATGACACACTCTGCTGCTCAGCTGGACATCTGTCGGTACTGGAGACACACACGTCCACCAGTTGGTGTGCCCTGCTGGGTTCCTTGCCACCTAAATGAAGACTGTAAAGAGCAATGAGGAACCATCTACAGAGAATTGTCTGCACAGTACAAGGGTAGTAATGATGATTTTGGTTGAACATTGTCATAGACAATGAAACAAGGGTTCGTCACTTCGAACCACAAACAAAACTGAAATCCATGGAATGGTGCCATACCACCACCTCAGAAAAAAAAGATCAAAGCCGCATACTCAGCTGGTAAAGTCACAGTGGTGGTCATCTGGGACTGTGAAGGTGTTACTCTGTATGATTACATCCCTCATGGTGTAACGGTCAATTCTCAAGTGTATTGCGGTAACATCACAAAATTAAAGAAACGACATCAGTGTGTTCATCACCACAGAAATGGAAATGTACTTCTCACTCTCCATGATAACGTAAGGCCTCACACAAGTCTGCACCCCCAGGAGGAGCATACAAAACTTCATTGGGACAAATGGATGGAAACCAGGAGGTGCGAGATCTGGGCTGTTGGGTGAATGGGGAAGAACTGTCCATTGAAGGATGCACTTGGATGACGAGGTGGCTATTGATGCAACAAGACATTGGTTCCAACATCAGCCAGTACAGTGGAACTGTGCTGGCATACAGGCCATCCCAGTGAGATGGTGTATGGCTGCCACATTGAATGGAAATTATGTTGAAAAGTAGGGTTTTGAAGCAAAAAGCATAGGGAATAATATGGTTAACTGGAATCCTGAACAAAATCAGCCTGCTTTCAGAAAAATTGTTGTTATTTACTGAATGCCCATCCTATATTTAAGTCAGTATTATAGACAATTGAATGTTCCAGTTTTGTAATGTGGAATACGTTATTTTGTGTATACATGTAACAGCAGTTTATGCACTGATATATGCTGTTACATGTGCAAGTGACTGGTACCTTGCAGATATTCAATTTTGTAATGTTGCATTTTGGTGAATGTATCCATTGAATGTACTTCCAGAATGTGGTGTTGTGTCAACATGTTACCTCAGTATAAACATGAAAGTCACACAGTGTTAAATTTGACATGATCTTTGTTCTCTTTATGTGAATAGTATTTGACCATATTTCAAAACAGTCATATTTATCTCACTAACATCTTACTAGAAACATCTGACAATGCTTCCACTTACCTGAGTCAGACATATTCTGTTTTCTTATCTGTCGGTCTCTCTTGACCAGCTCTTGATTTTTTCGACCCCGATGGTATTAGGTTGCGAGGCCGGAGGGTGTCTTTCATTTTCTTTATCTAATTTTCTCTCTCATGGGGGTGGAGGACCACCTCAGACATTGTCAAGCCAACCTTCCTAGATGTGCAAGTCTGTAAGACAGAGCTGGGGTTCATGTGATGAGGTCAGTAACCTATCCATGTAAAAATCATCATTCTTGCAAGCTTAAAAAGAAGCATCAGATATAAATGCTGATGAAGCAAAGCTGTGGCTGAACAGAACAAGAGAAAGAAATCCTGAACTGCCAGAAGAAGAAACGGTAGTGACACTATTTTGTATCTTCACAATGTGTCTGAAAACTTTTAGCAATAATTTGTATCTGAACAGAGTGAGGACGGTGATGTAGCTGAGCATTATTAAATTTATATCCATCACAACCAGCTGGTACAAAGGCACTGAGTAGTGGCTGTGATACTGAAGGTTTCATCCTGGCTGCATGCGTCACTAAAGCTGCTAGCATACGGGTGTGTAGACTGCTGTTACATATCTGGTCACAGGAACTTCACGTTTGGAACACAATGTGACACACAGTTGGAGACATTTCTCTGCATCAAAAGTTAATATGGGGAAAGCTCCTTTGTCCATCTAGCCAAGGGAAGCATCTTCAATGGAAAAAAATATTCAACACATTAAGTTGGAACTTACTGGTCTTAGGTGTCGTCACCAAAAGAGTGGTGGGGAATATTGGAAAGCTTTAATTGCATGTTGCTGCCATTCCTCGGAGACAATTCTGGCGAGAAGCACAGCACTGAAGTGTTCTTCATGGCAAGTGAACAAATGCTTGTGACACAGAGGAGACAGCTGTTCATAAATTTCAGTGGAGTTGTGCACAAGGCTGGACATCCCTTACGGACAAAAACTAATTTTGGTGGTGTCACATGTTTGGAGAAGACTGAAGAGTAAATGAGGACAGGACACTGTGGTAGTGCGTTGCTGAAAGTGTGTGAGGTACTGCTGTACCTTCTCCCACATTAGTATCTACTGAGTAAACAGCCTCCAAGATGCTTCTGTGTACAGAGTTGGGTCTTTCATCCCAGACTTCACGGATGTCTGCCCTGATCCTCATCATTTGTATTTTAGTGTCTGCTACTGGGAGAAGGACAATAGTCATTGTGGAAGAATGTTTTGCAAATCTGCTAACTGGAAGATGATGTGAGATCCAGCCAGCTTTTCCAGATGCCTGAAGTACCTTTGCCTGCAACCTATCACTTCGAGAAGAGACATCAGCTGTGTGTAGGACAACATCCTTCCATGGAAACTGTGTTAAAACTGTCTTACATCAGAAGCCTTACTTGCTGAGCAGCGCACTTCTTCCAGCCATGTATGTGCCTCAGTATCCATGCACATCAGTACCCATGCACATCAGTATCTATTAAAGGTAGTTCACGAGTGCTGCTGACAAGAAGCAATGGACTCTGCATCACACTTAGACATTGTAGTTATTAGCAGAACATTGTGGTACTGTGACTAGTATTGGGCTGAATGCAATGTCAAGTAGCAGTAGATACCACTCTTTTCTGGTGTGGAAGCAGCCACTTAGTAGGAATACAATGCAAGGTGCCAGCCTGAGCAAAGCACCTCAAACATGGAATTCCCTTTCTGATATTTTAAGATGCAGCCAGTGAGACCTGGTTGAGTTGGTTCTGTATGCATGTCACATGTAATAACTCTAGATTTAGTTTCACATTAGATGGTTTTTAAAGTTGTCCCTTCTCTGCGACTTAATTTTTTTATCCTCATGAACTGTTGTATATTTAACCAAATAATGTTATTTATGTAAGTATTTGTGAGCTGAGCATCATTTCCTGCTTCTGTTTTGCTGCAGAGAAGCTGTGGATTTCCAACTAACGCAGATGATGTAAGCAATATAGTTACCATCTCAAGTAACGTAACTTGTTTGTATGTAACATGCCAATTGTAATAAATGGTGTGGACAAGTGATAAAATTATTTGTTGTATTGTAACTACCAGTTGACTATGAATATTTCACCAATAATAGATAGGCAGTGTAGGCCTACCATGATTTTAGAATCAAATGTATTAAAAGAAAAAGGTAGCCACTATTTTGGTCATTCATTTATTTATCACAAGTACCATACTAGTCATGTTCTTGGCTTATTTTCAGTGGTGCTGTGTACAATTACTGTAAATTATGCAATCTGTTGAAAAATTACCACATTGTGCTGTTTAGTTTTTATATTAATGTGCAGTTAGCTTGGTGTGGTAATTTTGCAATAAAATATACCCACGCAATCTGAGATGCACATTTGTAAGGTGGTTTTAATGTAGATGAATTATGATATTTATTATGGTGTTTTTCATTGTCAGACATTGCCTTAGGCTATGATAAAGAGCTAGTTGAATAATGTCACTTCTTTATACAGTAATTGGTAACAGATTATTGTATGATGTCAGATAGGCTGTGATAATGCTTGTTTATTATGTGGAAATCTAGATAAATACACATTGTAAAGCCTAGTTTTCCACTCGGTCTTTTTAAACCAATAAAATTATGTTTTGGAATTTGAACCTTATCTTCTGTACTGCTCTTGCTAGTTGTAGCACTGCAGTTAAATGATTGACTACAAGATTAATGATTAGCTACACACGAATTTATGGAGAGAGAGTTGTAACAGTATATTCATACATCATTCCAGAATGATATTGAAGTATACTGATAATTTCTGTGAATTTTTTTTTAAAATCCCATTTCAATGTCCTTGACAACAGAAGGAAAATATGAAGTGGACAGGTTGTTCTGGCTGTGCTCAGGGTGTTTTGCAATTCATATTACAGGCTTGTAGGAGGAACTTTGTACATTTCCAGACATGGATTCATTAATCTTAGTGGATAAAGTTTGCTCTAGAACCTCTCTGTAATGGGAATTGTGAGACACCTTGACTTCTTGAGTGACATGATGAATGGCATGTGTTGAGTGTAGACTATTGAGCCTCAGTAAATCAGTGTCCTTTGTATCTAGTTTGCACATTATTCTACTTGCTGCAAAGTGCCAAGTGTTGTCAATATCATTACATGGAAAGAAATTGTATATTAATTTTCTGTGAGAGTTTGTTTCTTGTTATATTGCCAGTTTGTCAACTGGATAGTTTAGAAGCTTGTTGTGTGCTGCCAAGCTTATTTTGATGCCAATGCAGTGAACTATGTTTGGCTTTGTAAATGCTTGAAACTTTGTTTCACAAGTAGGTTGTTACCTAGCAGTGAAAAAAGTGCTTGCACTTAAGCTTTTCCTCAGTATTATTCACTGGATATAAATATGCCATAGAAACACATCGTTATTCTGTGATGTCCATAATATTATCTGTTTATATTTTTGTCTAAATATTACCACAGTCTGGAATTGTCAGTTATTGGCAGTTGTGTTTCCCTTACAAATTAAATTTTACAGTGATGAAGAATGTCAGTGAAACACATTAGCTAATGATACATTAGTTTGCTCATAAATATTTTCAGAGTGTTTATGCTGTTAGCAGGAAAGCATATACATATATTACCTGTGTACTGTTACAACAAACTTATTTGTTGTTCACAATTACCGTAATTGGAGTACATATATGATTGGCATGATTATGTTGGTCCTGTGAATGCAAACATGTTACTGCTCTGATACCTCCATGTGCCTGTTCATCTATGAAAATTCAGTATCTTATTGTCCAGCTTTTAAAAATAGTGTCTATAAACAATTGGGAATTTACTGGTGCAACTCCTGTGTATAAAATGATGTCAAACTTCTGACTGCTTTGGAAATGAGTTAATGTGTAAAAATATTTCACTTGAAGCATAGTTTCAAATGTTTGCTAAACTTTTTCTTGCTTACATGCTTGAAGTTTAAGAAGTCTGTAAGTGTGCTTATTCTGAAATATGTGATGAATAGTATGTAATCAGTTACAGTGCCTCAACAAGCACTGTTTCCAACTGTGCTTGCCAATATCTACTCATTAAGATTGTCTTACTGTGTTGAAGTTGGTCAGTAATTACCAGAAATATTGTCAATCAAATTTTTGTAATTCTTGAAAGGCATTAATTAGGCAACCTGCAACTGGTACCTGATTCGTGGTTAGTCCCTGGATATTCAACTGAATCTCCAGTATTCCTGTGTATGAGTTACCTTGATTGTCTGTTACTGGAACAGTGTTAGTGTAATAAGTGGCCATGTCATTCATTGTTATTTAAATGACTTTTGTGCCTACAAAGTTAGTTTTGTAATACTGTCTGATTGTATAGTGACTTTTGTAACATAATAAGCCTTGAGTTATTAATATCAGTGCATCTTAATCTGCCCCTTTTGCCTGTTTTTATTACAGTAGATATTGGCTACAGATTTTGATCCTTCAGATGCATGTATTCATGCTTGTCCTCTCCATACACATTTCTTACTTGGGTACCTTGTCAGAATTGTGGGTACATGAATGTTGATTAATGTAGACCATGTTTGTGCACATGGCTATTGGGTGATCAAAAATCAACTACTCATCCCATTATTTTATGGCTAATGATAAAAGCAGTTCACAGGTGTGGAAAGTTCTTAATTCTCCAATACTGTATCTTAACTTCAACATGCATTTCATTCTTCTTCAGATACTGCTCACTGCAATACGGGAGACTCATGTGGACGATCTCACTTCTACGTACTGAGAGACAATCGCCACTCTTCGCACCATACAGGTATTTTGTCTAAATCGTGTTGCAATTAGTTTCGATCGTCCGACAACTATAAACGGCGGTAGATGATGGCATCATCTGCTAACAAACTGAGAGCTGCTCAGATTGAGTCTAAAATCGTTTGTCTGGATCAAAAACAACAGAGCTCCTGGAATATGTCCTTGGGGAATGCCATTTATTATTTCTGTTTTACTCGATGACTTTCCGTCAATAACTACCATCTGTGACCTCCCTGGCAGGAAATCATATCAGTATTCGTTTGAGGAACAAATTTAAAATATGGAATCAGTTTACGATCCCCTTGTAACAGTGGTCAGTGGTAGATTCAAAAATTTTGCGTCCCTAGGCACGCCATATTATATGCGCTCCACACCCCCCCCCCCTCCCCTCCTCCAAAAAAAGAACATGTTTTAAATAATAACTATTACCGGTACCCGATCACTCCACAATTGCTGTTTTGGGTGGGAGCGCTGTGAGCTATTTCCGTACTCTGCTATTGGTTTTTCTGAAGGACTCGTCAGCAGTCTGGTCGCGCTCTATCAAAATGCAATATGGTTCCTGAATTATACTTGGTGCACGGCAGCGGATAAAACAAACTTAAAACTGGATTGTGTTAATACATTCTTCTGTCGAAAGACAACAGAAATGAACACAAGAAAAGTAACTTTTCTTCTATGGCATAAAATTTAAGCAGAACGTGTAGGAGACAACGGATTGTTGTTATACATTCACTTCTAATATGTTCTTTCACACGAAACCGTTGAAAATGAAGATAAAGTAGTATTACGATCTAAAAATTGAAGCGAACGTGTCATACAGTAGAAATTAATACGTACTTTTACAGAGATTCGTTCCAAAGTAAAATTAAATTGTCGTTTCACGATCTAGTAAAGTGAATGTGTAGGCCTACCGTAGCAGACAAAAACCACATTCGGTGTTACTACGTGAAATTATGGGAAAGCTTAAGAAATCAAAATGAAATAGAGATTTCGGTGCACGAACTAATAACTAAATACAGACGATCAAACGCAGATCTGGATTTGCTATTACATAATTTTACAGAGTAGTGTGGAAATATCAAATTTGTTTTATAATCTAAAGTTAAAGTGTAAAGCATTAAGATCTGTGTAGCTAAATGTTGCACAATAAGTGTACACAATACATTTAATCCATGTAAAAGCTGAACAGTTTTATATCTTTCTAACAGTATTAGCGTAGCTTTTACGTATTTATCGACAGAACTTAACTACGTCATTTATTAACACTTTTTCATCTGAGTGTACTCTCCGATAATGTATATTAACGTATAGCCTATTTCCGCGATAACTATACATTCCAGCAGACGCCAAGAGTACCGTACCTATCAGTTGTAATATATCAGTATGACTTGACTGTACAGCGCCGAGCGGCCTGGGTTATTCGGGTATTGTGTAGTATTGTCGGGCGCCTTCGATCACGTCTGCACGTAAACGAGGCTTAGTTCTGCGTTCTGCCATCGGCAATTGTAAAATAAACAGCTAATACGTAGTTTGTAAATCCAATGAATGTGCTCCAACTTATTATAAACATTACATTATAATCTTAAAGTCTTAAAACTAATACGTATAAATAAACAAACACACCAATCAGCAAATTTTGTCGTTGGCTTTGACGGCAGAAAACTCGTGAGCATATCTTCATAGTTCAGACAGTTATGAGTTAGGAGATCGGCTTCGATGTGAAGAATGGACAATGCGTTCAATCTCTCCTCAGACAACGTAGAACATTGGTACGATTTCAGTCTTTTAAGAGCCAAAAACGAGCGTTCTGCTGAACAATTTGTAAGTGCCATACCTAGAAATATTCTAATAGCACTGTCAACGTTTGGAAACACGGACTGTAACCTCCATTTTCGTAAAACTTTACTCATTTCGACTGGTATATCACTAAACTCAGAAGATTTCAGAAGTTTCGCTAAATGTACACACTCACTAGCAAAGAAATGCTTTATATCTGTGTCATATGACACGTTCCACGTTCAGCAATATCATCAGATGAACTGTTCTTAAGATTACTGTAAACTGCGAAGGAGTAAAACAGTGGTCTGTACCTTTCCTTCCTCCTCACTAATTTGGCACACAAGTTGCCGAATACAGGGAGAAATATTTCAATTCTAAATTTTTCTCTTCCAGTCAGAAAAATGTCTTCAGAGTCCGCTTCTTCGTCATCCTGAAGTTTGCGTTTTCACGATCTTTTATAGGTGCATTCAGAGTCTGTATCAGTCACAATCTCCATGGATTTATTTTCATAATAGTCGAACACACCACGAATAGATGCAGTAAATCCTACAAGTGATTCATATAATTCATGTACTATTTTAATATCAATATTTACGCTTCGCAATTTCAGATTGACACTATTAAATCTCTGGAGTATATCGTATCGAACTGTCAACACGAATACTGTTTCTAGTCCACTAAGTTGATTCAATAAAGCTGAAGCCTCATTTTACACACGCTTCCTCTCTTGCTGACCAACGTGTTTTTGATCAACTTTTTACCGTTTTGCTTCTTGGTTTCATGAAAGAAAGAAGTTTACCTCAGTGCTGTGTAGAAGCAGAGAAGAAATTATAAAGGTTTTGCACTACACTGAAAAATGAACTTGTTTCCCGACAACAGCTTGCAACACTAGTGCCGACTAAATTCAAAGATTGTGCTGCACAATATACATAATGCACTTTCGGATTTCGTTCTTTAATGCGTGCCTGCAAACCAGTCTCGGTTCCTGAGATATTGCTTGCGTTCTCGTATGACTGGCCTCTACAGTCAGTAATATCAATGAAATTTGAAGACAGGACTTTTAGTACGGGCTCAGCCAAGTTTTCGGACTTGTCCTGGGTTTGGTAAAAACGGAAGAAAACATTCAACAGTTTCACTATTATCGATCACATACCTTAATATGAAAGATAACTGATCAATATGTGAAATGGCCGTAGTAGAATCTGATATAATAGAGAAATATTTGGCTTGTTTTATTTCACTTATGATAATTTTTTTATTCGTCCAGAAAGAAGCTCTATATTGCATTACAGATTGTTGAAGAAAGATAACTTGTATGTCCCTGCCCTGGATTTCCATGCCGTTCAATGTGCTCTGTGAGAATAGGATCGAACTCGGCCATAAGATCAAGAGACATCATAAACTGACCATTATGTAATGAATGGATTCTTTCAAAGTGTCCACGTAGGGCTTACGTAATAAATGGAATCTTTCAACGTGTCCACGTACGGTAAGTTCATGACTTGTTAGCTTCTTCACTACTGCAAACACCCTTTTCAACACAGTGCGCCAGTACATTTTTCCTGTCTCAACATATGACTTGAAATGGTTATATATCGTTCCAAATGACTTTTTCTTGTTAAGAGTGACAACTCAGAACTTCTGTGTTGAAGTGAATTCTCATGACGAGATAAAATATTAGATATATTTTTCCTATCTGCTATCCATTAGCAGCAATAGCGGCCTTACATCCGAACAATTTACGTGGTGCACAAAAACAACATTGGTGCTACAGGAGCATACTAGAAAATCACGAGAGTTTGATTTTTTTCAAATATCTGGTTTTCTCGCTTATTGATCTTCTTGAATAAGAAAAGTCACTGTTACAACTTTGATTAATGCCACGTTGTAAGAGGATGTCGATTGTTGATTCATTGACATACCATTTTGCAGGATCACCACTAACGTGGTTACCGGTATTTATTTTTGTAATTTCTGACTCGACCCTTAGTTTTTCGTGAAACTCGAATTCAGGAACAATTTGCTTTCCTTCATTTTTAACTTTCGTTTCGTCTGTATTTACATCTTTCACAACAGTTGCCCCCCCCCCCCCCCCCCCTGCGGGTCCGGGGATTAGAATAGGCCCGAGGTATTCCTGCCTGTCCTAAGAGAAGACTAAAAGGAGTCCCTCCCCCTCAAGGGGGTAGTTAGCGCCTGCGTCCAGAGATGGACGGTTCCACGACCTCTATTTGCGGTCATTTTGCTTTTTCACTTCTCGTTTCCTCCTTCCTTTGGTTGGTTCCTTTCTTTGCTCTTCTCCACCTCACTGTCTTCCTTACTCTTTCCCTTGTCTTCTTCTCCTTGCCTTCTCATTGCCTTCTTCTCCTTGCCTTCTCATTGCCTTCTTCTCCTTGCCTTCTCATTGCCTTCTTCTCCTTGCCTTCTCATTGCCTTCTTCTCCTTGCCTTCTCATTGCCTTCTTCTCCTTGCCTTCTTCTCCTTGCCTTCTCTGGTCTCCGCCTCGGCGTTTGAGACAGTCTGTCCTCTCTCTCTTCTTTTTCCTCTTCTTCCTTCCTCCCTGTGCGCGCCTGAAGGCCGACCCACGCGATCGCACGCATAGCCGGTGACGGGGTAACGCGTAATTCCCCGCCCTGGGTAGACATGTAAGGCACGCACGTACCCCCTGGTAAAGGCCAGGCCCGGGGAGGGGTGATTGCCTGAGCTGATACCTTCTGACCATGCCGATTGGTCCCTCCGTCTGTTTCTCGGGAGGTGTGACCTGAGGTGTAAACATTCACCTAAGGCGGGAGTGCCCTCTGAGAGGGTCCCCACAAGGAAGGAGCGCGCCATCGGAGACGCTGGCAATCATGGGGGATTCCTCCGCAATGGATTTCACTCCATCTCTCTCGACTTCTGCCCAAAAACGGAAACTTGACCAGCCACCAGTGACAAAAGTACTACCACCTGCCCCACAGTTCCTCGTCGTTTCTCGATCTGAGGATGGAAAGGATTTTTCCTCTGTCAACCCTTTCGTTATCCAGAAGGGCGTAGATGTCATAGCCGGATCTGTAAAATCTTGTACCAGGTTGCGTAACGGTACCTTATTACTAGAAACTGAGAGCACCTTTCAGGCACAAAAACTGCTTCGGGCCACACTCCTGTACACATTCCCTGTCCAGGTGGAGGCTCACCGAACTTTGAATTCGTCTCGTGGTGTGGTCTATACTAGACCCCTCGACGGATTGACTGACGAGGAGATTCAATCTTTCCTCGCTGAGCAGGGCGTGACGGCTGTCCATAGGGTCATGAAAAAGGTCAACAATGACCTTGTACCGACCCGGACCCTTTTCTTGACCTTTGATAGTGTTAAGCTGCCATCGCGCATCAAGGCGGGCTACGAGGTTATTTCTGTTCGCCCCTATGTCCCGACACCTACGCGCTGCTACCAGTGTCAGCGTTTCAATCACACTCGACAGTCTTGTTCCAATGCGGCTAAATGTGTCACTTGTGGCAGGGATGCCCATGAGGGTGACTGTCCACCTCCGTCTCTTCGTTGTGTAAACTGTCAGGGTGACCATGCCGCATCCTCCCACGACTGTCCTGTCTATAAGGAAGAACGCTGTATCCAAGAAATTCGGGTCAAAGAGAAAGTGTCCACCTTGGCTGCTCGCAAGCTATTGGCTAGTAGGAAGCCCACGCTGCTCCCAGCGGGGAAATACAGTACTGTCCTCGCCTCTCCTCGGACTACCAGGGAGGTGGCAACCCAGACATGCGATCTGACCTTCAGCACCACGGTCGTCCGTTCGGCCAGTGCTAAGATCGCGCGTTCGACGTCTTCTCTTCCTCCCATCACCCCACAGACACCAGCCCCTTCATCAGCTTCTGCTAAGACGAAGACCCAGAAGTCAGATGCACGGGCCTTCAAGAAGGAACCGTCCCGTGCAGACTTCCGACGTACCTCGACCTCCCAGCTTTCGACCGGTACTTCCACCAAACGACCTTCCAAGAAGGCTCATAGGAAGCACAGTTCTCCTTCTCCGCCACGGCGCATTTCTTCTCCTGCGCCACCCAACGGTTGCCGCCCCATGCCGTCATCCGTTTCGCCTGGCTGCACCGCTGGTAGCCGAACATCTGGCCGTTCACCGGCGGAGGAAGCTCCCCCTCCCGGCCATCTTCCCAAGATGGCCGATGAACCTATAGACCCAGTGGACGATGACTGTCCGCCTACTGATAGCGGCGGCAGTGCTCGCTCGAAGCCAGGCCCTCAGCGGCCTTCGAGGTGACCCCTTCTTTCATCTTCCTTTTCTTCTTACGATGGCACTTATTCACTGGAATATTCGCAGCATTCGCTCCAACTGAGAGGACTTGCAGTTGCTGCTCCGCTTGCACCGTCCGCTCATCGTAGCCCTCCAGGAAACGAAGCTGCGCCCATGCGATCAAATTGCCTTGGCACACTACACCTCTGTGCGTTTTGACCTACCCCCTGTGGTAGGTATCCCGGCTCATGGAGGGGTTATGTTGCTGGTCCGGGATGATATTTACTACGATCCCATCACGTTTCACACCGGCCTGCAGGCAGTTGCCATCCGCATTACTCTCCCCACTTTTACATTTTCCATTTGTACCGTTTACACTCCATCGTCGTCTGCCGTTACCAGGGCAGACATGATGCAACTTATTGCTCAGCTACCTGCACCATTTTTGTTAACTGGAGACTTCAATGACCACCATCCCCTTTGGGCCTCTCCAGCATCCTGCCCGAGGGGCTCCCTGTTAGCAGACCTTTTAAACCAGCTCAATCTTGTCTGCCTCAATACTGGCGCCCCTACTTTTCTTTCGGACACATCTCACACCTATTCCCATTTAGACCTCTCTATATGTACTACCCAACTTGCACGCCGGTTTGAGTGGTATGCACTTTCTGATACATATTCGAGTGACACTTCCCGTGTGTTATCCATCTCCTGCAGCATACCCCCTCTCGGTGCTCATCTAGTTGGACCATCTCCAAAGCAGACTGGGGGCTCTTCTCTTCCAGGGCGACCTTTCAGGATCAAACCTTCACAAGATGCGATCGTCAGGTCGCACACCTCACGGAAGTCATTCCCACTGCTGCTGAATATTCCATCCCTCACCCTACTTCTTCTCCACGTCGCGTACCGGTCCCCTGGTGGACCGCAGCATGTAGAGACGCTTTACGTGCTCGTCGACGTGCTTTACGCACCTTTAAACGCCACCCTACAGTGGCGAATTGTATCAATTATAAACGATTACGTGCACAGTGTCGTCGTATTATTAAAGAAAGCAAGAAAGCCAGCTGGGCTGCTTTCACAAGCACCTTCAACAGTTTTACTCCTTCTTCTGTTGTCTGGGGTAGCCTGCGCCGGCTATCTGGCACTAAAGTCCACTCACCAGTTTCTAGCTTGACGGTCGCGAATGACGTCCTTGTGGCCCCTGATGCTGTCTCCAATGCCTTCGTCCGCTTTTTCGCAGAGGTTTCGAGCTCCACTCATAACCACCATGCCTTCCTCCCCCGCAAACAGGCAGAGGAGGCTAGGCCACCTAACTTCCGCTCCTCGAATCGTGAAAGTTATAATGCGTCATTCACCATGCGGGAACTCGAAAACGTACTTGGCCGATCATGGTCCTCTGCTCCAGGGCCTGATTCTATTCATATTCAGATGCTGAAGAACCTTTCTCCTGCGGGTAAAGGTTTTCTTCTTCGTACTTACAATCGCATCTGGATTGAGGGACATGTTCACGCATACTGGCGCGACTCTATTGTTGTCCCGATTCCTAAGCCAGGGAAGGACAAGCACTTGCCTTCCAGTTATCGACCCATCTCGCTTACCAGCTGTGTCTGTAAAGTGATGGAGCGAATGGTTAACTCTCGATTGGTTTGGCTGCTCGAGTCTCGAAGCCTACTTACCAACGTACAATGTGGATTTCGTAGGCGCCGCTCTGCTGTTGACCATCTGGTTACCTTGTCGACCTTCATTATGAATAACTTCTTGCGGAAGCGCCCGACCGCGGCTGTGTTCTTTGATTTGGAGAAGGCTTACGACACCTGTTGGAGGTCGGGCATTCTCCGCACCATGCATACATGGGGCCTTCGCGGTCGCCTCCCTCTTTTTATTCGTTCCTTTTTAATGGATCGACAGTTAAGGGTACGTGTGGGTTCTGTCCTGTCAGACACCTATCGCCAGGAGAATGGGGTGCCACAGGGCTCAGTTTTGAGCGTCGCTCTCTTCGCCATAGCGATCAATCCAATAATGGATTGCCTCCCAGCTGATGTATCAGGCTCCCTTTTCGTGGACGATTTTACCATCTATTGCAGCGCGCAGCGTACGTGTTTCCTGGAGCGCTGTCTTCAGCGTTCTCTTGACCGTCTTTACTCCTGGAGTGTCGCCAATGGCTTCCGTTTTTCTGCCGAGAAGGCGGTCTGTATTAACTTCTGGCGCTACAAAGAGTTTCTCCCACCGTCCTTACGACTCGGTCCCATTGCTCTCCCATTCGTGGAGACAACAAAATTTTTAGGTCTTACATTTGACAGGAAACTTAGTTGGTCTCCACATGTGTCATATTTGGCTGCCCATTGTACCCGTTCTCTAAATGTCCTCCGTGTTCTCAGTGGTATGTCGTGGGGAGCGGATCGAACCGTCCTACTTCGCCTATATCGGTCGATCGTCTGCTCCAAGCTGGATTATGGGAGCTTTGTATACTCCTCTGCACGGCCATCCTTCTTACGCCGCCTCAACTCCATACAACATCGGGGTTTACAACTTGCGATCGGAGCGTATTATACTAGTCCCGTCGAGAGTCTTCATGCTGACGCTGATGAGTTGCCACTCACCTACCGGCGCGATATACTGCTTTGTCGGTATGCCTGTCGGCTACTGGCAATGTCCTTCCACCCGTCTTATCGTTCCTTTTTTGATGACTCTCTCGACCGTCAATACGGGTTGTATGTCTCTGCCCTGCTACCCCCTGGAGTTCGCTTTCGTCGCCTCCTTCAACACCTTAATTTTTCACTCCCTGCAACCTTTCGAGGGGGCGTGTGGACGCCACCTTGGCTCCAGGCTCAGGTTCGCGTCCACCTTGACCTCTGCTCGCTCCCGAAGGAGGTTACCCCCGGTTCAGTCTACCACTCCCGTTTTGTCGAACTTCGTTCGAAGTTCATTAATATGACCTTCATTTATACAGATGGCTCTAAGACCAATGACGGGGTCGGGTGTTCTTTTATTGTCGGGGCACAAAGTTTCAAATACCGGGTCCATGGCCATTGTTCGGTCTTCACAGCTGAGCTCTTTGCCCTCTACCAGGCTGTTCTTTACATCTGCCGCCACCGACATTCTGCTTATGTCATCTGCTCCGATTCCCTGAGCGCCATCCAGAGCCTCAGTGATCCGTATCCGGTTCACCCTTTCGTGCACCGGATCCAACGTTCTCTTCAGCAGCTGGTGGACGTCGGTTCTCCGGTTAGCTTTATGTGGGTTGCTGGCCATGTCGGTATCCCTGGGAACGAAGCTGCAGATGCCGCGGCCAAGGCTGCGGTCCTCCAGCCTCGGACAGCTTCTTGTTGTGTCCCTTCGTCAGATTTTAGCAGGGTCATTTATCGGCGCATTTTATCGCTGTGGCATGCCGATTGGGCTGTACTTACAGACAACAAGCTTCGGGCCTTGAAACCTGTTCCCGTGGCTTGGACGTCCTCCTCACGCCCTTCTCGGCGGGAGGAGGTAGTTTTGGCCCGGTTACGAATTGGACACTGCCGGTTCAGCCATCGCCATCTGCTGACAGCTGCGCCGGCGCCGTTCTGCCCATGTGGGCAATTGGTGACGGTCCGCCACATTTTAACGTCCTGTCCGGATTTTAACACACTGCGTCTTGATCTTGGCCTTCCATGTACTCTAGAAGCCATTTTAGCGGATGACCCACGAGCAGCTGCTCGCGTTCTTCATTTTATCAATTTGACAACCCTCTCTAAGGACATTTAATTATGCTGTTTTCTTTTTTTAATCCTATGCCTGTCAGTCTGTCTTTTATTGTGTTTTCCGTTTCGTTACTGTTTTAAACTTGTGACTCGCGGTGCATTCCTAACGTAGTCTGGGCGCTAATGACCGTTGAAGTTGTGCGCCCTAAAACCACAAAAAAAACAAAAAAAAAACAAAAAAACAAAAAAAAAACCAACAGTTGCATTAGCCGAAAGATCATCCGTATGCTACTACTTGAATTCAAAGTCGACCCAGCAACACTTTTTGCAAAAAATTTATCTACTCAGCCAAGCGTTTTTAGAACACTGGCTTCTCGTTCTTGCCTTTCCTTCCATAATTTTCGAAATGCCGCCCCACTTAATTTTGCACGTTGCTTTTTTGCTTTTTCACTGTTAATCATGTTAAGGCACTTACAAAATGGTCAACCAACAGTCAAAATAAAAGAAAAAGTTGTAAAACGAAATAAAGACTAGACCGCACATGAGCACAAAGCTTTATACTTTAAACACAGCACATGAGCACAAAGATTTTTCCTTTAAACACGGAGCGACGATCCGACCAACTCGGATTACTTTACGTAACTGTGCTATATTAAAGAACAACAATGCAGAATAATTTAACTTCATTGTCGTCTGTCTCTCCGTTCTCACTGAACAGTAGAAGCACACCTGCCCTTCTTCCATTTCCCGCGTCACCGGAATTTTAGCTGAGACGCAAATATGTTCTGAATTCTTAACACTGTCTTCTAATTTAAAGAGCAAATAATTTTTGCAATTTCTTGCAGTGAGGTGTGCTGGATGGATTCTTATCCCACTTACTCTTATAACATTGTAGCGGTTTTTGTGGGCAGAGAAGACGGACTACAAAGTTTAAGTAGTCTTGCTAGCAGTTGATGCGGTGTGTTGTCTTTTGTGTGAAAACTGCTGTTGTGTGTACACGTAAATACACCTTTTGTTCCATTATAAAATGAAAATAACCATTCCTCGAAGAAGAAGAAAAAAAAAAGCTTAGTTAAGAAGTTTTATGCACAATTTACAATGACATGTGGAAATACGGAAGCGTCCGATCCCGCCCGTCTGCTTTGACCCATGACGTCACAAATATGGCGGAAACGAAAACAAACATACACACTTTCCACAAGAAGCCTAATGCCACGAACGGGACAAACGCCGGAAATGGGGCGTTTTGGGTGGGGGGCAAACTAAATATAAACAAATTTAGACGCCTTGCGTAGCTACAACGTGTAAGTGAAGACAGCCATGCATGAATACCCACCCACCTCCCCAGGGGTCGTAACCCCTGCAACCCATAGAAGATGAAGATGCTTCAGTAGCTGATTAGTGTTCTTTGTCTTTTTTAAAAAAAAAAAAAAAAAAAAAATCTCACGGGATAGAACGAACAGATCAGAAAGATAAATATAATAAACTAAAACAGAAATTGGAGGAAACAGATAATTAAAATAAGTAATAAGTGTTTTTAAATTTTAAAAAAAATCTCGCGATATAGAACGAACAGATCAGAAAAGTAAATAAAATAAGATAAAACAGAAGTGGAGACAGCCACACACAAACCAAACTCCGCACCGTCATGACGTCACACACAACACCCTTACGTCACGGGTCAAAGCCGACGCGTGGGATCGGACGCTTCTGTCTACCCTGACATGTAGTATTCGATTGCACAAAGTGGGAACTTTGATATCTTGCAGGCTGCAGCGCAATAAATGAGACAAACGAAAGTTGGTTTCTTTATCTTTTTTCGCAAAAAAATAAGTAAATAAAGAAATAAAATTTTTAAAGTGTTGTGAAGTGTATTTCACACATTATTAGATATTCTTTTCGTATAAACATTCCCAGTACCAACATGTTTTGTTAAATGGATGTCAATAAATCAAAGCTCAGATACTGAAGACCACAGAGCTTTCACATTAATTATAGTAATCGAGGGTTGACTTGATACTTCCCTGTAATTTCTGCAAGATATTTACAGTCAGGTTTTACATACTGAGGCCCGCACATGTTACAGTATTTAAGAAACTGCTGATCAGTTTATCACAGCTTTTCAGGGGTCCCAGTATTTTCATGGGGAAAATATGGTAGTGTTAAGTAGAAGCCGACACCATTCTCGGAATAATAACGTTTCAAAGATTGTATTGTAGATTGCCGTCCTGACAGCTTACTTCAGTATTATTTTGAACAATCACGAAGATGATACCAGACAGAAATGCAATGTTAAATTTCCACACCGGCCAGAGTGACCGAGCAGTTATAGGCGCTACAGTCTGGATCCGCGCGACCGCTACGATCGCAGGTTCGAATCATGCTTCGGGCACGGATGTGTGTGATGTCCTTAGGCTCGTTAGGTTTAAGTAGTTCCAAGTTCTAGAGGACTGATGACCTCAGAAGTTAAGTCCCATAATTCTCAGAGCCATTTAAACCATTTTTTAAATTTCCATTCAGTCACCAAGTAAACTATGTATATTTCCAAGCTTGTATTGTCGAATTTCGTTCTTAAGGCTTATTTAAACTAGCAAGTTGTAAACAATATTAAGAATTTTTGTCATTTGTAAGCGCAGTTATTTTAAAACGTAAAAGGTTAAAGTGAGCATAGAACAAAAATGCCATCCCCCCTAATGTGCCACCACTTGGCCGGTGCCTAGTGGGCCTAAATGTAAATCCACCACTGCCCTGTAGATAGCACTCGTTATTTCATGAAACTAAAGCACTAGTTGTGTTGTTTCACAAGAAAGGTATTTTCTGAATCTGTGCTGACTGGGTGTTAGCAGATGTTATGCTTGAGGTAATTCATGGTATACGAACACAGGTCATGTTCCAAGATCCTGCGGCTAATCTGTGTTAGTGATATGGGTCTGTAACTGAGCGGATTGGTAAGACTTGTACAACTTCCCAGCCTTTAGGCTGTATGGTCTAGGGGGCCTTGCCACGGTTCTTCGTATGGCTCTCTCCCTGCCCCCCCCCCCCCTCTTCCCTCCCCATCCCCCACCATGCCCCCGTCGGAGGTTTGAGTCTTCTCTTGGGTATGGGTATGTGTGTTGCCCTTAGCGTAAGTTAATGTTGCATTGAGTAGTGTGAGGGCCTAGAGACTAATGACCTCTGCAGTTTGGTCCCATAAGAACTGACGACCACCACCATCACCACCACCACCCCCACCCCCACCACCACCACCACCACCACCCAGTCTTTACGTGTGGATCTTTCAAAGTGCGAACAGTTGTATATGATTACTAAATATGAAGTTATTATATGAGTGTATACAAGTCAGGTTCATTTCAGAGTACAATCTGTACCGGAGTCCTTGCTTTTATTAAGTGATTTAAGCTGCTGCTCAACATGAAGGATATCTACTTCTAAGTTAGTCATGCTAGCAGTACTTCACGGTTTGATTTCTCGAATATCTACTTAGGTTTCTTTGCTTACAGAATTTCAGAAGACCGTGTTAGATAACTCAGCTTTAGTGTCACTTCATCAGTAACATCAACATTGTTATCGTACAGTGAAGGTATTGGATTCTGCCAGATTTCGGGACAATTTCGTTGTAGAAAATATTAGAAGCATCTCACAATACACTTCGTGCTAAATTACCAGCTTTTGTAAAACAACTTTTTTCTGCGATCTTGGGATTTTACGTTCTTCTAAAATTGTCACGCTCTTCTTCGTTGCTTCTGTAAAACAGTGTTCTGAACCATTTTGTGTACCGTGCAGGATCAGTACTACCGGTATCCCTTATTAGTTTATTTGGTTTATATCTTTTAATTACCAGCAGCCTTGGCGAATTGATAACACTGTTTCCCATCAGATGACCGAAGTTGAGTGCTGTGGGGCTCGGCTAGCACTCGACTGGGTCACCGCCCGAGTGTGCTGAGCACTGTGGGCAAGTGGGGTGCACTGGGACCAACTGAGGAGCTACTTGACTGAGAAGTAGTGGCAGCCGGGAGAGCAGTATGCTGACCACGTGCTACTCCATATCCGCATCCAGTGGCACCTGTCGGCTGAGGATGACGTGGCAGCCAGTCAGTACTGTTGAGCCTTCGAGGCCTGGTCAGATGGAGTTTAGTTTTCTGTATGTCTCTCGGTTGCCATCGATTCTATTTATTTGAATCCAAACGACGTACGGTCTAGGCTTGCGTAATCAGGTGGAACGTGTCGAGGCTCTCTCTTAGTAAGACGTCGAGAGAGAGAGATTTAATCTCCTTTTCTGAAAGTGTACGCTTTTCGTGGGTTTGGCGATATTTAGACTCGCTCCAGTGCTGTGTGGACAGTACCCCTCGTATCCGTCAAGATGTTCCTCAGGATTACTTCTTGCTAAGAGGTCAGCTGTGCTTTCGCAGCAATTTACAGTTAAAATGGATACTTGAATTAATAATTTTTGTTCAAAATACTTCTCTGAGAAAGCATCTTGTATGATTTTGGATTGTGTCTTATGGCTACAACCGACTTGAAAAATGTATTTTCGCCAACATATGGAGGATGGATTTGAGCCATCACCAACAGTAATTGTACGAGTGGGATATCTATTTGAAAGACTCAGCTCATCTTTGCGCTGTTTGGCGGCTGATTCGTGTCGTCGATAAAATGAACCAATTATTAATTTGTTCCAGTTGTCAAATATAACCTGCCCACACTAACTCACATATGTTACCTAGTTAAATTTCATTACAAGGTAAATTACTACCTACAGCAATAAAGGTTCCATCACAAACTGCGTTTAATCTATATTTTATGAACCCCGGGTCAGTTCTCTGTAAAAATTTCTGCTGAATTTATTTACGGCTTTAGCCAGCTTTCCATAGATATAACGATTCGAGCTTCAGTGCTTCCTATTAGCGATCAGAGTGCTGGTTTTTTCACAACACGGCTACAACAATTTACAGTCACAATACTAATTGTTGCTAGACTTTTCTTCGTTCTGTTTTTGCCTAACACCCTTTTAGACTGACGTCCTTTCTGTAGCTTCTCGAGACCCTCTAACCTAAGAAGTCGACCAGTCCCCTCCACACAGCCCCTGCTAGCCGTTTAGTCGCCTCCTGTGTGTAGTGAACCCCCAACATATTGAGCATAACCCAGGAAACCCACCGCCTGGAGGCGCAAGTCTAGGAATCTGCAGACTACGTGGATGCAGAACTGTCTTAGCCCCTGATACAGAGCCTAATTGAGGGTACGAATCAAAGTACCACGGTCAGTTCTGTCACGGTGCAACAAATGTTTAGCTACAGCTTCAAATAGCAAGACTGGTAGTCTTTACCACTTCAGGCAGCCACCCAAACTCAGAGAGACACTGTTCAGATCCAAGGTGACACACAGTGTTAGTGTCAACAACCTGCAGCTGGATGCAGTGTGTGCTCTTCACGGCACCCAGAAGCATCTGTTCCACTTCTGGAATGACTACTGGTGTGCATACATTGTGCCCAAAGGATTTCTTCTGCTCCTAGGCCGCCTTATCCCTAAGGGGCTCCATTACACCCTTAATGTAGGAACTCCCAACTGCCAGTAATCTCACCCGTAGTGAATTCCCAGACCTTCGCAGATCGAGCGGCTTCCTCTGGAACAGTGCAAGTGACAGCATCTGGCTCACGATCTTTGTCAGCCACAGATAGCGCCCGAAACCTGTTCATCGAACAAACTGCGGCAGCTCTTTGATCGTTCCCTCAAAGTCTTCCTCTGCCTGTTGCACCTCAGAACCTCTGTCCATTAGACAATGGGTGGAGTTCCGAGGATATCCGTGTCCGCCCCCCAGCAGTGATACCCGTTGCAACATCATCAAGCTGTGTGACTAAAGACAATATACCCTACAGCTGTGAGAAAAGGGTCACCTACTAGGCTCGCATTTGAACATAGCAATCGCAGTTATTATCCGTTTTAAAGAAGGTGGAAATGTTCTCCAGACAGATGAGACAGTGCATGATGAATACATTCACACATACAGAATATAGAAGATTAAACTAAAGAGCAAACAGGAAATTTAGAATAAATAGCTTCTAATGAGATCATACATCAGTTCTGAGAATGAAATGTTGTACTATGGTGCTCTGCTGCAATAATAAAAGCTGACACAAGACACTCATCAATTAAGTAGCTAGGCATAATATTACAAAGTGGTATGAAATGGAATGAGTATTTACTATAAATGTTGGTGGTCATGGAATATGGACAGGGAAAAGGAATAGTAGAAACAATATTCAATGAAATGCTTTCGCAGACACAAAAACCACAAATATCACAACCAGAACTCTCTTCATGGGTTCACATTTTGCACTATATACACTTTAACCAGGAAAATTTCGCACCACAAAACATGCATTCTGTATCTCCACTTCCTTATTCACAAGCATTCTGACCACCTCGTCAGTGGACACTCACAGCTCCACTATGCATGAATCACTGGAGTCAGTAATTCAGGGCTTTTTCTTCCATTCAAGCCCCTTTCTTTGCCCTAATTGATTCTGTTAGAAATTGATGTGATTTGACATTGTCTAGTTTTGCATTATAGGTGATATGTCATAGGGGCTCCCATTAACTGGGACAGCAGACTACCATGGCAGAAAGAAAATGCTTTTTGTTTGTGTATGAAGTGCAGATTGTTTTGAATGTTGTAGAAAAGTAGGTTAGTAGACTTCACTAATTGTCTATTTAAAGGAAGCTTTGATTTACTATAGTTCTTCGCTCATCTAGCTACTCCTGATTTTCTTGCTGAACAGACATTGGGTAGGTCTATTCCCAAGACATTCATTTTGCAGCATTCGTTAGCTGAAAACATTTCAGTTGAGCAGGACAATAATCTTAACCCTGAACACACTGACCACAATTCCAGCTGCTGAACTTTGATACAGGCTCAGCCACAGAGTTCTGTAACATCAGTAAGTGCTAGGATTCTGTGGTGGCTCGAAGCCATTGCCAGATCTGTTTGCTGTAGTAGGTCTTCAGCAGTCTCACAAATGTTTTATCCAGTGGCCAGACATTACAGGTGCAGCGAGAAGGGAGGCTAACTAGATGAACGTGATGAACCCTAGCCAGTGCAGCTACCTGAGTGTTTTTGGTGTGACTGTAATAGTCATCTAAGATTAGAAGCACAGAAGACTCCATACTTGAATAGGTTTTGGAAATGAAATATTCAAACCATTGTTTTGACAAGTTGCTCTCTATCCAACAAGAGGGTTGACATATGGAAATAGACTCTCGTGGTACCCATCCCATTAACTGCTGGTTCACGGTATTCTTTGGGAAGCTACATCATTGGAGAAACAAAGGAGCCACCAGCGCTAATGCACAGAATGACAGTAATGAGTAAGCCTCCTTGTGCCATGGTGAGAGTTACCATATGGCTATTCCCCTTGCGATTTAAGAGGTGGAGATGTTACTTTGAGCAGACAACTAAGCAATTCTATGTTCATTGAAGAACTTTCATACCACTTTTCAGTTGAATCTAGTAACTGTGGCCTGTGATGCGACAATTGGATTCCAAAATGATATATTTCCCTCTCTCATAAAAACATCATCTCAGCCAATTCTTTCCTCCAATCCCCATCATACCAAAAGGGTTGCTGATGTCATTCCTAATAGCCAGCTGATGAGCCATCTGACTAATATCGCATCTTGTTCACTCACAGAAAAGACTCTCCGTGCTTGGGCAGTAGGTATTTAGCACTTCTTGGAGATTCACTGGTATCACAGTTGTACGTGCTAATTTAGTTGTAGCTACATCAGACTTAGCCATCCAAAACATCATCGTCCAAGGGATTTAAGAGAGACTGTGGCAGGCTTCAAATGTCTCATCTTCTATTCCCTCTCTAATTTAATGGCTTTTACCATTTTCTCGGGATCCAGTTCCTTTTGATGCTGTCAGTCTAGTGACCCAAGTTTCTTGTGACAATATATTACTGAGCTATTGAGAATCATGGGGATAGTGTTACTAGCAGACTACATTTTGCAGTAATTGTTTAAAATACATAAAACAGCTTTGAAAACCAGAATTATGATTTAAACAGCCATGTAAACATGGAGGGATTATGGAATACTTGGAAGCCAGACTGGTGTATAACCCCCTCTCATTTATAACCTGTCTTCACCCATTCAGTGGATGAATAACTTATAGAACTTTCATGTGAAGTTACAAAATAGGCTTACTTTATTAAATTAATATCTAACACACCACTGCACCACAGAGGTTTTACCTGTAAATAATTCTTCAGTCATATACACGAGTGTGTGTTCCAGTTTTCCTGTGGTGTCAGTTGTGTTTTAATTGTTTTAATACATATCCCTATTTTTCACATTCTTTCCCATGTTGTGGGCAACTGTGATTGAACACACACACACACACACACACACACACACACACACACACACACTCTCTCTCTCTCTCTCTCTCTCTCTCTCTCTCTCTCTCTCTCTAAATGCCTCAATTGGGCAGCCGAAGAAGGGGCAGCTGATGTCAAGTGTTCATCCAACCGGACATTTCACATTTTCAGTTTGGATTTATAGTATTGCCTTGAACATACAATGTGTAGGAATTGTCTACACCAAAGAATTGGAGAGAGATGTGGAAGGGGAGAGAGACAGAGTAGGAAGAGAATTGGAAAGATGGGCGACATTAGATGAGCAGACACACACAGAGAAAGATGCCCAGAATAGGACAGACAGACTCCAGTTGAAATGTCATAAGACACACAGTATTATGCAAACATGGTGAACCAGTCCTCCACTGACAAGATTTCACAGGTTATTCAGGGTTACCTCGTTCCTAATAAAGGCCCTGTGCTCTCCAACAGCTTGGTACAGGGTTACTGTATTATGACGGTAGTATCTGTTCCCGAAAGAACACATACCGTGGATGACCATGCAGCTTTGCTAGAAATGAATGTAGTGGTGTGGACATGTTGGAAATATGGATCTCACGGGGGGCGTGCAAGGGATAAGTCCCTGCAGACGCACTATCCTCTGTGCCCTCGGTGGCTCAGATGGATAGAGCATCTGCCATGTAAGCAGGAGATCCCGGGTTCGAGTCCCGGTCGCGGCACACATTTTCAACATGTCCACAGTGAAGTATATCAATGCCTGTTTGCAGCTAGGGTGTCTATTTAATTATCATTTCATTTGTAGCAAAGCTGCATGGTCATGATAATTTCATGTTAACCAGACATAACATATGAGAAAGGAAAGAAATATAATAATAATAATAATAATAATAATAACCCCCGTGGAGGCCCGGGAAAAGAATAGGCCTCCGGTATGTTCTGCCAGTCGTAAAAGGCGACAAAAAGAACAAACCACTAATAGGGCTAACCCCCCTTTTAGTGTGATTACTTGGTTCAAGACAGAACTAAAGAAGCCTCGGACAAGCGCCGTCATGGTCGGGGACGACGCTTGAACCCTATGCCCGCCCACAATGGTAACGACACTGCTAGCCAACTGGAAAATGATTTAAATCCAAATAGAGGTGTTTTGCAGTATATGCTTCCTGCAACCACCCTAGAAGGAAAACAAAGACAGAGGATGAGATGGTCAGATGAAGTTAATCGACACCTCATGTTCTGTTATTACCAAGCAACAAACCTAGGAACCAACACAACTGGATACAGATCACAAGTATACACAACATTTATTACCAGATACCCAGATTTAAAATTTTTAACAGAACAACGACTAGCTGATCAGATCTGTGTAATAATCAAAAATAACAGGATACCCCAGTCAGAATTAGAAAACATCAAACAACAAGTACAACAAGTACAACAAATACTAGAACAAAATAATGTGCAATCAGAAGAAGAAGAAAATACAGTAATGGACTCAAACATCCCAGAGCAAACAAACAAAGAACAACGCACATCAATTAAACAATCAGAGGAAAACGACATCTTAAGACAGTCACCAGAACAAGCACAAATAGAACACCAAGTGACACACATGTTAGATATAGAAGAGAAATTTCAGCTGACATATATAGAATACAAAGACGCAAATACAGACATTAGACCATTCTTGCATAGACCACCAAATAACCCACAAGTCGAAACAACAATAACAATAACAACTATCAACACAATCATACACAACAAAATAAATGAAAATACAACAATGGAAGAGTTACAACTACTGGTTTATGTAGGAGCACTCACTACACTAAATATACACACTAGGCAGAGATCAGAACCAACCAACACACAGAAGAAACCCACAAAACCAACATGGCAACACAGGCTACAGATCAGAATAGAAAAACTGAGAAAAGACATCGGACAGCTAACACAATTTATAAGAAATGAAATATCAGACAAAAAACGAAAAAGGTTAGGTAAAATCTCACAACAAGAAGCAATAGAGCAATTAGATGAAAAGAAGCAGAAGTTACAAGCATTGGCCAAACGACTTAGAAGATACAAAAAAAGTGAAAATAGAAGGAAACAAAACCAAACATTCAACACAAACCAAAAGAAATTTTACCAGACAATAGATAACACACACATTAAAATAGGCAACCCACCAAACGTAACAGACATGGAACACTTCTGGAGCAACATATGGTCAAACCCGGTACAACATAACAGGCATGCACGGTGGATACAAGCAGAAACAGACTCATACAAGATGATACCACAAATGCCTGAAGTGATAATTTTGCAACATGAAGTCACCCGAGCAATTAATTCTACTCACAATTGGAAAGCCCCTGGAAATGATAAAATAGCAAATTTCTGGCTAAAGAAGTTCACCTCAACACATTCACATCTAACTAAATTATTTAACAGATACATACACATTCCCTGATACACTTACACATGGAATAACCTATCTGAAACCTAAAGATCAAGCAGACACAGCAAACCCAGCTAAATATCGCCCCATAACGTGCCTGTCAACAATCTACAAAATATTAACTTCAGTCATTACACAGAAATTAATGACACATACAACACAGAACAAAATTATAAATGAAGAACAAAAAGGCTGCTGCAAAGGAGCACGAGGATGTAAAGAGCAACTGATAATAGATACAGAGGTGACATATCAAGCTAAAACTAAACAAAGGTCACTACACTACGCATATATTGATTACCAAAAAGCTTTTGATAGTGTACCCCACTCATGGTTACTACAGATATTCGAAATATACAAAGTAGATCCTAAATTGATACAGTTCCTAAACATAGTTATGAAAAACTGGAAAACCACACTTAATATCCAAACAAACTCTAATAATATCACATCACAGCCAATACAGATTAATCGTGGAATATACCAAGGAGACTCATTAAGTCCTTTCTGGTTCTGCCTTGCTCTGAACCCACTATCCAACATGCTAAATAATACAAATTATGGATACAATATTACTGGAACATACCCACACAAAATCACACATTTGCTATACATGGATGATCTAAAACTACTGGCAGCAACAAATCAACAACTCAACCAATTACTAAAGATAACAGAAGTATTCAGCAATGATATAAGTATGGCTTTTGGAACAGACAAATGTAACAAAAATAGCATAGTCAAGGGAAAACACACTAAACAAGAAGATTACATATTGGATAACCACAGCGACAGCATAGAAGCGATGGAAAAAACAGATGCCTATAAATATCTAGGATACAGACAAAAAATAGGAATAGATAATACAAATATTAAGAACTAAAAGAAAAATATAGACAAAGACTAACAAAAATACTGAAAACAGAATTGACAGCAAGAAACAAGACAAAAGCTATAAATACTTATGCTATACCAATATTGACCTACTCATTTGGAGTAGTGAAATGGAGTAACATAGACCTAGAATCACTCAATACACTTACACGATCACAATGCCACAAATATAGAATACATCACATACATTCAGCAACAGAAAGATTCACATTAAGCAGAAAGGAAGGAGGAAGGGGATTTATCGGCATAAAAAACCTACATTATGGACAGGTAGACAATTTAAGAAAATTCTTTCTAGAACGAGCAGAAACTTGCAAAATACAAAAGGCAGTCACTCATATAAATACATCGGCTACACCACTGCAATTTCATAACCACTTCTACAACCCTTTAGATCACATAACATCAACAGATACGAAGAAAGTAAATTGGAAAAAGAAAACACTTCATGGCAAGCACCCGTATCATTTAACACAGCCACACATCGATCAAGACGCATCCAACACATGGCTAAGAAAAGGCAATATATACAGTGAGACAGAAGGATTCATGATTGCAATACAGGATCAAACAATAAACACCAGGTATTACAGCAAGCATATTATTAAAGATCCCAATACCACAACAGATAAATGCAGACTTTGTAAACAACAAATAGAAACAGTAGATCACATCACAAGCGGATGTACAATACTAGCAAATACAGAATACCCCAGAAGACATGACAATGTTGCAAAAATAATACATCAACAGCTTGCCTTACAACATAAACTTATAAAACAACATGTTCCTACATACAAGTATGCACCACAAAATGTACTGGAGAATGATGAATACAAATTATACTGGAACAGAACCATTATATCAGATGAAACAACGCCACATAACAAACCTGACATCATACTCACCAATAAAAAGAAGAAATTAACACAACTAATCGAAATATCCATACCCAATACAACAAATATACAAAAGAAAACAGGAGAAAAAATTGAAAAATACATCCAACTGTCTGAGGAACTCAAAGACATGTGGCATCAGGATAAAGTTGACATCATACCAATTATACTATCAACTACAGGAGTCATACCACATAATATCCACCAGTACGTCAATGCAATAGAGCTACATCCAAACATATATTTACAGCTACAGAAATCCGTAATTATTGATACATGTTCAATTACCCGAAAGTTCCTAAATGCAATATAACACATACCGTACAGTTAAAAGGAAGTGACGCTTGATAAAGGTCCGCGTCACTCCATTCTTAACCAGACTTAATGTCTGAGAAAGTAAAGATAATAATAATAATGCTCTTTCTGTTGTCCATCCTCTCATCATCCTCATATTTAAATTTGAGGAATTACTAATTCTCATATATATATTTAAAAAAATAAATCTTGAGCATTTAACCATATTTAAAAATTAATCTGTGATGTGCCTGTTACATCACTCCCTCCACATCATTATGATGTATCAAGCAAATAATCTATGGACCTTATGTGACCAGACATGGAACTAAGTGATTTTGAAGGAGTGGTAAAATGAAGTAAGAGGGTGTTTACAGTCAAAGCATGTGAACCTTGCTAGGTCACTTCCTCTGCTGTATTGCTACTCATCTACTTTTGGACTGCAGCCATTCTTCTTGCATAATTTTTTAGCTTCTCCCCTTCTCCTGCTATGAAAAGTACTTTGTGTGTAAGGACAGATACAGCTAATAGTTAAAATATGAACAGAAACAGATAGAAAACTTTTTAAAGACTTTTTTATTTAACACTATGACTGTTTGTGTGTACAGGCAGGAATAAAACTGAAGAAAGCTTGTGAGTTGTGCTTCCATAGCTAATTTTGTCCACAAAATGCAAAATTTCTGTGTAACATGCAGTTTTAATTTGCCAGCAACCTTCATATTGGCACAACTCAGTTCAGAGTGAAAAATTAATTCTGAAGTCACTTGAACTGGAAGGCTCATTTTGGTCATGAATATGTATCATAAAACTGCTTACAAAGAACAAAGAGGTGTAAAAGAGAGAGACTCATTACATTTCCAGTGCTGCAGGCAAGAAAACAAAACCCGGTTCCTGGTACTATGGTTCAGGCCTACCTGTCTCACCAGATCCTCATCTAGGAAGGGTTCCGTGATTGCTATATGACAAAGAAATTCTGTGAAGTGCTGCTGTTCACTAGTGTTTAGTGTTTTACTTAATTCTGAGTTCAGTTGCTCTAAAACTAAAACCTATAAATTATTTCACATGTGTAACAAATTCTAAAAAATAAAAATAGAGTACCCATAATATGCTGATGGGTTACACATTTATTTTTTAAAATAAAATCACTAGTTTTAATATACATCAAAAGAGCATATTTGTTTGGAGGAGCGGAACCATAAGAACAAAGGAAAGGTGCACAGATGCTAGATGAAAGAAAATGTAATTTGAATTCTATATTAATACCTTCAGCTGCTGACAGGCATTGATATATATCAACGGGGACAGGTGAAAATGAGTCCCCCGACTGGGACTCGAACCTGATATCTCCTGCTTACATGGCAGATGCTCTATCCATCTGAGCCACAGAAGGCACAGAGGATAGTGCAATTGCTGGGACTATCTTGCACATGCCTCCCATGAGACCCAAATTCTCATCTTATGTGTCCACACACTACATTCGTAGTGTCTGTACCCAACACACCCATTACTCATGGAAGTAATTCTTACCAAGTCCCGTAAGAGTTCGAGTAATGTGTGTGCATCCACACAGAAGGAGGTCATGGCCTGTATTGCCAGAACTATATCCTTATATAGATATGGTGTCTGTTCTTTTTGGACCGAGCGAGGTGGCGCAGTGGTAAGACACTGGACTCGCATTCGGGAGGACGACGGTTCAATCCCGCGTCCGACCATCCTGATTTAGGTTTTCCGTGATTTCCCTAAATCACTCCAGGCAAATGCCGGGATGGTTCCTCTGAAAGGGCACGGCCGACTTCCTTCCCCATCCTTCCCTAATCCGATGAGACCGATGACCACGCTGTCTGGTCTCCTTCCCCAAAACCAACCAATCTGTTCTTTTGGACATGTCTGAAAGAACAGACAACATTTCCACATATGTAGAAAGAAAATGTGTCTTATCAGTTAGAAAGTGTAGCAAGACACCCAAAGTATGGCCCATTGGTAACATTTATTTTTTGTTTGTAATATGTGGTGCACTTATAATTGTTCAGTGACATCAGAAATTAATTTGCTTGTCTTAGAAGTACACTGGACATAAGTAAGAACATAGCATGCTACACAATATACCAGTACTGATTATTTTAATTTTACAAACCCGAATTGTTACTAGGACAGTCAGTTTGCTTATGGGGTAGGGGGCAGCAGCACACACTGACAGCTATTATGCTGTAGTCACAACAGGTAGACCTACAGGACTTCAGATTGTCATCTCTCATCAGTTGTTCCAGAAGAGACAAAAAGTAGCAATTTTAGATATTTTATATTTCAGCAACTCAAAAACTCATTTGAAGAGTCTAATTAATCAATTACTTAATTAATTAATAAGAAACTGAGAAGTCTCATGTGCCTGACTAATGAAGTGTCATTGGTATAAACTGTGCAAAACATTTCCTGTAGGAATTCCAATACAGAGGAGCATCTCACGAATATATAGAGTAGGACCAAGAGTTGTCACAGAAAAGGCAAGATTGAATTTGCAAACAGAAATCAATAATTGTAATAAAGAAATAAAAAGAATTTGGCCAACATCAAATAGATATGGAAATATGAGGGGGCTGGGAGTTCACATAGTAGGAAGCTCATGGATGTGGAGAAGAGTGAAGAGGAAATGTAGGTGACAGTACCACTCAGTACATGCTGTAGAGAATGTTTCACAACTGTGATTCTTAACACTGTGCCTGCAAGTTCCTTGTGCACCTAGTGAGTCATTTGAATGTGCATTCATCCTAATCACACTTTTAGCAGTTGTCACACTGATATGTACTGAGAATTTCCTAATAGGGAGGATGCAGCATGTTATCTCAGATGTAGTGTCACCAGCAGATATAGAAGTAACTTTGCGTGCACCCCAGAGAAGTGTGTTGGACCTTCACTATTCATGTTGTATATTGATGATCTTGCAGACAGTATTAATACTAACTTTAGACTTTACATAGATAATGCAGTTATTTAGAACCAACTAAAGTTTGAAACTGTATCTAGGTCTGACTGAATGTATGTACAGCTTTTTTCAAAGGAAGGAGGATGGATGGATAGATTTATTCTGATTTTGGCTGATTTTGATTGATTCTGATTTTGGCTGATTTTGATTGATTCTGATTTTGGTTGATTCTGATTTTGGTTGATTCTGGTTTTGGTTGATTCTGGTTGATTCTGGTTGATTTTGGTTGATTCTGGTTGATTTTGGTTGATTCTGATTTTGGTTGATTCTGATTTTGGTTGATTCTGATTTTGGTTGATTCTGATTTTGGTTGATTCTGATTTTGGTTGATTCTGATTTTGGTTGATTCTGATTTTGGTTGATTCTGATTTTGGTTGATTCTGATTTTGGTTGATTCTGATTTTGGTTGATTCTGATTTTGGTTGATTTTGGTTGATTCTGGTTGATTCTGGTTGATTTTGGTTGATTCTGATTTTAGTTGATTCTGATTTTGGTTGATTCTGATTTTGGTTGATTCTGATTTTGGTTGATTCTGATTTTGGTTGATTTCGATTGATGGGGTTACAGGGATCATTGGTCATCGGTCCCTCATCCTTTTGTGTATCAAACTGGGAATAGCCCAGACAGGAAGGACACAAAAGACAAATTCCAATGGACTTGACTGTAACCAAGAACAAAGAAAGCAAAAACATAGAAGCAAGTAGAAGTGAGAGAGAGGACGGTAGGAGATTAGTTCTGCCCAGAAAGCAGCTGGAGACCCCTTGGACACAGTATGTGACTGGAGACACCCTCTGCATCTCGGTTGCTTCCACATCCTCCACTGCCACAAAAAACTAGCTACACAGACAAGATAGATTCATCATCATTGTTCTCTTTCCTTGGATTTTGTCAATTATCTACAGATGTCCCAGAATAAGACGAATTTTAGGGGTGGGAAGGGAAGGAGGTGGATATCACCACCAGGAAAAAGGACACGTTAGTTTGGATGCTCAGGAAGCAACAAATGTGTATTGTATAGTTGAGCAGCAGTTATTAGCAGTAAAGCAGGGATACCAATTCCAGTGAGAAGGGATAGCTGTGGGACCCTCAGGTTGGAGCAGGCTGCAGGACACACCTCCAAATTCACAAGTGGCCGACAAGGCTATTGTGCACTAAGACACAGAGAGGAGTAAAAACCACTTTCACAGATACAAAGCAAAACCAAATCTGCCACTTTGATGTTGTCTGCTAGTACCAGAGGTAGTGTGTCAGCAAGTGTAAGGCTTCATTTTAAGGTGCCAAATTGGGGCAACCCAGTAGGATGCGGTCCACCGTGAGACCCTTGAGTATGCCTGACATTCTGTATAGTCACAACTAAGGAGCCACTCCCAATTAAGAATGGCTTGCAACTGTGAGAACGACGGTGGTCGAGAGGTCAAGCAATGGCCACCAGTCCTGCAGTGAATGTACTGCATCCGACTGTCAGGGAGTGTAGTTTACTGTATTGTGCATGTGTGCAGACAAAACTGGTTTGTCAGTTTGCCATTAAGCCATTAATGTATACTAAACCTGAGTGTGGAACTGCGTGAAGAATGTCCAGGAACAGGCAGCGGAAAACTGTAGGATCTACTCTAAAACTATAGGATTAAGGAGATATGATGGTGGGGTGCACATCATTGGGGCACATGGGATTACTGAATGACAAAAGGTGACAGTAGGGAAAGATGGAGTTCAGAACAGAGACTCTGCATGTGAACTGTGATCATGACTCCAGGCCTTGGCCTCTTTTGTAGGAGGTGGATATCACCACCAGGAAAAAGGACACGTTAGTTTGGATGCTCAGGAAGCAACAAATGTGTATTGCATAGTTGAGCAGCAGTTATTAGCAGGAAAGCAGGGATATCAATTCCAGTGAGTACACTGTTCACATGGCTGATTTGGAAGGCACGTGTCTCAAGTCGCGCCCCACACTGGTATGTCACATCCAGCATCTGCAGTGCTGAAGGGGTTGCTGAGCCATATGCCAGGCTCCCATAATAAAGAAGTGACAGGATCAGAGTTTTGTAGAGCTGCAGAAGAGAGCTTTGTATAGCTGCAGAAGTCTAGAGTGGTCTGCACCCCAGCTGGAGTTAATGACACAGTGAAGAGTATTAGTACATATTCACATTGTGCACTGGGCCTAGATGTGCCTGGATTTCATACTCATCATTTGGATATCAGTGTTCACACTGGCAGCCAGGCCGTGTAGGCATGGTGAGAGTTGGCTCATGATATACCGTCAATCTGCAGAATGTTTAATATAGCTGGCATGAGCTGGTGACCAGTGCAAGTCGGTGAAGCTACATTTCAGGTTTTGCAGTAAATGTATCACATGCCTCAAATCTGTTTTTATCAGAAGTATCACACATAATGTTAATTGGTCTCTGATGCTGTTTCATTTTTGCAAATTGATGTCTTTGGGCAAGAAACATGCTTCATATTTTATTTTATTTAAATGACAATTACAAGTATTAGCACACAAAGTAGATAATATTTTGATTTATAGCTATCATTCATTGGACAAATTTCTCTATCTTGAACGGATTGTGTTTTCATGTAATATAGTTCAAGACACACACACACACACACACACACACACACACACACACACACACACACACACCAGATGACAATACATTGTAAAGCACAGCATCACTAAGAGAAAAGAAAAAAAACTGCTAAATATCAGTTGATATTCATGGGGTGACTCTATAACCCCCTATTTCTTAGGTGCTTCAAGATGGAATGTGTCACAATGTGAAAACAAAACCATAGAACAATGAAATTATCATTATGTAAGATGGTTCTAATTGGATGGTAGCGAAACATTCTGGTTGCACCTGTGTTACCTTTGACATTCATCTGCGAAAGGGTGAGGAACCCTTGCTGCTGGGAAAAAGTCCACGAAGCAGGGCAAAAAATAAAAAAAATAAATAAAAATAAAAATAAAACTGCGTGGAAGCAGAAATAGTGACATGCAGATCTCACCCTTTAACCTGGTTTGAACTGACCTGCATGAGAATACAACACATCAGTTGATAGTAATTAATTTACCTGTCCTGCAGGGTTTGGGGCTAGGCCGAATCCACACATTTTTCTTCCAGTTAAATTAGAAAAACCAGAATGGAAACAGCTTAGAAGGAAATAGGACTTACTAATTTTGTCATCAAATGAGCCAGAAAAAAGGCCATTGAAACGCAGTTCGCCTTAGTATTTATTTTTGGAAATTAATGTGATGAAACCAGTGCTATCTCTAAGGCAATATCCATAGTTATTTGATAGGGCATTTACTTGGAGACAGGGTTGATCTAATGCATATTATTGTTAACACTATGAAAGTGTCATACACATAGTTCCACACTTTTTTAGTTCTGGGAATGTGAACATCTTGTGTATTAGCCAAACTTAGACATAGAAACATCTATAAATGTAATTAAGTTTTTCAGCATCTTCTGCTTCTCATCTCCATCTAGAAAGGAATGAAACAGAATGTTGCAACTTGTTACTGCAGTCTATCCACAGCCCAGTCTCATCTGAAATTAATTTTGTGATGTCACCGCCAGACACCACACTTGCTAGGTGGTAGCCTTTAAATCGGTCGCGGTCCGTTAGTATACGTCGGACCTGCGTGTCGCCACTATCAGTGATTGCAGACCAAGCACCGCCACACGGCAGGTCTGGAGAGACTTCCTAGCACTCGACCCAGTTGTACAACTGACTTTGCTAGCGATGGTTCACTGACAAAATACGCTCTCATTTGCCGAGACGACAGTTTAGCATAGCCTTAAGCTACGTCATTTGCTATGACCTAGCAAGGTGCCATTATCAGTTACTATTGATACTGATTCATTTACCATCAAGACCGACGTTCACCATTAATGGACTAAAGTTAAGTATTCCACCAGCTACGTCCTTTTTTCTAAATTCTAATTTCCTTGTCCCATTCCAGACCTCACGCCAGCCTGCGTGAGCTAAAATGCGTGCCTTTCGGCCCCCTCCTAGTAACACGGTGTACATCTTTGTAGGGATGTATCATTAAAATAACATACGGGCTGACTATGGCGGAAATTATCACTAGCAATTCATTTTTTATATCCCGCACTGTTTGCAAATGGAGACAGATATGTATCAGTACCATCGGATAAATTTTTTTGACCTTCCACCTATATTTCTGTTGCAATAGTGTATGGTCTAAAATGTAATTAACACTAAGCTACCCATTATCAAACTCCCTCATTACACAATTTTTAAATCAGCTGCATGTGGTTGACAAATAGCATCATTTCATAATGACTGTTATGAATTATGAAAAAGTAAATGGTTTATTAAGAAGCGAAGCTGCTACACTACCATGTGTAGAATAATCTGATTAACTGCATTTTTTTTTTCAAAAGTGACCAATAAACGTTATAGAATTAAAAAAAAAACAAATTCAATGAAAAGTACACTTTTTTTACAAGAAAGTGAATCTTTTATGGTAATTACAAGTTCATCAAATGAAGTGCCATAATTTTATACATCACGAAGAGCTTTTTCAGGATGTGGATTTTCTCCTTTTTTGTCCTCACAGTCCAGCACACAGTGTGAACACAGCCTTATGGTGTGACCAGCAAGTTTGCTCAAGTTGGCAAATATGGGATAGCCACATCAGCTGGGCATCAAAGACCAATCCTAAAAGGTGAAAAGTCACCACCACATTGAGTGTTTGGTTCTCAAGGTAGAGTTGTGGATAGGGATAGACAATGCGATAGTGTGATAGTGACATAAGTGCATTACATGTCTTGCAAGTGTAAAACTGGAAGCGATGGGTGAGTGCCCAGGACTGTACCTTTCCTATGGCACCCACAGTTGAGGAGCCACAGTAGAAGCAAAGTTGTCAGCATACAGGCAGGATTAAATTGTGGACCCCACAGATGCAGCTAGACCACCGATAGTTGCTATATAATGAGGCACACTCATTACAGAGCCCTGTGGACCTCATTTTCTTGTATATGGGGAGTACTGTGGGAAGCACCAACTTTAACCTAGAAGGTATGGCAAGACAAGAATTTCTGGAGATAAATTGGAAGTTGACACCAGAGACTCCACTTATGGAGGGTATCCAGGATGTGGTGATGTTGTGTGGTGTTAGGCCCTATGCAAGTCAGACAACAGCTGCAAGGTATTAACACTAGAAAAAGCTGACCAAGTGGCGGACTCCAGGCAGTCAAAAGTTTCAGTAGTAGAATGGCCTTGGTGAAAACCACCCTTGGACAGAGCCAAAAGGCCCCAGGAGTCCTGGTGAGCAGACAGTTGTGTTTGTACCTTATATTCCAGCAACTTAAATAGATCTTAAGTGAGGCTAATTACACAAAAGCTGTCCTTTTCGAGGGGGTGCTTATCAATTTCAGTACTGCGACAATCGTACTCTCTCCCCACTGTGACAGGAACACATCCTCACTCCAGATATGGTTGAAAATGGCGAGGACATGACACTGGGCATGCACTAATAAGTGTTTGAGCATTTGGCTGTTGGTTCATAGCGGCAATCAGGAACACTACCTCAGATACAGATGCAGAACACATGGGATCTGGCGGCATACGGGTCATCAGAATCTCTCTCTTTTGGATGACACGTTTCCCGTAGGTAATTTAGATTTGGGCTTGTCTGCACAAGATTCTGAGGCAGAGGAGGAATGTGATATCGTATGACCTGCAACCTGTGGCTTCTTTAGCCACTGGCTGGCATCCAATCATAGGTCAGCAGAGTCCTGGGAATGCAGTGTCTGAGGGACCCCTTCCTGGTAAGTGGTGCGGAGGAGGAGGGCAATGCGTCTCTGGTTGGCAGTTTGGGGACTGACGTCCCTAGTGAATAGCAAGTCAACATTATCAAAGAGGGTATGGAGGGAGCAGTAGGAGGAGGACCCTCCACCACCATGAGAACAGGGGTAGTCAGGTGGCCCAGTAGGCCAGCCAAAGGAGACACAGAGGACAATGGCACAGTCACCGGAGAGGACGACATCATAGTAGTAGCATTTGTCATTGTCATACATTTAGGGTGTAACAGATCTTGTTTCTTTTTGGTCTCTTGACGTGAGAGGGTCTGTATTCCTGGATTTTCTTTTTAAACTTGAAAGTGTTACAGTAGGAATGGTACTCTCCACAGTTGACAGAGATGGGGTGTGGGGGGAAGGGCACAAACAGACAACCACAATCCCTTCAGACAAGACTGGCACTTCAATGTGAAGAGGTGTCTAAATCACTGTCATTTGGAGCACCACATGGTAGTAGGAATATGGGGCATGACATCACAGCGATAGATTACCTTTGATGGTTACTCTTTGACTAAGAAGGCTATAGTATCCACTGTGTTGTCTTTTAGTCCTGACTGGACACCATGGACAAAATACACATCATCACTCCTAATTAGCAAACAGCTCTTAAAACAGTACATAAAAGGAGAGCTAGGTGGAAACCCTGTAGCATATTCAGTGTTTAATGCAGGATTATAGTGACAGTAAAATCTCCCAGCTTGTCACAGGCAGGAGAGGCAGTTTTAAACTGGATGGAGCCACTACTAATTTTTGAAATCACGACCCCTGCCCCAAACCTGTCCTAGAGATGTTCAAAGTATAACAAAAACTTTGTAGTCAAAAATGAATCCCCACCTGTCCAAGTACTAAGGGGAGGAGTATTTCTTGCCTTGTCTCTGAGCCCTATGTTCCTCCCATGCGGTAACCAGGGAAGCGAACATTTTAGGATGATACCTCTCTGCCCCCCCATGAACCATGGACCTTGCCATTGGTGGGGAGGCTTGCGTGCCTCAGCGATACAGATAGCCGTACCGTAGGTACAACCACAACGGAGGGGTATCTGTTGAGAGGCCAGACAAACGTGTGGTTCCTGAAGAGGGGCAGCAGCCTTTTCAGTAGTTGCAAGGGCAACAGTCTGGATGATTGACTGATCTGGCCTCGTAACAATAACCAAAACGGCCTTGCTGCGCTGGTACTGCGAACGGCTGAAAGCAAGGGGAAACTACGGCCGTAATTTTTCCCGAGGGCATGCAGCTTTACTGTATGATTAAATGATGATGGCGTCCTCTTGGGTAAAATATTCTGGAGGTAAAATAGTCCCCCATTCGGATCTCCGGGCGGGGACTACTCCAGAGGACGTCGTTATCAGGAGAAAGAAAACTGGCGTTGTACGGATCAGAGCGTGGAATGTCAGATCCCTTAATCGGGCAGGTAGGTTAGAAAATTTAAAAAGGGAAATGGATAGGTTAAAGTTAGATATAGTGGGAATTAGTGAAGTTCGGTGGCAGGAGGAACAAGACTATTGGTCTGGTGATTACAGGGTTATAAATACAAAATCAAATAGGGGTAATGCAGGAGTAGGTTTAATAATGAATAAAAAAAATAGGAGTGTGGGTTAGCTACTACAAACAGCATAATGAACGCATTATTGTGGCCAAGATAGACACAAAGCCCATGCCTACTACAGTAGTACAAGTTTATATGCCAACTAGCTCTGCAGATGATGATGAAATAGATGAAATGTATGACGAGATAAAAGAAATTATTCAGGTAGATAAGGGAGACGAAAATTTAATAGTCATGGGTGACTGGAATTCGTCAGTAGGGAAAGGGAGAGAAGGAAACGTAGTAGGTGAATATGGATTGGGGGGAAGAAATGAAAGAGGAAGCCGCCTTGTAGAATTTTGCACAGAGCATAACTTAATCATAGCTAACACTTGGTTCAAGAATCATAAAAGAAGGTTGTATACCTGGAAGAATCCTGGAGATACTAAAAGGTATCAGATAGATTATATAATGGTAAGACAGAGATTTAGGAACCAGGTTTTAAATTGTAAGACATTTCCAGGGGCAGACGTGGATTCTGACCACAATCTATTGGTTATGAACTGCAGATTGAAACTGAAGAAACTGCAAAAAGGTGTGAATTTAAGGAGATGGGACCTGGATAAACTGAAAGAACCAGAGGTTGTACGGAGTTTCAGGGAGAGCATAAGGGAACAATTGACAGGAATGGGGGAAAAAAATACAGTAGAAGAAGAATGGGTAGCTCTGAGGGATGAAGTAGTGAAGGCAGCAGACGATCAAGTAAGTAAAAAGACGAGGGCTAGTAGAAATCCTTGGGTAACAGAAGAAATATTGAATTTAATTGATGAAAGGAGAAAATATAAAAATGCAGTAAATGAAGCAGGCAAAAAGGAATACAAACGTCTCAAAAATGAGATCGACAGGAAGTGCAAAATAGCTAAGCAGGGATGGCTAGAGGACAAATGTAAGGATGTAGAGGCTTATCTCACTAGAGGTAAGATAGATACTGCCTACAGGAAAATTAAAGAAACCTTTGGAGATAAGAGTATGACTTGTATGAACATCAAGAGCTCAGATGGAAACCCAGTTCTAAGCAAAGAAGGGAAAGCAGAAAGGTGGAAGGAGTATGTAGAGGGTCTATACAAGGGCGATGTACTTGAGGACAATATTATGGAAATGGAAGAGGATGTAGATGAAGGTGAAATGGGAGATACGATACTGCGTGAAGAGTTTGACAGAGCACTGAAAGACCTGAGTCGAAACAAGGCCCCCGGATTAGACAACATTCCATTAGAACTACTGACGGCCTTGGGAGAGCCAGTCCTGACAAAATTCTACCATCTGGTGAGCAAGATGTATGAAACAGGTGAAATACCCTCAGACTTCAAGAAGAATATAATAATTCCAATCCCAAAGAAAGCAGGTGTTGACAGATGTGAAAATTACCGGACAATCAGTTTAATAAGCCACAGCTGCAAAATACTAACACGAATTCTTTACAGACGAATGGAAAAACTAGTAGAAGCCGGCCTCTGGGAAGATCAGTTTGGATTCCGTAGAAATACTGGAACACGTGAGGCAATACTGACGTTATGACTTATCTTAGAAGAAAGATTAAGGAAAGGCAAACCTACGTTTCTAGCATTTGTAGACTTAGAGAAAGCTTTTGACAATGTTGACTGGAATACTCTCTTTCAAATTCTAAAGGTGTCAGGGGTAAAATACAGGGAGCGAAAGGCTATTTACAATTTGTACAGAAACCTGATGGCAGTTATAAGAGTCGAGGGACATGAAAGGGAAGCAGCGGTTGGGAAGGGAGTAAGACAGGGTTGTAGCCTCTCCCCGATGTTATTGAATCTGTATATTGAGCAAGCAGTAAAGGAAACAGAAGAAAAATTCGGAGTAGGTATTAAAATTCATGGAGAAGAAGTATAAACTTTGAGGTTCGCCGATGACATTGTAATTCTGTCAGAGACAGCAAAGGACTTGGAAGAGCAGTTGAACGGAATGGATGGTGTCTTGAAGGGAGGATATAAGGTGAACATCAACAAAAGCAAAATGAGGATAATGGAATGTAGTCGAATTAAGTCGGGTGATGTTGAGGGTATTAGATTAGGAAATGAGACACTTAAAGTAGTAAAGGAGTTTTGCTATTTAGGGAGCAAAATAACTGATGATGGTCAAAGTAGAGAGGACATAAAATGTAGACTGGCAATGGCAAGGAAAGCGTTTCTGAAGAAGAGAAATTTGTTAACATCGAGTATAGATTTAAGTGTCAGGAAGTCATTTCTGAAAGTATTTGTATGGAGTGTAGCCATGTATGGAAGTGAAACATGGACGGTAAATAGTTTGGACAAGAAGAGAATAGAAGCTTTCGAAATGTGGTGCTACAGAAGAATGCTGAAGATTAGATGGGTAGATCACATAACTAATGAGGAAGTATTGAATAGGATTGGGGAGAAGAGAAGTTTGTGGCACAACTTGACCATAAGAAGGGATCGGTTGGTAGGACATGTTCTGAGGCATCAAGGGATCACCAATTTAGTATTGGAGGGCATCGTGGAGGGTAAAAATCGTATGGGGAGACCAAGAGATGAATACACTAAGCAGATTCAGAAGGATGTAGGTTGCAGTAGGTACTGGGAGATGAAGAAGCTTGCACAGGATAGAGTAGCATGGAGAGCTGCAACAAACCAGTCTCAGGACTGAAGACCACAACAACAACAACAACCTCTCTGCATCATATTATGTCTTAGCTTCAGAAGAGACTACTGGGGGCCATGCGACCACTACTTAAAGGAGGTTTGAGTCACTTCATGTAGGAGTCTTTTGCCATAGTAATGCCTGCATTCAGTGGGGACTCTCGCCTTAGGTGCCCCACAGCCACAGCCACAGCCACAGCCACAGCTACAGCAACAGTAACAGTTACCTGGCCACTAAGCCATTAACCGCAACCCCCGCTCAGAACAGAATGGCTACCATGCTAGGTTTTGGGCGTAGTACCATTGCAAAAAAAAAAGGGTGCAAAGAATGTATTTTTGGGCGCAATGAATGATAGAAAATGAGAAGGGTCCACAAAATATGCTTTAGAGGCAGCAGAGGTCAGTAACCAAAGAGTACATAATGAGATTTTCACTCTGCAGCGGAGTGTGTGCTTATATGAAACTTCCTGGCAGATAAAAACTGTGTGCCAGACCGAGACTCAAACTCGGGACCTTTGCCTTTCGCGGGCAAGTGCTCTACCCGCATGCAGATGAATAAATGGAAGACCTATAGTCTAATTTCGAATGCACAGTGGGTCGGTACGAGTGCAGGAGGTTGGGTCAATCTTTTCCACAGGAAAAGTGAACAGGAGATGCCTGGTGGGAGACAGGCCATTATATGGTGAATGGCCATAGCAAAGAGGACGACACTCATAATGGAGTTTTGAGGCAATTCTTTCTCCTGGATAAAGGTGTAGGACAAGGCTGGACCTGTACTTAGCTTGGAAACTCGGTCTTATAAAAATTCCTAAGGGAAATGGAACAGGCAGCCTCTGAAGCCCCACGTGTAGAGAGTATGGGGGATACCAGTCCTCCAGCAGGTGTAATAGGCTTTCTCCATGGCCAGAGTCTGTTATTTCCTCAGAAACCATTCATGACATGGGTTGACAAAGTGACGAGATGGTCAACAGCACACCAGCGTGTACGAAATCCAAACTGTGTAGCCCTTAGTAGATTATGAGACTCGAAGCGCCATACCAGCCGGCCATGAATCATACATTGAATCGCCTTGCAAGCACAGCTGGTGAGAGAAAATGGAGAGCAGCTAGAAGGAAGATGTTTTTCCTTACTGGGCTTAGATATAGGTATAACAGTGACTTCACGCCAGCAATTGAGAAACATGTCATCTGCCTATGTTGCATTCTTGGCACCACTACATAGTCTTATTCCACAGGAGTCGAGGGAGATGATGTTGTTTGGTGGCCACTATCCTCTTTCTATTACACAACTGCACACATATATTAACAGAGTTCTTTATTCACATAAACAGGAAGCTACTTAACTTTGAGAGTCCACGTGTTGTGGTACAAGCTCTTCCGCCATCGTGCACTTTAGCCTCACTGCTGGTGAAGTAAAAGACCCCACTAGAAACACTACTCCAGCAGTGGTGATGTGAACTGACAGACGCCAACTAGGACCGTGCCTGAGCTAGTAACTGAGAGACTGACTGATACTGAGGCCCTCCAGCCACTGGCGGCCATCTGTATACTTCTGATCGAGAGGGCATTGCTTGTGAGTCTCTCTTTGGCCTCTCACCTGATAGACGGATTTGATACAGAGCCTACTATCGATCTTCTTGCTACGTCTTTGCCGACCAGTGTGCTGGCGACGGCACAGACTAAATGCAGTTTATATACGAAGGAGAAGAAGTGCTTGCCTGCAAGAGAAAGGTACTGCAGCATCTGAATCTCAGGATCGTCTGGCCCTGGGACAGGAGATCCGGATGAAGTGAAAGCATAATCTAGCTCTCTCGTAGTGAAGGGAGCGTTGTAACATTCACGATTCTGAGAAGAGAAGGGTGTTGCCTGCCCCTCCTCCACACGTTTCCGATGGAGGAAGGCAAGGTGATCGTGGAACGAGCTCGAAGTTTCCGCAAAAATGACAGCCCATTGTGTCTGAGATTGCAATTGGGTCCACGATGACTTCAACTGCAACAGTCAGGCTGGAACTGGGGGAATGAACCTCGGTCCCAGAGATCCCACGGAGTCTGCCCCACACAATGCAAGAGGGAACAGAACAGAATAGAATAGAATCTTTGTCACATGACATGTTATAAAATCATTTGATTGAAAAATTGGTAACTCATCAATGAATAATTCTGTGACTACCTAGGTATACCTTCAAACAAGATACATTAAATGAAAGCATATGGATGCTCCCAGAAGGACATTAAAACATAATAGATAAATACGTATCAGATTTAAACCACTGTGGAAAATTTTAGGAAACAAGAAGAAATCTTTCTTTTTAAGTATTTTTTATGTTTGTTTCTCTAGTGTATAAATGTGGACATACTTAATAAGACCACACACTACCATGAAATGAGCATATATATGTACACACCTAAATATTTACGTACATAGTGTACATGATACATAGTTTATTGGCTCGTGCCCACTCGCTCTGGCGGAAACGTCCACCAGAAAACGACCAGAAGGCTACGCACCACCTCCTGCTGCCACGAACCAGACGAAGAAGGCGGCGACTGCTGCGGTGTGGGCGGGTCCAGATCCATCGGTAGCCCGTGAGGAGGCGGAGGAGGGGGAGGGGAAGGCTTCATCTCCGTGGGGTCGTCCCGCGGTGTCGTGATGACACCTTCTCGCGGCTGCTCTGGCCGCGCTGTCTTCTAGACCTGTGAAACTGGGCGAAGAGAGACTGAAAGACCGTCGTGTACACGACAGAGGCGAAGTTGATTTTGATGGTGGCGCTGCAAGCCGTCGAGACCTGAGAGAAGATCCGTGCAAGCGCCAATTCGATAGACGATCTCGCCCCGCGCCCACCGTCCGCTACCGCTAAAAACCCTGTAAAAGACGGTATCGTGCGGCGCAAAGCGATACTTGCGGCCTTCCTTCGGCGCCGGATGTTGAGGAGGGTGGAACAGGTGGAGCAGTGTCCCATGGCGGCGGTCGTGAAGCAATTCCGCTGGCAATGGTCCATCTCGTGGGTGCGAACTATATGAGGCGAGAAACAGTTGCAATGCTCGATCCCTGGTGTGTGCAGAGCGAAGTCTGGTCATCTGCTGCTCGAATGTTCAGACAAATCGTTCCGCTTCACCGTTTGACTGTGGATGGAACGGTGCACTAGTTAGGTGCTGTATGCCATAGCGTTCAAACAAAGTTTCAAATTCATTTGACGTTAGCTGAGGGCTGTTGTCTGACACCAGTACTTCAGGTAAACCTTAGAGGTAAAAAATCGATGACAACACCTGAATTGTGCTACATGACGTTGTCGAGTTCATTGACTCATATAGCAAGTTTCCTTTTGCTTTGCCAATCACAAGCAAGTAGTGAGTGTTCCAAACAGGTCGCACATAGTCTACGTGCACACGTTGCCACGGTGATGCGACTTAGGCCCAGCAGAGAATTTTTGTGGTGGAGCGGACTGATTTTCCGCACGTGCGTGACACTGTGACGTCATCTGTTCTGTTTGGCGTCTATACCCTGCCAAGTACAGTGTCGACGAGCTAACTGTTTCGTTCGAACTGTCCCTCAGTGTCCTTGGTGAAGTAACTGCAACACTTCTTTTGGCAAACCTTAAGGGATCAGCACACGTGACTGTCCACTGTCGTTGCAGTTTTTGGGTAGTTCTTACAGAAACCGTTTTCGTCGGATGAAACAATGACTGTAAAGGTTTGTGATCGTTACTAAGTGGAATTTTCTCCCGTGGTGAAATTTGTTGACACCATACACAATAGCTAAAGCCTCTTTTTCAATTTGTGGATGGTTACACTGAGCTTTCGACAGCACTTTTGATGCGAAAGCAATAGGCCACTCTTTAACACCACTTCCGTGCGAAAGCACTGCACCGATTCCGTAAGAGGAAGAGTCAACTTGCAATACAACTGGTTCGTCAGGATCAAAGTGAACTAAGCATCAATCACTGAGCAATGCATCTTTAAGTTTTTGAAAAGCTACTTGGCACTCATCTGTCCAAACAAAGGGAACGCAGTCGATACAATGGTGAATTGTGCAGCATTCGGCATGAACCGAATATAATAGTTCGTCTTCTCTAAAACTACCTGCAGTTCTGTGATATGGCGAGGAACAGGCAAATCGCGTATGGCTAACAAATACGACTGGAGAGGCTGTACACCTAGACTGTTTTTAAACCTGAGTTGCAGTATGTTGGTCATGTCATAAAGATCACACTTGTCCAGTCTACATTTTAGTCCTGTCTCAGATAACACACGAAACAAACCATGTAAATTGGCAATATGTTCTTCAGGTGTATGACCTGCTATGACAGTCAGTTTGGTACTTGGGCAGTCAGCTGTTCCAAGCATCATTGGGAAATGGCGGCTGCGGAAGCACTGCCAAAAGGCAAACGCAAATATTTAAACAAGCCCAAATGAGTATTCACTACACACACTGTTTGAGATTCTTCGTCGAGCGGTAGTTGAAGATATGCGTCGCTCAAATCAATTTTTGAAAATTAGCGTCCAGCGCCTAATTTGTCCATAAGATCCACTGGGCGTGGCAATGGAAAAGTATCAACGACAGTTTGTGGGTTGACTGTAGACTTAGTCAACACAGAGGCGAATGCGACCTGAAGGTGTGGGAAGCAAAACCAGTGGATTTGCCCATTGACTAGCTGATATGGGCGCAACAACTACATTATGTTGCAAGTCTTTAAGTTCAGCAGCGACTCTGTCCATAATGCAATGGGAACACTTCTAGCCTGGAAAAATTTCGGTTGAGTATTATCTTTCAGCGTAATATGTGCAACAAAATCGTTAGCTTTTGCCTAAACCTTCAGAAAAGAGTTCTGGGAATTCTTTTAGCAAGCTAGCTACACTGTCTTTTTGCATTGAATCCAGACACTGATAACACATTTGGTCTTGATTCTTTTCATGTGTTTGGCTTTAACATCCAGGACAATACGTTCTCACAATCGCGTTATTGTAGCACTGTAAAAGTCACTTTTCACGTATGCGAGCGTTACGTTGCAGGCAAAGTACATGTTCCGAGAAAGGGAATGTCTTTACTATTGTAAGACGTCAGTTGCGTGCTAGTTTTAGGCAGGTGTGGGGAGCCATAACAGTTCATATGTGTGGCGATTTAGCAATGTGACAGAAGCACCCGTGTCCAACTGAAATTTCACACATTTCCCACAAATAAGTAAATGAACAGAAAGTTTGTTTGACTGACGTATCACTGACGAAACTGCACGCATGCTAGTTGTAGACTTGGAATATACTGCATTAATGACATGGGCCTTGTGACTAGATTTTCGTGAGTGGGCCGAATTCTTATGTTTGATCCGTTGCAAAAATACGGACTGTACATGTCCTTTCCTACCGCAAGCGTAACACTGAGCTTGTCGGGAGGGGCAGTCTTGGCGTTTGTGCCGTGAGTAACACCTAGGGCAAGATTTAATTCTGTTAGCCTGAGTAGCCACCTTTTTAGTGTGCTGCTTACGCGGCGTGGAACGTTGTTTACCGGGCATAGCTAGCGCGAGCTGCCGTTGTAGAATGGGGCGATCATACGCAAGGAACTCAACCTGCCAAATAGCTGGCTGCTCAAATTTAACAGCTAAAAGGCACCGGAATCGTATTGGTCTAGTACTTGCACTACCTACTGAAATGATGGATTGGGCTGTTTCAAAATTGGTTCTCCGAGTTTGACATTAGGTTCATTATACACGATCACATCACGAAACATAATATCTGAATATCAAGCACTGCAAGCATATTTAAATTTGCATTTGCTTGTCATCCGCTGCAAATCTGTTACCCACTCGCAGTAAGTTTGTTCTGACCATTTTTTGCAGTGAAAAAATTGATACCTAGCTGCTGCCACATTCACTTGTTGTTTGTAATAGTTTGTTAGTGAGTCTACCACTGCGTCGTAAGCAGGTTGACTCAGAGTGGCGTTAGCAAAAAAATTTTGTAGGAGCCTAAACGTTACACTTCCTACTGTGGATAATAGATAGGGAAGTTTCACAGTACCTGGTACATTGTGAGCGAGGAGATGCATTTCGAACTGGGTCACCCACTCGAGCCATTCCTCTTCTTGGTTACGAAACTGTCGAAAAGGTGGTGTTGCAGCAGGAGTAGTAGGTGGTGCTTCTTTCGTCGAGCGTGCAGCATTGGCCAGTAACTGCTGCATCGTGTTGAGCAGTATAGATACGAGGGTTGGAACTTAAGCAGTGGCAACTATTCATTCACACTCGATACAAAAGAGTTAAACGTTTGCACCTGTTACTGTCCTTCAAAGTAGTCACCAGAGTTGTGTAGAACCCGTTGCCAGCGATGTGGAAGGTGTAGTATACCGCTAGCAGAGGCAGTTCTGTTGATGATGCGGATGGAGCGGTCTACTACTGCCTGTCGAACAGTTCTGAAGCGAAAGCCACGAACTGGCTCCTTCATCTTCGGAATCAAATCAAAGTCACAAGATCTTAAGTCTGGGGAGTATGGCGGATGATACAGTACTTCCCAGTCCCACCGACCGAATAGAGGAGCCACAGCTTGCGATGTATGCGCCCGCGCATTGTCGTGCAGAATGATGGGTGGGTCCCGTAGAGAGGGTTGCCACTTCTTTCACAAAGCTGGTCGCAGCTGATGCTCCGAAAACGAACAGTAATACTGTGCATTGACGGCCTGCTGTGGAGGAACGTGATGCATTTGGATAACACCATCACAGTCGCACATGACAATCACCATAACTTGAGACCGCTACATTCGGACCATCAACAGAACAGGCTTTGCTAACGGTATACTACTCCTTCCACATCGCTGGAAACGGGTTCTACACAGCGCTGGTGACTACTTTGGAGGGCAGTAACAGGTGCAAACATGTAACTCTTATGTATCGGTCGTGAATAAATAGTTGCCGCTATTTAAGTTCCAACCCTCGTTCTTGCTTTGTCTGAAACTGAAACATCTGCATTAGCTGTGTGGCATCTAACGCCTGCGGCTGCGGCGCCTTAACGGGCGGCGGGATAAAATGGTTCAAATTGCTCTGAGCACTATGGGACTCAACTGCTGTGGTCATCAGTCCCCTAGAACTTAGAACTACTTAAACCTAACTAACCTAAGGACATCACACACATCCATGCCCGAGGCAGGATTCGAACCGGCGACCGCAGCAGTCGCACGGTTCCGGACTGCGCGCCTAGAACCGCGAGACCATCGCGGCCGGCGGGGGCGGGATAGGTGGGGGGCGGGCACAAATGCAACAAAAAGACAAAAATATGTACAAAGAAGTTTTCTGCAACGCCCACCTGAGAACACTGATTAGCAAAAACGACAAACTGTAAAAGCGTGTTAGCGCCCCTGCAAAGTAAAGCCAAGAGAGAACTAAGGCGCCAGCACAACCTACACGAAAAGTTGGTGGCCATCGGGCAGTGGGTTCGGAGGATTCTCGTCGCCAGCTGTCGGGTCCCGCCCACTCGTCTCGTACAGGGTCCCTAAGGGATGCTGCGTTCTCGGAATGCTATACAACAATTCGAACAGGTAACATTAATAGTTTTATTTCAATAGAGCATATTTGACAATAGTTGAGCCTAGCACCACTAAACTCGGATCTGTCACCTGGATGTCTAAGGGGCCTTTACATTCTTTTCACTTTTTAACATGTTTGTGTGCTTATTTTGATTATTTAATGAACTGGAAATTTCTTTACTAGGTTACAACACACTTTCCATAGTTATCAGGAACATTATAACATATACAAATCCAATAAATAATTGATATGAGAAATATTATATTTTTATCATGAAACTAACACTTTCATATAGATCAGACTTATTTTAAGAAATCACAAAAGAACGTACAACAGCTAACCACAGATAAGAAAACACAAAATCAAAGTCAGAAATTACAATTGAGTTTTTCCTTCCTACTCACTTTCACTTTTAATTTCATACTGTTTTTGCAGGATGAGTGGAACACACATACTTAGAAAACCTGCAACAAACTATAAAAAGGAAAAAGACAAGATGACAAACGCGTGTATAGTTTTTACTCTTCAAACAGATACGGCATCTTCCTCCTGAATAAAATTCAACAGATTGAACAGTTACAGTAACGATGGGCTGCATTTTCCCTAGAACACTTTCCGTTGCAGAGATAATTGAGCAAAGAATATCATGGGTTTACAAAAGCCACTCTTCCACAGTTCGCCTAATAAGCTGTTGACCTAATTCTATCAGAATCGGCCTTCCTACATTATGCTTCCTCTTATTCCAGTTTGGGTTGTTTATCATGAAAATTGTTCCAGCATTGAGACAGGCAATATCTATTAAGGTGAAAAAAAATTGCCACCTTCTTATCCCTCGTTTTACTGAATGAAGTCGCGTCATTTGATCAATGCCGTCTATGCCCCCTTTAGTTTCATTGTAGTACAGATTGATGTTTGTCTTTTTTTTTCCTTTGTAGACTCATCCACCTGGTTATCATTGTGTTGTGTGGAAAGAAGCAGGAGGTTCTAAGTAGGCTTCAGTTTCAAGTTGTATGAAACCAAGGTAACTGGTGCGTTGCCTTCTTTCGGATCTGTGAATAAGAACTTAGAGGAAAGTAGCTCTCGATCCTGCGTCTTCTTTAGCTGTTCTGGTATGTTTCTTCTGTTACTCTTGAATGTTCCCACCAAAGTTAATTTGTCGTCATTGTAAAGCTCCTCAGCTAGGTCTATGGATGTATAATAACGATCTGTTGTGATATTTCTCCATTTCCTGTCAGCGGATTCACTAGGCGTCTAACAACTGCCTTTGCACTCTGTTCCTCGGCAGGTCGCTCATCCTTCCCTGGATAGACTTCCAGTTTCAGAACATATCGGATGTGTGTATCTGTTAACATCCTAATCAACATGCCATACTTCCCAGGCTTGTCTTTCATAAAGACGGACATCTTTCTCGAAATAGGGAGAACATTTCATCGATTGTTAGATCTGAACTTGGTATGTATTATTTCACAAACATTTCGTCAATTTTGTCGAAAATTTCACGAAGGGGGCAAAATTTATCCTGCTTTCGTCTTTCGTTTCTTGTTTCTTTATCATCACATCTAACCCAGGACGGAAGTTCTCCACATCGAATACGACTCACTGTAGCTGTGTAGATATTCTTTCCCAATACTTTCCCCCATAAGTCCTCAAGAGGCAGTCTAGTGTCATTATTTCTGCCCGTGCGTACAAAATGCCAATGTAGGCGCACATTTCTTACATGGCTGTAAGTTTTAAGTTCTTATTACCAGCTTCTTGGTTTGTAGAGTCCACGATAATCTTAATTATTTAGGGCGTTACAAACTTTTTTGAAAGATTGACACGCTGGAGGTAAAGCCTTCATGATTGAAAGCTTCATGAAAATTCACCATGTTTTGTAACGACCTGCGCACTTGGATAGTAGACACAGTAATATGTTGGTCATAAGGGGATGAACTCCGTGAACTTTGACTCATTTTCATCTTCTTCTGGATCACTTTCATCACCTTCAGTTGCGTCATTCATTATAGCTCCCACCTCTTCATCTGTGAAAATCCTCTGATACCGACGAGTCATTTTATTAGAACTGCGAGTAATGCACAACTGCTCGAACAACAAAGGAGATTTATTTCAAAACAACAATGGCAACGCAATACAGCGGTACCAACGGTCAGAAAATGCAGTTCTTTCTGCCATATTGAAAAATAATTTAATGAGGAAAGTTGTCACACCCATGTCTAAGGGGGAGGGGGGGGGGCAAAAACTGCCCGCACTTAAATATATTAAATAATTAACAAAAATTATAAAATCATGACAGCACATCCTCTAGATATTTTTCTACAACTACCTAAATTCTTGCTTCTTAACTCCACTACAGACATAAAACAAATACTCTGCGCAAGTTTTGCACTCCCCTTAGTGGTGCTAGGGTTAACTTTGATTTATATTGCCCGTTGCCCATCGCTTGCGACACTTGTTCTAAATCCAGAGACCTGTGATACAGGCAATGTTCAGGCAAGTCTGTCACACAGTCTGTGGATCACTACTGACTGTTCTCGTAGCACTCTCTGCTAGGCCGTGCTAATACTCCGTCAATACTGTCCACTAATGTTCGTACACTGAGCCGATGTGAGCGGCCGGCGCTGTCATGAGGGGCTCCTACATTCACTTCGGCTTGAGGGCGCTCCTGTCGTGGTGCGGTCCTCTTCCGCGCACCGTTGGCCGACGTCGTTTCGCTGCCTTCTCTGGTCTTGCGATCTTCGTCTTTGTTCCGGCGCTTGTGGTTACGCCAGAACAATAAGTTCTCTTTTAATGGAGGTTTATGTTCTTTTTATATGTGTCCGTACTTAAACATACTACATTATGGATGATTTTAATGAGGAAGACAAGGAAGAGATATTACTTTTGTTTTGTTTTGTTTTGTTTTGTTTTGCCGGCCGGTGTGGCCGAGCGGTTCTGGGCGCTTTAGTCTGGAACCGCGCGACCGATACGGTCGTAGGATCGAATCCTGCCTCGGGCATGGATGTTTGTGATGTCCTTAGGTTAGTTAGGTTTAACTAGTTCTAAGTTCTAGGGGACTGATGACCTCAGGTGTTAAGTCCCATAGTGCTCAGAGCCATTTTTTGTTTTCCTGTTTTTCTGTTTTTTTTTTCTACATTATTTTCTATGTGTAACATTTGATTTATAAATATTTTTCAGTGTTTGCATCTGCAGGTTCTAGCTTGCAGTCCTTGGACTTTTGACGCATTTTATTGCTAAGCTTCACAGCCATGTAGTATGCAGTATTTTCAAATAATGTTAGCCTTTGGCAAGGCAACATGTAATCTTGTTTGTGCCTTGTTCCATGAGCATGTGTAAACGAATTTCCTTCAAAAAGATGTCGGTTTTTTAGCTCAAAGAGAAGTGTTTCCTCTATAAACTTACTAGGAATTGTCAATAAGTCAAGGCTTGAAAATAAAGGTTTCCGTGATTGTCTGTTGTTTATTCCACTTATAACTCTGATAACTTTTTTGTGTAACTTAAACACCATGAGGAGGCTTCCTTTTTCATCAACCCAAAAATTATGCCACCTATTACAACTGATATAAAATATACATGAAGCACAAAGTAACTGACTTAGCTGTTAGGAAAATTGTTTAGAACTCTCACTGCATAAACAAAACTACTTCACTGCTTCAGTAAGCAAACCACATCATCAGTCACTGACAAATTTCTTGGAGTAACCATAAACAAAAACTTAACAGATCCTGCAGTGATCAGTTCCCTGTTTTCATAACTTAACTGAGTTTATATTCAACAGTTTGTTTGGTCCTGAAGTGTACAATGTGTTCTTGTTAGGTTTAGTTTCATAGTATTATTATTTATCCAAGTTTCTAGATCTTGAAGCCTCTGTTTCGTTTTCTGTGCTAATTCTTCAGTGTTTTGTACAGCAGACTACTACTTTTGAATCATCTGCATACAGAATCGTATCTGAAGTTACTTCACCTGGTATGTAATTTACATAACATTGAAATAGTAATGGGCCTAGTATGGACCCTTGGGGCTCACTTTCTTGTTTTTCCTTCCAACTAGAGCAAGCTTACTCGCGCTGTACACTATATCGGGGACAGCATGGTTTTAAACAGCCGGTGCAGGAAGCACTACACAAATGAAGATTGCTAGTGCCATCACTAGTACCTGTGTTTGTCAATGCACTTGGGCTGCAGCTGCTATTTCGACGCATTGATCTCCCCCCCAGCAGTTTAGAAAAGGCTATGGTTGTCAATGTTGCAGTGCTCCCTGACCCACCAAAGATTGTGTTGTGCACCATCCACTGCTACCACTAACATAGCCACAGTTGTGGCTCCGAAGCGTACCCAGGGCAAAAAGCTGAAGGCAAATAGTCCACCACTGTCGGAGTCGGGAAGTAAGCAGTCCAATGATTGGACATCATCCATTCTGACGTCTCTCTCTCTCTCTCTCTCTCTCTCTCTCATTGTTTTAGAGGCAATGGACCTATGGACCTTGATATCGTACGGCAAGTAACTCGCCCCAAGACTGAGCTTCCACCCACTGCGAGCTCCCCTCCCCAGCAGAAAGTCAGAATGAAAGTTCTGTCCCCGTGATAGATGGCTCCTGTCCTGCAGTGGAACATTGTATTCTGAAAACTTGTGGAGCAACCGAAAATGCTAGCACAGGAACGCCCCCAGTGCGTGTGTCTGCAGGAAACGCATTTTAAAGAGTCTGTGGTGGAGTGTATAGCTCCATAGGAAAGAGACAACAAAGATGACTTGACTGGGGAAGGACCAAGGGAGGGATTGCTTTCTTTGTCAGTAATGCACACCTCTCTTCTGCTCTCACCCGAGCTAATGACATGCAAGTGGTTGCATTTAAGGTTCATATATGTCAGAGGATCGTTGATTGCTCGCTATATTTAGCTTTGCAAGTTGTTATTGACTCTGAGGCTCTAAAATGTCTTGTAGAACGCTCCCCTGACCATTTCTTCTACTGGAAGACTTCAGTACCCATCACACATTGTGGATTCGACTTCTACTTGCCCTCAGCATAGCGTTTTGAGACCCTCATGACGTCTCATGAGCTGTGCATTTTTAACACAGAAACTCTCTCTCATTTCTATGCTGCTATTGGATAATTCTGAGCCATCGATCTCTCTGCTCTTCAGCCCTTGTGGACTCTTTCAGTGGGAAATAACTGATGACCTTCATTGCAGTAACCACTGGGTGGAACTCTTCCTGAGAGCTTGCAGCCACAATGATCAGCAGAGCCAAGTGGATGTTGTTAAGCCAGCTGGTCAGGTTCGATTGCCGTACAGTATCCAGGAGACGTGGGCCACATAGAAGTAGTAATCCACCGTACCGCCGACCTCTCCATCTCAAAGCCCTCTCGTAATTCTAGGTGGACATGTGTCGCTTCTTGGACTGAAGAATGCCACTCAGTCATTTGGGTCAAATATTCAGCCCCAATATTTTAAGAGCCGCCGAACGGCGGAAAACCTCGCAACCCCTCGATTAGCGAGGGTTGATGCATCACCAACTATTCCACTTGTTTTACTAAAGCATGGAAAGACGTGAGGAGGATTTCTGGTAAGGCAGTCAGTTACCTAAAACAGTATTATTTAAATCAAATGGCTCTTTGCACTATGCGAGTTAACTTCTGAGGTCATCAATCGCCTAGAACTTAGAACTAATTAAACCTAACTAACCTAAGGACATCACACACGTCCATGCCCGAGGCGCAATTCGAACCTGCGACCATAGCGGTCGCTCGGCTCCAGACTGTAGCGGCTAGAACCGCACAGCCACTCCAGCCGGCAGTATTATTTAATCACCTGCAGACACAGAACAGATAGTGGCAGAGCATTTTGGGCCGACTGTTGCCACTGGTAGCCAGGATCCAACAGTCTGTCGGTACCGTGCCTCCATGGTAAGGAGTGAGTTGGATTTCAGAGTCCTGCAACTGCCCATTCTGCATGTGGGAGCTGGGTTCAGCACTGTCTGTGGCTCACAATACTGGGTCCAGTCGCAATTAAATCAGATACAGCAAGCTGCGGAAATTGGTGTCAGTGTCAAAAGAACTCCTCCTACAATGTTTTGATTTAATATGGCAGACAAGCAACTCTTGGAGGGAGACAGTTTTGATGTTTCTCAAACCAGGAACGGACTGAAATTGCCCTTGCCGTTATCAGAGAATCGCCTTAATCAGCTGTGTAGGAAAGTCCGGCTAGAGGTGGTTATTCAGCAGGCTTTCCTACGTAAACAACGCTGCATAGGTATATTCCTTAACACCAGGAATGTGTACGTCACTACTTCGCATCGTAGTATTCTAGGGCGGGTCCACCAGTGGGGCTTTGTGACAATCTATGCTTCTTCATTCGCTCCTTCTTATCGAAGCAGTATCAAGTAGGTGACGTGCTGTCGGATAGTTTCAAGCAGCAGAATAGTGACCCTCGAGGCGGTTTTTTGTGTGTTGCTTTCTTTGCCGTAGCCACGAACGGTACCATGTGTACGGTAACAAGTCCCATACAGCGTTCCTTATTAGTGGACGATTTTGTGGTTTTCTGTTCCTCCTCCAGTGCTGCAGCAACAACTCCTCAGTTGCGACTTACAGTAAAAGGACTGGTAGAGTGGGCTCCAAAGACTGGTTTTACATTTTTGCAGAGAAGTGGGAATGTCTTCATTTTAATCCTTCTTTGTATTCTTAATTTACGTGAATTGCTTATGTGGAACGCCATTTTTCCTTTTAAAGACTCTGGAGTCAAAAATGAGGCCCAAAAACCGCACAAACTGTCCTGGCTACCGTACCTGGAGGACCTGAAGGCGAGGTCCCAGAAGGCGCTGAACATTTTGAAGTGCCACAGGTTTCGGGGAGTGGACAGTGTGTGTCTGATCCAGCTGAACAGGGCTTTCATGCGATCGTGGCTGGACTACAGGTGCACAGTGTACAGGTCAGTGAAGTCTTCTGTACACTGTGAGGGGATCAGGCTGGCCACAGGTGCTTACAGGACCAGCCCTATACCCAGCCTGTGTGCTGAGGCTGGAGAAATGCCGTTTAATATCCAATGGGAGCTTTCCACGGTGCGTCCGTCAGGCACATCAGTTCCTCACTGGCTCGGCATACCGTACGGTCGCTCGTCCAGCTACTGCTAGCCTCTTTACCGGCGTGCGCTGGTAACGAGGCCATTTGGGATGTGCAAAGTGTGTGCCGGAGTCTTTAGTGGGGGACATGTGCGGGCTGAAATCCGGATTTTAACCAACCGTCACCCTGGTTATTGCAAATGCCCAGAGTAATTTCAGATTTAGTGCAGTACAGGAGAGACTGTGCTTCAGGTTCTATTTTTAATACGCTATTTTTTTAACATTTTAAATGAGCCTCTGAAGTATGCAGCTCTATTGATGGATGTATCTAAACAGACGGACCCTGTCGGTCGCTCTACCGTTTTCCCAAATCGTGTTCTCAAGATCTGGTTGTCTCCGGAGTTCACTGTATAGAAAAGAATGTAAGCCGAGCACACACGGATGGAGGATTACGCTAGCGACGATATGCGTCGCAAATGCAGAAATCCGCTGAGATAAGCGACTTTACCAAAGGGCAGATTATTATTACGCAGAACCATTAACGAGTATCTCGAATGTTCACGAGAGTATCTACAGAAAGTGTTAAGAAGTCAGTGAAACTACCACAATGCACGAAGTGGCTGGACGTCTGCGACTCTTCACAGAATGTGAGGTGTGGAGGCTTGTCTACTCTGTAAAGTGGCACAGATGCCAATCTGAGGAGGCTCTGCGAGAGGGCACAGTGCCGGTGGACGCACACGAGCCTCTGAGCACACCATCCGGCGCACATTGTCGAACGAGGGGCTCCGCAGCACTCGACCCTGCGTATTCAAATGTTGACCCAACGACATCGTCAATCACGATTGTATTGCACTCGAGATCATCGAAATTCGACCGAATACAACTGGAAACGTGTCGCCTTGTTGGATAGATCGCGTTGTCGCTACACCACGTCTATGGTCGTCTTCAGAAACGCAGTCATCCAGAGCGACGACTGCGCGAAACTTGAACCGCGCCACTGACGCAGACTGGTGGGAGGATTATGCTACGATACACATTCTCCCGCGCTTCCGTGGGACCTGCGGTAGTAATCGAAGACACGCAGACAGCTGCGAACCATCTGCATCCCCCTCACGCTCGATGTCTTCCCTGACGACAGTCTCATCGTCCAGCAGTTCAATTGTCAGTTTCTCGAAGACAAAATCGTGCTACATTGGGTCGAGGAGCACGATAGTGAAATAACGTTAATGTCTTGTCCACCAAACGCGTCTGATGTGAATTCGATGATTCCCACCTGCGACACTATCGAGCGCCATCACCGAGTACACAGATCAGCAGCCAGTTGCATACGGAAACTGCGTGATTTGTCCTTTTTAGGGTACACTGAAACATTGACATGTGACCATTTTCATTCATAAAGAAGTGCTGTGTGGTACGTCAGTGCGAAACACTTGTGAGACGCCCGCTAAACCTGCACGGCAGAACAGGTCATTAGGACTGTGGAAAGGGCCAAATAAGGTGTCGGTCAGGTTCACTCAAAATTGCAATTTTATTATAATTTAATAACACTCTAAACCAAAGCGGCATATAGCCAAACCTTTAGAACTACGAGTTCCAAAAAGGCAATTATTTCACCGCTAAGGGCGTCCAAACAAGAAATCTTAAAAGTCAACAAAATAATAATGCAGTTAAAATAGCAAATAAAATAATTAAAACATATAGTATCACACCTAGGCTGGAAAGCCTCAAGGCAAAAGTAGATAGAAAAAACATATGCAAGGTGCAATACATGCGGCTGAGGGCCACAATTAAAAGATTATGGTAGTATTTATTAAAATGTTCAAATTTAAGGTAGAAGGCCGCAATGTTTTTTTGCTTAAAGGGTAATTTCAAGAATAAGGTTGTAAGCGGCTTAAGGCCGACAACTGATTATCCAAAGTTCAGAAATACATAAAGTCCAGTAGAAACAAGAACCTTTAATTGTCTGTTTATAATCTATCATAGCCTATGATTTAAACACCGGTGAAAGGGACAATAAAGAAACCAGCACTCAGAAGCCTCCAGGGAGGTCGGTCTGCCCTCATTCGCATAGGTGAGACAGGTGTTGAGCCCAACTACACTCGATCCATCGGAACCCAACCAGAGACAGTCAGCAACTGACCGACACGACGACTCGCTTGCCACCAATCATTACATGAGAACTAAAACACAAAAACTTACGAACGTGATAAGCCATGAAGTGTGTGTTAACTGTCAAAACTACGCACTGTGTGGGACAGCGTCAACAGGTGAGGAAAGGTCACTGCCTGAAATTACGTTAGTGGCCAGGGCAGGTAACCGGAACACTAATAGCCACAAGGCAGAAAATTCCGCTGGTACACTCAAATTGTAGTCAACAAATATAGTTAAGTGCACCGCATGGCAGCTAAATTTCAGCAATAGAAACATTCGGTGTCGCTCACAGGAGAACCTCTCCTACAGCGAACCACCGAAACGAACCACCACAACACGAATGGACGTGGTTTGGGTAGTTGAAACTACTACTCAACTTTGACGTCCCGGGTCGGTGAACCACGAAGCTCGGAGCGCGTGTGGATCTGTCCGATCGCGACGACACTGCGGAGGGCCGCCAGAGGACCCAGGCGACTGCACTTCCCCGGTCCGCAGCAACCGACCGACTCCCTGCAGACCCCCTAGCCGGAAACTACATACACAAAACCAAAGATGGTACACGGTGCAAATATCGATACACATCGCTGCTGCTACACGTAGAAGGAAGAAGAACCGCGACGTAACCGCAACAAGTGCGGGAAACCAAACACAGTTAGACAGCAAAATTCACGAAAACGCATAGTTGGGAGTGAGCACGGCTCAACTTGTGACCCTCGAAGTCTCCCTTCTTTTCATCGTGACGATTGATTAACACAATCACTTAGTTTAAGTATACATTTTCTGTGAATTACATTTCATTTTGAGTTAAGACGTCGGTATGTCGGATTTCAGTTACGTTCCCATAGCGCCAGAAACGTGCAGATGTGACACCTAGTTCCTAACCTCAAATTGCTCAGTTTGAGACTATCTTTCTGCGCTACACTTTGGATTAATCTATTTTCCGCACCCTGTATATACACACTGAGGTGACAAAAGTCGTGGGACGCCTCCCTCCTAATGTCGTGTCGGACCTCCTTTCGCCCAGCGTAGTGCAGTAGCTTCTACGTGGTACGGGGTCAACAAGTCGTCGGAAGTCCCCTGTAGAAATATTGAGCCACGCTTCCTCTGTAGCCGTGCGTAAATGCGAAAGTGTTTCCGCTGTTGGGTTTGTGCACGAACTAACCTCTCGATTACGTTCCATAAATGTTAGATGGGATTCGTGTAGGGGGATCTGGGTGGCCAGAACGTTCGCGCTAACTGTCCACCATATTCTGAAAATCAGTAGCAAACAGCTGTGGCCCGGTGAAATGGCGCACTGTCATCCGTAAAAATTCCATCAATGTGTGGGAAAATGAAATACGTTAATTGCTGCAAACGGTTTCAAAGTAGCCTAACATAACCAGAACGCTGTCCGTTCCGTGTAAACACGAGCCACGACATTTTGGAGCCACCACCAGCTTGCACAGTGCTTTGTTGACAGCTCGGGTCCGTGGCTTCGTGGGGTCTGCGACACACTCGAACCCTACCGTCACCTCAAATAGGGAATCATCTGACAAGGGCACTGTTCTCCAGTCCTCACGGGTCCAACCGATACGGTCACGAGCCCAGGATGGCGCCGCAGGCGGTGCCGAGCTGTTAGCAGAGGCACTCGCGCGGGTGGTCAGCTGCCGCTGCCCGTTAACGACAAATTTTGCCCCACTGCCCTAGCGGCTGTTGCTTGTCTGTTAGGACTGACAGATAGCGGAAACACTGCTGCTGTCGGTCGTTAAGTGAAGGCCGTCGACCTCTGCTTTGTCCACAGTGAGAGGTAATGCCTGATATTTGGGACTCTCGACTCACTCCTGACGTTGAGGATCTCGCAGTACTGAATTCTCTTACGATTTTCGAAGTGGAATGTCCCATGCATCTAGCCCTAACTACCATTCCGCGTTCAGAGTCTATTAGTTCCCGTCGTGCGGCCATAATCACGTCAGAAACAGTTTCACACGAATCACGTGAGCACAGACGACAGCCCTGTCAGTGCACTGCCCTCTTATACTTTGTGTGCGCCATGTTACCGTCACCAGTATATACGTATATATTGCTGTCCCATGGCTCCTGTCACCTCAGTGTATATGAAGAAGAGTAACACCACGTTAACTCCACTACGAAGGAAAGCATTTCGTATTGCCCCTACACCCAGAAAGATTACACCTTCCTCGTCTGTGAAAGAGATCAAAAAATATTTTACTAATCTCAGACGTTCAATGAATTTGGCAAAATGTTTCGTGAATTGTTTATAAACATAAGTAATCGATTCGAATTTGGACGATTTCCAGGTGCTCTGTCAAATAGTTTACACAACAAATCGCTCTCGATTGATTATATTTTACCTCTGTCCAGTGTTTCCCAGAATTTGTGCACTGAAAATAATTCACAAGACGTGCGCACAAACACTCTAGTCAAGAAGCAACAATGCAGTTTCCTCCACATCGGTATCAGATTCACTGAACTCTGATTATCGCTTGCTTGAGATGCGTAGTCGGTTAGTCGATGAACTAATAAATGTGATGAAGCTATTCACTTAACAGTGCTGGAGTGGTACCACGGCGTAACGCGAAGTACTGTACTGTCACCTTGAACGTGGAGCTCACTGCGATGGAAAGCCGCCAAGTCAGGATCGACGTGTCGCCGTGCTGTCTCCACGCTCATAGGATGGAGGGCAGATCAGCAGCACACAATGTGTGTGTCGGATTCCACCCAGCGGCGGCAGCGCTCTTCACTTCCTTTGTGCGGCCGCCTAAGAGACGCGGAATCTTAGTGCAATCTATCAGATCGCACTACTGCATTCGTCTCTAATGCGGGCTACAATGGCGTTGGCGAGAATTGCGTCTTCAGAGAGTCAAGCAAAAAACGTTCTGTTGATTTCTTGTGTACTATCTAAGAATTCGATTTTTAACTAGTAAAACGAGTAAATATATTCGTAAAAACGTAGCAAATGGAGCCCGAAAAACAGAATACTGACGTCTAAAAATTGATAGTTGTAGGAGGTACAAAGTGGCAAAGCCTGAAAAAGTAGTTTAGGCATCCAAAGGTGGAGGTGCAGAGATAACTGCTCAGAACTGGTTTGCTCCACGATTTCTTGATGCTCTTACGGCTCTTTGTGTCTACTCTATAGCCTTCTGTAATTTTCTTGTCTGCAGAATTATTTCGTACAACAAAGAAGGGAAAGCTGGAAGGACGAATGAATATGCAGAAACACCACAGAAAAGGAAATAAATTTGAAGATAATACGTAGGCAAGGGAAGAATGAAAGTGAGATGGGTGATACCGTAATGTCAGAAGAAATTAATAGTACACTGAGTTATTTAGACTAAAAAAAGCACTGGAAATAGACGAGATTCCCACAAAGCTACTGAGAGTGTTGTGAAGCCAATCACAATATAAGCTTTACAGGTCAAGATACGGCACGAAATATAACTTCACGAAGAATGTAATAATCCCAGTGTCTAAAAGCGTAGGTCCTGACAGGCGTGAGTAACTCAAAGAATAAAAAAAACACTAAATTCTCTGACACACAGTTCCTGTTAACATTAGTTTGGGTATCTGGGCCATGATTCTACAACGTGAGCACGTAGTGGCTAATGTAGTACTAGCCTGAGAAGCACTAATATGTTAAATTAATATCTGAAATATCTTTTATTATAATACAACATGCAGCCTACAAATATATTATAAAGGAATGTAATTTTATTGATGTTTAAACTTAAAGGGAAAAAAGAAAAAGAAGCCATAAGGGCCTAGATACCCCTACAAAGTGGGAAAATGGGCCACAAGGGCCTTGGTTCCATAGAAACTGTTGTTTGAATTGAGGTAAGTGGGCCTGTTGGCAAACATCTAAACCCCTGAGAAAATTAATAAAAGGCATTTCAGTGACCCTGTAGTTGAGTTATCGACAACGTAAGATAACACCTTCAAAGTGACTGAGTATGAAATCAATTCAAATTTTCGAATAACACAACTTTTATTTTACAATTACTGGTAAAGATCAATCCAACTACAGGTATTAATATTTAAGTATTATACCATATGTGTAGTTAAAAAAAGTTAATAAATATTCGATAGGTCACTCAAATCATCAGTAAACCTAATCATGTCCTTGAATCTAGCAGAGCTGCTTCTAAGAGGCATTGACAGCTTCCTTACTACATGTAATGTAAGCCTCTTCTTCTGTTTCCATAGACTTCATTGTTTGGGAATGACGTCTGCAAAACATGACATCATATCCAGTGTGCCACTGGTCTGTCACTTTTGCTATGTACAGCCTGAAATTCACTTCTGATTTTGCATAGACTTTGACAACACACAATTCACCCACTTCTACTGAATTCACATCATGTTCATCTACTTCTTCGTCAGAATAACTTACAAAAGCATAATCATCGCCACTGTCACACACAGGAAATTGATCACTTTCTTCACTTGTCTCTTCAGCGGCGATACTATGTTTCTACCTTTTAAATTTTTTGCTGGCAGCAGGCTCAGAAAGGTTGATCTTTGCCAACTCTTTCTCCTTTTCTCTTGCAGAGTGTTTGAGTGTCTTTCTGTTCGCTTCCTCCTGCTTTTCTGTTTCCTCTTTTACTTTCTTTAATAAATATTGTTTTTATGTAATAATCTCGCAGTTGGTAAGAAGTCTTTTACGATTCTTATCACCTGTTTCAGGGTTTTTCTCACTCTTAAGTATGTCCAGGCAACGGCCTTGCCGCAGTGGATATGCCGGTTCCCGTCAGATCACCGAAGTTAAGCGCTGTCGGGCGTGGCTGGCACTTGGATGGGTGACCATCCGGGCCGCCATGTGCTGTTGCCATTTTTCGAGGTGCACTCAGCCTCGTGATGCCAACTGAGGAGCTACTCGACCGAATAGTAGCGGCTCCGGTCAAAGAAAACCATCATAACGACCACACGCCCCTCCTATCCGCATCCTCAAATGAGGATGACACGGCGGTCGGATGGTCCCGATGGGCCACTTGTGGCCTGAAGACGGAGTGCTCTTAAGTATGTCCAACAACAGGTCTTCGAAACTTTTGCGGCATACTCCTGTGGATGTACTGTCTACTCCTGGTGGGTTTGTAGCTGTGGATGCAGCGATAGCAACCATTCCCGGTGGCGCTGTCTCTATAGGTTTAGAAGCTGAAGACACTATGTCTGTTCAGTGGCAGTCTATTTCTTGTCGGATGGTAGCTACCTGTTTAAATTTAGGCAATGTTTTTTGTACTTCATCAGATCAGTTGTCTTGAATATTGATGTTAGGATTACTTCTTTGTTAACCCCCTGTACTTCCCAATCATAAATTCCAGTAGTCTTAAATCCATTGATAATATTTGTTACGGGGACAACTGAGATAAATGTGTGCTTAAGGATTTTTTTTGCGTGGATTTCCTTTTTGCCATTTACATAATTCACTGTCCCATTTGGTCTTGAGGCTTTTAAAAACTGCCACATCGAGAGGCTGTAATAGGTGTGTAGTATGGGGAGGTAGCTTCATAATGGTGACTTGATTTTGTTGGGATAGTCTGATCAATTTAGTTGAAATATGTATAGTATGACCATCATAGATTAACAGCACTGGCCTTTCTTCACCTATATTTGGTAGAAACAAATCACGAAACCAATTGAAGAATAAAGTGGTTTCCATCCATCCACGTGCAGTTGCTGAAACTACTGTTTGCGAAGCAAGATCTGCATTAATCCAATTCTCCATTACATATTTGCCTTTGAATACGCAAAGTAGTGGAAGCTTTTAACCTGCAGCAGAACAGCATAAGAGCACCGATGTATTTTCACGCCCAGATATATTTGTTTTGCGTCTGCTTTTTGCACCAACGACCCCAACAACTCTGATTTTCGATGGATCACGACAAAACGAGGTTTCATCACAGTTGAAAATCCTCCATGAAGATTCAGTTCCCATACAGTTTTCTCTAAAACATCAAAGAAGCTATGTACTACCCATAGGTTGACTTGCTCACGCCTTACGTGTTCGATACTTTGTGGCTTCTTGAATGACAAGTGATGCCTAATTCTAAAATTTATAAACTAGTCTACACCAGGCCTCTGGTCTTTGAAAGTAATGGACAAAAATGGTTTTGGCTTATATCGACAAGAAGTTTGGGATTTAATTCAATGTTACATCAGATAAAACAGCATCCCTTGTAGATTCAATCAGTTCACAATCTCATCTTCTTTAGCAGCAAATTCTTCGATTCAGCACCTCCACCACCACCACCACCACCACCACCACCACCACCACCATCCTTCACTACGAGTGCCCAGAATACGATGTTTCAGTGTAGATCTAGGAACACTGTGGAATGTAGCTGCTCTTGGTGGTTCTATTGCCATTCCGAACATTTTAGATAGCTTTTTCTAAATCCTCTTCAGAGTAGCTAATGCTAGTTCCCCTCTGAATTTTTCTGACGTATGTTCTCACCATTATCTGCAAAAATAGTTAGCGAGATAGTCAAAAGAAGTTTAGGCTAGGTTAAATTAATGTTAGATTAGACAGTTAGAACTCTAATTCTACCTGATGTCTAATCTTTAACATAATAATTTAGGGACGGAAACCTGGCTGAAACCAGATGTAAACAGTAATGAAATTCTAAACTCGGATTGGAATATATACCGCAGAGACTGGCTGGACAGTGAAGGGGGAGGCGTGTTTATAGCGATAAAAAGTGCAATAGTATTGAAGGAAATTGACGGAGATCCGAAATTTGAAATAATTTGGGTGAAGGCCACGGTTAAAGCAGGCTCAAACATGATAATTGGATGTCTCTATAGGACCCCTGGCTCAGCAGCTGATGTGGCAGAGCACCTGAAGGAAAATTTGGAAAATATTTCGAGTAGATTTCCCGACCATGTTATAGTTCTGGGCGGAGATTTTAATTCGCCGTATATAGACTGGGAGAGACAAACGTTTATAACGGGTGGCAGGGACAAAGAATCGAGTGAAATTTTTTTAAGTGCATTATCTGAAAACTACCTTGAGCAGTTAAACAGAGAACCGACTCATGGCGATAACGTATTAGACCTTCTGGTGACAAACAGACCCGAACTATTTGAAACAGTTAACGCAGAACAGGGAATCAGCGATCACAAAGCGGTTACTGCATCGATGATTTCAGCCGTAAATAGAAATATTAAAAAAGGTAGGAAGATTTTTCTGTTTATCAAAAGTGACAAAAAGCAGATTTCAGAGTACTTGACTGCTCAACACAAAAGTTTTGTCTCAAGTACAGATAGTGTTGAGGATCAGTGGACAAAGTACTAACTTGGCATAAAATCCTAAGAAATTTTGGTCTTATGTCAAAGCGGGAGGTGGATCAAAGCAAAATATCCAGACACTCTGTGACCAAAATGGTACTGAAACAGAGGATGACAGACTAAAGGCCGAAATACTAAATCTCTTTTTCCAAAGCTGTTTCACAGAGGAAGACAGCACTGTAGTTCTTCTCTAGATTGCCGCACAGATGACAAAATGGTAGATATCTAAATAGATGACAGAGGGATAGAAAAACAATTAAAATCGCTCAAAAGAGGGAAGGCCGCTGGACCTGATGGTATACCAGTTCGATTTTACGCAGAGTACGTGAAGGAACTAGCCCCTTCTTGCAGCGGTGTACCATAGGTCTCTAGAAGAGCGTAGCGTTCCAAAAGATTGGAAAAGGGCACAGATCATCCACGTTTTCAAGGAAGGACGTCGAACAGATGTGCAGAACTATAAACCTATATCTCTAACATAGATCAGTTGTAGAATTTTGGAACACATATTGTGTTCGAGTATAATGACTTTTATGGAGACTAGAAATCTATTCTGTAGGAATCAGCATGGGTTTCGGAAAAGACGGTCGTGTGAAAGCCAGCTCGCGCTATTCGTCCACGGGACTCATAGAGCCATAGACTCGGGTTCCCACGTAGATGCCGTGTTTCTTGACTTCCGCAAAGCGTTTGATACAGTTCCCCACAGTCGTTTAATGAACAAAGTAAGAGCATATGGACTATCAGACCAATTGTGTGATTGGTGTAGTGGACTGACAAGGCAGACAGTCCACAGGGACGGGTAGCCTAAAGGCACGCGTACACACACGCCGACTGGCGTTAAGTCTGAAACAGGATACATGATGAAAGCTATAAAGAAAAGAACGGAGCTTCTCGTATACTTAACTTTAATTCATTGTGGTACATTTCTCTTGATAATACAAGTGAGACTCTCTCCAGATATGGTTAATGGCGCCTTGCTAGGTCGTAGCCCTAAACTTAGCTGAAGGCTATTCTAACTGTCTCTCGGCAATTGAGAGAAAGGCTTCGTACGTGTAGTCGCTAGCAATGTCGTCCGTACAACTGGGGCGAGTGCTAGTCCGTTTCTCTGGACCTGCCGTGTGGTGGCGCTCGGTCTGCGATCACAGAGTGGCGACACGCGGGTCCGACATGTACTAATGGACCGCGGCCGATTTAAGGCTACCACCTAGCAAGTGTGGTGTCTGGCGGTGACACCACAATTGGATTGAAGAGTTCCTAGATAACAGAACGCAGCGTGTCATTTTCATTGGAGAGAAGTCTTCCGAAGTAAGAGTGATTTCAGGTGTAGCGCAGGGGAGTGTAGTAGGGTCGTTGCTATTCACAATATACACTCCTGGAAATTGAAATAAGAACACCGTGAATTCATTGTCCCAGGAAGGGGAAACTTTATTGACACATTCCTGGGGTCAGATACATCACATGATCACACTGACAGAACCACAGGCACATAGACACAGGCAACAGAGCATGCACAATGTCGGCACTAGTACAGTGTATATCCACCTTTCGCAGCAATGCAGGCTGCTATTCTCCCATGGAGACGATCGTAGAGATGCTGGATGTAGTCCTGTGGAACGGCTTGCCATGCCATTTCCACCTGGCGCCTCAGTTGGACCAGCGTTCGTGCTGGACGTGCAGACCGCGTGAGACGACGCTTCATCCAGTCCCAAACATGCTCAATGGGGGACAGATCCGGAGATCTTGCTGGCCAGGGTAGTTGACTTACACCTTCTAGAGCACGTTGGGTGGCACGGGATACATGCGGACGTGCATTGTCCTGTTGGAACAGCACGTTCCCTTGCCGGTCTAGGAATGGTAGAACGATGGGTTCGATGACGGTTTGGATGTACCGTGCACTATTCAGTGTCCCCTCGACGATCACCAGTGGTGTACGGCCAGTGTAGGAGATCGCTCCCCACACCATGACGCCGGGTGTTGGCCCTGTGTGCCTCGGTCGTATGCAGTCCTGACTGTGGCGCTCACCTGCACGGCGCCAAACACGCATACGACCATCATTGGCACCAAGGCAGAAGCGACTCTCATCGCTGAAGACGACACGCCTCCATTCGTCCCTCCATTCACGACTGTCGCGACACCACTGGAGGCGGGCTGCACGATGTTGGGGCGTGAGCGGAAGACGGCCTAACGGTGTGCGGGACCGTAGCCCAGCTTCATGGAGACGGTTGCGAATGGTCCTCGCCGATACCCCAGGAGCAACAGTGTCCCTAATTTGCTGGGAAGTGGCGGTGCGGTCCCCTACGGCACTGCGTAGGATCCTACGGTCTTGGCGTGCATCCGTGCGTCGCTGCGGTCCGGCCCCAGGTCGACGGGCACGTGCACCTTCCGCCGACCACTGGCGACAACATCGATGCGATGTACTGTGGAGACCTCACGCCCCACGTGTTGAGCAATTCGGCGGTATGGCCTCCCGCATGCCCACTATACGCCCTCGCTCAAAGTCCGTCAACTGCACATACGGTTCACGTCCAAGCTGTCGCGGCATGCTACCAGTGTTAAAGACTGCGATGGAGCTCCGTATGCCACGGCAAACTGGCTGACACTGACGGCGGCGGTGCACAAACGCTGCGCAGCTAGCGCCATTCGACGGCCAACACCGCGGTTCCTGGTGTGTCCGCTGTGCCGTGCGTGTGATCATTGCTTGTACAGCCCTCTCGCAGTGTCCGGAGCAAGTATGGTGGGTCTGACACACCGGTGTCAATGTGTTCTTTTTTCCATTTCCAGGAGTGTATATAAATGACCTTGTGGATAACATCGGAAGTTGACTGAGGCTTTTTGCGGATGATGCTGTAGTATATGGAGAGGTTTTAACAATGGAAAATTGTACTGAAATGCAGGAGGATCTGCAACAAATTGACGCATGGTGCAGGGAATGGCAATTGAATCTCAATGTAGACAAGTGTAATATGCTGCGAATATATAGAAAGAAAGATCCTTTATCACTTAGCTACAATATAGCAGGTAAGCAAATGGAAGCAGTTAATTCCATAAATTACCTGGGAGTAGGCTTTAGGAGTGATTTAAAATGGAATGACCACATAAAATTAATCTTCGGTAAAGTAGATGCCAGACTGAAATTCATTGGAAGAATCCTAAGGAAACGCAGTCCGAAAACAAAGGATGTAGGTTACAGTAAACCTGTTCGCCCTCTGCTTGAATATTGCTCACCGGTGTGGGATCCGTGCCGGATAGGGTTGATGGAAGACATAGGGAAGATCCAACAGAGAGCAGCGCGCTTAGTTACAGGATCATTTAGTAATAGCGAAAGCGTTACGGAGATGATAAACTCCAGTGGAAGATCTGCAAGAGAGACGCTCAGTAGCTCGGTACGGGCTTTTGTTGAAGTTTCGAGAACATACATTCACCGAGGAGTCAAGCCGCATTTTGCTCCCTCCCACGTATATCTCGAGAAGAGACCATGAGGATACAATTAGAGAGATTAGAGCCCACACAGAGACATACCGACAATATTTCTTTCCACGAACAATACGAGATTGGAATAGAAGGGAGAACCGATGGAGGTACTCAGGGTACCCTCCGCCACACGCCGCCAGGTGGCTTGAGCGGAGTATGGATGTAGATGTAGAGGTAAATTCACAAGTAAATAATAAAAACTCACTTGAGTAATGAATTAAAGAATAAAAATAATGGTAATTAATGTACTTGCGGTAAATGGATATACTTGGGATAAATGTGTTGTGACTTGGCAAGACAGCCAAATCACTAGGCGAGGAAGCCGAAATGCACGCGTTTACGCTCACGCAGACTGGCATGAGGTCTGGAACATTACAAGGAATTAAGGTAGCCAAAAATAGTACATAGCTTCTGGAATACTTAACTTTAATTCATAATTGTAGAACATCGCTCTTGATGATACAGAAGTATAATAGCAATAATAACAAAGGATAATGGCGCCTTGCTAGGTCGTAGCAAATGACTTAGCTGAAGGCTATGCTAACTATCGTCTCGGGCAATGAGAGCTTATTTGTCAGTCATCCATCTCTGGCAAAGTCGGCTGTACAACTGGGGCGAGTGCCAGGACGTCTCTCTAGACCTGCCATGTGGTGGCGCTCGGTCTGCTATCGCTGACAGTGGCGACACGCGGGTCCGACGTATACTAATGGACCGCGGCCGATTTAAAGGCTACCACCTAGCAAGTGTGGTGTCTGGCGGTGACACCACAAAATGTGTCCTGGGTGGGCCCAGATACCCCAAGCACCTGGCCCAAATGCCCCATTTTTGACAAACTTTTGGGGTAACTGGGCCACCCCCTCATACTTACAACCTAAAGGATCACACATGCTGCCAGTAATATTTCAAGAGTTTAGCATAAAGTAGAAGCATGACAAATTACTTGTAACATTGATAATACTTGCAGTGAACCCTTAGATATTCTGTCAAATCGTGATGACACCACGTTCATATAAAAATCCAGCACTACAAAATTGAAAACTTCCACATACGAAAACCAAAGCACTTAGAAAGATGAGACTGCTTTCTCAAGGAAGACGCCATTGTCCTTCAGTGCTGCCCACCACTTGAAGTGAAATTCCTCTGACAACTGTTACAGGAAAAAACTCATGGCCCATTTACCCCCTGGGCCCGCATACCCCAACTGACCTTAGTCATTGATAGAAGCCATGTTAGGCAACATTCAAGAGAAGTGCAAAAATACGGCAGTCAGTGTGAAACTTAAGGCTTTTCCTAGAAGGTAGACTGGAAGAAACGATTTGTTGATTTAAAAAGCCTGTTGACAAGCTGACTGGAATACGAGAATATTGAAATCTGGATATAGGTTATACCTCACGATAAGTAATTTGTACGCTAAGTAAGCACTAAAGAAAACTGAAGATAAATTTGGAGACACTATCAAAGTTCAAATGGTTTGTCTGTGCCATTATAATTGCCAGGGACAGGAAAGGACTTGCCAAAACGGTTAAACAGTATGAATAATGCCTTCAAACCTGGTTATAATGTGAACATCAACAAATGTAAATAAGGGTGAAGGACCGTTGTCGAATTAAAACAAATGATGCAGAAGGTATTACAGTAGGAAGGTAGTTACACAAACAGACGAGTTTTGGTATTTGGGCAGCAAAACAACGAAAGAGTACAGAAGTGAAGAACTTATAAACCCCAGACTGGGAGCAGCAAGAAAATCTCTTCCGAACAGGAAACTATGTGGTAGGAAGACTTTTGTTCAAGTAACTGTTGGGAGACTTTTCTGGGACTGTTTGTCTGGAGGGTAGCCCTACATGAAAGCGAAACATTTACAATAAACTCTTTTAACAAGAAGATAGTAGAAGCTTTTAAGATTTGGTTTTACACAAGATTTGATGTGTGGATCAGATAACCACTTAAGAGTTACTACTACTGAAATTAGTTGGGAAGAAAATATTTTAATGCCAACTTTTCATTAAAGGTAGGGATCAGTTGGTAGGGCATTATCCTGAGACAGCAAGAAATCAACTACAGTTGAACTTTCTAATAAGGACATTGGCCGTAGCACAGAAATCACAACGTTATGATCCAGTCGTCGTTGTAGCCGTATTCCTCGTAAGGAACATACTTCTCATCCTTGATTAACTCTACGAATGTATATGAGTATATCTCATATGTAAAGAAACTTTCAGTCTCAATTATCAACAAGATTTTCCAAATCAGTGTACCGTAGAAGTAAATCTGATGTAATATCGCAACCTGGCGTATTCACCTCTGTGTCCTTCCGTCAACAGTAGGTACAGTATAGACTTAAGCGCATTTGTATTACAGTAGTTGTACTGTTGGCGAGCCCTGTGATCATCGAAATTGATATCTGTTTCATAACAGTTCGTTATGAAGCTCATGCATTTTATAACTGCATGGCCAGTAAAAGAAATGTCTTTACGGTGGAAGAAAAAGTGTAAGTGATTCATGAAATCGAGAATGGAGCTAAAAAGGTTGACGTTTGTCGTCAACTTGGCCTCGTTCTTCCAAACCATTTGGACTGTGGAATTCACAAGGATAAAATTGTTACTGCGTTTGAACAAAACGCATCTAAAACTAAGCGATTTCGAAAATCTGAACGGGACGACGTGGATGAAGAGCTGCTTATGTGGTTTAATTAACGGGGAAGCATCCATGTTCCCATGAGTGGACCTTTCCTTATGGTGAAAGCAGAAGAATTTGCCATGAAATTACATTTTGGGGTATTTGTGAGCAGTAGTTGATGGGTTGACAGATTCAAGCAACGCCACGGCATTGCTTTTGGCGAAGTGAATGGTGAAGCCAATAGTGTGACACTGAAACAATCCAACAATGGCTCACTATCGTGTGACCTACAATTCATGAAGGACATGCACATGTGACATCTTTAATGCAGGCGAGACTGGCATCTTCTTTAAATTGACACCTCACAAAACTCTGAACTGCAAGGGCGAAAAATGTGTTGGTGGCAAGTTATCTAAAGAACGAATAACAGTTCCATCTGCGTCAGCACAAACCAGAATTGAGAAGAAAAAATTGTTAGTGATGGGTAAATCAAAAAATCCTAGGTGTTTTGAGCATGAAGGAAATCTTCCAGTGCACTACAATGCTAATAAAAAGTCCTGGATGACCTCCGAACACATTGAAACTGAGATAAGCGTAGGGATCGGAGGTCAGAAGTTAGGGAAGGAAAATTGACGCAGTCCAGCACATCCTGCACTCTCCAGTCTGGAGAATATTAAGCTTGCTTTTCGTCCTGCGAATACGACAAACTTGTTGCAGCCTACGGACCAAGGAGTAATTAGGAATCTGAAATGCCACTATTGTAAACTCGTATTAATGAAAATGGTACAATGCATTGAGAAAAAGTAGGGTTATTCTATTACACTGGTGGATGCGATTAAATGCATTACCAAAGCTTGGAGCCAAGTAACAGCCCAAACAATCAAGAACTGTTTCCGTAATGCTGGATCACAACTGGAGGAATAAATGCATCCGAAACTGTAGACACGTTCTATGACACAGATGATCTGACGCCATCTGCATTGCAGCCAGAAATCAACTGTGATATTCTCAATCAGAGTGGCTATGAAATGTATGCAACAACAGCTGATGACCTTTCTACAATCGAAGCGCAAAATGAAGACGAAATGGTAAATGAAGTGAAAATCAGGGCCACACTGACAATGAAGTGAGCGAGGGAGATGAAGAGGAAGAAGAAATAGATAGAGTGCCTATACCATCTGTGAGTGACGCTTTAGGAGCCACTAGAATTGTAAATACACTCCTGGAAATTGAAATAAGAACACCGTGAATTCATTGTCCCAGGAAGGGGAAACTTTATTGACACATTCCTGGGGTCAGATACATTACATGATCACACTGACAGAACCACAGGCACATAGACACAGGCAACAGAGCATGCACAATGTCGGCACTAGTACAGTGTATATCCACCTTTCGCAGCAATGCAGGCTGCTATTCTCCCATGGAGACGATCGTAGAGATGCTGGATGTAGTCCTGTGGAACGGCTTGCCATGCCATTTCCACCTGGCGCCTCAGTTGGACCAGCGTTCGTGCTGGACGTGCAGACCGCGTGAGACGACGCTTCATCCAGTCCCAAACATGCTCAATGGGGAACAGATCCGGAGATCTTGCTGGCCAGGGTAGTTGACTCACACCTTCTAGAGCACGTTGGGTGGCACGGGATACATGCGGACGTGCATTGTCCTGTTGGAACAGCAAGTTCCCTTGCCGGTCTAGGAATGGTAGAACGATGGGTTCGATGACGGTTTGGATGTACCGTGTACTATTCAGTGTCCCCTCGACGATCACCAGTGGTGTACGGCCAGTGTAGGAGATCGCTCCCCACACCATGATGCCGGGTGTTGGCCCTGTGTGCCTCGGTCGTATGCAGTCCTGATTGTGGCGCTCACCTGCACGGCGACAAACACGCATACGACCATCATTGGCACCAAGGCAGAAGCGACTCTCATCGCTGAAGACGACACGTCTCCATTCGTCCCTCCAGTCACGCCTGTCGCGACACCACTGGAGGCGGGCTGCACGATGTTGGGGCGTGAGCGGAAGACGGCCTAACGGTGTGCGGGACCGTAGCCCAGCTTCATGGAGACGGTTACGAATGGTCCTCGCCGATACCCCAGGAGCAACAGTGTCCCTAATTTGCTGGGAAGTGGCGGTGCGGTCCCCTACGGCACTGCGTAGGATCCTACGGTCTTGGGGTGCATCCGTGCGTCGCTGCGGTCCGGTCCCAGGTCGACGGGCACGTGCACCTTCCGCCGACCACTGGCGACAACATCGATGTACTGTGGAGACCTCACGCCCCACGTGTTGAGCAATTCGGCGGTACGTCCACCCGGCCTCCCGCATGCCCACTATACGCCCTCGCTCAAAGTCCGTCAACTGCACATACGGTTCACGTCCACGCTGTCGCGGCATGCTACCAGTGTTAAAGACTGCGATGGAGCTCCGTATGCCACGGCAAACTGGCTGACACTGACGGCGGCGGTGCACAAATGCTGCGCAGCTAGCGCCATTCGACGGCCAACACCGCGGTTCCTGGTGTGTCCGCTGTGCCGTGCGTGTGATCATTGCTTGTACAGCCCTCTCGCAGTGTCCGGAGCAAGTATGGTGGGTCTGACACACCGATGTCAATGTGTTCTTTTTTCCATTTCCAGGAGTGTATATTCTGTGAAGCTCGGGGAGGGAGCAGTGAAATTGCAAATGAAATAATGAAGATAGAACGTAATTTAGAAAGTGTGTGTTGGGCAAATAGACAGCAGAGTAAAATGACTGACTACTTCACCCCCCAAGTAAAGAAGTTTGGTGAGCACTCGACGTACTGCTGTATATACTGCATTCATGTAAGATTAAGAGTGAATACTGTATGTAAAGTAAAACAAGGCTACATAAATTTGTTGTTTACCATTTGTCACCAGAATAGACTGAAAATACGAATCTCGGCTACAACGACACTCGTTTATTGCAGCATAACTCAAAGTCCTTTTGTGACGCTTCGTATTGCTGCCTGCTGGCACTTCTACGTAATATCTTTTTTCTATGGCCAGCCAGCTTTCTTCACCTCGTCGAGAACGTGAAAGCCAGGTGACACATTGTAGTCAATATTTGCTGATCAATAAGTTTAAATTCAAATTAACACCATCGGTTGGCTGCGTTGTTTAGCGGTTTCTGCCAGGGATGCTCATTAACAGTTATTAGGCACCGGATTCGGTTTTCAGAATGATCTGATTCGCGTAGTCCCTGTACACCGAATTAATTCCTTCAAAGATCACTGGGTTCATTTAACCGAGCACGATATTTTGCCCGTTGAAAACTATTCCCTTTAATATTAATGTTGAATAATTTATTATTATTATTACTCTTGTCCAGAGGGAATCCGATATACGGTTCACTTCTCGTGATACTCTGTTTGAAATCGTAGGACACTATAATTTTTCCTTAACTCTGTTTTTATTGACACAGTTTCTTTGATATGATTCACTACGATGACCGTTCATACTTATGCCTGATGATAAATGTCCCAACAGGGTTTATAATCGAAAGTAAAGAAATTTACTTTTAATTTGCCCGGCTTCCAACGAAGTTAACTCTTTCACGCAATGGTACTTGAACTTAAGAGACACGAATATTTAGGACTCTAGCGCTGAAAGCTCGGACACTAAAATCCCAAACGCTAAAGTCTCCCAGAAGCCAAAGACTCACAGACGCTAGAGACGTTAACAATACGTACGTTGTGTTTATATCATAATTATGAAATAATAGGGACGTTCATTAGAACTCTTTGAAAAAAGCCCTTTGCTACTGACCATATAATACTCTAAATAAAAGAATAACAACAGCCAATGGAATAATTTTCTCTGCTTTGAAACGAGAATTCGTTATTCTGTACGCAATATGGAAATTGTTCATGGCCAGTTCGAATAAATTTTTGTTTCAAAAAGACCAGACATGTAACAAGGAGTTACACTTTGAATGTTGTTGTAGCCACGTTGCGCTATACTCTCCAACGCTTCCCTTCATTGCGAAATAATCATTATAGACGCATTCTAGGAGTTGAAGACAGTAAGCAGGTTCAAAAGGACGTGGCTTACTGTGGTCACGCAGAGATGGAGAGATGTGCACAGAACGGACTAGCGTGCGGAGCTGAACCGAATTAGTCTTGCAACTGAAGACCTCAACAAGAGAAAGCGCCCTGACGACGAAAGGAAATTCGGGCGTACTGTGATTAAAATCTTGTGATATCCCTAAGATCTATATTACAGATTCCCTTTGAGCTTTTCCGGCCATGACGGTGAGGGACGTTTTGGGTGTGCTTTGGCTTCCGAAGCGTCGGGCGTGGTCGGCTTCGGGCGGGCGCAGCGGAGTGGCTGTCCCAGCAGCAGCAGCAGCAGCACGTGCTGGGCGAGCCGGTGCGGTAAACTGGACTGCAGCGCAAGTACGTGGGTAGTATTATCGGTGTTGATAGTTGGGCCGTCCCTGAGCTGGAACTTGTTGAACAGTTGTCGCAGTGTGAATTAGCGTCGCGAGGCCGGATCCGTAGACGATCCGTAGACTACGAGCTAAACTTGCTTATTACATGAATAGTATTAGTGATTTCTTAGCTCTTGTTAGGTATGAGAAGGTTGCGGAGTAAAGTGAGTTCGAGAAGAGGTGGGCCCATCAATGTTTCCAATGCTAGAGAATCGTGCTCACTGAAACAACGTCACTCAAGATGATACGATGCAAGATACTGAAGTAGAGTTGTCGGCAAGGTAGCTATAGTTACAGTTTTCTGGGATTCCTCACTCCATAACGGCAACATTTTATCATAAGTATTTCTCTATTGATTAAATATCTGATATGGTCAAATGTCTTTGTGATGCCGGCCGTGGTGGCCGTGCGGTTCTAGGCGCTGCAGTCCGGAACCGCGGGACTGCTACGGTCGCAGGTTCGAATCCTGCCTCGGGCATGGATGTGTGTGATGTCCTTAGGTTAGTTAGGTTTAAGTAGTTCTAAGTTCTAGGGGACTGATGACCTAAGATGTTAAGTCCCACAGCGCTCAGAGCCATTTGAACCATTTTTTTGTCTTTGTGATGTGGTGTGGTTGACTAAACAAAAGAACGCTTAACCGTAAAATTTCTATGGCCCGCAATTTAATGTAGCCACGTTCTAAGAGTAGTTGGACAATTAGGATAGCGAAGGATGTGGTGAAGGGGAGACGTTGAAAGACACCCACCCGCTGTTATGTTATACCTGCACGTGCTGAGAAAAGCATCACGGAGTCACCTTACGGACGCGAGCGAGCAGTAAACGAGCAGTTCTACATCTACATACATACTCCACAATCCACCATACAGTGCATGGCGGAGGGTACCTCATACCACAACTAGCATGTTCTCTCCCTGTTCCACTCCCAAACAGAACGAGAGAAAAATGACTGCCTGTATGCCTCTGTACGATCCCTATCTCTCTTATCTTATCTTTGTGGTCTTTCCGCGAAACATAAGTTGGCGGCATTAAAATTGTACTGCAGTCAGCCCCAAATGCTGTTTCTCTAAATTTCCTCAGTAGCGATTCACGAAAAGAACGCCTCCATTCCTCCAGAGACTCCCACCCGAGTTCCTGAAGCATTTGCGTAACGCTCGCGTGATAATCAAACGTACCAGTAACAAATCTAGAAGCCCGCCTCTGAATTGCTTCTATGTCCTCCCTCAAACCGACCTTATAGGGATCCCAAACGCTCGAGCAGTACTCAAGAACAGGTCGTATCAGTGTTTTATAAGCGGTCTCCTTTACAGATGAACCACATCTTCCCAAAATTCTACCAATGAACCGAAGACGACTGTCTGCCTTCCCCACAACTGTCATTACATGCTTGTCCCACTTCATGTCACTCTGCAATGTTACGTCCAAATATTTAATCGACGTGACTGTGTCAAGCGCTACACTACTAATGGAGTATTCAAACATTACGGGATTCTTTTTCCTATTCATCTGTATTAATTTACATTTATCTATATTTAGAGTTAGCTGCCATTCTTTACACCAATCACAAATCCCGTCCAAGTCATCTTGTATCCTCCTACAGTCTCTAAACGACGGCACCTTCCCGTACACCACAGCATCATCAGCAAACAGCCTCACATTGCTATCCACCCTATCCAAAAGATCACTTATGTAGAGAGAAAACAACAGCGGACCTACCACACTTCCCTGGGGCACTCCAGACGATACCCTCACCTCCGATGAACACTCACCATCGAGGACAACGTTAACAGATAACGTTAACCAGGTCTGCGCCGCTCTTTGTACACCCAGGACTCGGCGTGCGAGATGGTTGCTCGTATTATGGAAAGCATTAAACCAGACGATAGAACGGGGGTGATATTCGTGCTACTACCTTGTAAGCTCAGTGATTTGCGAAATTTAGTGGGCGGTATTGAGGGACTACGATATGTAGAGCAGTGCAGAGAAAATTATTCTCCAGGGAATACAGTTGATGACAAAGGGACAGAAGTCTTACGGGTGTTGGTTTCGATGTGATGTGAAGGGTCATTTCACCTCTTACTGCTTGCGACAAAGGGAGACGCCTGAACCAATACAAGATGGGTGGTCGGGTGTATCTAAGGAACTGCATTAAGCTGGGTTGGGCGGAATCAACGCTGAACGGTATGCTCCCACCACGCTTTTGGGGACTATGGAGAGGGTGTGCGGGTTGTTAGTCCGGTCTCAGGGCTGATTTCCATATATCCACACTAGGCAACACGGGGCACACTTCTCTCCACTCAAACCAGCTTCTAATATTAACTGTTTCTGTACGTGTAGTGACGGACGAATTAACACTCGTCAGCACTATATTTAGTCGTAGATTTACTTCTGGAAGAGATCGAGTGGATACTACAACACACACGAAATTTAAGTATTTCAGTCCTTGTCCATACGAAGATCACTTGTATTTGTTACTGTCGCTGAGCACTGACATGTCGCTTGTGGCAGGACACAGTGATAATCTCTTCTCTCAGTGTACAACTGACTGTCAATTTCAATGCACTTCCGGGTTGTAATACAGTTCGTGCTGCTGGATCCGACGCAAGACGGTGCTGTCGCCGTAAGCGACGACTGTAGACCGGGCCGAGCGGCGCAGGAATGCCCTGGCTGCGGTGGGGCGTGGAGCCTCTCGAGGGTGTGTCCGCACCGACGCCTCTGGTCCGCCACTGCGTCTGGTTCCGTCGTGAGGTACCAACTTCGGTGTCGGCTGAAGAACGTGGTCCCACAGCACACTCCTGCCCCACAGACCTCTGCACCACCGTCTTGTAGTGCTGTGTGACGTGAATGGCGGGGTGGATGCCCGAATTCGGATGTAGTTGAGCAGGCAGGAAGTGTAATGACAGACGATGACAGGACCCCGGTAACTACCCGCGAGTGGCTGGGGACAGCAGCCGAGAAACTGGGCACAGCGTGCACGCCCTCTGACGCTGCGGTGGGGCTGACCGCAAGAGGTGCCGCGACGGCTGTCTGGGGATGGCGCCTCCGCAGAGATCGGCTGGGGCTGCAGGACGGGCGACAGAGGTGGCCCGCCGTCCGCCTCTCCACCTCCACCGCCCTGAACGGCGTCGACGGCGACTGCTGGAAGGGCGGGGGCGACTGCAGCGGCGGGCTGCGTCTGCGGGCCATTATTTGGCGGCGGAAGCTCTGACGTACGGGATCCGCATCCGGTTTAGCAGATGCTGGTGCGGCCCAGAGGAACCTCACACGAGTCTCGGGCCATCCCCAGAATATTGTTTAATGACACTGTGCTACCGACGCTGTTTCTTTCCGAAAACTCGTCCTGTGCCTCGACGTAGTCTGATTGGCGGAACGAAATGTTTCCACACTGGTCACAGGAGACGCTAAAAAGTATGGTGATGATCGTGTAATAATTACGCCGGCGATTTCCCCTCATTTCGCAAAGGATAACCTTTAACGCTCACTCCAATACGTGGGAGGACTGGAGTTCCTCCGTGTGACTTTTGAGCCTTCCAAAGAACCATTCAGCTTCACCATTAGACTGATAGTGAAAAACAACAGTAGTTACGTGGTGGATGCCGTTAGCAGCGCAGAACTGCTGAAAACTGGCAGATGTGAACTGCGTTCCATTGTACGAGACGAGGACCTCAGAAAGAACTTTGGTGTGGATGACATGGTGACAACACTAGGAAATTTACTGTATGCGTCGGTCACCGACAACGGTTCCCTGTTCGAGAATTAGCCCGGAAAATCACTGTGGACGCGTCGCCACTGTCGGAACGGTCGTGGCGTAGCGGAGGCGGCGGTCGATTGACACTCCTCGCGCACACATGCACACACGCTACAGCGAGAGATAATTTCCTGAATTTGGGTGTCCATAACCTGCCTAGTACAGTGACGGTGGGCAAGTTACTGCGTGTGAACAACGTTCCAATAACTTTGATGCGACACTGACAAAACTCGCCACTGGAGGGAGTGAGGAATCACAACCTGTGCATCGTCATTCTCTGTGCGCAGCGGCAGAACACCTGACCGCACGAATACCGCGTGACAATTCAAAAAGTAGTGACGCGCCATTGGGTGGGGAATTTCTTTCAGACCGTGTGATCACAATGTCGTACTTACTGCAAAACTACCTGAAGAGCTGCGTTGGCAGTTGTTAGTCCAGCAATACGCCTAAAGTCAAGTGGAAAACTTTGAAGAATTTCCTAATCTTGAGTATCAGTGTGATAACACTATACCTCAAACCCTGTGTCGGTACCAACCTGTAACCGAGACAAGGAATCAGCATTCGAATGTTGTGCAGTGGGCCTGTACAACAACTTGTATTCATAATTTGACAGTAACAGTGTCCACAGTATCCATTTTTGTGCTATCTGTTTTGAGACAGACCTGGAAGTACTGAACAAAGCATTAAAGGCAGGTGATCTATAATCAGATAGAACTTCTGAACGTACAAGCATTGCTGGAATTTGATAACATCATAGATAATACCGAGTGACTCTTATTCAGATTGTAATTGCACTCCGCTTTGTTGATCGTTTTCGAGCCAAAAGTAATCGTTTCATCAGATGGATCCATTCTGTGGGAGGGCACAGCTCCAATCCCGTACCAAGATGCACCCACATCTTAGCAGGATGAAACTGAATCAAACGACGACCACGTACCAACGCGCCCTGTAACTGCTGAAATACGTCCTCACATTCTTGAGCTCACACAAAGGGATTTCCGTCACAGCCGGTTCAGCGGCGCAGTCATTTGCGCAGTGTTTCCAATATACTTCAACAAATATGACAAGAAGCTACAGGTGTCTCGATAAATTGTGTTTTGGGGTGCCAGCAGACCTTTAATCACAGATGAGAGTGAATAAGCAGAACGAGTATTTAGGACTGTGCATTTATGGCATGAGTATTGAATTTCTTCGTTGATTTTTTCTTGGTACTCTTGAAGCTAGTCGTAGCAAATACTTCACATAAACTTTCTACGTCTGGTAAATGACTAGCAGGCTTACAGTCCGTGACGACAATATATGAGAGGTTTTTTGGCTCTTAATTGTTACAGGAACCAATGGAAATATACCCAGAGCTGAAGCACTATCTACAGTAGTGTTTGAAATGGGGACAAACCCAGGTGAGGGTTAATCACAAAATATTCTTTGGACTACACGTCGAGTGGTGTGAGGCATACTTACAGTTACCAGTCAGTCTTCGAAAAGAATGTGGCTTGCCCAGTCTACCCATAAATTTCTCCGGTTTGTGGGTTTATTAAAAGCAGCACATGGGCGTAAACTTCCTTAAGGCTTTTTTGGGGTGATAATCCGAGCAGCCCCCTTAGATTTTTTGTAGACGACGCTGCAATTTACCGTCTAATAAAATTATCAGACGATCAATTCCAAATACAAAATGATCTAGAAGGAATTTCTGTATGGTGCGAGGTCATCCACATGGGTACTAAAAAAAGTCCGATAAATTTTGGGTACACGATAAATCGCCCAAATAAAAGGACTGTCAATTCGACTAAATACCTAAGAATTACTATTATGAGCAACTTAAATTGGAAAGACCACATAGATAACATTTTGGGGAAGGCGAAACAATGACTGCGCTTTGTTGGTAGAACACCTAGAAGATGCAACACACCCACTAAAGAGACAGCCTACATTACACTTGTCCGTCCTCTGCTGGAATATTGCTGTGCGGTTTGGAATCCTTACCAGGTAGGATTGACGGAGGACATCTAAGAAGTGAGAAGAAGGGCAGCTCGTTTCGTTTTATCGCGCAATAGGGGTGAGAGTGTCACTGATGTTATGTGCGAGTTGGGGTGGCAGTCACTGAAACAATAGCGGTTTTCTTTGTGGCGAGATCTATTTAAGAAATTTCAAATCACCAACTTTCTCTTCCGAATGCGAAAATATTTTGTTGATACCCACCTACATAGGGAGATACGATCATCATAATAAAATAAGAGAAATCAGAGCTCGAACGGAAAGATTTAGATGTTTCATTTTCCCACGCGGCATTGGAGAGTGGAATGGTAGAGAAGTAGTATGAAAATGGTTCGATGAACCCTCTGCCAGGCACTTAAGTGTGAATTGCAGAGTAACCATGTAGATGTTTAATACCACCAAGGGTGATAGCCACTGACGTGCTGAAATGGGTTGTACCATTCCAGTCCCTCTCCATCGTTGTAGTTCGTGAGCAACCTGCTCATATATAGCCTGGGGGAGAGTCGTGGTTGCACATTGTCTTGAACGGTAGTATGCCATTCAGAACCTTCCAGTCTTCCTTAACTTGGCTCAAGATGTTCAGCGAAAGACTGTTCAGGGTGCTTCTTAAAACGAAAAAAATGTAATTCTCTCCACAGCAACATGAACTTGTGATTCATAATCTTGGTTGAGATGAACGAGTTCCTCACAAGTAATATCTTCCGGCCGAGAGTCGGGAAATAAGTTGATCCATATGAGGTACATATCGGCTCTGAGCATCGATAAAAAAGAAAGGAAAAGTGCGTCATACCGTTAACGTCGTAGGCTGTGCAGCTTGTTTGCTTTGAGTTGGGCGCCGCATTCTGACCAGTGTAATTCGTTACTGTTAAATTGCCGGAACTTGGGAGCAGTGATCGGTTGTGGAGCTGCTTCTCGCTACAGTAACGTTGGCGTTTCTTGGACACTGAGCAGCCATCATTCAATCGTTTTTAATAGTTAAGCGGAAAGAGGGTAGTTCTAAGAAAATTTCACTTTTCTGTATCCAAAGGGGCTTAAGAGGGAAACTGTGGCTCTTTTAAGTCATTAAAGCACTTTTCAATTGGGACACTGTTAGTGGGAACTTGTAATTCCCATGGAGAACCTAACCTCAAAAAATCTAGAAGACTCAGAGAGTATGCAATCGAAATTGTATTGCACATCATCTTGAACCACAGCAAACGTGTTTTGACGTGGAGGGATCTAACTGACAATTCCCAAGGAGGAACTGAAATAAGCTGACGAGGCCTCCATGCTGAAGATAATTGAAGGTGCACATCATGCGACCACAGGCTCCTACTGGACCAGACCCAAACCCAGTCTCTGTGCTGAGGCTCTGAACTGGCTCTTACCATCTGGTGGCTTCTTCTCATGGTGCACCAGGCGTGTCAGCTCCACCCTACTCCCATAGCTGGTATGATTTGCTGGTGAACACTTCTGTATAAATCGTCCATGGGCAATGAGGCATTTGGAATCCATACAAAATGTGTCCTGCAATCCCTTGGTACGGGGGCATGTACACTCTCACATTCTGACCATCACCCAGGTAAGTGCAGAAGCTCAGAGTAATTGTAGAGTTAGTGCAGCGATATTTTCCTACATTTTGAATGGGCACCACAGCTATGTGGCTGTCTCCAAAGGTGGGTCTAAACAGAAGTCTCCGTTGGTCACTCTGTTGCCTTCCCTGATCGT